>NC_084663.1:208843125-210050937 GCF_028389875.1 Rhea pennata
GGATACTACTAAGCAGGAATTTTGGCAATAAAACTCTTATTAACACTAAGACTTTTGCTTGAGTCACGATGGCTTTGTATGACCTCTGGGCAGCAGTTAGAACTTGATTCACACTTTGTAAATCATTACTTTTATTGACTACAAGTGGGTTTTACTGCTGTTTGTGCTTTCGTGTTGGCATGGCAACCAGTCGGGAAGTCTAAGACATATTATTATACAGAATAATTTTTAGTGCATTAGTGCATACACTTATCTGTCTGTTCTTCTCAAATATAACATAATTCAATTTCAGATTCATTCATTGCTGCTCTGGAATGCATCTACAGACCATGACAGTTGATAGAAAAATAGATTCGAGTCTATTACAATGCACTGGGGTATGTACTGAATTTTCATAGGTGGAACACTAAAAGCTCTGTTGCAGTAACATACTATTTTTATATAATTCTCTAAAAAAGCAGCACTGAAATATCAGTACAATTGAAGAATTCTCTCTTAAAATTTCAAAACTCTCAAAGTATGGATTATCCTTTTGTTTTTCCTATCACAAAATAAGAGTTGCTGCACTGAATCAAGGAAATTTATAGTTGTGAAAAAGTTTAGGTAAAGGAAACTTTTACCTGATGGATCTGGGATGCTAATACAGAAAAACAGAACTAAAGAAGTTTAAGAAGCACCTACCACACAACTCTCACACTCTACTAAGAGTCAAACAACCTCTTCTTTTACTATAAATTCAGAAATGGCCATTGCATTCAGCTGGGTAATTTTCAAGTCAATTCAATCAATTTCCTTATTATTTCATAGCTTCAAAGAGAAAAAAACATCCTATCTACCAATTGCTTTTTCTTTTACATTTTTTTTCTCCAGATCTCTCGCAGCCAAAGACACTGTCTCCTTGAATGCTAAACTATCTGTTGAATTTTATCCAGTCTTTTAAAGGCTCTTTAAGGAGAAAGTATAGGACAGTGTTGCTAACTGACAAAAGCAGATAAATTGACTACTGAAGACAAGGAAATATATATAAAAAAAAAAAAATCCCTGCATTCCTAACAATGTGCTGCTTAAGCATTTTCTGAATCTTAGTGACAAACGGCAATATGAATTAATGTAAACTGGAAAACAACTTAAAACATACAAAATCCTGAAGACACTAAGAAAATAAAAGATGATGATAACTTTAAAGAAAGGTCATACTTCCCGGTCTACGGAGCCAGAACTCATAAGAATCAGATTTGAGGAAGTGTCCTGTACTGAAATCATGAAATTCCTCACAACTCTCATAGCAGCATTAGGAGTCTGACTCTGACCCTGCTAATATGAGTTTAGATCACCCTTATCTCTGTAAAAAAGTGCAGGTATGAGCTCAGGACCAGACACTAGTTCTAAACAGTAATGGTATATGTTAAAATTTAGTTATTTCATTAAGTGATATATTTGATAATAAATTTACAATAATCAGATATGACAAAATCTGTCGATAATGCCCATTCCGGAAAAGACAGTAGGGCAGAATAACCGCAAAGAGCAAATATATATCCCAGAGCATCTTACAATACGTTACATTTGCATCTCCCTTCTGTAGTAGAGCCTGCTTCACAGGCTTACTTGCTAGCAATATCTCTCCATGGATGTGATAATGCCACAAGTGCCAGTATTGAAATGACAAAATAGTTTTCAGTGCTAATACTGAAACAGAGATACTATGAACTATAGATACATTGCCTCTGCCATGCCCACAGATCACAGAATCACAGAATGGGTAAGGTGGGAAGGGACCTCTGGAGATCACCTAGTCTAATCTCCCTGCTCAGCAGGGGCACCTACAGCATGTTAGACAGGGTTGCATCCCAGCAGGTTTTGAATATCTCCAGAGAAGGAGACTCCACAACCTCTCTGGGCAACCTGGGCCAAAACTTGTTTTCAGTTCCACTGAAAATGTTTTTGGTTCTGTTTACAGTCTCATTTAAGAAGTTTTCAAGATAAGTTCACAGAGAGATCAATTTCACTACACAGAAAGACTTGAAGAAACCATGGAAATTTTTCTGATTTAAACTTTACTTCTGGTACAAAAGGACTTGATAATTCTCAATATCATGAATCTTGACAGACGAATGAAATCCGACTGGCTGGTTGCTGAGAACAGTTGAAAGAACTAGACTGTGACTCTATGTCTTGAACAATCTGCAATAAAGTGGCAAAATACTGCTTGATGGCCATTAGGCTTGGCTTCCATTTCATGATTGATAACCTACGATCCTTATCTATATGAATTGTCTTATAGACTCTACAGAAAGGAGTAATTACAACAGTCAGTCATTGCAACCTCTGCCTGAATTTGAAAATATCTCAAGGACATCAAGAAGAGAAAGCATGCCTGCAGAGATAGTGCTTGTTAAAAGGGAAAATTACAGACATTTTTGGATCCCAGAAAGAAAGGAATATTGATACTACTTGGAAATGGAAAGGAAACAGGTGTCATTACCCACATGCTAAGGTAAAAAATATTCCAAACTGGCATAACTAAAAATCTAAGTGGTTAGAAATATCAAGTTACCAAAAAAAAAAAAAAAAAGATGCTTTCCCTCAAGCAATTGCTTCCCTCCTTCCCTCCTAATTTTTCACAAAGCTTTCAGGGGCTAACCACAATATGAAGTCCCTCTCTAAACAAGTAGAAGGAATTTTTGAGAGTAGAATTAAGAACATGGTGTTGTCTTCTCTGTAAGTAGTGGTGTGTATAGCAGTAAATATTATGTGCTGCTAGCAGGTGCATTGATAAATTATAGCAGCAAAATAAACTGGGTAAAAGAATGGGGATGTCTGCAAGGATAGCTGAAAAGAGTAAGGAAAAGAAAAAGAATTTCAGGAAAGTGGGTGATTTTTTATCTACATTAGTTCCTATGTAGTGAGAAACTTCTGGCAAACTCTTTACCAAAGAGCTCTATTAGTCTTCTTTTATTTGATGTATCTGTAGATAAAGTAAATAAATAAAGTACTTGTAAGAGAAGTGTAACCTGCGGTCAGAGTCTCCAAAACAGATGAAGTCAGAGGCACAGAAGGCATATAGCCACATATGTCTATATGCACTCCCTCTGAAATGTTTTTCTACTCTGTGTGCTCCCATCCAGTATTCATGATGCAAGGTCAATTCGGAGAGAATCAAATCTCACCTACCCAGGATGCTGTGGCAGAGGCATGAAAGGAGAAACAGAGCAAGCAGTGCAAGCCCTGCCTTTACAAGGCAGCCTGCTAGGGCAGATGCACCTGCATTGGATGAGATTCCCACCCTGCCTCGGACACTGGCTTCCCATATCTACCAGCACCACACCGCTACCACCTGCAGCAAATGAGCTGGGTAATGTCTATTAGATACAATGGCAATGAGGTCCTAGATGTTCTGCTGCAGGACTTTATTCACTGATTCAACGGGGAATCAATCAACAGTGATGGAGTTGCTGAGGAGCTCCATCTCCCATGGGCAATTCACTGCATCCTTCACAGGCTCACTGTAGAGTTAGCACAGTCATTTCTATTTCTGATGATAAATAAGATATGGTAGAACGCACTGACTCCCCCTCATCCTTACCCCTTAAGATAACCATGGTCTCTTCACATAGACAGACCTTGATGCTGTGAAAGATCCTCCTTGTTTATCTTCATTGGAAGGCACTCTGAATGGAAATTCTCTCTCTTTTTAGCAAGGTCATTTCCTGTTTCAACATTGTTCTCAGCTTTGTGACCAATGCAGCGAGTTTGGACAATCTGTTCTGCAGCATCTTTATAGCCTTTTTATTTAAGATGCTCAGGTGGAGGGGCTCTTCAAGAGAGGCCAAACCATCCTATTTCTTTCTCTCACATTGGCCACTGTGCTAAGACTCTGCTAACTTACACTGTGGCCATGCACATATTTAGATTCCCAACTTTTGGCTGTATTCCCATGAGATCTTATTTCAGTGGGTTTTCTTGTCTACATGCATGATCTAACCTACCATCTTGTACTTTTCCAGTCCTTTACAGAGAAGTGTATAAACTGATGGTGTCCTATTATAGCTGTTGACATGGAAACATCATAAGAAAGAGTTCGCTAGATTAGAGTGCTTTTTCAAACAGAACAGACAACGCTTAGATGCATGATGTGCTGACTCACTTTCAGCCATTTTAAGCTGCAGATAGTTTATCTTCATTGCAACTCCCCCCCCCCCCCCCCCCCGGTATTGACTGATCATAGTCTGAATCTCTGTTTGGAAATGAGGACATTTGAAACTGTGGCTGTTTTACTTATTGAAATCTCAAATAAATCACATTCCCACACATGGTCAGGTTCTTCTTCATGTTCTCCTGGCTTGGAAATTATTGTAGGTGACATTTCCCTGCCAGATAAGGCACTGAACCAGAAAGAAGAATATACGTGCAATGAAAAGCATCTTTTAAGAAAAGAAAAAAAGTGCACTGCTTCTTTACAGCAGGCATCATATGTCAAGCACATTACCTGTTCTGGGACATTATTTAAATAAATTATATTTAAATAATTAATTAAATAATTTATGAAACAGAACAATAAAGAAAATGGCCTGCACTACATAACTACTTACTGCTACTAAAGCAGCTAATAGAAAAGCTGTTTCAGCAGGCATTAATAATTCAGCACTGAGTACACAATTTAAGGTCTCAGACAGTTATTTCACATCTACCAAATTTTACTGATAAAGTTAACGATAAGATGATTTAGACAAGAATGGTTGTGATAAGGAACTACTTTATATTCTGAACTTTAAATTCAGCTTGCTATCTGAGATTACCGTAGGCCATGGTTTATCATCCCGGGGCTCAGTTCTTCAGGGTGCTAAGTATTATGTGCATTAGCTCTTAATCTTGAACACAAAGTATTCAATGACTTGCAAAGCCGCAGCCAGATAAAAATAAATCTGCTTTTTTTGTCCCCGTTCAGCACAACAGGATATTCATCCCTCGACAGCAAGCTTGCTGGGTTATTGGTTCGCTCTGCAGCGGTGAACAGCGCACGAAGCCCGCCTGCCCCCCGGTCTCCTCGGGTCTGCTCGGGTCTCCTCGGGTCTCCCCGGGCACCGTGGTCCGGGCTGTAACTCAGCCCACCGGCCACCCCGCAACTCGCTCTGTGTCTCCAGCCTACGGACTGGACTTCCAAGGAGACAGCTCGTGTCGGCACACTGGAAGCAGCAAAGTACCCGAGACACAGGACTGGCTTTTAGGGAGGAATCACTTGTATTCACTTCCCAGCCGCTACGTAAGACTGGCAGATGTGTTAAGCACAAAGATACGGGGGAGAGAACGGCTGTCAGAGCCAGAGAGGAGACTGTTTTGAGTGATTTGTTTACATGTTCGGTTTTCACCCTCCATTAACTGCTTCTTCTTTGTGAAATATTATTAAAAACTTGCAAACTAACCTCATTTTTTTAATTGTTCAGTATTATCAATATTGAAAAATATCAGATGAATAAAAGAAATATAAAAAATATATGTAGGAATATAAAAAGTATATACAAGAATATATATATGTGTGTATATATATATACATATATATATGCGTGTGTGTGTGTGTTAGGAAAACTGTAGTAGTCTGTGAGGTGGCTAATAGTTTCAGCTGGATATTTAAGAAGTCATAGTCCTCAGGTGTAGGTGAGGCCAAGCACTATGTTTACAACATCACATTTCAGCCCTTTTTTTTAGCACCAAAATACCATCGAGGATAAGCCTGAAGGCTGTTGAATTGTGAGCACTCCAAGATTAATAATTCTCACATCCTTCTTTGAGATGAGACTGGCAGTATACTGTGTCTTAGCTAAGGGTCTCTAGTTAAGGATCTATGAAAACTTCATGGACATAATTCAAAGAAGTGCTAAATGCCTGCAGCTCCTACTGACTTCAGTGAGAGGCCACGTGTACTCTGCTCAGCACCTCAAAAAAAAAAACAATTTTCAATTTTCCAGTTTGAAATGGCATTTCAAGTGCAAAGGCCCACTTCACAAGGTGCAGGTTATATGCATCCACATCCGACCATCTCCAAACATGCCTGCTAAATGCTATCATAAAACCCAGCACTCTGTATTAGGCCATTTAAGACAGATTTTCTGAATGCAATTTCTCATTCTGTGCTTTAATTTGGACCATTGAGATGCCTAAGAATAATCTAAGGGCAGTGAACAAATTGTACTAAATTTCCACTTTCTTCCACTTATATTTCAGTTAAAGGAATTCTGATAGTTTCTGTTGTGCCATTAAACCACAATCACATAAGCACTAATAATTGTAAGCACTAATGATTTCCCTACCAAAATAGAACATTAATACATAGGTACCAAACTCACTGACACTCAGTCTCCAAAAATCCAGACCGACCTACAGTGCTCCAAAGTCTGGAAGAGACGTGCAGTGTGACAGTGTAGCTGGAATCCTAAGACACCCATATGTAACGAACACGTGTGTACTACCAGTATCTCTTAATGGTGCTCATGAGAGCAGCAAATGAAAGGAATCGCGGGGTATAAGAATAAGTGGAACAATATAGAGGATTTGGATGAGCCTGTCAGCATTTCCAAGCTGTGTCGAAATCTCTTACTGAAACAGCAACGGCAGAAGCATCCACAGCACAGACAGATGCCACAGCGAAAGAGCCTGATGGTACAGCTTCTTCGAAATATGCACATGCATGCAGTGCGTGCGTGTGCTCACGCACGCGTGTGAGAAGGAGAGACCTTCAGTGGGGGTGCCATTCAGCTCACCCAACTTTAAGTGTCTGTAATGTATTTACATTACAGCTCTCACCTGATGCTCCTTCCACTTGGCTGTGAGACATGGACATGTTTAGGACATGCTTCGCCTGAGCTATTTTAGATGTCTATCTCCAGATGAGATGAATTACACCCTAAAAGTGCCAATTGCACTCCACTGACTCTAAAGAGAGACCAGGCATTTGGCTTAAATGAAGACATATGCAATGTACTCTTGGTTATAACACATATGTAGCACATACTACACACACACACACACACACACACACACACACATATAGGTGCAAAACATGTATAATGTGTTCTCGCAGTGAGTACTTCAGGTATGATATTTCATACTTCCCTAGTTGTCTGCTCCCCTCAGTAATTCCCTCCAAAATCCCTCGTCAAAATTTTATCTTTATCCCATTTCTCCTTCCAGATTTGCATGGTAGACCTTTCCATATCATTTTTCAGATTTCACAAGCGGGATGTCTCTGAAACTGTAGCTCTCTGAGGAGATTTCTGTCCATGGAGCTTTGATCTAATGCTCACTGACCTTTGAGGATACACTACCTCCACAAAGGTCAGGGAGACTAAACAGGGATTGCAACAGATTGTGTAAAAGCAGCCTTAGACACCATGTATGATCTTCACAAACTGTGAAACCCACACTCTTCAGCTGTAACTCAAGGTCCCCAAGTCAGAGTTTCTTTAAAATGTAAGCCTCTAAGTGTTCATACAGATACAGCATCACATGGATTGCGAAGAAGTTCACAAACCACACAGAGAGATGTGGAGAATTCCTAATGGAGAATTATTTGTGCTGGAAATCAGAGTAAACAACCAAAACCACCTCTACCTTGACTTCCTTTCAGCTGCTGCTAAGTTGCCATGGCAAATCTTCAGATTCTGTTCCTTACAGCTCAATAAAAAATGAACAAAACCTTACTCATTTTAAAAATACAATGTTTTGTATTTGTGCAACACATAGCTATCAAAGTCACAACTTTATGTTAGTAAGTAAGCTAAAGCTTAATAGTAATAATACCTAGAAGATAAAAATGTAGTGGACTAAGAGACACCTACTCGCACTGAGTAATATTTTTATAATTAGCACAGCATGGGCAGGGACAAAAAGATTGATCTGAAAGCTCCCCATCTTATCAGGAAGAGGTTCTGCCCTTCATTAGCACTTCCCAGCATCATGTCCTCCCCTGGATAATCTGTCAAATTGCAGCTGCAGAACCACTCCTTCCAAACATTACCCTTGGACCCAGCACTGTCCCACCTCTGATTTCTAAGTCCACTCGCAGAGATAACTGCAACATTTGTCTCATGCTGATACATTTGCAAGTAGTGCAGGAGTTGAAATATTTGCATTTCAGTTAGCTCTGCTAGTCCCTTTACACAGTATAACAAATAGCCATGATTAGGTGCAATGATTTTTGGTCACTGATGGTATCAAACAGATTTAAAAAGTGAGGAAAGGACTGAGTAGTGAGAATACTAGAGTATTTGTAAAGCTTTTGTGTAGCTACTTCAGAGGTAAAGACATCCAGACTACCTGCATGCAGCTTTGCTCCTACTCATTGGAATTTTAAATTATAGATATTATTTCAGAAGCTGTCTGGTTTGAATAAGGATTAACACTACCTATCCTAAATTTATCTAGTTATTTTTCATCTGGAATTGAAGAACATGTTAGATGATGCTTGGAAAACTTTTTGTTTGTACATTCAGCAGCAATAAGGCATTCATTACTGATCTACTTTTATCCTCAGAAATCTAGAAAATAATTTTAAGGTCAGAGAGAATCTAGTAACTCAACAGCAGAAACTCTTCACCTGTCTGAGCTCTCAGCTTTCTTCAAAGCTTGACCATTTCACCCTGAAGGATCAATAGCTGGCTTGCTTTCACCAAAATTGAGGTAGTAAAGGACTGCACTCCCCCAGTTCTTAACTCCTCAAAGGGCTGCCATGTGCTATAGCCTTTGGGTAAAATAACATGATCTTGCATAGTTACCATGTTAGCTATGGACCTGGTTCTTGAAGGACAAAGCAAAGGACATATCTATCTTAAACCAACCAAATATATAATTTTATAGATTTTACAGATTTTAAAACCTTGAACCAAAAATAATAATAAGAAAAGATGCTATTAATTTGGACATGAATCACTAAAGAAGCTATATTTACACAGCAGAGTATTTAGCTGGTGAAAGACTTATCTTTTCCTCTAATGAGATGACAACTAAACTTCAGTGCATTAAAAAAGAAAATAGTGGAAATTTTTAAGCCATTAATTTCAGTTAATGAACCCAAAATTTATTCATTCACCTTTGCCAACAAATTAATTACAAATAATAAAAATTGCCATGTTTTACATTCATTCACTTTCAGCTTTTATTTCTCGTTTTATTTTCCTCATTGAAGAGATTTAGTAACAAACAGCCTCCTGCTTCCAGCCTCCCAAACAAGTTGACAGCATTTCCCATTGCTCAGTCCTTCTCTGAATTCTCTTAACGCTTCAGACGCCTTTAGTGCCGTGGACATTCTGATTATATCCCAGAGACATAAGGTCTGTGGCACAAAAGGAACAGATAATAATGAGAAATATTATCAAAAATATTTTTCTGGTAATTCCTGAAAAAATATTCCAGTAGGTATCAGGAAGTCTGAAGACAGACTGGGATAAAGAATGGGGGGGGAAAAAAAAAGAGTCAGAAACCCAAAGTACGCAGAAACTTAAAGTCAGAAACAAAGTACACACACAAAAGAAATCAAGTCAGAGTCACACATTGTCTTTTGAACAAATCCTTCTCAATAGTTTTCTTGCAGTATATGTACACTGCTCATATGTACACTGCTAAAGTGTGAATTTTAATAGCTCTTTTTGGTCCTACACTCAACCCATTATAACCGTATTAAATTTTACCTCACTTCATTTAGTATAACTTATAATGTCAGTTAAAAATGCTATGCTATTTTTAGTAGGGGGCTAGATTGCCCCCTAGATACAGATATAGAAACAAACACTATGGGGAGAATAATCTCAGTGTAGATGACTGAAATAAATTAGATGAATTAGCTAGATGTTAAAATAAGATGTCTAAAGTAAGTTAGATGAATAGCACCCAGGCAGATCCTTCCCTGGAAATGTCCTTTTCTTTCTGTTGGCTGTGAAGTGAGCCTTGAGGTGACTAGCTTGTATATATATACATATATATGTACACACTCTACACTAGATATTAAGAATTAATAGAAATGTACAGTAGGAACAAGCTATTTGCACAGTCGACAGGAGGAAAATAAAAGGTAGGATCTACAAGAAATTTCATGGGCATGCTACCTTTTTGAAGAGGTTTTTCTGACACAGCAGCAGTTGAACAGACTGATGATGGCTGTGATAGAGTTTCTCACAACAGAGGCAAAGTCCTATAGCCCAGTAAAAACTACAAGTCCTTGGCAATAGGGTAAAATCACAGGTTGCAGAGTAAAGAAGAAAATCCTGCACCTGATGATGATACTCATTGTCAGATTTGTTCACAGAGCTTTGTTTTTTTTCAACCACTTTTCTGTTGGCTCTTCTAAGAGCAGATATTAACACTAATTTTTAATTTTTACTAACTATATGGAACTTAAATTTATTTTTTGTACTGTCTAGGATATAGCTGTTTACTCTGATTAAGCTCTCTTGCTAAAAAAATAGATGTGCTTGTATTCAGCGATGGACAGTAAATCACAACATCCCAAAGCAAGGAAAATAGCAAGCTTTAATCATAAAATTGGCATCACAATTACAGATTTGTAACATATGGTAATTTGCCTCTAGTTCTATTGCAGTTGCTGGCCAAATTAATCCATTGGAATAGAGATGTCCTGAGTTGTAAGAATATCAAAACAATGTTAAATCCCAAAATTTCTTACATCTCAAATGTCCCGGCTGAAAAGATTTTATCCTTAGAGTTTCCTGAAAATTTACGTCTCAGAGAACTAGCACATTTCCCAACCCACATTTATTTTCTCCATGGTGCCTAATATAGACATGAGTTACCTTTTTAATTAATGTGTATGATTTAAACTAACAGTGCCTTACACAACTCCAGGCACTGCCACACTACAAACACATTATAATATGCAAACACATTATAGTATACAGAGATTCTCAAATAGGCTTCTTGCCGAGTTGGACACGGCCAACTTTGTGGGCTTGATTGCACAAATTTATGCTAATAAAAATGACTGAGGCTTCTGAGGTTTTTCTGCTTGAGAGGTTCAGGGCATATTTTGGAACAATTTTGTAATAAAAGAATAGATTTTGCATTTATGGTTTGGGAACTGATATTTAGATATGTGCCTAAGATATCAAAGATTCCTGCAGGGAATCACACAGGCATATCAACCTCGTGAGACAGACCATGTTCAGAATTCATCAAGGAGAAGTAAACCAAGCTCACCGGTATGCACAGAGCAACAACATACAAAAGAATTAGGCAGGTCCAGACGCAGCACAAATAAAATAACTTGGCTCAGGATGCAAACTCAGAAGTATCTGTCCTCAGCAGAGCTTACAGGCCAATGCTGATGTGGGGTAAATTGATTGTGGGGTAAATGTGGGGTAAATCCACTGCAGCTCAAGCTAATAACTTGTGCAGGACACTGCATTAGACACTTTTGTGTGTAGACTCGAGTTGACTCATGGTTTGCTGGCTTGGACTTGCACCATTCTTATGCCATATCTTGGGTTCCTGGTTTACCTCAAGCAGGGTAAACTTGGATCTGTCTCCACATGTTGCATGGTTTTTTTAAAATGTAGTTTCAGAAAGTTAACCAGTGCCCTTTACTAAAAAGTTACAAAGCCTTTGGTCTGGAAATATAGCAGGTGGAATAACTCCAGAAGTAAACACAAAGTCAGAAAGGTTAGAGAAGGTGAGGGGTACATCTAAAACCATGACAGTTCCAGACTAATTTGGCCCAATAGCTCTTTTACTGGTTACAGCGATCCATGTCCTTTCAGTCCTTGTTCCTTCTAACAGCAAAACCAATTAGTGCCTAAGTGGTTGCTGTCCACTGGAATAAGACCATCGCTGCTAACATTTCAATGTTTCCTCGCTCTCTGCTACCTTATCCCCTCATGCTGAGGGCATAATGACAAAACGTAGAATTTAGCCTTAATTGGATCTCTGCAAGGTTGTCACCTGAATTAGCTCCCCCATGAATAATTATCACTGCCTGGAGGCTGACAAATTGCTTCCCTCTACTTCATGATTGTCAAGAATTTCAAATTATATGCTGAGCATGAGGGAAAAAAATAAAAATGAAAAGCCTAGAGAAACGCAAAAAGCCTAGAGAAGCTTAATTATTAAGCTTACTAATATATTTGGCATGGAGTCCTATGCTTGTCTGGACTTTCAAAATATGTGACTGACAGCATGAACTTTGTGAGGGACAACTGTGCAACTCCCAGTCTTTCGGCCAGCAATGATTACTACAATAGATTTACACAGTCAAAGCAAAACTATAACTGCTGCTACTACCTGGCTCAGACTTATGCAGTTCCTGTGTTATTCACTATCCCATTTAACCAGTCTGCATCATCTTGTTTAGTGTCTCATCTATATATTTAGTCTTGTCAGATATATGGTAAATTCTTGGTAGTGTGGACTACAAGTCATGTTTTTACTCACATAGAGGCTGCCCGTATGCAAGGGGATAGCAACAGATTACCATGCACTTAGAACAACATAGAATAGCTATTCATTGCATTGTAAGAAAAACATCTCGAGGAAGAAATGTTATTTATGAGAACAATCATATGTCTGGACAAGCCTTTGCACAGATGTGCAATGCGTCACTGCACCACAATATCCTTTGCAGTTATTCAATGAGTTGACAACTGGTAAGAAATCTTCATCCCATAAAAACAAATCACTATCAAAAGCATAACGCTCTTTGAAAACCGCATTGAATGATAGGATTAAGCAGTCGAGCTTTATCCAATATTCATATTACTGCTGCTGCACTTGTAAGATTGATACATTTCTCAGTTCAAGCTCTGTTCCTCAAATTTCTTTCACCACAATGTGCAACCCACAATGCAAAAAAAAAAAAAAAAAAAAAAAAAAAAAAAAGATACAGATAAAGAGCAGGCAATTGCTGACATATCCGCAGGAGAAAGCTCTCCCTGCTCACCTGACATACAGTGACCTCTTCTGATTAGTCCTCAGGGAGCCGGACCCAGAACTCATGCTGTGATTCATCATCTGCTCACGTAGGTCATGGATTTTTGCCTCAAACCGAGCGTACTCTGCAGAGAAAACAGAATAAGGATATTTTAGTTTTCTTGACCCATATAATCCTTAGGGCTGCTAAATGCAAAAGAATATTAAATTAAACAGTGTAAGTCATGTCCTGAAAATTGAAGTCTAATAGAAACTTAAATTAATATATCACCTTAGGTAAGTATATGACCTCTTTATTGTGGTACTTGAACATTTCAGCATGTTTTACACACTTACTGTGCAGTCTCCCATACACCTCTGCCTTCTCCCTTGCAGTTTCAAGGAAAAAAATGAGGTTCAAAGTGTGTTGCTGAGTATCTCACAGACAATCTGGAAAAAGGATATTGAAACCAGGTCTCCACCTTATCATTCATCCTTCCACACAGGAAGTTTCCTCATTGGCAGTTGTGGGATACTGCACTAAAGTTACTAATGAATCAAGCATTTAGTGCAAAATCCTACTGAACTGAGGAAACACATCAAAGTCTATTTATCCCTGAAAGAGCAGGAAAATTCTTGTATTAAGTGCCCTAACTGGATAAAGAAGGTGGCAAAGTGACCATTGTTCTCTCCAGAGGAAGAAGTAGTTAAGACCTAATTAATGCTAGTGTGGAGACTTGACAGGGAATTCAGCACTGCAGACTCCTTGAGTTACATGTACGGAAACCAGACAGTGCTTTGTAGCCTGGCTAAGAGCTTCTGCCTTGACCCCATGGACATGTGTGACACTTTACTTACACAGGACATTGAGAAATGGGCTCTGTTTCTTTTAAATAGTGGAGCAATAACTGGGTTTTAGGATGAGGGATCTCAGAGACTCCAGACCTATGCAAGAATGGCACAAAACCACTTTTCACGTCTTATTCTTCTTAGTAGTTAGGTGTGCAGCTTTATAAAGCACCATGACCTGCTAAGCAGCTGCCTGGGACCAGTGTCAGGGCAAGGATTTGGTTGGAGGTGTATCATTTAGCGAGGCTCTTCTCTGAAGGCACACTTCTCCCACACAGTCTGGTCAACAGTCCTTTCTGCAACACCCTGCCCCTGTTCCTTGCATGACTTCATGTGCAGTGTTTCAGGTTGAAAGAGGAACACTTGAAGTTTTGGAAACAAACTTAAGTCCTTGAAACCAACAAGGCAAAGGCAACGCTCTAGCAACACACAGAGTCATATTCCAACCTAAAACTCAAGGATTTAGCAACATGAGCTAGAAGACTGGCTTGAGGGGGTGGATAAAATCCATTTCAGTGAGTCAGTGACACTTTGAAGGGTAAGATGCTGCAGACTGATGCCAGGAAGAGATGAAGTTGTTCTCTGCACCTCAGTGTTTTATTTCATTGGTTGCTTCAAAATGAGGGTCTGCAACTCCCCCAACCACCTGTCAAGGCTGGAGCAGAAATAAAACTACCATGCAAGATTTTCTCCCTTGAAGGATGGAGGTACCTCCCACTAGGTCACAACACCTCTAAATTTAAGCAAATAAATCCTAACTGTGCCTTTATAAACTATTGGCCTGATCCACGCTTGATGCTGTTGGAGCTACATGGGAATGCTGTAAGATATCAATATTCTTATTTTCTTTTCTAAAAATTTTCCAAAAAAAATTCTAAAAATTTTCTTATTTTAGGCAGACTTTTGTTTGACCATTTGCTGTTCACAGTGACTCTTTTCCCAGAAAGTCTAGCTGCTATACAAATACAAATAATTCATTTTATTCAATGTCCTTTAACATTTCATTAGATAAAAACATCTGACCTTTCCAGGAACCAAGATTTTTGTACAGATGCAAGGGGCCTTCAAGCTTGCCTACCAAAGTGATTTGACACATTTTGGATTTGAGGTTTTCTTCCCCTTCCCCTTCCATACTTAATACACTTTAACTTCTTTACCATTAACATTTTTTTTTGTGTTACTTACTGAATTTGTTGTGTCCATAGCTACTTTGCTAATCAACTGGGAACTACTGCTGTCACACAAGGCTCTTCAGTCTTCCCACATACCTGTGACTTCACCGACTGCAGATGAAATTCTGCATGTCAGGAGAAGGGAAGAGACACTCCTACATGCAGGCTGCATTTTGGATTTATTCTTTAACTTGCTTCTTCCTTATTTCTTTCATCTGCAGTGTATCTTTAAACTTACCACTTATTTAAAAGTCCAGATCCCCAAAGAGACTTAGGTTCCAATGAACCTATGTTATTTTTAAAAGTGGGGTTTAGTTTTGAAATGTTTATCACAGTCTAGGATTTAAACTTTGATGATGTGAGTCATCTTTGTTCTATTCTCCTGCTCTGGAATTTGTTTAGTAAATCATAATTTAAAATAACCATTTGAGCACAGCTTTGTTTAACTTATATTTCATTACAACAGATCTGACATTTCTTCTTGACGCACAGGAAAGGTGTTCTTAAAAACACCTGCACTTCTCTTCTACATAGAGTATTGGTTCTTTGCATAAAAAAAGAATACTGCAACTTCAGGGCTTATGACTCTTTCATATACGCTAGAGACACTGAGAAAAACAGTAAATGGTATTTCAAAAGCACATTTCAGTGTGTTTTGGTGTCTTACATCTGGATGAGGTGAAGGCTATGAGTGGTTTACACTCAGCAGGTATCACGGTGGCTTTTCCTTTAATGCACAGCCACAGCCCAGGCAGACTCTGCAACTGAGGTGTGGGAGTAACTCCCAGATTTAGACACCAATCTGGAGAGTGAGAAGAGAGGAGCAAGAATCTGATTCTCTCTAGCACAGCATCCAGTTATTTGTAACTTGAACACCAGCACATGAGATACTTGGATGACTGTGGTTTGGTCATATGATGATATTATAGCTTTTGTTCTGACTTTAGAAAATACTTCCAATTTAACTGATTTTAACTGACTATAAATTTATTCTGAATCTAATAATTTCTCTCTTTCCAGAAGACATTTTAAAACCACAATATGTGCTAATAATAGCCCCATAAATGTGTGATGGGAGTCTGGGAGTCAAGCTACTGCTCCTTGCTTAATTTTAAAATAAATATCGGAGTATGAATGATCATTCTGTTACTTTGGGGTCTCGGGATTTTTTTTTCTTTTTGGATTGAAATAGGTACACAATTTGAAAATAACCAAATATATCAGCCTGTTTTCCCACAGTACTTTCTTCATATTTATGCATCAAATAATCCTGAAATGTACATTTGTCCATTTCTCCTAGCAAACACCTGGACCAAAAACTGCAAGATTATCAAGTGTGGGTAGTATCTAACCCAACACGGCTCAGCTTCTCTATTCTAACTTAGTTCTCCTGGTTCCCATACTGACGCCTAGATACTACATCAACTGGTTCACTTGAAACGTGAATAACAAAACAGAGCGATGCTCCATTTCTGCCATCAGAATCACTACAGTAGTCTTGCCTGTGCCAAAGTCCTTTCTTCTTAACACTGCTCTGTCTATGGAGTTATCGAAGAAGAGCTGCTTCCTAGTAGCTTTGCTGTAGCTAGGTAAGAACAAGTGGCAGTGCTAAAGTCTAGAAAAACATTCCACGGTTCCTTCAAATTCAGCACTGAATCTAAATAATACTTTAAAGGTTCCTACACAATTAAAAGGACACTATGGTTGTGACACACTGACAACAAATCCAGTTAGAGGCTGATTCATTAATTTCATGACATTTAAAAAAGGAGAGAACAAAGAATATATTACTTCCAGAGTATATTATTAGAGCAATTTGCCAAATTTTACTTACCAAAATCCACCTGCAAAAGTCCTATCCATTGCCTTATTCAACAATGATCTAGTGAGCTAATTTTGGTAGCTTAACAGACCAATAAGTTATGTATTAGACTGAAAGGGAAATGGGTGAGCAAGCTGTATCCTGTATTATTCCAGAGGCCAGGCCAGATGATATAACGGTTCCTGCTGACCTATGGATATGGGAATGTCAGTGTTAGCAATAGGGCAGATGAGAAGGAGGAAAGCGTTTGTTCATACCTAGCTCTCTAACAGACCCAAGGTTCATGGCAATGCATGTAGAACTGAATGTAGTTGTACGAAGGATGAAAATGCAACTTGTTAGTTGTGGAGAAGTGGAAGTAGCACTTTTAGGTGGTGGGAACGGAGTTTGTAGCTGGCAGGAATGGCCCAGCAGCAGGGTGCCGTGACAGTAGAATCACTTTTCCACGGCTCAGACATCGCTGCTGAGCAGGCTCTGAGCAGGCTGCCAACATCAGCAGTGCTGTCCCAAACTGTTGTCTATTTTGCCAAGGTTTAAAGCTGGCCCTGCTCAACTCTCTGGTTAGCCTGGAGAGAGAGAGGAATCAAGTGGAAGTGCTACAGTGTGAATCGTCCCCAAGACCAACCAAGGCCTAAAGTGACTATATTTATCAAATACAGACACCAGTTTGAGCAGCTGACATTTGTCTGCTTTGTACAGGATTCACTAGCCTGAATACGCAGAGAGCTGATGGTTTTCCTTCTGCCTCATTCCAGCAGCTTGCCTGACATAACAACCTGCACGTATTCTAATCTTCAAACACAAATACAGTTGCTTGCCTTTCCAAGGCACCTACATGTGTGCAGAGGACTGGACAGCCGTCTGGGAGTAAGCTTCAAACACCATGAGCTCTCTCCTTAGTTCATGCAAATGGCTAGCCTTCAAAAAACAAAACTCTAACAATAATGCACCAAACCTGAAACTTAGAGTTTAACTGGCCAATATCAAAACTCTGATCCAGAATATCCGACCTTATCCACTTTGGCAACTGAGGGTATGCAGGCACCAATATTTTCATTGCTGAAGTGACTTAGATACCTAGAATCCAACAGGACTGCAGGTGGGTACCCACCCTGTGGGGAGGAGGTCTTCTAACTACATATCCCTCTTTTGAGTTTACTGTTGACCAGCTTTGACAGCCCACAATCTGACAATGTCCAAGCCGTCATGATTCTGATTTCCAACACTTATGTCTCTCCAAGTGTTGTGCTAGAAACTAGTATGAGTTTTGAATCCCACAGTGAATGCATTAGAAGTTAAGGATCATCCTGATGAGTGTTGCCATGACTAAGTCCTTTCATAGATATGGGCTTAAGCAATTTCCTGAAGTCCAGGGACAACTTGCTGGGCTTTGCAATGCAGGGATTTTGAACCCATGTTTTAAAATATGCTTCCTATCAAACATGTAACAACTGCAGGAATATTAGTACCATTGGAGCAGTCCTAGTTTTGCCTCAAATCTTTTATACACCCCTTTTCAATTAAAACAGATGGTATTATGAAAAATGAAGTTCAAATTTTCTAAGTCCCTTTGGAAAAGACATAAAAGGCTATGATACTTGAGCATAAAGAAAGCTCTTGGAAATCCTAAATGCATTTGAGAAATTAAAAAAAAATGTAGAACAGTATACCTCAAGCAATTATTTTAGAAAACGATGCAGAAAATCATATCATTTCTAACTCTAAAAAATAGCAAAGACAGATTTTTATGTCTGAAATTTTGATGCTGCATTTTCATCATAGAATAAATAATAGCTATGATAAACAAATGAATAAATATGCTGCAGCTGCCCTACATGAGAGAATTACAGAGTTTTATGAATTTACATTACTGTTACTTTTCACTTTTAACTTTACCATAGAGATTTCCATTCTGATTCAATTTAGGGAACATGTAAATAAAAATCCGTAAGTCTACCAGTGAAGTGTGGTTAAGCAACAGAAATAGTGAACATGATACTGCACCTTTGCAGATTAAGTCTTTATTAGTTTGAACTTATTTAGTGTCGGTACCTTTAAAGAGACACCAATTATTTCTGTAAGCAGGTATCAAAATTTGCTCTCCTGTGTAATGCAGGATCATCACTATTTGCTTCTAGATGATAAAAGACTTCATAATTGCTGCTTTTGTGCTTCTAAAATAATGTATCTCCAACCCACTTCAATGAATGGTGATTGCTAATCCTGTAAGTGAGAGGTTGCAAAAGGCAGTGTGTAGCTCTTGGGCCCTGTGAGAAGGGGGCAAAAAAGGAAAGCAAAACTCAAACTGTCCAATTTCAAAGGCATTATTTAGAAACAGAATTTTATCATCTGAAAAAGAGTTTGTTGAATAACTCTGAACACTATAATAAAGCAACAGCTCCAGACCAGCTTCTCCATCAGTATCAATTTGGCATCATTTCAGTGGAACCAAGCCAGCTTAAAGCTTCTGAGCTGTTTTACTATTCCGGTTTGTGGAAATACAAATTGCATATCACTATGAACTTACTGCCTTGGTCATCTTGGGATAGTAATGAGTATGATACTAATATTATTACAGTAACATTATTTATGCTATTTATGTAAATTTTTTTCCTTCTGCTTGCTCTTAGCAGATGTCTTGGCTGAATAGCTTATGATTTAAAATAATAGAAGAATGGGTTTGTTTCTACAGTACAAATATTTTCCATTTCTGCCCTTTATTCATCCTGCTGTCAAGACACCCACTGCTTGACACATGGAAGTCAGAGGAAAGTTAGCGGACTAGCCTCAGACTTTGGAGGACTGGGTCTAATTCTTACTTTTCCACTGATTTACTGTGTAAACCTGCGTAAGTCACAGGACTATGCCCACATCATGCTATGGCACCTAAGGCAGAGACCTGTGTGCTAGATTGAGCTTGTTTCTTTGTAAATGCTTGTAAGGTTCCTAGCATGCAACAGCTCTGGGAGCCTTTGAAACCTCTGCAACGTGCATAAAATAAACCCAAAGAAGTGAAAGAGTGTGCAAAAAGACATGCAATCTGCTAACACTTTTATTCTTTTGATTGGTATTTTATGTCTTCTACATGCCATATTTTTCGTCTAACATTTATCTCGAGTTAGTTCTCTGCTAAGAGTATTCAGATTTCTGGTTTTGAGATTATTAGAAGCTCAGCTCTGTAGCCCTCTGAGGCGGCAAGATTTACATAGCAAATTAATGATGGTAAAAAACCCCTGAGGTCTATGGTGAGTTATTTATTCAGAAATAAGCAAGCCAACATAGTACAAGTAGGTACAATTAATTGCACCTCTGCTTCTTATATCTTCCTTCATGATGTCTTGTATTGACCACTACCAGGGATATGATTCTGGACAAGACTGGCTGTGGATCTCTAATTGTATGGCAAATTCTATGGTTTTAATAAGTATCAAGCAGATCTGCTAGATCAAGTGGATTTAACATCAGCTAAATTCATCACTTAACAGAAAAAAAAGAATGCACACAATTCTGATACCACTGCTAGAACAATGAAATCGTATGTATTATTTATTGAAGAAACAGGTTTGCTTGACAGGCCTTGCTCTATTGTACTGCACACTGAGCAACCACACAAAGTTATGCTGCTATTTCTTTCTTACCTATCACATAACTCCCCTGAGCTCCCTCAAGTTTTCAAAGCAAAGGAAATGAAAAACACAGATTTCAATAATGGTGAAGGGAAGACACCTTTACATTTTATTAGTTTTTTATTAGTTTGAATATACCTACTTGTTTTTACTGGAATATTTTCCACACACACCTTTTCAGTAACCTTTCAAAAATAATGACACAGGCATATTTACTGATTTTACTCATTGCTTTGGCCTTTAAAACTTCAGCACAGTAGTCCCATGAATGTTTTTGTTCTTTGATATTGGCTGATCATCTTTCTTTATCAGTATGCAGGTATTTACACGTTAGCTTGTCTTCCAGCTAAAGTTTCACCCTTGTATATTTGTTTGGTAGCTGGCCTCACTGCCTGAACATCACTAGTAATGTTTTCATTTGTTTTGTTACTGAAGATAATGCTTCTTCCATTTGTTGTGCTATTAGATGTACCCCTCATATTGTGTTATCTGTGAATATAAATACACCTGAAAAGCTATCTTCCTCCCACAGTATATTCAGGAGACTAATACTGTGCTCTATTCATAGTCACAAGGAATATAATTTCATTCCAAATTGGTCTCTGGAAGGTTTAGTTTCAGAAACTTCATGCCTCATAATGAAACAGATGTACTAAAATAAATCAAGCTATTAGTGATTGAAAAGGACTTTGAATCCCACTGAAGTGCATTTCTACCTGTCCCTTTCCAGTCTATCCTTGGCTTGTGAAGAGTCAGCCTGTACTTTCTCAGTTGGGAATTTCCTGTAGCTTCTCCCAACAGTTCAAGAAAACTGCAATCAGCTCAACAGCTTTAACTACAAAACAACCTTTCCTCCTCTCCCAGGACTCTGAGAACTATTTTCCTACACAGTTTTATTCTTTCTCACAAACTTTCCCGCTCCTTACTTCAATATGTGCATACCAGAACCAAACAGGACTGTTTGTGGAGCTTGCTCAAATTACTCGAGGCTCACAGGAAGCTTGGACAATGTTGTGTGTACACAAGTCCAAGGAGGGACAAGGCAAATAAAAAGCACAGACTCAGACTGGAAACAAACATATCACATATGGTCTGCCTTAGGAGCACAGCGTGAAATTTTGGAGAAGTTGGGCACATCGCTTTACCCGAGACAACTGCCTTGCACAGACATGCTTGCCCAGCAGAGCAGCATATGTCTCATTAACCTTGATAGCTTTGTAGGAGTTACTGTTTTATACAGTGCAGAAATGTTTAAAGATATCTCTAGTGCTTTAGGCACAAGATGACTCTTTGTCAAGGTGAAAAAAGCTTCCCGGCACTGGAATCTTCTTTCTTCAACAAATATTTATGTGGGGCATTGCAAAGAAAAAGACTCCTGCTTTCTATTAATAGTTAAGCTACTTCCTTTAGCTATTTCATTACTTCAGGGTGGAGAATCTTATTTTCAGACATTTATTCAATTTCCACAATTCCCCTTCCAAAAATCATAGTCCTGAGGCAATTGTTACTTATTATTATTGTTTCGTTGCTTTTTCTTGCATTTGCTCTTTTCCTGTTCCTTGGGAGTTGAGCGCATGATTCTGATTATCCATATCTCCTTAATGATGATCCTGTCTCAGCCTGTTTGCATCTCTTAAAAATATGAATTGACATAAGAAAGCAAAATACAGTGGTGACCACAACTACAGTTACTTAGGCATGGTGATAAAAGGAAACCATTTTTGTGTTCATGACTAATTCTGTATCTATGTTGGGCTGTAGATACTGCTCTTTCTTTCAGGCGGATGGTGAAAGTCTCCTACCCTGCCTCCAGCTGTGCATATATTCCCTCTTTCCAAAACTCTCCGGGGTGGCACATCAATCAGCTACACATCTCATATGAGCTCTCCCAAACACATTTAAATCAGAATGGACAACATTAGCTGGTTTAGACTATTTGTCAGACCTGGGTTATTCTGATTATTGCAGCCTGGAAAGCCCTGAGCCAAGAAACTCTGTCTGAAAAAGTAAAGAGGTAGGATACAGTGATAAGGAGCTGGGGGCAGACTGGGGCAGATGGCATTTTCCCTGGTGTTATCACATGCAGAAGGTGCCCCCTGGATTCACTAAAATGTGTTGGCAAAATGAAAAAAGGTACAAACTTCTTCATCTCTCAAATCAATAACAACTGAATGTAACTAAGTTGAGTCATGACCTGCTTAAGAACTGTAGAAGACTCTTCTGAGGTTACACTGCAAATGTAGACCAGTTCAACCTGCATAATTTTCCAACAAAACTGAAAAAAGCACTACCAAATCAGGGCTCAAAATTCCCAAGTGAACTTTTACAAAAATTTGTAAGTCTCAGAGCTAAGACATTACATGCCAGTTTTTTACTTAGACTCCATGAGAATCTGATATGCTTAGAATTGGAGAGATAAAAATGGGGTTCCTAAAAGAGACTTGGGGAAAAAAATGTTTCTTTCTGAAAATAGAGAGCTGGGGAAAGTAATGTGATTTTAATTCCATAATCCAACAAGAAAACACTAGCCCACAGTAAAAGTAAAAAAGGAGAGACACCATCTCAAAGAAACCCTCCCTCCAAATCTCTCAAATATTTAAAAAGTACAAGCTAAACCAGAAAATAAATTGGATTAAGAAATATCAATATTATCTGATGTAATTATACACAAAACAGGATAGCCATACAGACCAGCAAAAACACACAGATCAGAAAGACCATGAGTTGCAAAATCATAATTTTGACTGAAGTGATATCAAAATAAACCTAGTATGTACCAAAACTTAATATTATACCTAATTAGGTTCAACTGTTTTCTACTGTGACTAATGTAATTTGCTTGCATTGAATAATGCAATTAATAAATGGTTTGTCCCTCAGCTTCAAAATCTCCTCCTTTATTCCTTCACTTTCCCAAAGTCAGCTGCACTTCTCTTCCAGGCAAGGAGACCTTCAACCATCTCCTAAGACTATCTTAGACACTCCATTGAATTATAAAGAAGAGTTGGGCAAAGACTGGAAACAAAACTATCTAGTTTTACCATTTTTTTTTGAAACATTCCCCAAATGTCCTGAACAAGAAGAAAAGCATCCAGAAAGGACCAGTATGGATAAAAACATTCCCACATATACTGATCTTTTCTAAAAGGCAATGCTGAAAGCAGCCACAGAATTATATCAGTTTGCTAGAGCTTCCTGATTAGCAGAGATAGCCATCACTAACACAAATGAGTACTAGGAAATGGTTGAGCACATTACAAGCCTGAGTGACTTTAAATAAGACAAATACATATTTTACCTCGGGATATGTCATGTTCCCTCCATGTATCTGAGCTTATTACAGAAAATACTTAGAGTACTGCTTACGCAATTGGGTATCTAGGTGCAAATATGTTTATATTGCAGTTGTCTATCTGTTAGAGACAGAGACTATATTTGATGGAAACTCTGAAATGTTGATTAACTTGATCATCAGATCATGTAAAACTGTAATTATGTCTGAAAAAAAATCAGTCATACAAACACCCTGAAATTACTGCTGGTACCTCCGAGCTCATCATCCACAAGAATGACAATAACTCATCTTTAGGGCATACAACTGGAAAGGACCTATTTCCTAGTTAAGCATGTCCAGTTCCTGCTTTTGCAGAAAATCACAGTCTAAAATCCTGTTCATAAACTGATCCAACCTTGTCTTAGGACTAGCTCAATTTGAGCATTTCATAACCACTGGATGACTACACCCAGAATCCGTTCCTCAAACAGCAGAAGTCACTCTTCTAACTAATTATATTTGAAGTCTACTTATTTGCTTTTGCACTAACACAGATCCTGTGTTTAAATTGCTCTTTTCCATCGTATATCGATTCTCATGACAGACTTACAGAGAGAGTGTGACTTCATCTACTAGTCTCCATTTTTCTAAAATAAACAGTCCGATCTTTTTCAGTCTTTCCTAGTACATTCGCCTTTCCTTTAATCTTTTTTTTTTTTTTTTTTTTTTTTTTTTTTTTAATCCTTGTTACAATGTTTGCTTAATTTAAATCTTCTCTGGTTAAATAGTAACATCATATGTCACACAGTATCAAATGATTCCTTGAAAAACCAGACATACTACATCAATCATATTTCTCGTTCTAAAAATTAAATGAATTATCAAAGAAGGATATCAAGAAAACCTGCCAGACTTGCATTAAATGAAATCATACTACTTTTAATTTCATTTTGCATTTATCTTTCTGGTTTTATTTCTAAACCTATGTTCTAATTTATGCTTCTACATGCTACTGAGGTTAGATTTTTGCATCTCCAGATCTGCTGAATGTACGTCGCTATTTCCTCTTCTCCTGATGATGGTTGCTCTGGGTTTCATTTTCCAGATAAAGCACTATCAGTAATAGAATAGATATTTAAAAAGCCCTTACTACTCACCATTTCAGTTTTCTGTGATGAAGTAATCAAATCTGCCTAACCTCAGCATAACAACCTCTTTCTGTTTTGCTTTCCTATGAGTTGTGGAAATTCCCATGTTCTTATATTTGTTGCTATTAGCAATCTGAGCATTGGACCTGTGTACCACAGTTTTATTGTATCACAGGTTATCAATTAAGTGAAAACTGAAAATGAGAAGTTAACTGGAAAATGTCTACCAAATGTCAGTGCACATATTACTAAGCCATCCAAGGCTTCTGTCTAAGGTGTCTTCATCAAATCCATACTTTCATTGATTTCACTCAACTCAGGCCAGCCAGATCAACTCAACAGGGCACAGAGGATCTCTGCTGTCTCCCTCCTCCCCAAGTGAGCTGTGTTATTGACCAGCATTACAGATTTGTAGAAAATGGACGTGCTGAAAAACCTTCCATCTGATAACCAGGCTTGCTACATTCTTCCATGATTTCGACAAGCATCACAGAATAAGAATGACAACCTCTTCATCTTTTCCCAAGGACCAACAGTTTATTCTCCGGAGTAAGTGAACGCTTTCTTATCCTAACATCGATATTGGTTTGTTACTGTTTTATGCTACTTCCATCAAAGTTATTCAATGCATATGTGCATGTATACATATGTACACATATGTAGATAGAGAGAGAAAGATAAAAAGGGCTTGTGCCTATTTATCGGTGCAGTTCTTCTTACAGTTGCCAGCCTACAGAGAGTAGTACAGCAGCTGGATTGCAGTGCCATATGCTCCCCTAAAAGGCAAATTGTTTTAGATCCATTTTCAGTAGGGATTTCATAATTTGTAACACAATGACACCTTTTCCTGACTGCAGGTCTATGGATTTGCTCTAAGATTTGTGTGACAGCAATTTATTATGTAGCTCCTTACAGACTGGCTCTCCCCCAAAGGATGACAAGAATGGTGATAATCTGCAATATCTTGTTGACATTGTACTTTGGCTCAGGTAGGCTAGTTTCTCCAAGTTCACTTTGATTTGTTCCTTCACTACCTGTGACTGTCCAGGGTGATCAAGATAGGAAAACGCAATGGATCAAGATAGTCATTTCCACTTGTGTGTGATTAAAAAGTGTTAGCACCTACTAATTTCACACTCATAAAACTTCCAGAGACAGTTTGGAGAAGAAGGGTCAAAACCCACAAGCATTTAGAGACCCTTAAAGTTCTTGGAGAACAAAGAATGACTTAAATTTCCTATATGCACTCTCCTAGGAAAGAGAGATACTCAGCTCAAATGAAAGACATTTGGGAAAGACCGTGAGTGCACTAGGGTGTGGGATTTGTGATCAGGTTCCCCTGCATCAAGAGAGTTGTGGCAAATGACTGCACTTACCAAAACAAATGTAGATGACTTAGCTTAGACCATACTGATAAAGGATTATATCAAATTGCATTGCCTTGCATTTTCCAAGGACTAACAGCACATGCTCACATGGTTGCCAGGCATCAGAAACTTGAACTAGAACATGAATCAGCCCTCAGAGTGAAAAGGAGACAGAGAGGTTGCCAAACTCACAGCCACATGGGAAGAGAAAAGCCTCAAGGGAGTATAAGTCACTCTTACATCTTTTTACAGATATCTGTCTAATATGTTCTTAAAGATCCCCAGAGATGGAGACACTTCAATCACTCAAAAACAGTCTATTAATTAACATTCCTAAAGGGGGACAGTTCTGCAGGTGACAACCTTTTGATAAAGTTTGCAAATGACAGAAATGAGCCCTTAAAGTAAATTACTGTATTCCAGTTGGGACAGATGAAGCTCATTACTGCCGGTGGCCTACATGCTATAAAATGGGTTAATATTGCTGCAGAAACCTTTTTGGTGTGTCCCTCTAATTAGCACAAAAGTATTATTATTGTAATTAACTGAATCCCCTAGTACCTAGTAGAGTTCATGGCTGTAAGCAGGTTAATGTGAAAATTAATTTGAGCTAATTCACATAAGATCAGTGAGGCCCAAACCAATCTGACTGCAGTGGCATTTTGTGGAAAAACAGTATTTTTCTGTTGGCTTAAAAATGCACCGAAGCTTCAAGAATGTCACATAAACCCATCTCAGCTTTCACATGCAATAACACCCTTGTGATAGTTCTATGTCTTCTTTGGGTAAATTTATTGTGAAACTCACTCACTTCTAAAAGAATAAGTAATATACTAGGTCTTGATGTAGAGATTAAAGAGGTAAAAGATTTGGGCAGTTTCTCTGGCCTGACCTATGTGTGCTTCAAGGGGATGGCTGCTCTCACCCCTGACTGTTCTGCAGAGTGAGCTACTTCTTCATTTGGAGAGGTTATGTTTGACTTGCAGGCCACAGAGTTGCACTTTCCCAGATGCTACATACACATATAAAAGCAGGTGAAACTCTTTCATGCACAAAGCCTTAAACATAAGAGATTGTAGGAGAGTTCAGAGGGAGCTGCACTGTCCCCTTTCTTGGTCATAGACAATGTGGTAAAATAAAAATCCACTAACGAGAAGATTAAGAGAGAATATGGCTAAAGTCAAGCCAAATTAGGAGGTGGTTCAGTGTTACAGGACAGGAGGAGAAGAGAAAATTGATTTCTGTGCCCACTGCTTTTTATCCTTCCACTATGAAAAAAAGTTTTGCAGTGGATAGAATTTCTGTTCCCTGCCGGCTGAAGAAATACTCATCAACTGCTAGTGCAGTAGGGCCAGTTAAGCTTCACAGACTGAACTAAGCTATATATATTGTAACTGGGACTATTCTTATACTATGACAACAACTAGCTGTACTTGGAGTTGCTTAGGCTTTTTCCCTCTTTTGTAGCCTGTGTTACACTAAGTTTTTGCAACTTTCATAATTTGCCTCCTTCAAAGGTCTACAGTCCTTTCTGCCTCTTATGAATGCCTAGAAAAATCACTCCTTAAGTTGAGAGCTGCAGCCTTTGGTGATCCTCCTGCAAAGATGTGCTACCAAAATAATGTTAAGGAGACAGAGGTGGATCCTCATGATCTGCTCCCACGCCTGGATCCCTTCTTATCTATGAACTACTGTTCTGTATCCTGTGGTGGGCAGATAGCAGGCAGTTCACAAAGGCTGACTTCAGCCTATTGAGGTTAATTTTCTAGGGTCCTGAGAGAAGCTTGCTCACCCAGAACTCAGTTTAGAGCTACTGTCCTCTAGAGGAATGTCTCTCTCCACCACTCAGGAGCAGCTGGGGATACCAGCCTTCCTTGCCCTTGCCAATAACCAGGTGGTCTCTGTCTATGCCATGCCCTTTCTGTCCCCTGTCCTCAACATGACTAATCAAAACCCTGATCTCCCCCTCTGCTGACCCTTTCTGTTACAACTTGACGATGTTAATTCACAACACTAGATTTTATGGCAAAACTATCTTATGAGGTCTTTGCCCTACCATTGCCCCACCAGTTCTGCCAAGACGACTCCTTGTGCGGCTACACTGTCAACTGGGATGTTTGATGATCAGAAATAAAGATTAGCTCTTGTTTTAATGAGTGTAACAGTCAGGTCAGTGAACTGTTGCAAGGGGTTGGGAACAAGAGGACAGAGGACAGACTTTCTCAACTGCTTTACCAGCACAGCTTCTGTAGACCGAAGAATGGCCACAATGCTCCTGGCTTCCCAGTTTGTCCATTCCTTTTGACGCTCCCCAGGCCCAGCCAGGATCCATAACCTCAACAGAGGTTCAATAAGAAGCAAGTATCCTCCGTGCACCACCATGGCCCTCAATATGCTATGGACCATTGACCCTGCTTCTTGGCCTCAGCAATGACTGTATTTCTTCACCTACAAACTTCCTGGCATGTCTATGTGGCTTCTGCACTGTCCTTAGCACAGCCCAGCCACAGCAGTTAATTCTCACATTTCCTTCTTCCTCTCAGTCACCTGACTCATCTCTCTGCTCTCATTCTCCAATTACCTGTTTCCAAAAACTTGGATTAAACATTTTTTTATCCTAAAGAATATTTAAACATGTTTTCTCTCCCCTTTCATCAGCTTAACTGCTCTTTTTTCTTTTCCCCAAAGTCACCAGTGCCCTACCCATACAGCTCACCTTCCAGAGCTGAGAAAAGCATTAGTGTTTTGAAGAACAGGTACATCTGATTTTCCTTTTTAGATATGCATCCACATTTGCTGCTTCTTTCCTTAACTTCTGCCAGACACTGACTGAGCTTGTTGGCTTCAATTTGTCTCCATTCTCACAGCAGACAGCTCTCTGAAGAGTGGTCCATGATCATTTCAGGTGTAATTTGCTATCATTACTTTAACTTTCCTTTTCACAAGGCCATTTAGTTGAAAGACAATGAAGTAGAGAGAGGCTCCATTGGAAGTGGAAAATATCAAAATAAAGTGAATAAAGGGCAGTGAAACAAACTCTTTTTCTTATAAAATGCAACATAAGTCTTGCTGGAAGCTATACAGGTGATATTGGTGTAGATACTTTCATTTTTTTTAATACTATTCCATATGTATTTATTAAAAGGACAATAGAAAAAGCTGTATGATTTTATTTAAGAAAAACAGAAAGCTGAGAATGCCTGACTATACAAAGCTTACAAGAGACATAAGAGGAGGTGTTAATGACCCTACAAACACAGCTTTAAAATCTTTTATAGTCAGACTTTCAGCAGGGCATAATAGTTCAGTTCATTGCAAAAAATATATGTCTTTGAAATTACAAGCCTAGTTTGACTTTCATGTGTTATTAGCTCTCTGTGGAATTGAAGCATTTAAATTGATTGTAATGAGACATTAGCAGACACTATTACTGCAGCAAACTATTCCTGCTTTGAGACGGTTGGCTCAGGAGGCCTCTAAAAGCATCCCAGCTGACAGCAAATATCTTGCACGGGCCCAGAGAAACAAAAACCAGCTCTGGAGAGGCTTGCCACACAGACGGCTTTGCTGCGCAGAGCAGGCTGACCGGCTGCTCCGAAGGGCGCCAGGGAAGGAGGGCAGCACCCTGCCAAGGTGAGCGGCTCTCGCCGGAGGGCACGCACGGAAGGGGCATTGCTTAAACGCACAAATAGTTTAAAATATACCCAAATGAATTTCTGCCAGACACTAAAATTAAAAGAATTAAATATATTAAAAAAAAAGAAAAGAGAGTGAATCAAGCCATATCTATCAATGCAATAATAATCGTTGTCAACACATTTCCCTGGCACCAGGATGCCGAACATGAGGCTATTCAGAGAACTATTAGACATCACATCTTGTAACACATTTCCACCTCAGTAAAATCCCTTCTTCTTCATTTTCAACATGCCCTGCCCATCTCAAACTTTTTTAGTTTCTGCTGCAGCTTAAACACAATCTAGTAAATGACCAGCCTCCCTCTTTCCTCACTGCCCTATGTCAGCAACTTGTTTTCTTTTCACTCTTCTCACCTTTCCTGATCCTTTGATATCTAATGATGTCAAGGGCTCTAATAAGGTCTCTCACAATTACCCTGTTTTCATGAAGCCTGTAAGAATTTTGTCGCTTCAAGACTGTTGAATATACTTGTGCAGGTATATATACATACTTCCATTTATACATTTACAGAGATTGCACAATCTAAATTTCTAAGGCAAGGTCACTGAAACAAAAATGGTTATGAAATACTCTCAGAAGAAATCATTGCAAACGTGGCAGCTGCTAAGAACCACTATGACTTTAATGTGTTTCTGTCCCCTAGAGGTTACTATCATTGCTGGCCAAGAAAACAGCTGTAGTATGCTCATGAAGGGTAAAAAGGAAAAAAAAAAAAGAAAGAAAACCTAGAGAAGGGGTGGTTTGATGTCTTGCTGGAAGGCTTGTCAACCTTATTTACATTTTAATTTGCATGCCAGAGTCTATAATACTTTAAATTTGGGTTCCACTTTAAAGTATCTCCTTCACCCTAATCACAACGACCTTTACGTGTCTCCCTGCATTACCCTCTGGGGGCTGCAGCCCCAGCTTGCTGAGACTAGCAGCAAGAAATGTCAAGTTGAGCATGACATTTATCCAAGGGTTGGCTGCACATAAGGTAGCCTTTCCTTAATGTTTTTGATTTCCTGCAGGAGATTAAAGAGTGGTACGGGAAATAGTCGCATCGGGCTAAAGGAGAATGCAAAAGGAAATTGTGTTTCTTGTAAGACAGGAGCAAAACTAGCAGTGTATACAACCTGACAGGGGTGACCCTTCAGCACGGAGAAAATGGGAGGGATGAAAGTGGGCAGTGACTAATTAACATTGACATTATTCTTACCCACAAAGTGGCACCAGAACTTGGCTGGTTTATACCCACTGGCTAGTTCAGGGGAGCACTGCCACCAGCATCCACTGCTTCAAATAAATCACAGCACAGACACAGAAGTACGATGCATGTGTTGCCCCTAGCCTGTCAAGCTGCTATAAAAAGACAGTCCTCCTTATATCCCAAAGAGTGACAGCTGAGAATATACACAAATAATACAAAGTTTTGTGAGAACTACCTCTGCTCTATCTTTTGGTCATCACAGAAAAGACTCTAGTGAATATATTTTGAATAGGAAAAGTTTTCAAAGCTGCTGAAATATCCCTGAAATAGAAAGTGGTGTTTTCATCATTTCTGGCTAATTCAGCACTTTTGGATTTCACAGTAATAATAGTAATAATAATAATAAATCTCAAAGTTACAGGTAACACCTCTGGGGATATGGACACTATAAGGTGTTTCTAACTCCATAATTCTTGCATTTCTGATTTGTTTTGATTAAAAAAAAAAAAAAACAACAAAAACACCTTTGTGTCCTTGGGACTATGAACACCAATTGTAAGAACAAGCCCTTAGGTGGGCTGTTTCGCTTAGGGTTACATGAAGTGCCATATTCAGAGAAGGAGGATTTTTTTTCTAGGGCAGATTGCAGGGACAATAAGAACAGAGTTTCTGTCACATGTCTCTTTTCTGGGACCATCTCAGAGCTTTATTAATATATTCCACAGTATTACAGGGAACCTGAGTTTTCCTTCTCTCAAGCGCCTGCTTCAGTGCATCATCATGTAATGCCAAATTAAATAAAAAGTATCATGTCCAATTCACTCTGGGAGTCTGAATTATAAGAAAGGAGGGATTTATTAAGATGGAAAATCTCAGCCACAACAAAAAAAGGTCTAACAGTCCCTTCTGCACTTTTTGTTCCACGTGCCTTTAAAAGAGCAGTAACAGCATTTCCGTATAAAATGGCAATGTTGTCTAGTTTAATACATTAGAAAGAAAGGAGATGTTTATATACCAATAGAGCATCCTTATCAACCCAGTGAATAGAGAAGATTCATGCATTGCACATCTATGTGGACATTTCAACATCTCTTCACTCTTTCTTGCTGGCTACAGCAAAGTCCTTTGCTGGCTAGCAGCTGAGGAGGATTAGGGTACAAGACAATTCTGAATTCTGATGAAACGCAAAATGAATATACTAGCACTAGTTCTCACAGCTTTAAGATTCATGTGCCTTCATAAGATAGCATGTGCCCATGATAACAGAAATGAACTATTTAACTTTATTTGTATGTTTTTCTTTGTTTTATTTTTTTTACTACTTTGTTTACCCCAGATTACATGTTATTTTAGGGATGTGCCATCACAAGCACAAGGATATAAGGATCAGAAATGCCATAATTTCTGGTGGATGGCACCACGCTGTCAGTCTGTAATTTTAGTGCTGGAGGCTATTGTCAACCTCTGTTATGCTCGGTTTACCAAAGATTTTTAGGTCAAAGAGTGCTGATTTAAGAACAAAATCTGACGTGGATACCTGATGGCTAAAACTGAGGAGCTGCGAAATAAATGGCTGCCTGAAACACTGATGACTTAAGTTGTGTCACTTTTCCTCACAGTTTTATGGTAGAAGTAAGAAGCTACTGACATGGACAATGACAACAAAATACAAGAAAAATCAGGAGAGGCTGTGACTGGCTGTCCACAATTGTAAAGAAACTAAACTTTTGAAGAGCTCCAGGATCAAAGAACCTGGGAAATGTCAGCTGGATGGGACTTCAGTCACGCCACAAAGCTCAAGGTAGCAAGTATGGGAAAACGAGCTATGCAACAGATCAGAGCCAATTATCCAAGTAATCCCATTTGGCCATAAAAATATCTAGTCATTTAATACTGCTAAGCCTTGTTTGTAATCACAGGACTTAATGAGAACAACTTACTCGGAAAGGAAAGAGGGGAAATCTCTAGAAGGAGAAAGAGTACCAGAGAGGAAGTTAACAAATGCAAGTAAATTTGAGGATTTAATTTCTTTTATATAAGCCATATTCTATTGATAGAAGGTTCTTGATCAGTTAACCCAATGCCAAAACCAGCTTCACAATTCTGAAAGTGTACATTTGTTTTCACACACTGTGTAATACAGGCAAAAGTAGTTTGTCCTCAGTGAAGGAAAAGTTTTTTTTCTTTGAATGAGATTGTGTATAATTTCTTAAGGGAAAGATTTCAGTCTATAGGCTATGGGGAGAAATAACCATCACCTATAATCTTCATTGTCCACGAGAATTTTGAAGCGAACTTAAATTCTAAGCAAGCATTTGGCAGATCTGAACAGGGGAGAAAAAGCGTCGGGCAGAAGTAGTGTGGTTTATTTCAAATGTCAAACAACAAGAATAATATGAAGCAATTACTGGAACTTAACATCTGGAAAGAGCCATATGAATATTCATGCACCCTTTAAGAAATCTGGCTCCTTCCTGCCACATTTACTGCATATTGCATAGCAGATCGTAAACACTGGGGAACAATTTGGTCCAAAGTGGACATTATCGATACACTTTAAAGATTTTAGCTGACTTGAAACAATGGGTCAAATATATGGCACATAAACAACATATAAGCAGAATTCTTTCTTTTCAGAATTACAGAGCTGTAAATCACAGTGGCAAGATAATGTATTGTTAACAACTTAAGTCCTTTAAGAATGAAAAGATCATTAGAATAAATAAAATATTACACTTCACTGCGCTACTGTCCCCTGGCTCACATTATCTTCCCAGGTCACATTGCTGTTGAACAACTGGGAACAGCAATATAAAGGTTTAATATCTGGCTATATTTAATATCCAGCTCCTTGATTCTGGTAGTGCCCACTATGGCTGTGGGTCTGTCAGCATTTTCAGAGGTTTATAACCTTCATAAAAACCCATGGAGTATAGAAATGAGTCAACTAGTACTTATAATTGCTGGCATTTAGCACCACAGAAGATGACTAAGAATCTATATTTGAAATACATAGAGTCGACAGAGTCCAAGTTCAAATTCCAGGGAAGATCAACTAAGCACTGCATTTTTCTGGATTAAATAAAACTGACTGTGTGCAGTTTACTGATTGTAGAAGTTTTAGGTGAGCACTCATTGAGAGCATGAGTTTGCAGCTTATTTGTTCTGCACAAACATTATAAACGTATTCTGATATCTTGCAAAATGAGTATTGCTTTGCCTTGGTTTTCCCTGAACACAGAATATTGTCATGTTTGGCATTTAGCTTCTTGCCCTTTCATCAACAGAGGTGGCTGCATTTCACATTTTTAGAAATAATGTTTAGGAAATTCCCTGGGGCATCATTTTCAGTGGCAGATGTTATGCGTCTCATAAGCTCAAATATATTTCCACACCATTTCCCGTAGTTTCTCGCTTCTGTATTAACCAAATAAGTTAAAGCAAAATTTAGGGAATTAACATTGTTAGATGTCAGATGTTTCTCTATCTTAATTAAAATTAAGGAATATCCCAAGATCACACATTAATTTTATTTATATATGGCAGCTTGTGCAACATGTCTGAAAGATGGCTGATCTTCCACACCACATGCTAAAACAAACTACACTTATATTGCCTTTTATCCAAAAGGATCCTGATGTGTTTCACAAACTTAATGCAGCACAAATGTCCTTACTCATGGGGATCCACCTCAAGGGTGGCAATCACAGTTATAAAATTACTGCAAGTAAACCAAAGAACAGAACAGCGGCTAAACTAAAATCTTTGATTTGCATGTTTTCAGATATTTGTGAATGAGTGTAAATGGGATCAGAATCAGGCCCTGAATGTTTCCAAATCGGTGCTTATGCCTTTACGAATTACATTACTTCAGTTGGTTGAGTGACTCTAGTATTTGAATTCAAATGATCTATCTGCATGTTTCACTCAAACCTCTAATTTATGTTGTGAAAATAGTGAACTAAAGATATTTCTTCACTGAAAAATCACTTTCTTAATCCAAACACAGATTTCCATTACGGATACCACTTTCTCAGCAAACATCAGCCGCCAAGCCCTGCTTGCCTCTCTCAACTGGCAGTCTTGGGCAACTGAAACTTGAGAGGAGAAAGGGGAGGAGTAATGTTGTAAATATTTTGATAACGAATAATTAAAAGATTTTCATCAAATGTTTACAGATGTTTTCAGAAATCCATTGGAATATATTGTTTCAGGAATATCTGGTTATATCTTTATTTTCAGGGTTTTTTAGCATAATGATCTTCTACAAGTACTTCTGATAATACTCTAAAGATGACAACAGGCATAATGAAAACAGCATATGGAAAACAGGCTTTATGGGTGTAGGTCAGAACAAACTGGACATCTTTTTGATATTTTAACCTCTCATTTACATGAAAGAGCAAGTATACCTTGCCTTTATGTCATACTTTTAAAATAACTTTTAGCTACATTAAAATTCAGCATATTACAGGTAAGGTAATTTAACCCTGTGGGGAAAAGCATTAGGGGTAAGGGAATGAGACAAATTAAAATTGTTATTATTGTATACATTCATACAAGAACATGCCAGGTGGCTCATTATGCCCCAGTATAATAGCAATCTTGTCCATTTTCTTCCCGTGTTTCAAATCCTAAAAAAAACCTCTCACCACAAATACAAATAATTAACTCTGGATTAGACATTTTCAGAATTATTTGACAGGCCTGCACACCACATCTACAGCCAAAGCTTGTTTATTTCCATGTTAACCAAGCATACAAAAAAAGAAAAAACAAAGAACTGAAACAAAAAATTAGAGAACTGATACCGTAAGGTGTAAGATGTTTCAATCTCATTAGCCTTCCTTGGCCCATCATTGACTTATACTTAATACTAAATATCTCAATCAATCAAGGCAAAATGGTGGATTTTAAAAATGATGTAGAGCAAAAGCCAGACACTAATTTCTGCCTGTTAGATAAACCTTAACTGAAAATTATATACTCTATAGTAATTCCACTAAAAAATGAATAATAATATGCACAGTATGCAGTCTCATCTACCCTGTTTTTTCCAGCTCTTCTACTTTATTTTGTACCTCCATCATTCATTATCTAGGTACTGAAATGAATTCAATCAAAGGAAAGCAGACTATCTCCTCCACTCTGAAAATACTGAGGTCAACTGACTGTGGGTGTTATCATTTCAACTATCAAGTGTCAATAGCAAGAAAAGAAAGAAAACGAAAACAAAGATATTTGAGTACAAATTACACTACATGCACTTACAAAGACCAATATAAAATGGTTATCATAAAAATATGAGAGTGGCTTAACAAGGTTTTCCTATGAATCTTCCAAAACTAGATCAGTCCACCACTACAGCTCAAATGTGATGAAATTTGAACTGGGATGGAAGAAAGGAAAAGTGATCAAGATTCCTGAAAAATTTCTTTAATTCAAAAACCCAACATTTTAGAACACCTCTAGGAAAAATTAGGGTTTTTAACAGACAAATTTCAAAAAATTGTGAAATTAAAGTGATTCCACATCTGGAAAAAAATGGTTTTGGTATGCTAGCCGGCTATACACTTCACTAGAGAATTTAACTCTTGTGATTGTAGTTCAAAAGGAAAAATACAGATACTTTTGGTAAAAGAAGAGTTTCACCCAATGCCACCTCCTGATAACAGTACATTGCATTTCTGAACTGCGGTCCAACCCAATGTCAGCAGCAGCCAGTGCACAGTGTTATTTCTCTCTGTAGTGCTCAACAGAAACACCTGCTCCAGGATGGATACACTAGATGGATAATTATTTTGCCCATTCCCAGTTTCCCAACTATAAAACCAGGATAATAGGTTCCTTTCTGGAGGGCAATTTTGCTAATGGGAGGCACACAAATCTCATGTAAACTAGCTCAGATTAACAGCAAATAAATAGAACAAAATACTGTTTAACTAAAAAACGGTAGTGTATACTGATGATAATGGTATTTATGTTTATATCTTCTTAACTCAGTTTATAAGAAAGAAGAGATTTTTGTGAGTAATATTTTCATTAAATTTCTCATAAACTGCTAGGTATAAAAATTTGCTCTTTGCTATTACTAGCTGCCCTGAGTGTTTTTCCTAGTCTTTACACACATTACTGAACATAGTGGAAATATGTCAGAGAGTAGAATTTACTTAAAATGTAGAAATAAATAGCTACAAAAAGGAAAAAAAAAAAAGGCAAAAGCAACCCAATGCAAACCAATTAGAGTCTGCCCAGCAAGTTCACACTTTTATGGCCATGTTTCAGCATGTGGTTGCACACAACACCGTTCAATCAGTTCTTTATTATTTCATAATGCTAGAGGTTATTACCAAAACACAAAAAAGCGACAATAGTGGATTCTTAAATTAGCACTTGCTAAATTCAAGCTCTGGTGTGCTCTTTTTCTTTAAAAGCTAGCATATATAGTATTGTAAATCAAGCTTACTGTGTATTTTTTTTTTTCTGTTGTTTTCCAAATGAGAAACATTTCGTGTGGACTACAGGAATGAATGAGAAGGGACATGCCATGGCTCATTCTGTCACTGTGCAGATCCCTCAACACCACACAGTGTCCAGCGTGGCGCAAAGATGACATTAACTTTCAGGATATTAAAACTATTGTCAATCCAGATTACGCTCCTGCTTAGCTAACATGATAGGAAAGTTCTGCTAACACTAAGAAAATATTCTGGGAACAAGGACTGTATATGGAGTTTTATCAGGCTGACTTTCGAATGACCACATGGGTAGTTCCCGTGTAGAAGAAGGGTGATTCCATAAACTTTTCCTGTATTGTACCAAATAAAAACTGCATATTAATGTTATGGTTTAGGTCACCGGAGGATAAATTTGAAGTTTGCCCAGCACAGACGACAGTGCGTCATTGCTCAGAGAATGAATAAATCCGCCACCAGTGAGTACCAGTACTATTCGTGTGCTGATAAGTTGAATGATTTGTCTTCTAGATCTCTGACTGCTCCAGGCAAGACAGAAAACTGAGGACCAGAGGAACAGCAGGTGTTTAGAGGAATACTTTAAACCTGCAATCTGATGTGATCTGAGGACCAGAGGAACAGCAGGTGTTTAGAGGAATGCTTTAAACCTGCAATCTGATGTGATCTGAGGACCAGAGGAACAGCAGGTGTTTAGAGGAATGCTTTCAACCTGCAATCTGATGTGATTACAGTGAGTTCCTGTGGTATTATACCAGAGGGTCTCCTCAGCATTTTTTTCCTTCCGTAACACAGACCCACAGTACGGCAGAGTTGAAAATTTCACCAAGAGCAATGCACGGTGGCTTTAAATGCATCTCACTCTTGGAACATGCATTCACTATGTGCCTGCATGATTCAACATTGCAGGTTGTTACCAGGTAGAGCAGGCCCTGGATCTAAGTTGAACCCTACTCCTCTTTTTACAGGTAGTTTCTCTGTGGTCATAGCTATTCTTAGATGGAGACAACGCTATAGAACTCAACACCTTTCTGGTTGTGCTTTAGGACAACACTTGCATTTCCCTCTGAGACCATGGAAAAACTCCAACTAAAGCTGAATTGAGCAGCTTATCTCTTGGAGAGGACCCTTGACTCATGATGTTCCTGTCGTAAGCCATCTAGACAACATTAAACATCATGCAGAAGGCAGAGCACTTATAACACTTTCTTTCATTGATATAAGACTGCTCTTGATTTCTGGTATTGAATTCTCCAGAACTAGGGTCTATGACTCTGGAACGTACTTTGATCACATGGAAGGTTTCAGGGACAGACCAGCCGGCTTGTTGTCTTAACCGGGGGGCAAGCTGCAAAGATTATACACCTTGCTTTATTTCCCCCTCCCCCTCATTCTTCTTCAAGTGTCAGAAAAACTTAAAAATTAAAGACTGCTTAGATTGAAAGGGGTTTTTTTATATTAAATTAGTGCAATGCAATCAGAGAGCAAGACACTGAGAGCCATTAAACAACTCAAGCAATTAAATCTATAAACAAATTAAACATAGCACTTTTGGGATGTATTATACTTAGGAGTGAATTTTTCACTGCTTTTCTAACTTGAATATCCTCTCCTGATTGCAAATCACAGAAGATCTAAAAAGATCTCTTCCAACAGAATTAAGCTTTTGCATGTGTCTCACTTCTAGCACAAGGAACAGACCAACATCAAAGAGCACACTGTGATCATGAACACATGCTCTCTCTCTGCTCTAGTTGCAGGATCTTTTCCTTTTATGCGCTGTTTGATAATCCTTAAAAAGGTGTTTCTCAGCCTATCTCTCTGGTCATAGAAAAAAAAATATTTTTTTCATTGGTGTATTATCTTTCACTATAAAATTCTGTCTCTTCCCTGCTGAAAAGTTACTTCAGCTATTCTCAACATCAAGGACACTATCTGCCTAAGCTATTATTCCAGCCCATTTTTTCACTGAAGAATTTCTCACTAAAGAGCATCAATATGATTATTTGGGTCTGTATGGCCTTGTTTTGTAATGTCATGACTGCTGAGTTCAAATCTGAGAAGACTGCAACCTATTATTAATATCACTTTAATACACTGTTCAATAAGGAGCAAGAGGAGATATATGTTCTTTTCAGTTCTGTGGACTATAGCTTTCTATAGAACTCGGTTTAACGAATGCTTTCATTTATTTAAAGGTATAGTTTCCCTGTGTTATGCTTAACAACAAAAAATAGAGATGTTACCAGTGCGCTTACACACAAGTTTGCAGGCCCCTGCTGCAATCTACAGTCACTTTTGCCACAGATAAAAAGCACAATCACACAACTACACAATCACACATCAGCTGTTCTTATTGCAAATTGAAGAATAACAATCCAAAGAGTAATCCTGGGTTAACCAATACTCTATTTCACCCAAAATGCTGACCCTTAGCTGCCACGGGACTTCCTAGCAAACTTGAAGATCAGCAGGTCTGAGGTATTTTAGACAAAAAAATAAAAAATAATAATAAAAAAAATCAAAGCTAAGGACCTTTACTCGATACGTTTTTCCCCAGCCCTCTATATTTCATATGAAAGGTAGTTTGAACACAGGAGCTTTGGCTGGTGTCAGCTGTAACTAAAGCGCAAAAGCAGAGAGATTCCTCTTGGAGGATAAGTGTAATGTGTTTCCAGCAAGATATAACAGTAAACCCACAGACTGCTGTTATCTGTTATCCATGGAGTGCATTGCAGTGGCTTACTGTTGAGGTGGGAGGCATGGATTACAGGAGCATACTCATATCCAGATAAAACAACCATGTTTTCCAGACCAGAGAGGAATTAAAATATATTTTCTAGTCACCGTTGTTTTTCCTTTAAGCAACCCCATCAAACTATGACCACAAAGGAGCAGTAGGCATGCACCCAGAATAAAATGTAATTTTTGCCATGTCCTCTGGCTATTTTCCATTCAGTCTTATCTGGACAGGACTTCAAGAAGATGGTTTCATCCATGCCCAAGCCTCCACATCATTGCTTGCAGACTGAACTAGTTGGTGGCTTAATTTACTGTGTTATAACAAACAGTGAGTCTGGAGCACTGGTGCCCCTAAGAGCCATATATGCCTATCATAACTTTCTCCTTTTAGGGTTGCTTTTCCTGTCCTAATTTATACTTCCTACATTGCAGTACATACATTTACGTGGTTAATGTTCAGACTGCTGAGATTACACCATAGTGATATATGCCATATAAATGCCTAGACAGATGGATGCAATATCACAGATTTCTAAAAGGAGGAGAACTTGCAAAGCCAGAAGCTCACACTTCAAGAAAACTCATTTGCTAGCACAAGGGTCACTGAAAATAGACTGCAATGCTTAAAAAACAGAAAAATGTTCTCAAGTAACGCACTGATGACACTAGTATGTACTCTTTCCTAGAAATGGGAAAGAGCCTAAGTCTGTTAGGCTGCCCAGAAATGATCTCAGAAAATTATGATTTTCCCAAAATTTTTAATTTAGAAAGAATAAATGAAAATCTCTGTTGCAAGAAAAGTCAGTGGCATAGGCAAATAGCCTTCCTCTTTAAATAAAATAAAAAAGATACTAAAATGAGGCCGTCTTATTAATTATACCAGTATCTGTCCTGCACCTTCAACACTTCATACATAACTCACGGAGCAGATTATTTCTAAGTGAGAAGTATCAATACAAGTTTAAATCACTACAGAGTAAACAGTTTGGACTGCTCACAGATGACAGGTCTCCAGAAAACTCTCTCTCTCCAACTACTGATAATAAAGCAATAACACAACAGGTGCTGCGCTGCCAAACCCTCTCAATATTTCTGATAAAACAAACTTGCTTCTCCTACCAAAACCAAAAGACAGGCATGGAGAGACGGGAGGTATGACCGTCCCCTTTGGTAATACTGCTATGGAAAAAAGGAAAAGGAAAATTGGCACTCCTGAATAACTGGTTGTTTTGAGGAGGGATACAGGTATCGCAGAGCAATGCCAACATTGCCATTTAGTAAACTATTTAATTCCTTTTTGGTTAAAACAAAAAGAGTTATATCAGGGGCTTATTGATCTTTAAAGGTTACTGAAAAGATAACGTGGATATATATTAAAGGAGCTTGCTTAAAAAAATGTAAAGGTCAAAATGAAGCAAGCAATAATTTGAGCAAAGAATCTAAAGCTAGAGCAATCCACAAAGTAATGAATATATTACAGGAAATATACCTTTCCCTACCTAGCTGTGCTATACCACGTTCTCGCACAGTTTCTTTCAAAGTCTCTCCCTGCCTTTCATCTTACACATATATCAGCACTGTTGTTATGCAAGATGGGGAATCATTCATTTTAATGTGATACTAGGCATATTACCACAAAAACCGAGACAGACTACCATTTTGCTGACTACCTAATTAAAAAAAAGCTCTAGAGTACAAATTCTTTGCAGCCCCTTGCTGCACACAAAAGATTTAATGCTGCATCTGAAAAGGCACATGTACATAAAAGCCAAGAATTTGTTAATGCTTCTGATTTTAGTTCTTTCCTTTTCTTCCTCTTGCTACAAAAGATACAGCTCTCACTCTCTTCAACCGCTAAAAAAAAATAAAGAAAAGCAATTTAATGATTTGCTCATTTGTAGCTTCTTTGAACCCACAACACACTGACTAAAGGAAAGTAACTTCAGCTAGAAAAGAGATCCTCACAGCGCTATGGTGAATAATTCATCATCACATTTTCCTTCTCATCTCCTTTTGTGCCGGTAATGTGCACAATTGCAAACAGTGTAAAATCTAAAAACAGCCACAGACAAGTACTTCCAGCAGCAAAATACACACAAAACTAGCAGGCAGGTTTACCCAGCTTATCTAATAACAGCTCCGGCTCAGCAGAACCCCCGTCACTCACCGAAGACAGATTTCACTTGAACAAAAGCAGAGACCAGGCAGCAAACGCCGCTTCGCAGGACTCTCCGTGCAAGATCCTCCTGCCTGCTGCTTGGTTCACACTTGCCTTTATAACTAAGCCAACCAACAACATTCGGTTGCTGAACCTGATGAATTATAAAACAGCAGCTCCCAGACTCTCATATTTTACATCACAGGGGGTGGTCAGCCAGCACGCGCGCTGCCCGTGCACACAGATTCTGCTATACCTCATCCTGATAAACACATCAGCGCTGGCAGCCGTGACAGTAATTGGTGCTCAGGATGTGCAAGCACGCACTGATGGAGCCCGCTCCCACCTTCTGCTCCGCGCTGCCTCGCCACCTGCCAATCACCGCACCTTGGGAAGGTGGGATGATCAGCCGCCCTTCGCGGAGAAGCAGGACCCGGAGGAGAAACCTTCCGCCTCGGAGGATGTCTTCACTTAAACATTTCTTAATGCAATATTAAAAGTCTCTTCCAAGCTCATCAAGACATATCTTTTTTTCTTTTCCCAATCTTCATAAACTATTCCCTTCTTAAAGATACAGCTCTTGTTTAGTGACTAATACACAGCTTTTAACTTCCACTCTCATGAATGGAAATTACCCAGAAAAATTCCTTGGACATTAACATAAGATTAACCTAAAATCGTTACTTCAGGAAGGATGACTGTTAAAGGCACATACTTTCTGGGTAAAATTATGTATACCTTTAGTACCTCTCTTAGAAATTGCTGATAGGTTTTAAGGACGACCTATAAATTATGAATAAATATTTCAAAATGCTCTTTACTTCTCTAACACTTTTTCTTTCCATTTTCCTGCACTGCTTTTAAAAATAAAAATATACGTACAAAATAACAGAATCAAACCACCAGAACTCAGATCCATTAATACAATCAGTTAAATTGAACAATTTCAAATGGGATTAATTATAGCAACAGCAGTCATTTCACATGGTATGAATTAACATTCACAATTTGCTCCTAACAAATGGGTTGTGGTATTGGTACTATACAGCCAGGGACTGGTTACTGAAAAGAGTTTTATATGGAAAGGTGTTTTTTTCTTTCCCCTCCTTTTTTTTTTTTTTTGATAGAGCAGAAGCTGCTCATTCATTGAGGTATAGGAATTTTTAAAATATGTGTTACACAAATTTGAGGCTATTTGTGGGAGCGCAGGATGTGACTGGGATTTGGGAAGATCTTTTATATGTATACCATTGAGCACGACTGTCAGAGGGCTCCACTTGGAGGCTGAACTTGATCCAGCTCCTCTCATTCCCTGTGCCGTAAAGCTGTCCCGATATTGGTACGGCGATGAAACGCTCTGCCTCCGAAGGCAAGCGCAAGATAGCCGGTGCGCAGTTGTGCGCGCAGTTGTGCATTGCCAGGATGCCGCTCTATGAACAACTGGGCTGGGGAATGCAAATGAAGCCCAAGTGCGGCCGCTTGAGGCAGAAACTCAACCCTTCTCACCATCTGGAGTGACTGATGTGCGTCACCATGTGGGAACAGGGTGTTGCATTTCATGCATAGCAAAAGTCCTATATATATATATTCTTTCTCGCTCCTCCACAGCTGCTCGCTCCTCCCTTCTCATTTGCTTCTTTGTCTTCAGCATCTTCACTATCAGAGCAAAAAAAAAAAAAAAAAAAAAAACCACTGAAGACCAGAGGCACAAGCAGTGTTTATGCATGCACTACTGACTATTACTATAGTGGCCTTTATGAAGAAAAAGCTGCATATAATTGGGTGGCTGAATATAGGGCAGACATACGACCACTTAATCAGAGCAATGGATTTGATGTCTCTATCTTTCTTGGAGGAAAGGGCAGTTGAGATACAATAACTGGCTTCTCCAATGATGCTAGCTGGGAATAATCCAATATGGGCAGAAAAAAAAAATCTAAATGACAGACTCTGGCTCAGTGACAAGCAGGAGAAAGATCTGTGCCACTGGATTTTGCCTTAGAGAGCCAAATTTTATTCTCATGGATCTTCGCATTGACTTGCAAATTATAGAGGTTCTTTAAAATGGCCCAAGAACAAAATTTTCTTTTTCTTTTTTTCTTTTTAATTTTTAAATTTCTTTTTTTTTTTTCTTTCCGGTGCACTATTAGGGTTCTTAGTTGTATTTTTTTATAAAAGGCAGGGTTTAAACCATGTAGGCCAGAATGCTCTAAAAGGCATCTATTTTGCTTTTGTGGTTTGCTTCAGCCATGTAGGTTTGAAGAAGTTCCTAAAAATTCATGTAAGTATGATACTGACTTATAATAATTTGATGTGCTGTGATGAAGGCATAAGTCATATTTGATTGAATCTCCTTGACCAATAAAACATTCACTTCAAAATTCAGTTTACATGTATTGAATTATATGGTTTTAAAGCTGACCATTATCACAATAATGTAGCACATTGCAATATTTTATAGCTGTATGTAGGTGGCATACATAAGCCACAGTCTGTGGTATTACACAAGAGCCACAGAAATACTGCAACCTCATTTCATACTCACTTGCAGTATTTATTTAGCTATCCCAGCTTCTACTTTATCTATCCATGGAAAGTATTTCACAGTTGCTATTGTCATTTTCAGCAGTATGATGAATAATAAATAAATAAGCCAATAAAGCCTGCTACCTTCTTGGTGAATGGACACACCCATCTCACAACCCATGTCCTCTAGGCTCGGTTCATAAACTCTGCTGCTGAACGTGAGGCTTCATATTTGAATCTTCTCACTTCACTGACAGGTGTGTGAAAATCATGTATGGGTGCCAGATTTAGATATACCTACGTAGACATACAATATGTATTTTTAAAGGCATTTGAAACAAATGCATTTGGTAATGACTTTGAGGTTCTTTGCTTCATGCTGCAAATCAGATATGACTTAAAAACGAAAAGACAAAAGCCTTTCCATGTGCTGCCAGAGCATGACTTCTTTCTTCCATAGCCATGTGGACTGTAGTGGCTACACAGAATAGACATCCCGTTCGCTATCTAAGGTGAATGCAAAGATCACTGGGGAAAAATCAGGGCTTCAGCTTAAGAAGAAGCTAAGGAGCAGCTACAGGAACCTGGAGTGTCAGATGAATAAATATGTGCCAGAAGAGATGATTCCCAGGCTACACTGAGTAGTATGGCTGACCAGTACACTAATCAGCAATTCTTGCAAAGTGCCCTAGGAAGTCATCGTGCAAACTAACAAGGTATTCAGTACCTCACGTTAAGTAATTATGCTCTTCAGCTCCTTTAGTGAATTTTGTCAGATTTACACTGGTAAAAAGAAAAGCTTTTCACATGATAACCTCTTGATGGCCCTGTCAGAAAGCATCACTAAAGCTAAAAGCCTAGCAGGATGTACAAAAGCACTGGGCATTCAACACCCAAAAGTACAGTAATAACAATCATGGAACCTAAGCTTTCCAACACACAAGGGACTTCACTCTCTACAGATGATTCTCCTTTGATCATGGGCCCAGCTAACCATCTGCCTCAGTCTGAAGCATCTCACAATGCCCAGCTTCTCCTTTACATGTTCTCTAGAAGACAGAACCCTGAATGCCTATGGCTGCTTGTTTGGCCACTGATCAGTTAGTTGCCTCCCAGCAAAGGCACTAAGTCGAAGCTCTCTTCCCAACCCAGCTAAAAATTGTCTATGAACTTAGTTAATTCTGAGACCTCGCTTTTTCTTTCAAACTGAAGCTACGCATACTTTGAAGGTCATTTAGTACATTTACTAAAGGTAACCACTTGATATGCAGAATTTCACTGCCTACACTTTATGAAGGGTAGTAGACTGAGAGCACATCATTGTTGTACCTTCTGAATACAGAAATCCATTAAACTTTTAACTCCAGCTGAGATTGTTGAGGAATTTTTAATTTCACAAGTCACCCCTAAGCTCTAAAATTATTTTAATTCACATTTTTGGATTTCTATGGTTTGAATCCAGTGAGAATTTGTCTGTACATAAATGTATGGGAAACCAGCACCATAAGCTGAGTCAGATACAGGATTTCGTTGCTGTAACCTACATACATCATGCATTGAAAAGTAAATAGCAGTGACAAAGAAAATGAATTTAATTGTCACAGTAGGGTTATGGAAAAATTCATTTCCTCTCAATATAGCATACTTTTAATTCTATTTAGGAATAATTTCAGTTTCTTATATTAATCCTCATGAGTACAAATGAATAAAACTGTACATTTAGATTAATTAATAAATTAGCTTGCATAGAACTTTGAAGAGGTCTGTACAAGTGCTATTTCTGAGATAATCTTTTTCTGAATGGCAATACTTATCTTCCTCAAATGACATCTTTTTTGCCGCAAGTGCAGAGTGCAACCTCAAGTTCTCTTTCTGAATGAGAACTATGTTTGGAAAAAAAACACAGAAAAACAGATTAAAGAGAATATTCAGCTAGGTTTGAATGAAAAGACACCCAAGAGAGTGATTCCAGTTGATGAAGGGCAATGAAAAGAACTTGCTTTATCAGTTAGGAAGGCGTAATTCTCTTAACGGGGCCTTCATAGCCTCAAGAATATGAATGATCTTATTAGTAATAAAGAAGAGCTGCTAAAAGGAAAGATGGATAGATAGCACCTTCCCTTTGAAAAGGCTGTCTGTATTTCATTTGAAAAGCCTTTTATAGCATCCCATGAACCTGGGATGATATAGCAGTTCATTTTAAAAGCTAGAGGATTTCCCAGTAGCAGTCTGAGACTTTGTACAAATACTGTCTTTCTGTGCAGCTTAGATCAGTTCAGGTGGTTAAAAGAATGAGAAACTTGGATGATATCATTGAAGATTCAGAATTGTTTTGTTTTGTTGCTCAGACTTTCACTTCCTCTTTATGCCTGTGTTTCTCATGTTTTTCTTTCTATTATTTCATTTTGAATGAGTTACAGTGTCTGAAGCTTGATATTCAAGTCCAAGACTTAAAGGACTTACCCATTTCATGAGCTGGAAAACTAACTCAAGATCCACTTTCTATTAGATACAAGATTAGGTTCAGTGACAAACTAGACAAACAACTTACATATATCTTTTTTACAAAGCAGAAGATCCCTCATTCAACTCCTGATAAGCTTAGTGCAGGGAGCAATAGAGTTAACATCTCTGTATGGAAAATAATGGTGGAGCAACTGAAGACCCACCTGGGATTGTGAAGATCCTATCCCTGTTATGTACTTGCTGTGGTGGGAGGAGTAGTAACTGACTTGGGGATGAAGTAAAGCAAAGGAATGCTTGACTCCTCTGAGAAGGGTGATAAAAATCCATGTCAGCCTGGCATAGTCCTTCACATTACCTATAACAAGTATTGATGCATAGGGAAAGTAACAGCTCTACAGACATCATGATAAGAGACACAATGTGTGCAATGGAAGAGAAGAGAACAGCGTCTTTGAAGTAGCTCACGATAGCACCGCAAGGGAACAGGCTGGGCTATCAGACGTCCGTAAAATTTTAGATTAAGCTTTCCCCTCCTATATTATTCTTTCAGGAAAGATCTGAACCTCAGATGACTAACTGCAGGGCAGATGGCACAGCAATGTAGAGATATTCATGCTAGCTCCATATAAACTAGCTTAGGTGACACTAACAGCGAATTTAATCTACTCATATTGTGCTCCATGCTTATGCTGTTCCTGGAGCCTGAACACTTAGAACAGTTTGCAGTGTAGGCAAGCTGAAGTATGACAGCAGGTGATACTCATACTAGGTGTGTGCCAGCCATTCCTGCAAAATTTACTTCTGCAGTTTGTTTGCCCATTACTTGCAAATACACCAAGAAAATAACTCCCAGCAAGGAAGAATATATGCAACCGCAGGAGCATCAAAATAAAGAATTACTCTGGAAAGAAAAGAAGAAATAACTGCTCTGTTGGGAGATGGCAAACTTTTCAGTCTTGTATGTTTTTTAAGACTGCTGAAACTACAGAATTTATTGTCTTGGCTTTAAGTCAGACCAATTAATTCAGTTTTCACCAGAAACCCTTTCTGTTTGCTATGGGCAATGACACCCTGGTGAACCTGCTCTGAGGAGACTTTCATGTTTGATGCATTCCTGTGTTTTCTGGGCACTTGGCAGTCATGACTGGCACAGATACTCCAGCCATGGGGTAGGAGCAGCTCTCCCATGCAACCGTCAATGGGGAAGTGTCTGTTGTCCCGCTACACTTGCCATTTTTACTTGGCAGCTAAGTTCCTCAGGGGGAAATTAGCCTGAGGCTGAGCTGAATTGGGGCATTTAAGAACAGCTCTTCTGAGGGCTGTGTCTAATGAGACCCAGAAATCAGGACAGCGATTAGATATTCTACTCCTGAACTACTTAAAGTTCAAGGATTAATTAGGAGTGGTAAAGTGTTCTAAGACTTTTAGCTGAAGAACTGAAGAATTAAAGGAGGTGAAATATAAACACTTATTCTTGTTTCTACTACAGGATCAGTGTGTGTCTCAGTGAAACACTACTGAAACAATTCATGCTATATAGGTGCAACAGAAAAACATCTGATCAGTTGTCTGAAATGATATAGTGGGATTTATCAGGAAATAATAAGGAACTGAACAGAGACTGCACATGCTAAAGACGAGGACGAGGAACTTCAATTTGTAGCTGTCTACTCTACTCCTTTGCCATGACCAACTCTCTGCTAGATGGCTGAGCTGGAGGCAGGTCTTATAGAAAATACAAGCCAAAGGCAACAGAAGTTAAGATCAGCAATGAGGAGAAAGCTCATTCCCTTCCCTTCCTTATCCTAAGAACTAGAAAGTATTTTGACTAGAGAGCCCCGGCAAAGGCAGGAACAAATGACTGAGAACCTGGGGCACTTGCTGCATAAATTTCCTGCATGTCCCGGGTAAGGTGCTGCTTCCCTGAGTCAGCTGCTCAGTTTGGCACTACTTCTTACAGGGACTGCGAAAACGAACTAAACATTATGAGGTATTTAAACTGCAATGATGCAGGCCACCTAAGCACCTTCAAAGCAAATAATTTTGCAATGGTTGAAGAGCTCTAAGCAGTAATTTTCTCTTTAGCTGCTTTTATCCACAATTAGGAAAACGAAACAAAACAAAAGAGCTTCAGATCTTTCAATGTTGCTGTTGCAGAGCAGACGGTAATATATGTCAGTCTGACAGATGTAAGAGGAAACCATAAAAGAGCACTCTTGTTTAGCATGGATACAAATTAGAGGAACCTTTTCATCTCCAGTTCTCAGAGAATCTACCCACTAGTCTTTAAAAGCATAAAATGACATAAATGACATAATCAAATGAGGGGGAAAAAAAAAGTGACTCTGAGGTGAATATGCAGAAAGTGGACATTCAATACTATTTGTTTTCATACCAAACAAGGAACTTAGTAACAGTGTAAAAAAAAAAAAAAAAAAAAAAAAAAAAAAGGTAATAATGTGAGGAAAAATGAAGCATTTCTGTTGGAAACAAGATGACTCTTATGAAGAGAACATTGTCTACAGTTGGTCACCAAAGGCTAGGGGCAGCTAAGAACATGGATCCATATGGAGACTGTAACCAGTTTCATATCTTGATTGACACGATATATTCTGGCAATGTGTCACCCTGCAGATATCCTGATATTCTGTTGTAACACAATAGAAAAACAATGTTCCTGAAAGTATCATCAGTGTTCTGGGTATGCAAAAATTAGATTGTATCAGAAAATTATTTATAGGAGTTGCATTTCTGCATTCTGAATAGACCTTAAATGTATTAAGGAGAAAAAAAAATTCTTTGCTTTTTTACTACTTCAGCTTAATTGCTTTGTTTCCCAATAAGCCTCCCATTACACTTCTGCACTTCAGTTCTTTTCCAGTGAAATAATAAGGACTGTTATGAGGATGGAAAATGCAAATCATGTGTATGTGTTTACCTTACCCACATAGCCTAACAAAAAGGACGAATCTAGTGAATACTGCTTCGCAAGATATGACCAAGAAGTAGAGCTGCACAAGTAATTTGGAGTGAATATATGGTCTCTTCGTTATTTTAGGTTTGCTTTCTTTGAGTTGCTTGTTATTACAAACTAATGATCATGCAGTCCATAGCAGATGCCGTCTGTCTATAGATGATGTATGAACACTGTGTTATTATTATTCAAAATATGACAAATTTTGCATAATCATACACTGCATCTTTGTTTCCTGCCCGGTGAGGTGTAAATATATATTTCTTGGGTAAATATTCATGTAGAATATGTTAGTTATAAAATATTATAAAACTACAAAAATATTACTACCAACGAGTTCATTTAGACTATGCTTGGAAATGCAAGCAATTGCAAGCACAGCTGAATTATATTTAATTACATACGCATATTTGTTGTAAAGTTTTGGATGTATATGCTTGGCTTTTTTAGAAACCTAAGAAACGGATCATTTTGAAAGTAAAATAACTGTCAGCATTTTACTTCCTGTAACATAATTCCTTTGCCAATACAATGAAGAACTTACTTTCATACTTTCCTTGGTTTTCATTTAAGCATTTTCCAGATATGCATCTGGATTTAAACTATAAACTTGTGTTAAGAAAACTTGGGGGACCTTAAGGAAAATCAATTAACTGTAAGAAATCAATGTATGTAAAAGTTGAAGCATGTTAGTATTCATGGAGTGACTTTAGGATCTTCCTCTATATGAAGCTACCACAAATTAAAACTCTTTTATTCCAGAAGGATTAAATACATTTGGGAGCTTAATATGCAATAATTTTAACTCAGTGCTGTCTGCAAATAATTGATTTCCTTTAATTTCATTTAGACCTGGTCAACAAAGGTAATGACTTCCCATAGGAAAGAAACCACAACAAACATTAGATTAGGTGTTGCAACATGAGTGATTTTAGGCTTTTCTAACCAAAAAAAAACCAAAACAAAACATCTTTCTTCCTACGTAATTGTAAGAAAAGAAGCATAGCCTATATTCAGTTTATTAAAAATGAGATGTATAATTATAAAGAACAATGATAGGGACAAGCCATTGAAAAATCTAGATTAGTCCTTAACACTGTACAGAAAAAGAAAAATGCCATCCTACAATATGCAATTTCTGATGACAGCATTGAAAACCATACTTTATAGCTACGGAAATATCATTTTGGAAACTATTTTTTTTTTGAAGCAATGTTATTATTAGTGAAAGAGTCCCATACTAATTTAAACTAATAAATTGTTGACTTGTGATAAATATTTATGACTGCTGAAGTCTCAGAATGTTTCACATCTCTTTCAGTATTTAAGACTCCTTAATTACAGGTGAGAAGCTATCTGCTATAGGAAGACATGTCCTGTATGCATGGAACATTATTAGGGCACAGATGACTTTCCACCTCACTTGGTAAGTACATGGGAATGTTGATGAAAGACTCGTAGCTCTAATTTTGCCAAAAGCTTGTTCATCTTTGCAGTTTCATATTAATATATGAAAGGAGAAAAATGACAAGATTATTCTGCTTATAATACAATTTCTCCAGGTCTCTGTTTCTAGATATCTTTGCTTTTAACTTCAAGGTATTAGTGGGTATTTTGCATTCTGATACGTTTTTATACTTTTTCAGACAGATTATGTACACAGTGCTAGGAAACAAAGCTAGACAGAGATAGACAATTTCCCACAATTTTGATATTTTGGCAATTTGCTTAGGAGTCAGACCTGTAAGTTTCAAAAATCACTGCAGAAGTCCAAGGGGTACATGGCAAGCATGTCCAGCCTATGGACTCACAGTCTATGAGGTGGGCAGCTCTGGACTGCTGCAAGGTGGAGACCAGGCTCCCCTGCTGCACGGCAGGGCAATTGAGAAAAGTAAGCAGTTTACTGGGAAATACAGGATGCGCTCAGTGTCTACTAATACACTGTAGTATCACCAACAGAAGAATAAATGATTAATAGAAAAAATTAGGATTTTCACTACATAGTAATCTACACCCTCTATGACTGTAACAGGGCTTAGATGTCTTCGAGTATCTGGGCCTAAGCTATGATGTTGTTGATGGTTCCCAAATCAGTGTTTCATGAACAAGGTATTCATTTCTATGTTTTTTTTTCTCTACAGCATGCAAACAGTGCCTTCTGATAATATCCAGATGCAGCATTGTCAGTGAACCATTTCTCCTACTACATGACATGTATCCTTTCCAAGAGCATTCAAATATTTTGTTTATAGAGTATGTGACAAATAAAATCCTGCAGCTGAACTTTTAACCATTTCTGTTATGCTCTTTCAGGCATGAATTTACTGCTTTAGCATAATATATGTTACTGTAAGAATGAAAACAAAATATCTCATATATCTTATATGACATGCAAGATATATATGACTTATACAGCTCTTATGGATAACGTTTCCTCGGGCAAGATGAAATCTGTGCACATACTTCTTTGAAAAATATTTTTAGATGAAAGTTGCAGCTTTTTTTCAGGGACAACTTTGGTTCCAGGAGAGCTTTAATTTAACCATTTTCTGGAGAACTTAATTACCTGGCTTTATACAATAAAAAGTATGAACCAATAATCCAACAACAGTTTTACTAGAGCAACTTCCTACCATGAAAAGATTTATGAATAGTTATCTAGCTAACCTGAAAGGCAATTTTCATGCACAGGAATCTTTGTGCCCCTTATGCATACTTCATTTACACTTAAATGAAGATACACTATCTGATATACATGAAATACTTAACAATTTTCTCTGAATGGCTATATCTTGAGCTCTGCTATATATTAAACATCATAATACACATCATGCAGCTTTGAGGAATAATTTCCTAGTGTCTTTCTTAAGATATGCCTACTTAATAGTGTCCTACAAGAAAAAAAAATCATTTGTTACCGTTCTACATATTATTTACACAAAATGTGCTTTAAAAGATTGGTAATTGAAATATCATGAACTAATTTTGGCACAGTACACAAGGATCATTTGCAAAGCTGCAGACTTTCACTGTGAACTACACTGTACTATGCACTGTTTAATAGTAAATTCTACTTGGTTGAAATGAAAATATAATCTGGTAAAAGATCTATGTCATTGTCTCTACTTTCAAAAAGAATTATAAGCAAAATAGGTTATTGGACCATAATTTTGAATTTCTTAAGATGAGCCTTTCCCTTTGTGCACAGTCTGAGGAAACTACCTTCTGCATATGTCTTCAGTTTTAACTTATAGAATCACAAAATAATTTAGAGCAAAAAGCCTTCATAAGAGCAAAAAGCTTCAAGATTTATTTATTTATATGAATAACAAGTTCAGAGACACTCACAGGAAAAACATGGGTTTTCAAGTAAATATTTTGTGCCTATGAAATACCATGGAGGGGAAAAAATATTTTATGGCTGGTTTGTGAGCATCATTTTCCACGTCCCTGGAAACTGTTTCACATTTTTTTCCATCCTAATCTGCTCCTCTAAAATAGCAAAAGGGTATATGCAGTTCAGGAAAGGGATCACAAACAGTGCTGCTGATATGACTGCCCCATAACTGGAAAAGAGAAATTCATGGTAGTTAAACGGGCATCTATCTGACTGTGTAATCAGCTACAGCAGAACTAGTCACAGAAAGCTGTCTGTGATAAGCAGCAGCACAGAAACAGCTAGAAAAGATGGGTCACTTTGTAAGAACCACCTTCAAAAACACATCAGTAGTGGGAAGAAAGGTGGGTCTTAAGTCAAAAAGTGCTTCTTGATCCTTCTACTTCATTCCTCTGATCTGATCTTCTTATAGTTTGTGAAATGGATTGCAGCTATAAAATAATAGTAATAACCATATGTGCTAATTACTGACTAAAATGCTATATAGATTTATGCAAATTGGCACACTGTGCAGCTTTCAATCAATAATAAATAGGGAAATTGAGAGTTACCCTTAAGTTCCTGGCCTGCTGCCAGTTCAAGAGCTGCAAAAGACTGTACGATGCCTGCACACGTCATGCAGCACACAGCAGCATCTATCCACTGGGATATTCGAAAGAGAGCATTTATTCCTGATGCTCCAACCTTGGGACTACCAGGGATTACTGTTGTTTAAAAAAATCTTTATACAACATGTTCACATTCTGCACTTCTTGAGGGTCTAATGATACGACGATAGCCTTTGGCTTCCAGTCGGCTCTACTTTAACACTTGTGCTTGTAGAAAGCTGCAACGCTGGGCTGCGAATACTGCCGGAGATGGCCGAACCCCTGGGTCTCAGCAGGCTGAGCTGTGGGGTAGATTCAGCCAGGCATGCTTGTACTGAGCTACCTAAAGACGACCGGAAGGCTGCCAGACTTGTAAAAGGGAAGTTTTATTAGAGTGAAAACTAGAAGCCTAGTTTTAAATTAAAGACGCAAAGACAATGGTTATAATTAGTTGCTCAAAAGTTCCTAAGACTGTTCCCTGGCCCTGAGGTCAGCGAGCTGGGAAGGACTCCCACCCACATTACCAAACACCACAGATTACCAACTGTCCAAAATCTAAACCTGCCCCTGGGGACCGGTCCTTCACCTGCGCTGGCTCCCAGACCACGCCTGGGACACACACAAGTGACCTGCGCCAAAACGTGCCAGGATCCTGCTAAAAATTTATCAATAAAAGTGATCACATTCCAGTGCAGGAATACTGCTGAACATTATTTATTTGCATATGTGCAACCAAAATGATTATTACAAATGGAAGAGAGCTGAAGCAGGGATTACACACAGCCTTCCTCCTGCCCAGTGAGCCCATTGGAAGGAGAGGCTTTTAAGCCATTGCTACTTTTAATTCAGTGATTTTTCGAGAAGGAGCAGACCCCATATGCTTCCCTCTGCTCCATATAAAGTTGCCTCCTGTTGCCTTTGGCACTGGCACTCCTATTCCTTCCTCCTTGCTTGTCTGAAAAAGCCTTGTGGTCTCGCATGAGGTGCAGGCTCATGCATCTCCTCCCTGTGACCCTTTTGCCTGTTAAACCTCCAAGTTTCTCCTAGCTTTTGCCACCTCAAGTTTCTTCATCTTGCAGGAGCACTCTCCACTTCCCCCCAGGGACTCCATCAGACCCAGGCAGAAGAAACTGAAGATAATTGTGAACAACGATGTAAAAAAACCCAAAGATTGTCTGTCACACCCAGAACTGTTTTCAAGGTGTTTTTTTCTTTTTTTTTGGTCAGAATTAAAAGAGAATAAACTGATTCTCTATGACATTGTTTAGAGAAAGCTCTAATTTTGGATCTGTATCAAGGTGACATTCGTTTCTTCAAAATTATCTTTTTCACATATCCAAAACAGGGCAATCCTTTCTCTCTTATTACTACTGCAAATAGGAAAAGCATTTCAAAACTTCCATAAACCTATTCCCTTCAAGGACAATAATTGCAATGTGTGATTTACACCCACTAATTAAGGATTCAAGTATATGCCAAACAGGTAGGTATGCAACATCCTTAGAAAGAGTGATCCCAAGCAGGATCTACAGACTTTTCTATTTAATTTGTTACTTGTTAGTAACTCTTGATCCAAGTTTACTTTTGTTTACACACCTGCATTTTCTACTGGGTTGCATGCCCTTAACTTAGGGCACAATTTCCACACTGAGCTCTTCAGTCAGGCTGAATTTATTACATTATTCCATATCACTGCTCAGTATGTCAAGTGAATGCTGAGAGTACTTAAAAGATAACGAACTATTATTACTGTATTTGTTCAAAACTTTGGTGTGAAAATTCAGTTATCTTCTTTCAAGTAAATAACTATTTTTATTAGCCACGCACACGTACTCAAGAGTCTCTATGCAGAAATCGCCATAAATTTGCTATTTGCTGAGGTCAGAGGAGCTGTTGACAAGATTCACTGGGTTCATTTGAGAAGAGAATTTTGCCTCTTCCTTACATATGGTTTGCTATTTATTTATTTTTTTTCAAGTAACCATTCAAGCAAAAACTACAGCAGAACTTGCCTCTAGAGGAAGAAAACTGAAATCTGACAGGCATTACTGCGGTATGAAGAAGCTGCTAGCAAGAGGGGTACTTTCAACCACATAGATGCCAGCAACTGTTATCAGCGACTCCCTGTTAATGCTGGAGCCAGAGCCAGGCATGTCTGATCCCATCCTTTGCAGCGACAGTTTTCATGCAACAGAAATCTGAGCACATGACTGAAAGGTGCACAAAGGAGCTTCTATGTACTCTCATGGACCCTCAGGTCTTGTCAGCTAAGGGCTAGGCCTTCAGGTAGCATCCTACCATGCAGTGAAAATGGATCCTCTAATTCACTATTCCAACACTGATTCTAATGACCAATCTTTATAGCAACAGATACGACCCCTGAAAGAGTAAGTTAGGTTAAGAAATTTCTCCTCTTTCCATGCTAAAATGAAGGTAGCCATCAGGAATAGAAAGAAAAATATAATCATTGATATAACCAGGAAACTATAGGCCAGTCAGCCTCACCTCCATCCCTGCAAAGGTGATGGAACAGCTCGTTCTGGATGGCATCTCCAAGCATGTGGAGGAAAAGAAGGTGATCAGGAGTAGTCAGCATGGATTCACCAAGGGGAAATCCTGCTTAACCAATCTGACAGCCTTCTACGATGGAATGACTGGGTAGATGAGGGAAGAGCAGTGGACATTGTGTACCTTGACTTCAGCAAGGCTTTCAACACTGTCTCCCATAACATCCTCCTAGTGAAGCTCAGGAAGTGTGGGTTAGACGAGTGGACAGTAAGGTGGACTGAGAACTGGCTGAAAGGCAGAGCTCAGAGGGTTGTCATCAGTGGTGAGAGTGTAACTGTAGTTAGGGGTAGTGGAGTACTCTAGGGTAGTGGAGTTCTTCAGCGTTCAGTACTGGGGCCCATCCTGTTCAACTTCTTCATCAATGACCTGGATGAGGGGATGGAGTGCCTCCTCAGCAAATTTGCTGATGATACCAGACTGGGAGGAGTGGCTGATACATCAGAAGGCTGAGCTGCTATTCAGGGAGATCTGGACAGGCTCAAGAAGAAGGGAGATCTGGACAGGCTCAAGAAGAAGGAAGAACTTCTTTATCGTGAGAGTGACAGAGCACTGGAACAGGTCGCCCAGAGAGGTTATGGAGTCTCCTTCTCTGGAGATATTCAAAACCTGCCTGGACATGCAATGCATCCTGTGCAATGTGCTCTAGCTGACCCCGTTTGAGCAGGGTGGGGTGAACTAGATGATCTCCAGAGGTCCCTTCTAACCTCAACAATTCTGTCATTGTGCAATAAATCAGGAGGTACCAACTACAGAAAATTATTATAGGTTGTAAAAATATCAAAGAAATATAGCTAGCAAAAGCAAGAACAATAAAAAAGACTCTTTCAATTTATTTGGATCTAAAAAGGTCTGAGCAATGGTATAGATCCATCATTAGGTGAAGAGAATAAAATTGCTAACAGTAATGCAGAACAGAATGAAATACTTGCTTAAGGTTTAAATTACATGAAGAGGATGACATACCTGACTGTAATTAGCATGTGCTTATCAGAGTGCTTATTAGAACTAAAAACAAAGTAAAGGCTAAAGACTGTTGACTGGGAATAGAAGGTTATATATAAACAGGCATGATTAATTTATATCTAAGAGTTCTTGAAGTGACAGATCCTATACTTGTTCAACGGAAACTGTCTCATTAGTGCAGGCTGGGCTGCCGAGGGGATTCCAGCAGACGGAAAGAACTGTGCTCTTGTAGTGGCACTCCAGAAGGACAGAAAAGATACCTGGCTAAGCACAGAGCAGTCAGCCTGATATCAACACAACCAAACAAATGATTAAAAAAAGAAGCCTGAGAAGATAATGAATATAATTCAACTGATTTTATTTAAAACTGGTCTCCTCATAAAAGCCACATTCCTGACTTTGAAAAGATAAGCAATTTTTAAAGGCTTGTAAATGCAATAGTGTTTTGTAAAGTGTTTGTATTAATATTGTGAGTTCTTCTGATTAAAAATGTGTGCCTTATAATATCAGAAGAGTCCACATAAAGGGATGAGGAAAGGGCATGTGTCTCAGAAACTGATCTAAAAGTAGAGAATGATTCCTGTAAGAAGATATTTTCTGTGTGATTACATAGGGATGAATAAAAGAACACATATTTTCCAACATTTTCATCCTTTTTTTTTTTTTTTTTTTTTAAAAAAAGCCTATTTTGACTAAATTTGAAGATTAAACAAAGACTGTGGAAAAGATAACAACCACTGGGGAACATAAGCTGTATTTCATGATCTAGTTAATTTGTTCATCTGTTAAGCTAGTCCCAGCTGAATGAAATCCATCTGAATATCACCAGAAACAATGTACAAAAAGAAACAACAAATGAAGACCATTGCTACGGACTGCTTGGAAAGAGCGATTCTAAAAGGGATTTAGAGTTAACAGTGGCTGGGCAACTGATAGGGGTTACATCTGAGACCATGATCTCAGACTGGGCAGACGAAAGAGTAAATAACATGCAGTCTGGAAATGTGTATTAGGTTCTGAGGGCACAGATACTAGAATACTGCAAGAAAATATATTGTCCAAAATTAACAGTGAAACACTGGGAAGGAAGACAAAACAGCTGCAAAGGAAAAGGGAACTTAAGAGCTGAAGAAACTGTCTCAAATGTTTTTGATGTGTTTAGTAAGGCAAAGGGAAAGTAGAGAAGTTACAGAATACAGGCACATTCATAACACCAAGAACTGGATACTAAACAGCTTTCAATGAGTTTAGACAGGCAATAAAAGAAGAGGAGATTAGGAATTGGAGGATAGATGAATTGAAATGGGAAATAATGCACACATTTTAATACCCATTAAAAGGATTAACCTTCAAAACAAATTAGCACATCAACGGTGGATTCTCCATCTCTTTGTGTCATCAAATCAAGAAAGGATCAACAAACAGATGTTTCATCTTTGATTTTAACCTTATCGAAGATATAATTTTGTTGCATTTGACTTTTGTGCTCAGCAGTGTGGTGCCAGGGTGAAAATTAAGAGCACACAAATATAACAGAGTCAGTGATCCTATCCCATGCCATGGGCTTCAAAGACTGAATTCCGCAAAAATTACACTTTTGCCTTTGTTTACAAAGCACTGAAGGATAGAGTTTGCTTACTTTCCCCTTCAATAGTTAAAAATAATTTATAGGACTAGAATTTTATAGGATAGCAATATTTTATACTTTATTACTTTCATAGATTCCCCTTTTTCTTTCTCTCTGTTTAGAAGCTAGTATATTTTTGCAGTTTCTCTTTATGTCTTTGCTTGTGTCTACCATAATGTGGCTGCAGGTAATGACATCTAGATGCCTGGTGGATCTCAGGCCCTTGTAGTCTGTATTACAACCCTCTAAGTTGTAGAACAAAATTTCTCCTACCAAAAAAAAAAAAAAAAAAAAAAAAAAGAGAGAGATGAAATGGGAAGAAATGAAAAGTTACATTTTGCAAATTCAACCTATCATGTATTAAACTGATATTAAACTAAATGAAAAAAAAAAGGAATGGAGAAATTTAAGGAATTTGGCCCAATTTATGCATATATATTGATATAAGAGTAGATGTCAAATGATTTAGAAAATACCTATGATGGTAACTTTATTAATACAAGCCAATAAAATACAAATATATTCTTAACACAGTTTATATGATTTGTAGCACTTTGTGACCTATTCCTACTCTAGATTTTTACATCTGTGGAAATACAACTGGTACAGACCTTTTCTCACATTATAGGTGTTTACTAAATATGGGTTTGATTTAAAAGATTAGGGCAATATTTTAAAGGAATGTTTTAATGGTTCGAAATGTTCAAAAGTAGCAATTTGATTAAAAAAAAAAGACTCCCTCAAAATTTGCTTAAATCTCTGGCAGTAAATGAAACTAATTTGAACCATAGGCAATTTTAGGCAAAAAGGCCAAGAAATACAGTGTAAATGAGAGTCCCTGGAATATATGAAGTATAAGAAAGCAGTCAGAGCACCTTCTCCTAGCTTTGCCTCTTTAAGGATACTAGCAGCATCAGTGCTGTAGAAGAGTTCTTCATCTTCCCCAAGCACAAGCTTTGCCTTGTTTTCTGTAATTTCCCTGTATTTGCTGTTTTCCTAGTCCAGTTTTCTCTCTGCACCTCTTTACCTTAGCAAGTATAATACAGTCCTTAATTCTCCAAAGCACTTTGGGATTATGAAACGAAATGCATTATAGATGTGTAGCTACTCTTATGAACCAATTAACGGTATTTTAAGAAAGAGAAAAGCAGATAGAAGCAATGTGGCTTGTTCTTTGCTACAGTAATGCTTGCAATAAAAGGAGCAGTCACATGGAACAAAGATGTTCCTTTGTAACCAAGCAATGCACATCTCTTCTGTCATCTCCAATTGGCAATAATTCATGTCAGAGCTCCATGCTGCTTCAGGACTAAAGAAGATTTGCAGAGTTGCCCCTCTACTTGAAAAGTGAGTTAGATATTCAGTACAGCAATAGATCTGCCTTCTGATGTGTAGTTTACTTTGCATAACCCTGTTGTAGGCACTGACGCACAAGAAGTTGAAAGAGCTGGGTTTGTTCAGCCGTAAGAAGAGAAGGCGAAGGGGGGATCTTGATGCCGTCGGCAACGAAACTAATGGGGAGGTTTAGAAAAGATGGAGAGAGACTCTTAGAAGTGCACAGTGAAAGGATGAGAGGCAACGGACAAAGGTTGCAGCAAGGGAAATTCTCACTCAGTATAAGGGAAAAAATGTCATCATAAAGGTGGCAAAACACTGAAACCTGAGGGGCTGTTGAATCTCTGTCCTTGGAGATACTCAGAACATAAACAGAGAAGGTCCTGAACAGCCTGGTCTGGCTGGCTCTGCTTTAAACAGGGGGTTGGGTTAGACAATCTCCAGAGGTTCCCTACATACTGAATTATTCTGTGATTCCACACAGGTTTTGGATAGTTTTCAGAGCATTTCATGTTGATCTAAGTTCGCTCCTGTTCAAATCAGATTATTGAATGTTTTTGGAACACTTCATCTCCTATCATTAGTAATATATGGATTTAAAGGAAGGAAGTTCATACTACTTTTCTTTCTTTGTGCTTCAAAAAAGTATATGTATTTTTCTTTCTGTTTAAGTCACGATTTTTAGCTAGAGACATCATAATTATTTCCACAGTATCTAATTGTGATATCAAAGAAAGAGGCTGTCACTGAACTTTTCAAAAGAGTCAGTCAGACTGGGCCCAGCCTCTCACTGACATCCCTTCATTTCACATCTATTTGCTTCACAGTCTATAACAAATATGAATTCTTCACATTTTTAACAGAATTTTGTTTTGTTTTTCCTGTCCAGCTACAGTTTCACTTTGATCACCTGGGGAGATGTGATACAGCCCTGAAGAGCCAATGTAACTTTTGCTGTGTTTTAGGAGTGCAATCTCTCCCCTCTTTTCTCTTTTGCTTCCCTTCTGACATGTCTGATGTCTCACTAGCATGCCAGAAAAAAGTCTATTTTGCTTTGTGTTTTTAGTTTGCTTAGTTTTCTGTCAGATTAGAAAGCTGAATTAGCCAGTGCAGAGGCAGAAGAACATCTGAGCACCACAAGGGAGTGAACAGGAGTGAGATAACCTTTAGTATCCGTGGACCTATTGCATCTAGCATAATGTCGTCTTTAGGCTATGATTTGATGACACAATGACTTCTACAATGTCTGCAATGATGACATGTATATCTGGCCTAGTCATGTACGCTGTTCTAATAGCCAGTGGATATAAATTAGTAGCTTCTTAAATCACGTCATATGGATCTTGCTCTACAACTGCTCATTCCTCTCTATTGACCATAAAGGAAGTCTAGGGATGAGATCTAGTTGCCTAAACGTAAGAGACTAATACCATCCACAATGCCCATGATATCTCACTTGGTCTCAGGTACTGTTCCAGAAGATGTGAGTTCCTCACAGGTCCTGCCAGCCCCTCAATAATGCCTTGGACACACAGGCCACCACCTGCATGGGGCATCACTCTGCTGGCACAGCAGGAGCTGGATCACTGTCTAGACTCCACCACCTTATTGATTACATCTCCAGTAACTGTGCTCCAGCAGGAGCACAGGCACCCAGAACAATTACTGGTATCTACAAGTAGGAACTTAAATTTAGGATTTTTAATCTTAAATTGATGCCTGTTAAGTTGATTGATTGTTAATTGATGCTGAAGTTAAGTCTAAAATGAATCTCATCTAGCATGCTAATAAGGCATTTTGAGGCAACTGAAATGGAATTTGCAGATCTGCAGAAAATACTGCTTTTCTTCTCTCCATCTCAATAATTTTGTGAATCAAAAAGCCCATTCTTGTATAGTTTGAGTTATGCAACTTGGGAGTTTTCTTCTGAGCTTTTCAAGCTTGTAAAAAGAAAAAGAAAACTCAGAGAACCGAGTAAATTAACATATTTTCATTGCTGTAATCAAATCCTATACAAAAGCTTTTCCAGAAACTTTCACAAAACCAAGATAGAAGTTGTCTCCAAATGCTTAAGTTTTTGAAGGAAATACTTTTTAAAAACTGACCTAAGACAAAACTTGCAAATTAAAAAAAAATAAATATGTACCTCATGTAGAAATTAGCTTATGTGGGAATATCTCCACTTTTGCACATTTTCAGAAACTCCTAATCCTGAAGAAAAGGAATGTTTTTCTTCTCTTTACACCTCCACAGTTTTAAAAGCAAGATGCAAGCTGCTAAGTGTGTACAATTTATTCTGAAGAATTTTGCACATGATACTGACCTCTACTTCTAATTTACTGGTCATAGTACCCTCCATTAATTTCTAGGGAATTACAGGACATCAAACACTCCTTGCTTAAGTCTTTAAATAATCTCCAGCCAAATTTCTCTCCAAAAAGCCTAAATACTATCTACATGATAGTATTCTGTAAAGATTACGCCCAGAACCTTTAAACATAACCAGTGACGTAAGAGCTCAAACGGAACAACTTTGGGTCTGATTCGTTTAAGTCTGAACACTTGCAGTTACCGTAAAATGGGACCTGTGCATACCTACCATCACTGAACATCTCTAGAAAACAGGAAGGCTATTTCAGCTGGAATTACACTCTATATGACTCACACTGAGTTCCCAAGAGCTAAATCGTGGTCACAGACCTTGCCAGCTTTGCTTCTCAAGCATTTTTTTCATCTAGATTTAGAGAACATAGCAATATACTTGTATAGACAGCACTCAAAATCCAGTCTGTGTACAAAAAAACTGTGCACAATTTTTTACTTTAAGAGATGAGATAAGAAAAATCATTACTGGCACATGTTAGTTATACTAATTAATACAATTCTGGAAGGTTTTATGAAATTATAACATTATAATTACCAGTTCACAGCTGTGCAAAATCAGTGGCTCTCTTTCCAAAGCTTTCTGCTTTGCCTGCCTTTTGGATATATGATATCATATAATCAATATCTCTGCTAAAGGAGATTTATACTAACCACATACAGGACTTCATGATTCTAAGTAAGTTTTATACAACTGAGTAATCATACTCAACATCAACCAGCACATACAGGTATGAGTAATTTATTTTCTAAATGAAATCCGAAGAGAAAAGGCTTTATACAGCTATTGTTCTATAAACATCTGACTTATGGACATAGAGATTTTATTGTTTTGATGATAAGATTGTGCAGTTCAGGCTCTTGTGAGGAAAGAGCATGATGAAAAGCAGGATCACAACCCCAGACTTCATGAAGGCAGACTTTCACCTCTCTATGGAACTGCTGGGAAGAATCCCATGGGACAGAGCCCTGGAAACAACAGGGATCTAAGAAATCTGGTTGATATTAAAGGATCACCTACTCCAAGCTCAAGAATGGTCCATCCCAACAAACAGGAGATCAAGCAAAGGTGGCAGGAGCTCGACATGGATGAACAAGGAGCTCCTGGCTGATCTCAAACTTAAATGGGAAGTGTGCAAGAGTTAGAAGCAGAAACAGGTGACCCAGAAGGAATATAGAGACATTGTTTGAGTGTGCATGGTTGGGGTTAGGAAAGCCAAAACCTACTTGGAGCTGAATATGGTGAGAGATGTGAAGGGTAACACAAAAGGCTTCTACAAGTAAATAAGCAAAAAATGTGCGCCTGCTGCTAAATCGGGCAGGCACTATGGCGAAAAAAGGGCACAGTAAAGGTTGAGGTGCTCAACATCTTCTTCACTTCAATTTTTACTGGTAGAACAGGCCTTCAAGAATCCAAAGCCCCTGAGACTAGAGGGGAAGACCAGACCAAGCAGATTTACTCTTGCTGGAGGATGATCAGGCTAGGAAATACTTAAACAAACTGGACAGACACATGTCCATGGGATCTGATAGGATGCACCCAGAAGTACTGAGAAAGCTGGTTAATGACACTGCAAGGCCTCTCTTGACTGTCTTTAAAAGGCCATAGAGACTGGGAGAGGCTCCTGCAGACTGGAAAAGACCAAATGTCACTCCTATCTTCGAGAAGGAGGATCCAGACAGCTACAGGCCGATCAGCCTCACCACAGTACCAGGAAAGGTGATGGAGCTACGAGTCCTGGAAACCATTTCCAGATGCGTAATGGACAAGAGAGTGATCAGGAGTAGTCAGCATGGACTTACAAAGAGGAAATCATGCTTAACCAACAATGAGATCACTGATTTGGTAAATGAGTGGCAGTTACAGATGAGAGGCAGTGGACACAAATTGAAATAGAGGAAATTCCACCTAAACATAAGAAAAAAAATCTTCTTCACTATGAGGGTGGTCGAACAGAGGAATAGGTAGCCCAGAGAGGCTGTTGAGTCTCCATTCTTGGAGATATTCAAAATCTGATCAGACACTGTCCTGGGTAACCCGCTGGAGCTGACCTTGCTTGAGCAGAGTGATCTCCAGAGGCTCCTTCCAACCTCAGTTATTCTGTGACTCTCTGATTCTGGGAGAAGTATTGCAAGTATTGGCACTGCTATAATAGCATTTTTGATAGAACAGAACAGACTAAAATCAAGAGTTAGTTCACATCACAGGCAAAGTAGCCTCTCACCTCTCTAAAAAAGACCATATAAATATACTTTAAACTACAAGCATTTTTTCCTTAATTCTCTAGCAGTTCAATTAATCATATTGTAAACAAAATAGAGCAGTGAGGAAATATAGTGAGAAGACATCAGTTGCTTGATAAAATAAGAACAGGAAACAACTAATTATGAATCTAGCTTTGTAAAATAGTTAAGTAGCTCTATATCCCAGCCATATGTTGGGACAAATTTGGGATAAAAGCTTAGGTAGAAATTCAGAACAGCTTAATTGTGTTTCAGGGACATATCTCTACTTTTGAAAGTTTGAAAAGTAGCCAGTGTCTGAAGATGCAAGGTACCTAGTCTGATTTTAAAGCATTTAGATACATTTCTAACCTGAAATCAATAGTTCTTACTCAACTTACCCATTTGAAGGACACTTGAACATCTTTTTAAGTGCCTAAAAGAAATATTCTTTGCAATCTAGTCTTTACAAGTCTGTTTTTCACTCAAAATCAGAGACATACTAACTGCTAAAAGCTTTAGTTATTTTTAGAAACAGCAAGCAGTCTCCTGTAAACTTTTGAAAAATTTAGCAAAAGTCTTCTAATCCCATACAATTAAAACCATTTCTCCAGATGTAGGTAGAATTATTAATGCTTAGCAAAGTAAATTCTATTCCATGTAACTAAATCTTTTGCTCAGGCTTTCATATCACATTTCAATTACTGCAATTCCTTTTTTCCTTGTCATTGGCAAATGAAATCTTGTTTCACTGAAATCTATCCAAAATTAATTTTCCTAGATCTTTGCTTTGATCAGCATTTATGTAAGACCTACAAAATTGTTAACACTGTTTAATTTGGTAGTATTATTAGGCTGCAGTCCATCTCACTTAACATTACTGTCTTACTGTTTTGCTTGTACTTTGTCTTCTGCCTGCAAACACCTTTTGTCACGTCTTATGCACAGAATATAACTTGTTTGGGCAACAGTGAAACAAACGCTCCATATTTTTTAAAATGCAGAGCACAAAAGGAACCTGTGATTAATGATCAGAAGAATGATATAAATTAATAATAATACTTTACAGCTTCTGGTCTTTGGAAATAGCAAGTTCTTTTTGAAGACTTGATTTTACACGAGTGAAGGTGCGTGTGTGTACAAATACCTAAATGAATAACGGGATATATCTTATCCAGTCTTCCTTGATTCAGTAGAATGGGCATTTTCAAATATTTTTGTGAAAATATTTAAAGCTTGTTTCATCCTAGGAAACATATCACATTGAAGAGCAACGTGCTCAGCGCTTGCAGAGCAGCACAGAACTGAAACATTTGATGGGTTTGTAACAGACTGTGTGATTACAGTCCAAAAGCTGTGAACGGGAACATCTTGTTGATATTGTTTGTGATAGATTTGTTCATGGATTATGAGAGCTGAGTGAAGAAGATTATTATTTTGTGAGTACAATTTGTACCTGTGTGACCACGTTACCTAAATGAAGCCCAGAGAGGCTGAACTTGGGTCCGGTAGCCCTGCGTATGCAACAGGTAAGTGCAGATATGGAAGTGCCTTGTGGCCCCAGGGAGCTGATGTTTTCTGTGTCATCCTTTCATAACCAGAATATTAGTTTTGAAAATGAATTATAAATGCCACTAGCCCACTTGGGCTGCTAAAGTAGAATGCAGAAAGATCATACCTATTAAATATTTCAAATGTGAATAAACCCAGGTTTTTAATAGAAGTGGACATTTGCATGCTAAAAAAAATTCCTATCCCCCAAAACAAATAGATTTGATCCAAATCCCAGAGTGAGTCACGCAGTATCAGATGAGGGGAGAAGGGGGAAGCATAAGTGTTCATTAAATAGAGGAGAGTCTGATACAATGTTTTTTAAGCTGAAGCACAACCTAGTGTATATGAAAAGCGTGTCGCCATAGGAACCACTCTGTCGAAGTGAGTAGGAGAAATGAAGTGCAGGGAGGGAGAGAAGCATTTAGTGAAAGGATGAAAGTACTGAATACTACTGCATATGAGAGACAACTGAATTTGAAAGACACTAGCCAGGTGTTAATAAGGTCTTTAAATTCAAAAAGATATAGGAGAAAGGGTAAACATAATCCAGTAACTAATCCAGAGAAAAGGAGCTAGCTGTAATTAAAAAAGACAATCAAACAAAAAATTTTGTCAGCTTTCTGTATAGGGCACTATTAGGTGCCCTATTTTGCTAGTACCAGCAAAAAAAGTAGAAACAACATGAATTTTATGGTACTGATTCCAAACCAACAGAATGATGCATAAGCTTTATAACACACACACACACACACACACACAGACACACACACACACACACAGGAAAAAATTATGATTAATTATAATTCCCTGCAATAACAGTTAAAAAAAAAAAGGAGGCGGAGGTCCAGGACCAGTTTTTAAACAGAATAGCTTCTCGAATTTAGTCAACTAATCCATGTAAAGCAGATGGATACTAAAAAGTTACTGGAGATTGTGTCCCAAGCATAGTTTGTACATACACCGTCAGACTCTGAAATGTAGAAGAGTGTTGCCCCCTACTTCACTTACTGCAATAAGGGAAAAATCCCTCTGAAATACTGTTATTATCAATAGCCAAGTTATTTATGTCTGGCTTGCCTAGGAGTGGAGACCAGCTGCGCTAGGAATCATGTGCGTGGAGAATAGCTGCCTCCTCCTCTGGCTTTTTGCTCTGGGCTATTGTTGTCTTCTCCTCTGGAGGCCAGCGGAGGTGCTGGGGAGAATGGACTGGTCCTGTGGCAATGGTCCCTCCTGATATAGCCTCCTTTCAGGGCAGGATTCAGAGCAAGTACCAAGAGCCAACATTGACAAAGTCCAAGGAGAAGTTTACAGCATGTACAAAGCCAGTGGAGGAAACCGAAGGCTGCCCGATGCGGAGCCTCCAGAGGAAGATGTACAGGGCCCTGCTCTTGTACAACGCAAGAGTAATGAGCATGAGGAGATACTCCTTTATTCTTTACTTGCAGCAAAGGAAACACCCAGAGGGAAAATATTAGTTGATCCAAACATAATACTATAAGGATGGCTTATGTGGTTTTGATTTATTCCTTATATTGTTCAGCACAAGCTAGAACTATGCCCACAAAATGCACTGCAGTAGTATAAAATTCAGATATTCTTTCTCCTTCGGTGGCAATAGTTATAACAATAGAACTGTCAAGACTAAATCAGATTTTAATAATTAAGTTAAAAAAATGTCCCTATTCTTAAAATGAAATCTACCAATTCAATCTGAAATGCTTCACTTAACTTTTAGGCAGGCAAAATTCTTACTGGAATTAATTACAACTTGCTTTAAGTACTAAATAAGACTGAAGCTTTAGTTCAGTTATTTTGAGCATTTCTACTATGATTTTATGTTCACTTTAGAATGTATGTCGACTGAATCACAGAATTTGACAAGATATAGAGTTTTGATTCTAATAATAGTATCAAATATGTTAATGCATTTGAAAATCTATCAAAAATGCATGCATATTTAAATATATACATAATCAAAGTCAAAGATCCGTGTAATTTCTTAAACTGTATAATATACAGTAAACCATGTGTAATGCAAATAAAAATATACCATGCAATTTTAGATGTGCGTAAGTAAGATTTGATCTTCATTTTATATAGAGAAGTAGGGAAGGAAAAAAGAAAAGGATGGTACTGTCCTTAAATAGATACGGCAGTTACTCCAATTTTCAAGGCAACTCACCATTTCAAGTCACGAGGCTTTGGCAATTTACAAACACTAACCATCTGCTCTTATTTTCCAGAAATCAGCTGCATTGAACAGACACCCAAAGCCCATTTGAAACAATTCCACACAAAATGAGGAAGCCACAGCTATTAACATCATTAATGGAGGAAGGTCACAGCAAGAAACAATGATACATTTTTGGTTTCTTACAGTGTCATCAGAGGCTTCATTCCCTTGGAGAATATGTTCTTTCTAGTTAACTTCTGTCCTTATACAAGGTTTGGAAACAAAGTCCAGCATCAAAACTTCATCAGTACATCTGCATCTTACACTGGAGATCTTTTCTCACCAAAATTTTTTTTTTTAATTGTACATTTCAAAGTATTGTTAACATTTCCTTTCTAACATTGGTTTGCATAAAAAAAGAAACAAAAACAATGAAACAACTCAGTCTTGATAAGCTATAACTACCATTGCCTTGTTGAATTAGCATTTCCAGTTGATGTTTCCAAAAAGATATGAAACTAGAAAAGATTGTGTTACCAGACCTTCATTTCAGAAAGATGTTCTATCATGAAGGTTTCTCCTAGACATATATCTAAACAAACTGCTCAGAATGAATTTCATTAGGGTGCCATGCCCATTCTTCCAAACTAGCAAATTTTTTTCCAGTGGGTTTATATGAAGAATTTACATTTGCATGTTTGCGGTGAGTGCAGTAAAAGCTCACTGACCTGCATGTAAAAGAAACAGGCCCTGCAGGGCAGAAAAAACAGCTTTGCAAAAATGACTGCCACATAGATACCCAAATAATTCATCATGATTAATGCTATTAGCATATATCCTACAGGAAGGAATAATGCTTTGCCACTTCTTATAAAGCACTGCTGTCAGTAGAGTTGGTTATGCTGAAGTTAATAAATGGTGGATCAATGTATTCAAAGTGGTCTCTTGTCATAATCCATTCCCTATTAAAAACATAAATTATAGACAAGGCCCCAGAGATTTTAGAAAAAATAAAGCACCTGACAGCCAAAATCAACTACAGGAGAATTTTGCAATAAATTTCAAACAGTTGAGACTGAAGTGGACTTTCACTGGAACCAATTTCCCACTGTAACTAAACAGCTGTATGTATATATTTATAATAAAACAGCCACAGGATAGATTTCCCTCCTCATCAGCAGGCACTGGAATCTCTCCAGAAGAGTGGGTACAGGAGACACCCCTGCTGAGCCAGCGTAGTTGCTAAAATAACTAAAAGTTTCTTTACTGGAGGTTAGCATAGCAGCCCGTCACACTGAAACAATTCTTGTCAAGGGGAATCACAGAAATATCATCTCTTGGGCTACTCTGGCTTCAGCTGGAATGAGATCAGCCCATTGGGAAACTCTTAAAGTCATTTCTTTAAATGACATTATACATCCAGAGGTTGCATCACAAGTCATGACTGGACAGAAGACAAACTATGCTGACCTCTTCCTTCCTCTTCATCAGCCTAGCCTGGATTCCTGCTCCTTACGACAGGGCATGCTGGTCTGTTCCGACAGACATTTTTATTCAGCTTATTTTAACATGTAAATTCCCCCCAGAATCTAACTATTGTCACACTTCCCTTTCTTAGCCCTTTTTGGTGCTGCCCTTCCTCCCCATGGAGCTATTATTCAGATTCAGTCAGTCAATCAGGGTTCAGTCAGCACTTCCACAAAGTTCTGCAAAACATCATGAAAGCTCATGGCACAGCTTGAGTATGCAAACACAGCCTCACTGCTCATGTTCTATTACCAAAAAGATCTGATTTCATTTCAATAGCTACTAACTTGGAACCTGCTAAGAAGAATCAAAGTTGAATTCCATCAGAGAAAATCATAGCAGTGGCTTTCCAGTGGTACAGAGCATTGCAAACATAGAGTTTTCTGACTGACAGTACTGCTTACAAAGTCATAGTGAAGCAGAAATTCAAAGGCAGACAGAATTTAAAATCATTTTTGTTAAAGCCATGGAGAAAAGCTCTACAGAAATGCTAGGTGCAAAACCATTTCCCCTGTTAGCCAAAACTTTGAGAATCCTAAGATCTTCCTTGTCCGTATTTGCATAAACCAAGACCTTTGGAAGTAGCAATACATGAGCAATTTCAGGCATACCTCACCTGACTCTCTCTCTCTCTCTTTTTTTTTTTTTTTTTTTTTCCTGGGCTCCCCAGTACAAGAGAGACATGGAGCTACTGGAGAGAGTTCAGCATAGGGCTACAAAGATGCTCAGAGGGCTGGAGCACCTGCCCTATGAGGAACGGCTGCGAGAGCTGGGCCTCTTCAGCCTGACCGGGGAAGAGAAGACTGAGAGCAGATCTTATCAATGTCAAGCTCATGGACCTGGACTCTTTTCAGTGGTGCCAAGTGACAGGACAAGAGGCAATGGGCAAAAACTGAAACACAGGAAGTTCTGCCTGAATATAAGGAAGAACTTCACTGTGAGAGTGACAGAGCACTGGACCAGGTTGCCCAGAGAGGTTGTAGAGTCTCCTGGAGATATTCAAAACCCGCCTGGATGCAATCCTGTCTAACATGCTCTAGGTGACCCTGCTCAACTGTTCTGTGATTCTGTGATTCTGTGAATCCCAATCTGTTTTACTTGGGAGTTATCTTATTATGATTTTTCAATATTTTGATCTTCAATTATAATTGAAGTTATTTTTCAGCAACTTTGCCTCACAGATTTTTAACATCAGTGTCACGCAGAGACAACTTACTTTCCAGAAGGAACTAGCAACTAGCCCAGCTGTTATAATAAGGAGAGTTTTTAAAGAACAGGCAATCCTGTTTTTTTTGCAATGAAAAACAATTTTGCAACTTTGAAAACATTCATTTTGTTTCTGAAGGCTGGTTAAAAAAGGAAAGGATCATCATTATAAGATTAATTTCACAAAATGACAAAATTTGGATGTAGGTGAGTAAAAAAGGATGTCTTGCAATTCCATATATCGGGCCAATATAAAGTAGGAGGAGGACTCCCATTGTCTGTAATCATCTCCATATTTCTCTATTAAGATCTAGCAGCCTATAAATCTGATTAAATTAAATGTTTCATTGGAAGGTATCAGGCTCTGAGTAAGCTTACTGGAGAGAAAGGAAAGAGGAAAATTATCTATACTGACAAGTACAAGCAGAAAGTCAGAAATGGTTTACACTGATTACAGTAGCTGATTATCGTGTCTACTCTGAAATGCAGGACCAACGCTCTTGCCTGCTACTTCTGTTTGCTTCCTGTCAACATAAGGAGGAGTTTTTAAAGGAAGAGTCCAGGTCCCTTGCAAGGGTGGAAGGACTCAGACCCACACAGGATCTGGGATCACTCATGAGGTATCTAGTAGAGACACCCAGGGACTCAAGATCTGTGTACCTGACATTTACTCAGAGAAGAGCTGTACCCCCAATGCGCCCTTTCTCCTTGTCCTTTATGCCATTTCTTCTCTGCTTTGCTGCATCATGAGTTATTATTCACTACTTTCTGTATTTGTTTTGTCCCTGCTCATACTCTTTCTTTAGGGCTTAGCATTGCAGAAACACTGCCTCATTTCCCTTGCCTGAAAAGAAGCATACAGAGGTTCTCCACAGTTACATCTTCCCTCATGCTCAACTGAAACAGATTGCCCAATTTTACATGACACTTGATGGAATTTAATCTCGAATCACTCTGTAAAACTATCCTTCTCCTCATAGCATGCACAAGTATGTCATTTAGCCCCTATCTCACATAAAAGGTTTAAGTAAATGAACATGCTAAAAGAAAGAAAAGTATTACAAGCAATCCAATCAACTATATCCTCATTAAATTTTTTACTGTTTTCTCATTTTCTTTTGGGTAGAGGCAGTATCTTTTTTATGCACTTGGGTTGACAAACAATTTTAGTCTGCTAAAGCCTGTAATAAAGCTAGACTTTCCTGTCATCTGTAACTCATTTAAGCTGATATAGAAACATAACAGATGCATGTAAACCTGATCTTGAATTCAGATCTTGAATCAGAAACATCTACTTTCTTAGCTGAGTCATTTAGTAACATAAAGAACAACACATTTCTGATTTCTGATTTACCAAAAAGGAAAAAGATTTCTATCTTGCTTTTTTTCTAAACTTCATCCATAACTTATAATCATAGCTTAATTGCAGTAAACAAACACAACCCAAACTCACTGAGACTAAGAGCACAGAACTAGTAGCAGGAACACTTCAAAGGGATTTGGTAGTGATACAAAAATAAGATTTTGAAATAGGAATAGTGAGTGATGACTCAGTGGCTTACAAAGAGTAAGTCTGCAATTACAATCTTTGTGCTTGGAATGAATGAGGGCGAAAGAAAAAAAAAAGACTGGCAGTAGTACAGACTGTCAATCCAGTTCTGCGTCAGCCTCGTGCTACACTGATTAGTAGGTCTTGATGGCCATATCAGGTGAAGGAAAATACAACACTCTGAAGGAAAATACAGCACCTTTTCCTACGCACACCTCTCGCACAGCACCTTCTTGCATTTTAGCAGATACAGTCACAGATGTCTCTGTCAAAAAATACGACCAAGCCTTAAGTGAAGTTAGAATACCAGAATCTTTACGTTGACAGTCATATTGACATCAATTTTATGATAGAATAATCATATCTACCCAGAATAGAAAGATTCTATGAGTTTGCAAAATCTTCATTTTTTCAAGTATCCTGTGCAACACTATGTTGTCTTTAATTGATACTCTGAATAGTCACTCCATTTTCTGAGACTGTAGCTGTGATTTTCCCTGCTTATTACTACAGCCCTTTTAAGAGCTGTGAACAGAATCAACATGCAGCTTTAAATTAGTCCTTCTAAACAGAACAGCAGCTAATTTGAGATCAAACAAATTAAATCTTGCTTTCAGAGAGTTAGTTGAACTCAGATGTCTAGAGAAATTTTAGACACAGATTTAGGAGTATCACTAGTTACAGATTTAGGGAAAATTTATTTTCAAGATGACTGAACAGCTTCTCTATAGTAACACACAAAAAAGCTTAAATCTATTCCACAGAAGTGTGGGGATTCTGGCTTCTCCAATTTCTCTGCTGCTGAATCTAGCCAGCTGAATCTTGAAGATATACAATAAAAAGAGGAGGCTAAGGCATGACTTGGTTCTGCCACCGACTTTCCATGGCCAGCTGGGTTAGCCACAGAACCCACTTCTGTGTACTCTTGTCTTTCTAAACCTGTAAAAGAGTAACTAATTTTATATAGACATGCAACTGAGAGGAAGCTGCATGCCAACCCGTACCTACTCAGTTGTAATCACCACAGCTTTCAGATTTCAATTTTCCTTCAGAATGTCTCACAATTCGCTGGAGGACAGCAACAACCACAGCAACAACTGTCACAGTTTTGAGTGTGAAGTCACGCTAAAGAAAGTCATCACATCTAATCAACTACCGATACCTTGATAGTCAATAAGGCATGGCTTCTGGAAATTTGGAATTTTGGTCCCAATAAATGCCATCCTTGTATTTAAGTTCATGGCTGCTTTATGGAGTGGTGTTATTTGCAGTTAATCAAATGTTATGATCACCATGGCAACTTCCTACTCACTTTTTCTACTATTTTGCTTGTCAATCTGTTAGAGGTATGGAGTTTTAAGGTGCAATCCTGCAAAAGACGGAGCAATTTTGACTTTCTTCTTGCTCAGAAAGTGAATGTTTTCAGCACCTCAGTAGAACAGCTCAGCTCTTGACAATGGAAATCATCCTGTGCTACTCTGTATTCAGAAAGTCTGACAAGTTCAATCAAGGTGAGATATAGGAAAGTAGTTGTTTACACAAATAGGTTATTTCATTACTATCTATATTACAGCAGCCCCACATGCAGGAATCAGCCTGGCATGAAGGCATCACTTGGAGATGATAATGAATTATTTTAATATATTTTCAATACACACATTTATTATCACAATTTATCTTCTCTGATTTCTTGTTATATGGATTTACTCTCAGACTTCTGCCTAAAGAAGACTTCTAGAGAAAAGGGAAAGAACATAATGAATGAAACAAAGCCCACAGCCCAAATCTGACCAGCCCAGTAGTCACTTCTTCCAGGGAGATGAACTGCACAAAAGGATATCCTGAACTCCCTACCTATACCAACACTCCTCCGGGATCTGCTTACAGATCAATCCAGAGATGTGACTGTCACTCACATAGCCTTCTGCAGCCTAATCATGTGCCACTAAGATGTAGCATGTGCTGTAGTGCAGCCTGCCCAAGCTTATCTGAAAAAACATGGGAAAATATGCGAAACTCAGGCTGTCATTCAGCAGCAAGTCTTATAGTAAGCATGTACACAATGCATATAATGCGTACATACAACCTTTTCAATATCTTTGGTTCAGGTGTTACCTGAGTGGTTATTTTTGCTTCTTCCCTTCAATGCCATAGCAGTGGGAATTCAGGAGCAAGAAGTTCCTGCATGGGAGCTTTGTCCACTCAACACTTGGAAAGATTGCACCTCTGTTATATAAATGCAAATGTAAATGTAACTCAACCCTTACATAATTATGTTCTACTCATTTATTTCACACAATGGTGTTGCTGAACTCTCTTCTAGCTTATGCACATGTCTCCAACTCACTGGAGCATCTAAATATTGCTGAATAATTTAGAAGAGAGAACTTGTTGTACCAAATTAGAGCTCTACATTAGATTTAATGATCCTTCTTTAAAAATATTAGGTGATATTTTCTTACTAATAAAAGTGTACTTGCCCAATTCCTAGGAAACAAGCATCAAAATGCTTCTTGCATCTCAGAAATGCTATATATCAAGAGAAAAATTCTGGATACCTTGCCAAGCATCTACATGCTTGCAAGAGGAAATTTCACTCTGTGTTACAAGCTGATTAGTCACCTTACTTCAAAACTACTTAAAACAGCTGAAAAACAACAATCTGCATTACACATTAGAAAAGTGACAATTTCATTGTCATCACATGCATTTCAAAATTTATTAAAACTGACTACCATAGTTCTTAGCTTATAATAATGGAAAGCACAAAAGACAATTAGATGGTGCTTTTAGGGCTCAAGTTTGAGCCTTTCCAGTGGTGAAGGCTAACTGTACCCTGGATTGTATTAGTAAAAGCATAGCAAGCAGGTCAAAGGAAGCGATTAGTCCCCTTTATTTAGCTATCATGAGAGTACACCTGTAACACTTCCCAGTGCAGAAAGACATTGATAAACTGGAGAGAGCCCAGCCAAGGGCAGGAGAACATAATGTCCAAGAAGAGGCTGAAGGAACTGGCTTAGTTTGGTCTAGAGAAGAGATCTAATTGCTTTCTTCAGCTACTGAATGGGATGAGGCAGAGGAGACAGAGCCAAACTCTTCTTGGAGGTGCTTGGTGATAGGAGAAGAGGCAATGGACACAGACTCTGGCAAAGAAAACTCCAATTAGATGCAAGGGAAAAAAATACAGTTATGGCAGTCAAAAACTGCAACAGGTTGCTCAGAGATTGCTCAGAGATGTTGTATCATCTCCACCCATGGAGATCTCCATGATCCTTGAGCGGTCCATCACAGCAGTGGAGTCCCTCCAACATATAACATATCCTTTATGCTTTGGTACATTTAGTACCTGCATTGTGCTAAACCAGACATTGGGAATTCCATTTCTAAACTTTAATTCTAGGTTTTGAGGATCAAGATCTTGTTCTATGTATATCTGATAGGAGACAGTAAAATGAGAGAAGTGGCAAGGATAAAATAAGCAGAAAAAGCATTTATGGGAACAGGAGACAGAAATAACAGAGGCATTTCACATAAAAAAAAGTAAAAACTTTTTTGACAAAAACCCTTATCATTTTGCTTCTACTTAACCTGGGGAAAGTGAGGATTAATAAAGAATTGAAAGATGACTATGGAATTGTTTACAAGGAATTTGACAGTGGATTGGGCTACAGAGGAAACTGCCAGGCTGGGTTCTCCTAAGGACAAGTTTTGAATCCTGTCTTTGTGCACAAAACAAAAGAGAAGTGTCTTTGTGAAGTTTAGCTAGGATAGTTCACTGCAGAAAAGCTGAGACATATCACAGAGAGAAGGATGAGAACATCGCAGGGGAGAAGGTGGAGCATGCCAATAACTTTATTAACAGATTTCCAAAAGTTCAGAGGAATTTGAACTAGATACTACAGCTCAAGTTGTTGGAAGCGATGTCACCTTGTTTCAGAACTGTATTTTAGATACTCTGCTGAAGTCTGAAGGTATTTCATCCGCAGTAGATATCTAATTATCAGACTCACAGATTGATACTTCAAATTTCCTTTTTAAGCTTCTCTACACCTAGGAACCTCCATTTTAAGGAACTCTGACTGATGACATGAGCTGTTATTCATGCCTTTCTTGGCAGAAGTCCTGCAAACTTGTACAGCAGTTGGCTGTGAATTGTGCTCTTCCCCACAATCACTTTCACCTTTTGTTAAATGGGCTGAATTCACGCTTATGAATAGGTAACAATAGTGCCAAGCGTGAGGAGCCTTAGAAAGAGTAGTTTGACTTGAAAATTTTCCTGGACAATAAAAGTAGCACATGCTGCTTTGATGGGGATCAGGTAGATATTAGAATTTTCAGGATCCTATTTTTCCCAACAATCAAATACCAGTTATGGTTATGCTTTTGCATGGTGTCAACAGGGGAACAAATTTTAGAAGGCTTTCTAAATAGACATCAATTTATTTCGTGAAGAAGAATTACCAAAGATGATAACTAAAAACCCCAAGATTACTCTGTTTAGAAAACCACTGCTTGATTACAGTGCACTGCACCCAACCTAAAAAACAACTGCAATGAGTTTCTTCAGAAGATTATTCTGGAAAATGGCATTAATCATGTTTTCTCTTACCAATGTTATCTGAGTGGCTAAAATAATGTTGTAGAACAGGACACTTGCATTTTCTTGGTCAAATCACAATCCCTTTGTACCCTACTTTACTACAATAACAGAAACCATTTCACAGGCTTTTTATAAGATTTCATTAGTCAGTGGCTGTTGAAGTCATTGAAATACTGAAATAAAAAGTGCTATTGAAATTCTAAGAATTATGTTTATTATACAAAACATCCACCCATTTGCTTTCTATAAATGTATTCTCAGATATTTACTGTAGCATTTTCATCAATGCTTATCCCATGGGGGAAAAAAATAGAGTCTTTACATATATATATGTATGTACTGAATCTCTAAAGAATTACTGGAAGCTTAAGAGATCTGAGCATTACAGTTCTTGCTACTATTTAAAAAGTGATGAATTTCTTTCTCAGTTTAAACAGAGAACATTTTTAAACTTCAGAGCAGACAACATTCAATGGCAGAACCCCACCCCCATAATTCAGGCAAATGAAAATGGTTTCTAGCAAAATCAGAATACAATGAATTAAATCCAAATTCAAACCTGCTTCCAGCTAATTATATTGCCACAGATGGAGGTATGCAATTTACTGAGCATCTGTGCATAGCAAAATTTTGGACAATGTGGGTGGTACAACTTTTAAATCGTACACATGCTGTGACTGAAGCAAAGCAAAAAGACTCATTGATGAGTTATTTTATGATTTCAAACAAAACCAAAGTATTGAATTTCATTGTGCAACTAAATGCATAAAGACACAGGGGAAAATCAAGAGGAAACCTGTCTTCATATGGGAAACTAGAAAAATAAGTTTGTCTTTTAGGCGTAATTCTGCTTCTTTTGTGAAAGTCAAATACAGACTAGAAAAGAAACCTGTAGATAAAAACAGGATGAGAAGCAGAACTGGTCAAGCAGCAGAAAATCCTGTTCACAAGCAGTATGCCTTCATTAGAAAATGGATTATTCTTCCTGGCATCTTGACGCCCTTCTAGTATTTACTGCTTGCAGATTTCTTATAGCTGCAGCTTTGCCAGCTTAACTATTCAGCGAAGTGAGCTGGTGACAAAGGACTATGATCAAATATCTGGGCAATAGTTCTTTCCATTAATCCCCACTGTCTGAATCCCCTATGACAGTGGCATCTCAATAAAATTTGAGTGGTAAGGGAAGAAAGATAAACAAGATCAGACATGGCCAAGAACAGCTACTTGGTATCTAGATCTATTAACTGACAGTGGTAACTACTAAACCTACTGTCAATACACCTGATACAATGAATTGCTGCTATCTTAGGTAATATTTAATTTGGGCATATGGATAGCCACCTATAAATTTCCTTCATCATCTAATATATCTGAAAGGGCATCAAGCACATTTTGCGTCTGTATGATGAAAACTAAATCCAAGAGGGGAGAAAGAAAAAAGCAAGAAAGAAAAGCACAGTTCCATGATGTCTCCAGTATCACTGGCAAACAAATTTGATTAAGGATCAAGAGCACTTACTGCTCTGATGAAATAGCTAGTGCATGTGCTACAGAGCTTTTGCTGCTGTTATGTTTTGTTGCTGGCTTTATGCCTGTGGTAGGAGAATGGACGATATTTGATCCAGCATAAAGGATTAGAAGGCAGGGACAGAGGGTAGTGCGCTGATGTGAAGCTTGTCAAGCTTTCTGAACACAACTGAATCAAAAGCTGAGCCTTATAGGGCATCAGCATTTTGCATTACGATGCCACGGTGGTTTTGGTCCGGTCCAGCAGTGGAGCCCTAAAGATGGATTTCCTGCAGCATCAAGCCTCAGCTCATGAATCTACATGATGCTGTGAACGTTTCACTTCCTTTGCTCAAGGTAGACACTGAACCTTTCCAAATTCCCAGTTAAACAAATACTTTCTTCAGACACTCCTAGGAAATAGGACTTTCCCCTCTCACAAACATTATGTCTCTTCAATAAACAAGGACAACTTAAATGAAAAGAGAATAGGTGTCATTTGCTATAACCCTCAACAGCAAGAAACTAACAATATATTTATGCACAATAAGTCATCCAGAGCCTCAGTTTCCCATCTGCTCCCATGACAAACATGTTTCCACATGTCATTTCTGACATTTTGCACTTACGCAACCCTCAGTGGAAGTTTCTGTGAAGAGGCTGTGTTGACAAGCACATCTCCTGTCCCTAGCATGCAGCTTTTCCTGACTTCTGTGAAGAAATGTGTTCTCACTACTTCTGCTTTTGTCATTCAGGGTGATTTTGGTACAATTTTCACTTCTTCATCTGCCTCATGTCTCCCCACAGCTCCATCTCTGTAGCTGTGGATCTTACCTTACTTGTTTGTGTCAAGAAAGAGAAGGACCAAGCTATGATGCATGGAATTACAGCTGTAGGGAGCAAGTAATACTTGTGCACCTTCTTCTCCTTCACATAGACATGTTTGACCCTCTGGTAGCAGCAGCTGGAACAGTAAGTGCTGTTCTGCAGGGGTTTTGTCACTGGCTTTCTATCTGAGTTTTCTGGACATCATCTCCAAGCAAACGGAAGAAATGAAAGTGATTGGGAGTAATCAGCATGGATTCACCAATGGCAAATCATACTTAACCAATAGCCTTCTCTGATGGAATGACTGTCTGGGTAGATGAGGGGAGAGCAGGGGATGTTGGCTACCTTGACTTCAGCAAGGTTTTTGACACTGTCTCCCATAACATCCTCCTAGAGAAGCTCAGGAAGTGTGGGTTAGACGAGTGGACAGTGAGGTGGATTGAGAACTGGTTGAAAGGCAGAGCTCAGAGGGTTGTCATCAGTGGCTCAGAGTTGGAGGCCTGTCACTAGTGGAGTTTGCCAGAGGTCAGTACTGGGTCCAGTCTTGTTCAACTTATTCATCAACGATGTGGATGAAGGGACAGAGTGCCTCCTCAGCAAGTTTGCTGATGATACCAAGCTGGGCTTCCCAGCACAAGAGAGACATGGAGCTGCAGCGCTACGCTGGAGTCCAGTGTAGGGCTAAAAGATGATCAGAGGACTGGAGCATCTCTGTTATGAGGAAAGGCTGCGAGAGCTGGGCCTGTTTAGCCTGGAGAAGAGAAGACTGAGGGGGGATCTTATCAATGTCTGTAAATACCTTGAAGAGGTGTGTCAAGAGAATGGGGCCAAACTCTTTTCAGTAGTGCCCTGTGACAGGACAAGAGGCAATGGGCACAAACCGAAACACAGGAAGTTCTGCCTGAATATAAGGAAGAACTTCTTTACTGTGAGAGTGACAGAGCACTGGATCAGGTTGCCCAGAGAGGTTGTGAAGTCTCCTTCTCTGGAGATGTTCAAAACCAGCTTGGACGTGATTCTGTCTAACATGCTCTAGGTGACCCTGCCTGAGCAGGGGGTGGGGTGGACTAGATGATCTCCAGAGGTCCTTCCAACCTCAGTCATTCTGTGATTCTGTGAATACCATCCCTATCTCTAGTTCCTTCCCTTCCCAGGCTGGAGTGGCTTGCTTGACAAGAGTGCCTCCTCAGTAAGTTTGCTGATGATCCCAAGCTGGGAGGAGTGGCTGGCACACCTGAGGGCTGTGCTGGCATTCAGAGAGACCTGGACAGGCTGGAGAGTTGGGCAGAGAGGAACGTCCTGAGGTTCAACAAGGGCAAGTGGAGGGTCTTGCACCTACGGAAAAATAACCCTAGGCACCAGTACAAGCTGGGGGCTGACCTACTGGAGAGCAGCTCTGCAGAGAAGGACCTGGGAGTGCTGGTGGACAACAGGTTGACCCTGAGCCAGCAATGTGCCCTTGTGTCCAGGAAGGCCAATGGTCTCCTGGGCTGCATTGGGAAGACTGTTGCCAGCAGGCGGAGGGAGGTGATCCTGCCCCTCTCCTCAGCCCTGGGGAGGCCTCATCTCAAGTACTGTGTCCAGTTCTGGGCTCTCCAGGACAACACACATGCAGCTACTGGAGAGAGTCCAGTGTAGGGTTACAAAGATGATCGGAGGGCTGGAGCACCTGCCCTATGAGGAACAGCTGCGAGAGCTGGGCCTCTTCAGCCTGGGGAAGAGAAGACTGAGGGAAGATCTTATCAGTGAGTACAAGTACCTGAAGGGAGGGTGTCAAGGGGATGGGGACAAACTCTTTCCAGTTGTCCCGTGTGACAGGACAAGAGGCAATGGGCAGAAATTGAAGCACAGGAAGTTCCGCCTGACCGTGAGGGGGAATTTCTTCCCTGTGAGAGTGACGGAGCCCTGGCACAGGTTGCCCAGAGAGGTTGTGGAGTCTCCTTCTCTGGAGATCTTCAAGGTCCACTTGGATGCAACCCTGTCTAACATGCTGTAGGTGCCCCTCCTGAGCAGGGACGTTGGACTAGACGATCTCCAGAGGTCCCTTCCAATCTTACTGATTCTATGATTCTATGATTCTATGATTATATGGTTCCCTGGTCCTATCCCCTTCTTCCTGAGGAAGCAGTGTTCAGTCTTGCCCATACTTCCAAGACCCGAGCTGGCTCTGGAAACAGACGCAAACTAAACAGGGATTGGGTTAGTTACTCAGTGAGCTTAGTGAGGAAAAATCAACATATCCATGCTTTGCAGTTGATTTGCCATAAAAATCCAAGTGAACGTCACACAATTGCCTGAACACCTTCTGCCATCAGTTGGCAAACAGCACACTGCTACAAAGAGATCACAAAATCTGTTCACTCCACCATATCAAATATGAGCATATTCATATATACTGTCATCTGACTGCAGATATTTCATGAAAAGAAAAAAAGAAGCTGCATTTTTTTTCAAATACACTGTTTGAAAGAAGAAAATGATTTAAGGCCATCCAAGGTTAATGTATTAACAAAAAGAGATAAATAATTGAAAGGTTTGTCTAACAGAATCAGTCACAATGCAAAAAAGCAATGAAGATATAAAGTTTTTAAGTGTTTGCATGTATCTAAGATTACATGCAAAAGGGGGTGAAACTTCTCACTATCTGGTCAGAACACTGGGTTTGTGAAAGAAAATTCTGCTGTAATTTGCTCTGGATATCCATTTTCATGGTCTTTTCTTTTTTTTTTTTCTTTTTTTTTTTTTAGAAAAAAGAAAGGTATATTTAATTAATGACATGCTATACCCCCCTTGCTGGAGCCCACAAATTAAATTGGCATGATAATAATTCACATGAAATGATGACTGTAGCATAGCAATCATTCTGAAGTATGACAATACTTTCAAGAACTTTTGGGTAGTGTTGTATATTCTAAAAAGGAGAAAAATATTTTCACATTTTACATTATTTGATTAGCTAACCAACAGGCTTATGTCAAGCATTTTCCTGAAGCAATGTGCAAGTCCAAAATTTTATGTCTCATCACTCAAATTTAGAACAAATATTTCTAATGACTTCAGTTTATTAAGATATTTTGTTTATTAGATATAGATAGTTTAAGCTATTGATAAGTATATCACTAAACATCCTAACATTTGAAAATCTGGTCCTGATGTAGGCGTTTCTATGAATGCAGTGTGCCTTTGAAAAGACTTCCCGTGATAGTGGCTAATTCACAGAAAACTTAGTTTTTAAAAAGTCACTTCTATTGGTCACTTCTATTGTCTCAGTGCGTTAATTAAAAAAAAATAAAATGTACTGCCCAAACCTTGGAGATGATCTGTGACCTAGCACAGAAGCAGCAAAAAAAAAAAAAAAAAAAAAAAAAAAAAAAGGTCCTGATTTCATCTTACTGCATTTATAAGTGCTTGGAACTACACAACACCTTGCATCTAGCTGAAACATCTGTGCCATAAGGAATGCACTTAAGGCTGCATGGCCCTATATATCCTCAATGCAAATATCGTTATTTTGAGCACCTTGCAATCCCTAATGTGCTTGTTCTCATCATGTCATAAGAAGAGCTGTAAGACTCACCATTCTCAGCTAGGGCTTTCAAGAGGGGCAGATTCTGTAGCAGTAGGAAATTTGGAAATGTATATGTATACGTATATATGTGTGTATATATTTATACATACACTCAAACACACACACACACACATATATATACCAATACATATTGTTATATATACTAGTAATAAGTCTACTTAAAAATCAAAGGGAAAACATGAAATCCAGAGCAGATTTTAGGAAGTCCATGGATAACCTAACCTAAAGCTGGATCACAGAATCATAGAATCAGTAAGGTTGGAAGGGACCTCTGGAGATCATCTAGTCCAACCTCCCTGCTCAAGCAGGGTCACCTACAGCATGTTAGACAGGGTTGCATCCAGGCGGACCTTGAAGATCTCCAGAGAAGGAGACTCCACAACCTCTCTGGGCAACCTGCTCCAGTGCTCCGTCACTCTCACAGGGAAGAAATTCCCCCTCACGGTCAGGCGGAACTTCCTGTGCTTCAATTTCTGCCCATTGCCTCCACATGCCCTTTCCAAACTGGACTTTTCTATAATTCTGTGATTTATAGCTATCTAATGATTACTAAAAAGAGGAAAATTTGATAGGGTAATAAGGGAAAATCATTCTTTAATGATGTGGTGCCTTGTTTCAAGAGTTTATGCTCAGTCCATTTCAAAAGCAGTCTTCAGGTTACCAAATATTTTATGATATTTCAATAGAAGAGCCAACTTGAATAATTTAAAAGAGATCTCAGGGAAAATTTGTTAACAAAATGCCCATGCATCTATCACCAAAAAATCTAACATTTTCCCTTCTCTGTAGAGCCACCATAATTTAGATTCTATTTCTCTAACTTTCTGTAAGCATTGAACAGACTAAAATGATTAAAAATTTTATTGCCACTGTCACTGAATAAGTAAAAAGAAACATCGAAGACTAATCTTTGCAGAATACCAGAACAGATGTTAACACATTTAAAAGAAATGTTTCCAAGGCATAATGACACAACAAACCCCAAGACCACCAAGACAACCACCAAGTCATCTGCTCTGTTGTTATTAATACTGTGTACTTTTAATTTTGCAGCTAATGATCTTAGACAATCTAGTCAAATACCTTGGAGAAGTATGAAGAAACAACAGTAACTTATTTAAATTTATCAAGGGCAAAAGAAAGAAACAATGGTTAACAGCAATATTCCCAGAACTAGTGCATGGGTAATGAACAACTCACTCTCCTCTCTAAATACAAATTTTTACACAGGGAAAATATGCAGCCAGTATGTTAAACTACAGCGAAGTCACCAGGACCAACCTATCATAATGCATTAATCATCTTCATACAGGGGAAAAGACTCTTCTAAGTAGGACAATGAAAAAAGCAAAAGGATGTCCAATGCCACCCTGAATAGATGTCTGCGAGGAAAGTACAGTTCCTGCCGGCTTCTTTTTGCAAGCCAGAGACAGTGACAATTCCTGCTCCTCGGCCGCCTCTAGGAACCCTCATTTATAGCAGTCAGAAGAGTGTTGATGCTGTCAAGCTATATCATACAGAAACACATGGGGAAGTTGTAAGGCATCCCCTGGGAGCTGCCAGTTTTGAGTAAGTTTCCTCAAGCCTTTCATTTCCCCCAAAACTGTGGTCTAAAGAAATGCAACTGAAATCACAGGTCTCAAACTTCACTTCCGTTAACATTGTTTATACCACTTTGACAGTTCGGAGATGCTTCAAGTTGCTTTCATGCAAGTATAAGTATAAATTTCGTTCACAGATTTGAGGAGATGGTACGGAAATAATCGAATGTGTAAGAGTTGTGCCCATTTTCTACTTATCAGCAATATACAGTCAAGCTGTTTTGTGTGAATTATTCAATTGTCTTGTATATCTTTGGCAGAAATCTCATTAATTTTAAATGGTAAACAGATCAGAGATCAAGATTTAAATTTAAAATGTCACATAGACTGATTCCATCATCATCTTTTAAAATATACTGTGAAAGAGTAGTATCAGATGAGTGCTCCTCAGGGAAAGAATTCAACTAAATTAAGATTTAGACATGAAAATTCACATGAATCCTAAATCCATATAAATCTCTAATCAGTAATGTAGCCTTTTCACTTTCCAGGACTGCCCAGACAACCTAGCCTCATTAAACATTTCCCCAGTTAGCCTGACAGTCTCCTGCGGTCCACACGTGGTCAGACATGCCTGTTTTGGGTAAATGGGCAACCAAGACCCACCCAGAGCTCTGCTGTGATCCAGGCTGAGACAGGCAGCCCCTTTCCAGGCAATTCTGCCTTGAATTCCAGACAAGTGCAAAATTAGATTTTAGTCAAGACCAAGACTTATTTATAGACTGGTTGAGAAACAAAACAGTCAGGAAACTGTGTCTTCTCCTGACTCCATGAATGCTGTAGCCACTTGGCTCCTGAACAGCTCTGCATCCTGCCCTACAATCTTAGCTGAGCAGTATCCAGCTTCAAAGAGAGGGCTGGAAACGAGGGCTATCCCTCATTCAAGGGCTTATTCTGATGTCTACAGAACAGAGCATTTTTCCTAGGATCCGGGCTGTCCTCCTTGGGCTGAAAGAGCAAGGAATACATGTCTCTCCATTCACATAATTGCTCACCTGTTTTACAAAAGTCTCTCTTTTCTGCTCTTTCCTGTTATACACCCAGCTCTGGGAGACAGCTTATTGGACCCTACATTACATGGATAAAGCACTTTGCATTTGCTCTTGGTTTCCTGTGTATTCAATTGACAAATGCACATCTAACTTAAGCAGACTGGAAAGCACTGTGTTCCTTGTCTGCCCAATGGAGAAAAGCACACGCCTGACTTAGCTGCGCTGGATGATGCCCTGCAGATCTTCTACAACACCTATTTTTTCCTGTAGATGCTATGAAGAATTTGAGGGAGTTTGGATCACAAAATCTCATGGAGTCATGTGTCTAAAATATAGGCAAAGCAGTATCTAAATAAAGCATTTTAATCAGGAAGCCTGAATTCTACTCTCTATTAGTATTACTTCCAAACTGTCATCATTACCTGAGCATTTAATCTCATCTATTCTATCAAGTTCCTAACATAGTTTCAAAATTATTTGAGGAAATCAGTTAGTCATAATAAATATACCAAACAAGAGCCTTTGTGAAAAGAGTTACAGTTACTTTACCCAGCATAAGAAAACACAGGAATCTTTGTTAAAATTCTCATTTCTGAGCTGTTTAATGATGACTAAGTCTCCATTTAGATGATTTGCCTTTGTTTAACCCAAACATTAAAGAGTTACTAATAGAACCTGGCTACGGATTAAAAAAAATGTTTCATGTTTGCCAACAGTTTTGGAATCTACTAACCTAGACGTCAGACACTCTCTGACACTCAGCATTTCTGAATTTAAAACTTTTATAATATCAATGATTCAAAAACAGCTATGTCAAAACAGCAGCTTAGTTTAGCACTCACTGATAAAAATACAGGCATGGCTATGCTGAATCAGAGAGACAGTCCTTCACTAACTGCTTTAGCATAGCAATAAAGAGATATGCCAAAAATAATATAGTTGCTGTCTCTCCCAAACTTCTCCCTCATTTTGCAGTGTTTGAACACTTGAGTACACAGAGTACTCAACATTGAATTATTTGATTATGTGAAAATTTCACTTCTAATAAAATCATTGTACGTTTGGCCCTCATCACAATAAACTTAACTTCTTCGTTAATAGGAGCTGTGTTTCCATCTCTCCATATATTGAGCTTTGCTACTGGTAGCTGATGATCGCAGTATCATTATTGCCTCAGGATTCATATGCCCTCTCTCTCTGCAGATACACACAGGGTCCTTGACCACAGAACCTCCCATTTTCTCCTCTACCTTTAGATACCTGCTAAGTTCTTCAGCTCCTCTTTCTCCAGACACATACACACACACACACACACATACATACAGAGCATGAACAGGTACTGACACCATCCTACCCTAGAAGGCAATACTCTTAAAAAAATATATATATAATAATGAATTTTGGGGTGTTGGCTGGTATTTTTACTGCTATAAACACGGAACCAAAAAATGCTCAAATAGAGCATGAAATGATATTGTAACGTATAATCTAAATTATTGCAAGGTATAGCACCCTTGGTGATGCTGTTATTTTTCTCAGTGTCACGGAGTATCTAAAGGAAACAATTCCAATATAGTGGATGATATAGGCAATTTAAAATTCAAATTCATCAACTTAAATTCTGTTCTATACAGCTTGATTTGAGTCAACTGTCAATCATATGTCAATCTTTGAAGACAATCTCACAGCACTGGAAAATCTGATTTGCAATTGCTAATAATTTAGAAGCCATGCAAGCAATGTCAAAGTAGATATAGACATTAGGACACAGGTTTCTGAAACTCAACCATTTGTGCCTTAGTTCTGGAGTCTTTATCCTTTGAAACAACCTCACCTTCAGGAGTCTGAGGCATTCACAAAACAAGTAGCTAATTGGCATTACATTTACTTTGCACTGCTAAAAAAGTATCTACTTAACACAGGACATCTAAAACTAAAGGTGATTCTTCCTATTGCCTCCTTGGGATATAGGTAAGTCCTGAGAAGATGAATGTTCTGGATGTGTTACTCTTACGAGTGTTTGCTAGAGACACATTAGTTTTACAACACTTGAATTCCACTGAATTTAATGGTATTTCTCTTGGTGAAGGAGAGGAAATGGAACTGGAAAGAGGGCGCAGAGCATTTCATGAGTGTTCAAACTCTGCTGTGTCACTTTGCTGCTGCTGTCCTTCCATCATGGAGGAATACCTGCTACCTGCTGAACCTGTAAGTAAACTTGTGTTGGGTTATTGGCATCAAGAGAAAATTTAACTCTCAAACCAGCATCATATCTCCGTTACTGATTTCAAGAGGAAAAGAAAAAGAAAGGAACTATGGAAAACTGTGGCTTCTCAACTCCAGTAAGACTGAACTCCTTGGACTCAATTGCCATAGCAAATCACCTTTGGGGTCTTATGACCCATTCTTCTACTCCTCCAAGCCACAGAATGAAGAAATGATAAACAGGGAGAAAAATAAAAGTTTTAAGTAAGTTAAGACACCATGTATCTTCCTTAATGTTTTTGTCAGCATTGCTGACATCATCAAGATGGAGAAAGTCATATTCTACCCCGAAGAATGAGTGTGTGCAAAAGACCACTTAATGGCAGAGCAGATGTTACCCCATGCTCCCAACGTGGGGAAAGGAGCAGACTTGCAGCCATATGCCTTAGCAGTTCAGCAACGCTAAACGCTGATGTGGGACATCAGACAGCTGCTTTCTGCTTTGGAGGGTCCCTATAGATCTACCTTGAGTTTATGCAGATGGATAAAATAAATGCTTATATATTATTCCATCAGTCCGTTGCCTGACTATCTAATCTGTATCTATTTTAGGAATATACTGACATTTTGCCTTTTCCAAAGAAGCATACCATCTTCTTTAAAGTTCAGTTTTCATCTCATCCTTCATGTAGTTCAAGACTTTGTCTGTAAAGATTAAGTTTAACCGAGTACAAAGGAGTAAGTTTGACTCATCATTTAAAGTTACGTTACTGTGGTTAAAAATCAGTGTTTTCGAAAGGCGCTTACTAACAGCAGTCATTTCCTTACATGTCACCTCCGGAAATTTATGCATGAAACCAAATTCCTCATATGGACAGATTCTAGTCTCATTTCTCATTGTTCTGTATGCTATCAGATATATAAACACAGCGAGATAAATAAAAATATTCAGTAGCAAAATCTATAGTAGAAATATTCATTTAGTATATTTGTTCTTTTTTCTTTCTTTCTTTCTTTTTTATTTTTAAAGTTTGACAGGACAGTGATGCTTACCTTTCTCAGTGACAGTAATGAAGATTGTTGCAACCTGAAAAATATGTTCTTCATACATAACTCTTAGTTTACATTTTGCAACCTGTTTTCTTTTTTCAGTGGCTTTTCATTTAGTGTCTTAACTCTTCTAACATTAGACACAGATTCATTCATGCTGATTATGATGACAACAGTGAAAACAATTCAATAAAATCAACAATTTGTAATATTGAACAGTACTTTCCTATTTGCTACTGGCACAATTAGAAACTAGCAACCTACTTCCCTGGAATTCAATACTTGCGAAAAATTAAAAAAGAGTTGAGATGGTCAGCATGAAACACAAAAAAGCATTATTGCTCACTACTCATTTTCCAAAAAATTTGGGCACCAACATAGCAAAGCACTAATTCACAAAAAAAGTTATTGTCCTTTTCAAAATTCACCAGAAAGGCTCTTTCCTGACTTATTCATCTTTTTGTTTATGTTCTTTATGTCCTGTCAAACTTGCTTGTTATTTCATAATAACAGTGCACACAGATTTAATCTGCAGCTCAAAATTTATAGTATAAAAAGGATGCTATGTTAACTTAAATGAAAGAAAAAAAAACAGGAAACAGAAGAAACTCAGTGATATCCAACAAATTTCTGCCTTTCCATGATATTTCCTCACTGTACAGACTAATAGACAGAAAGAAAGAATAAAAGAAATCCTCCCGCTGAATTTCATAGCAAACAATAATAGCTTACCTTCCAATTTGTAATTTAACTTTTCTGGCAGGTGTATTAAAAGATAGTGAAACAGAGGGAAACTAAAGTGATGTTACATTATTTATTACTGTAAAGGTGCTAGAATAAGTTCTAGGAGTCCCTTGAATTAGCAATCATTCTTTTTTTTTCTCTCTCTCTCTTCAGAATGTAAATACTGACATTTTCTCATTTCCTCTCCAAGTATATTTATCAGCAAATAAAGATTATCAGTCAAATAGGTACTCTAACATTAAGTATATTAAAGGGAATTCTTGCTTAAAGACTCTCTTACCGATAGAGATCCTCATCATATAATTTGAAGACTATCTTAGGTGTTAATAACTCACACAAATGGTGAATAACTGCTGTCTGCTACTGCCTCTACTGGAGGTAAACAGGTAAGCAATTTCACTTAGTATTTTTTAGAATTTGTTTCTATATGTTTTCCCTTTTATGTAGATCACAGCTGAAGCATTTAATACAAACATGTTAAGGATCTTTAAAAAAAAAAGATAAGCTGCACTAACAATGCTGTGAGACTCGATCTTAAAATTACCCGTTGCTGTCCAAACAGCACAACCTGAGGATGCAATATCTGGTGTAGCAACTCTGAGGTGAACGAATACTACTGTCCGACCGGACATGTGCAAAAGAGAGACGCAGGGATTAACGCCCTTGTCCTTCTCCAATGCTCGAGCATGAGAGCTGCCATTTTTACCTATAGGAGTACGAGTAGGACCTAACTGAAGTTCATATGATAAATCTGATAGAGCCAGGAAGAACTAACATCTCTTGGTTTTAAGACCTGCCCACCGATTATGCTGTCTAACTGAGAGCAGTTAAATGTCAATGTAGCAGCGGTCCTACTTATGCCACGGTGCTACTGCATGCCCCAGAGGAGATATTTTATAAAATGAGACCAGAACTGCAAACACATTGGTTTATAGAAGAGGATATAACAGCTTGCTTACAGTCATTCTTTGGGAGGTGTTAAAATAGTGCAAAAGAAAATATCCTCATAATCTGAAATCACAAAAAAAAAATTGGCATTCCTAAATGACCTTTCTTCTTTAAAGTACATAACTACTGTGGTGCCTCTAAGTGAACTTTCAAAACCACTCACAGTTAAACTAATCTTTTTGGAACAGTTAAAGCAAAGGTAAACAATATAGAAATCTTTAAAAATCCCCCTGGGTGTGTTTCTCACTGCTCTCGCTCAGTGTGCAATGTGCAAACACAAACGCACAGGAACTACAGCTTGCATACGTAGCTGGGGCGCAGGACCGCAGGACGTGAAGCCATGCACTCCTGCGAGAAGGCAACGCACGCAGCAAGAAACCCACTTAAACCTGCAGATACAGCACACGATGCTTTCTTCAGAAACCAAACTGAACATCGCTCCTCCAATGACAAGCGTTACATAAGGACGTACGGAGAGGTATGTGCTCAGGGAGGCACGCCATGCCTTGAATCACAAGCCTGAGCCCACCTTAAAGCTTTTGGAAATCCTTATGGTACGCGCATAGCATAACTGCTTACAGTGAGGGGGGGAACGGATGGGTAGGTTAGCAAGGAAGGTCGGAGAGAAGATAACCAGGGAGGTAATGAGGGGTAAACTTCATCCTCAAGCGCTTTATCAGCAAAATGCACTGCTCCTCTTCAGCAGCGGCATTGCAATAGCAGGGCAAGCAAGGAATTTGCTGACAAAATAAGCACTTCAAAGCAGGCCTCCAAAAGATCATGCTGGCTTTTCAGTGCAGCAGCCTTGCTCTTGGCTTTGGCGAAATGGCAGAGGATAACGTCACGCAGCATGGACTCCCTGGGTACCACTGGGACTGCTCATGGTGAAAAGCACTATTCAGAATAAGGAGAACAGAATCGGGCCCATCTGGTATTTCTAATCCGAGAAAGTAGGAGTGAGTTACACTTTCTAGCTAACGTGGCTCTTTTCTAAAGCACATTTGCAGAGGTGTCAGTGAGCACAAAGCTTTCCCAAAGCTCAGTTTTCCAAAGGAAGAACGCACGGAAGAATCTTCTGTGCAAGAAATAACGGGCCGTGATCTTCAAAGGGGCAATACGTAGATACTTCATATTTCATTTTGTACTGAAAAACTGCCATCCCTCTTTGCAATGCAGCTATTCCTGAAAGTTAATGAGTTATTTGAGTGATAATCAGCAGCTATATTTGTTGAGAAACTAGCACATTTAAGAGATAAGATTCTATTTTAATATTTATGAATTTTAAGCTTCACAGAAACATAAAAACATGATAGATATCAGTGAAAGTGTTTTCCAGTTGCTAGAACTGAGATTAGAATAATGTTTTTGATTGTGGTTTATTCATTACATTTCAAAGGAAAGAAAAGTCTAAGCAGACCCAGACTCACAACAGTAATGAAGATTTACCACAAACTTTCCCAAGTTCAGAACCTCCAATGTCTTACATTTATTCTAAAACTTCTTTTTCTTTTTTTTTCCTATTTTCCACTGATCATCTATGCAGCAGAATTTCAAGTGGATATATACCAAAATCAGGATTTATAGGGCTAGTTAAACACTGGAGGCAGTAGGTTGTAATGAACCTATAATCTAAATGTTCATTATACTTCCTTACTCTCTTTTATTAAATAATCTAATAAAATGCCTACATTACTCCAAAGGATTTTTAAAAGGTTTTCAGGGGATCCACTGAAATGATCACAACTTTCGTTATGTTACAGGAAAGCTTCCTGCAATTTGTGAAAGGGAAAAGACAATTTATCTGCTGCAGCTAGCTCTGTGCCCATATCATGGCTCCTCCAGTGGCATACTCAGCCTAATGGGTCACCAGCTGTCTGTCCACCAGCCTCTCCAAACAGGTATATTAAATGCACAGGTTAAAATGAAACAAAACAAAACAAAAAATCCACTTTCACTTGCAGGCTCAATCTTTTTTTAAGCAGCTCATGAGCAAGAGTGTGCAAATATATCAATCCATGCACGGCTGGTGGGCATTCCACCTCTCACGGTAGCAGAGTACTCATGGCTTCCCAAAGCCAGCATGTTACATTTAGGGAAAAGAAGTATAACGGACCCAATCAATTTATTCGACTGCATTGTCTTCAAAGCAGCCAGATATAGCATGAATTTGGCAGTGTAATTCTTCTGATCATAACACTTGGATCTTCTGAGGGAAGCTGTGGAGCCACTTTCCAGATCAGACTCACTACCTGGGTGCAGAAGGAGCAGAGGTACCCTCGGTGACTCACGGAGTGCCTGCCCAAGCAGGCACCCCAAACCTGCCTAAACGTGTCATAAATGGTCTGTATGTGGGCTTGAAAAGAGATAAATATGTGTTCATAGGTCCATGAAGACTTGCTGTAATAGTACATTTACCAGTTTTTAAACTTAGGCTGACTGGTACAACCTTAACCCAAGATATATGTGAGCAATAACTCATGCTTCTCCAGTGAGATTTTCCCAATGTTTTATTCAGAGTTCACTTTCCTAAATAAATCTACATATGGTGTTGATGAGATAAATTTCAAATCTGATGTGGCAACTTCAGACATCAGCATTACCTTACAAGAATTTACTGAATATAAATTATTAATGCTAATAAAAATGCTTAGTGTTTCTATAGCACCTTGCTGGAAATATTGTGCCTTCATTATACAGGGAACTTAATTTTTTTAAACAAAAAGCAATTGTCTTTAATAATTTATTTTAGACAGCTTATTATATAGCTACTTTCTTCAACTGCCCTTAAAATGAGTGCATCTGGAATTGCATTATGCAATTCCAGCACGTCTTGCTAATTAGAGCTGGCTAACATTGACAGTAAAATTAACAAAAATGAGTAAAAGTGCTAAGTCTTCTTCTTCATTTAAAACTACAATCAGGAGAAAACCAAAATGTCACTTCAACAGCACCCACAAAGTATTATGGTTTGAATATTTGCTTTTCCAAATATTCTTTTCTTTATACTGAACATTAACTCATGAGGGGGGGAAAAAAAGCAGCAGTGAATAAACAGAGAAAAGCTTTTCAGAATGAAAACCTAGTACTTATCCAATGAATAACCTTTACCCATAGAAACACAGTACGTCTGCGGAAAGGAGGAGGAAAAGAGGGAATGATTAAATGATTTAGATCACAGTAATCTATAATCTAGTTCCCATTCAGTTCCACTTGCACAGGCTACAATCTTTCTTACTGCCATAGCTCAACAAAGACCATTCTTCTCTAAAAAATAAATGTAATTATGCTTTAAAAATATTTTTTATGTGGAAAAGTACTGGGTTACTCATAGCTGGGCAAGCTTTCACAATTGTTATATGGTGCAGCAGGACTGCCAGTTAAAGACCCTTAATTGGTATGTCAAAATAAAATCTAATTTCTTGTTTAAAAATTATGGAATGCAAAAATATTTATATTTTACTGCTACATCTAATATAACAACACTGAATAGCTAGTCCAATAGCTATGTTTAATTTCAAAGAAAAATGTTAAAAACAGTGGGCTTGTTAGTGTTGTAGCATCTCTTTGAAGAGAAATCTAATAATATACTATTTCCTCACAGACATTCCTAAAAATCCTGAAGGAATTTCTCTCAGTGCTGTCAGACTTCTCTGTCCTCTCCTCTCTTGCTTCCTACCACACCATTACTGCCTACGGGTTTTAGGTTCCCCTTGGCAATACAGAAACAGTAATGTCCACAGAGCAAATCTGCATGGACAGTTGGTTTGAAAGGACAAATTTCAGCCAAAGTGACATCGTAAAGTGAAAGTTCCTGATGGTAGAAGAAACTTTGTTGACATTCATAAGTGCATTACAAAAAAAAAAAAAAAAAAAAAAAAAAAAAAAAGAGAGAGAGAGAGAGAGAGAGAAAGTTTGGTGCCATCTAACTCAGATGTTGCCAGGTGAACCTCCCCACCTAAAATCTGGCTCTCAGAGCCCAATGAGTAAAAGTCAGCCTATTTGCTTTCTTTAATTCCTGTTTGCTTCCATGGCCATGCACAAATTTCTGCTGTCCCAGGACTCGCTGGAGCATGTAAGTTGAACTTCAACCAGCTGGAACCTCCTGCTTCAGCTGATGTTTTAGTTAAGTGTTCTGCTCACTGCAGCTGAGGTAGCTTTTTCCTGCCCATATGGAGAGAAATAACATCTACATATGGGGTATAGTGTATGTGGAATATTTGTTGATGCAAGATATAATTTATGATGGCATTTAACTCTCTTTAGTGTTGATTTGTCAAGGCTGGAGGCCAGGCATTTTCAGAAAAGGATTCCTACTGTTAAGTGTTGTAGCTGATGATAGCATTCAGAAAGAGTTCCAGTAATGGATATCTTGCAATCCTTGCAGACACCTTCCTGACCCCTCAGGAAAGACTGCTATCATTAAAGCTAACCAGGGCGGGCTGTGATTCTCCACTGCACCTCCATCCTGGATCGAGGCCTTGGTGCATACCCTGCTGGGAGATCGCTGCTGAACATCTCAACATCCATGCTCCCCATCTCTGGCACAGGATGAACAGTGGGAACATAGGATGTCTCCTGCAGTACTACTATCATTACGAGCACATTATGGAAACATAAAGAATCAAATAAAAGTCACATTGCAGTCACTTCCTCAATACAAGGAGCATATGCTTCCAGTGTTTTAAACTCATCACCAATTTTGATGAAAAATTTTGAAGCAGCGTTACTTGCCTAAGGATAGGTCTGAAGAAATATTGCATATTGAGTTTCCAGCCATGTTCTGGAAGGACAGAATTAAAATATAATGCAGTGTGGGGCAAAAAGACGTTATGATATTGGGGATGGGGAAAGTGAGCAATAGGAGTGATTTAGGAGGTTTAAGTGTCTTTTGCTGAAAACTTACAGGTGGTAGATGGTGTATACTGTCTGCCTATGTGACATCCAAGCATGGTCATGATAACTATCACTATTGGCTGATTTGAAAGTCAAAACCAACAGAGGATAAAAACTTGACTAAATAAAAGGGAGGAAACAAGATAAATCCTGCTGTGGGATCTTTCATAGTTTAAATTTTCTAAAGTGAACTTGATGGAAACCCTATATCTGAAACACTGCTATCCACAGAGTAGAAATAAACCAAAAAATACTAACATTAGGAAACAAACTTCAGAGGTGGAAAGACTAGCTACATGGCATACTCCTTCTGCTCTTCAAGCATCGGAGCTTTTCTAGTTGCTGAGACCGCGCTGCAGTGTTTCAGGAGACCATTTTGAGGCTGTAAGGCACAGCCCTGCTGGCTCCTGGAGTTCATCCCCCTGGCAACACCGCAGAGTACAACTCCACTCCTAGTTTCCTTACACCAACGCAAGACGCTCCTGCCTTTCTCTCCTCCATCTTCTCACACCTTATTACTCCTTCACTGGTGCTGATTCAACTGTTTTTTCACTAAATTCATTTTGTGAAACCTATTGGGTTGAATAATAAACATACACTTCTCCCCCACCCCCCTTTTTTGTTTTTGAACTATGAACTTTTCACTTATCTGCTGAATCCGTAAGATGAAGGGGTAATAAAGCACAGCATATCTGGGGAGACGAAGGGAGAGCAGTGGCTGGAAAGAGTGAAGAATGAGGCCTCCAACCTGCTTTACCACCAAAAACTGTCATGTGCAGCAGCACATAAATATTCACTGTGGAAACACATTTTCTCTTTGAAGTGCATTCTTCTCGTAATAAAACACATTAGAGGAATATATTCATTTTGTTTTTGAACAGCATGAGCATGCAGATGGCACAAGAGAAGCTGCAGGCACCTGTCAGATGAAACACTGGGTGGGATCGAGACAGCCCCTGAGCTGTTCAACACTGCAGAGAGATATTCCTGCCTGCTTTCCTGAGCTTGTTCCAGCTACTTCAGTGATAAACAAAATCATTAAAAGACATGAGTTTTAAGTACAATAAGGTCTTCCAGATTGTTTAGAGGTCAGCTCGTTGTTTCAGATTTTATAGTTCCTATGCAGTCAAAATTCAGTGTGGAGAGAAGGTGGAGGCATATCTCAAGAAAAATTCTGCTATTTACAGAATATTTAAGCTGCAGAGTAACAGAAACGAAGTGGGATAAACTAAATGATACAGTACAATACTATAAACTGAATCACTACAGGACAGACCATTTAATCAGTTATTTGCATTACTTAAACACAAACCACTTATTTGTATAATGTGGTTTACTTAAACCACATACTTGTATTATGAGAGATGTGATGTTATATCATGAAAGATGGCCAGACTATATTAGGTGCTGCACGACCACTAAACAAAGAGACAATCTTGAGTTTACAGTAGGAGAATAAATCAATGAACAGATAAAGATAGTTGGGGGATAGAGGGAAAGAAAGAAATAGGACTTCTGTTCAGGCTGCAGTCTCTGCCTACCTAGTTCATTTAATCTTCTGTTTTGTTTTGCCTTTTTTTTTTCCTTTTACAACAAAAGGTATTTTTAAGGAGAGACTTAGAGGAGGCTTAATAAGATATCTCAAAAATGGTTCCAGTAAAATCAGCAGAAGGCAACCGCATCTCACTCAATTAGGTCAGTTCGACCTCCTCTATAAAATGTTGATCAATACTAGAGCAATTGCTCTGCCTTCTCCCTTTTGTTAGTCACTACAGAAGGCAGGATTGTGGTCTTTACTGTTATGCTCTTACCTATATGTTCTTAGAGATGCATGGATCAAGGATACTAAAGTATTCCTTTCCCATAACAGCATTTTTTATGACAGTTTTTATCTACTACCTTTACATTTGGCCTGGAGAATGAAGTTAGAGAAATGTATTAATTTTCTTTGCTGCTCTTATGCCTCTGGTGTCATGACATTATTCCTAAAGAAAGCACAACATGCCATGTCCAACAGAGTTGGAAAACAGAGTCCTAATATCTTCCCTCTACGTACCACTCTGATACCAGATGAGAACACAGGTCTCATCTGAGATGACAGTTTCTGTTGGTCTTTTTATGTGAAGCTGAGACTCTGAATTAATTTTGTTAGGAAAACCATCTCCTTTCATTCTTCCACAGTTGCAAGTAAATAAAATACATAAATAAAATGCTTAAGTCATTTTTTTATTTCAAGACATTTTCAGAACTACTGCCATATTCTGTATTACTCATCTTGCAAATGCTGTCCTTCCTCTGTTTTGAAGGATTCCTCAGTTATTTTCTGCTCCTGTAATGTATCTGAGTGCTTTCCTACTTATATTTGTTTTCAATCTGTTCAGTAACACACTAAGTATTTTACTTGCTGAGGAGAGTGTTGTATGACTTAAAAATCACTCACTACTTATTTTCTGCTCTCCCTCATGTTCAGGAACTTTATCTTTTTGCCCCTATGTATATTTAACATGTTGACTCTGTGTATAGTCCAGAGATTTTTATATTCTCAATGCCACCATTCAGTCATCCTGCTACTACTTAAACAAAATTGTTCCAATCAGCATAATTTATATTTTGTGAATAATTCTTTTAAATTGAACAAAATATAGTTTCTAATTAGCACTCTACTTTTAAAATTACTTTGCCCTTCATACCACTGAGTTTTGCTCTTTCCTTTTATCGCTCATTTTTCAGGTGATTGCAAACTGAATAATTTGGATGTTTTGAGTTTCCCAAAGTTTAAGATCCAAGATTTTAGCTGAGGAACTCAAATATCTCTTACCGATTTACAAATATATTTCTAATTCATCTCATTTTTAGATTTTTTAATGATAAGCTTTGTTTAGTTTTGCAGTTGAAAAATTTTTCACTATTCTTATTTCTTATTGATTCTGCTTGGATACTAATTTCCTTCTGTCTTTTCACACACGGAAATTGAATATTGGTTTCTGCAGTTCCTTCTTTTTATTAAGTGTTAGAGGAAAAAAGTGGCTGATTATTTCAGCAATTCTCTCTTTTTTTCTAGACAAATTGTCATTACCATCTCTAGCAGTGTTTTCAGTTTTTTATAATACCGAGTTTTGTTTTTTAACTAACTTTATTTTCAGTTTGAAGACTTTTTTTTTCTTTCATGCTGCTAAATTCATTCTCCTAGGACTCATGTCCATCTACTTTTATTCAAATTATTTTATTTGCATGTAACTCTTTATGCTTTATATAATGGCAACATGTTGTATTGTATTGTATGGTTGTATTGCCATTGTAGCTGAGTTGCACAATCCTGGAGTACTTGTTTTATCATGAAGCAACTATTTATTTGAGCTTTCCTTTCACTACTTTCAACCTTTCACCCAAAAAGCACCTTCTTACAAAATATTCCAAAATATGTATGATGTTACAGTGACAATGTACTAAAAAGGAACACTGAAGCTCAAGAACTTGTATCTGCGGATCATGATTTTGCGTCAAAACCATGCATTACATTATCAAAAAAAATATTAGATTTTGAAATATTTTGGATCAAATCTAAGCTGCCTTTTTCTTGTTATGACAAGTCTCTCTTTCCTTTTCTAATATAAGTGCTTTTTCTTGGCAAGTTTCTCTATTATTGGTACCGGAGATGCTAAGATGTTAAGGAGAAGTGGTGTAGCTTCTTATGACCCAGAGCACATACTGTACCACAAAGGGCTAAAGGGATAACATCTCCTTTGCTCCTATCACACTCCTTGGAAATGTGCCTACTTAATACAACCACAGATCTGAGACCTCTTTTTACAAATTTAATGTATAGTGGAGTCAAGTTTCTTTTCCAGTAATGTAGCTGGCTTACCAGTCCATTTTTTTTCACCCTGATGCACAGTAAGAATTACTTTAACCATTTTAGAAGGGTTATTTTTCTGCTTAAAATATCTACTGATAACCACTCACACTCCCAAATATTGCTTATTGTAAGAAATTGCCTCTCAAACTCCTCTTTTGAACTGCCATACAAAGTTTCAAGGGTGTACAGACCAGATACTTGCATTCAGAGTATGTGAAAGGCCAAATATAAGCAACGTGACTAAGACAAAAATTGTTCTTCTAAATAGTGATTTCAGTTGCACATCTTGTTCTACAACCTCAGACTTTCCTTATATTGAATGTCCTTGTTTCCAGCCAAGTCCCATACAGAACACAGAAAAAAACAGGCCAAATCGATTGAAGATGGAGAGGTCAAGTACAAGTTAGTCAATTCTTAGTGGCCCCAAACAAAATAAAAATCAATGTGATCAATGTGATCAGAAAATACAGCACAGAAAGCAGCATTTTAAGGGAAATTAATAATTCATTTTCAATCAAAAGTCTGGATATATCAAGATGTTCAAAAGTCAGTATGGAAAACATCTCCTACTGTAAATTATAAATGGCAAGAAATCAGATTTCTGAGACTCCTTGTTTTATGTCAAAACATTTACTTTAAAATGTTTATGGAATTATGCAAGCCCATTTCTGATCTCATATATTTGATATATTTGATATTTTGAATTCATTTAGTTGGCACATCAACAAAAGCTAAGAAATGTACAGCAGTGCAAAATAAAAAGTACTTTTTGAGACTTTGATCAGAGTATCACCAAATGCCTTAATTGCCCAGATAATTTCTTGAATTCATATAGACTGGAAAGCTAGTTTGAAAAAAAACTTTCTTACTCTAGGAACTGATGTAAAAATAACATATTGTTGCTAAGATAAGTCTTGAAGAGATTTGTCTAGAGACAGTTTTGTACCATTAGTGAAATAATGAATTATTAAGTCTAATGCAAACTTTTATTAAAAGACTTAAAAATATCCTCCTGAAGTTTAGCAGAAATTTTATCCAGTTGTATAGTTCCTGAAGTAAATAGCAACATTGCTGATGTACTGGAAATGGCTGGTAGATCGTAACTGTTTCTCCTTTACTGAAATAGAACCATTATGAAAAAAAATCAACACCATTCTCCAATCTTAAAACTCACTTTCAGCTGTCTTATACTTTGAACTCTGGCTAAACGTAATTCATGTGCAATCCTCTACAATGCCATAAATTTTTCAGTCCTTATTTCCTTTGTATGTCATACCCTAATCTTATACTATACACAGATACACACATAATACAACTTGTTACCTTGCATGTAGGGTATGCAAGTCCCAGAAACCACAAATTTGTCAGAAGAGAATCAGAGTGAGCTTTCTAGAAGAAAAACTAAATAGACCTAGTGGTCTCTACATACCAGCCATAAAACAAAACAAACAACACCAAACAAACGCATGCAGCTATGATGTGACAGTAGATATTTTACAGATCCGTATACTGCGCCTATTTATCTGCTCCACACTGAGAACAAGGACTACAAACCTACAAATCCTGTATATAGCTGCAGCAGAATCAGGGAGAAATGCACTGATGTCCCATTTCTAAATTAAAACTTGCACACAAGACAAAAAGGCTACTCAAATTAAGGAGAACTTCGGATGCTCCTGAGATGGAAAGGTGTTTTCTGTATCTTAAAACCAGCAATGAAAATTACACAACCCTTCTTTAAAACCCTTCTCCCCCAAACCTTCCAGTTTCTTAGCTTCTTGTCTTGACTTGTAGAAGGGATCAGTATCCCAATGCACTCTTCTGTCAAGAACAGTCTCCATCATATTTAACTAAATAAAAAAGTATGCACACAACATCTACCAGACGTTGTACAGCCTTTTTTTTTTTTTTTAAAAAAATGTTTTGTTTTCTCTTTAGAGATATTGCCACTATGTATTCTTCAGTGCGCTGTTGCTGTGTCTTATTTTCCCTGTGGACAGCAGTGTGATTTTGTCTCAGTTTGAAGATGACAGATACTGATAGTGATCAAAAGACAATTATACATTCAAGCCATAGCACTCTGTTGCCTATTATTCCTTAATCCCTTTCAACAAAGTTTAATCCCTTTCAACAGAGTTACCTTGCTATGACTACTTTTTTTTAATCTTTTTAATTTTAATCTAAAATGTATCTTGTAAAGCCCTCAACCCATCTAAGTGGGTTTTCATAGTGCTTAGACAGCTGAGTATGCAAACCCCTTGCTAGCGCAAACACAAGGCAGCGACGAAAAGGTTTTGCATGACTATGGGAGAACAATACAACTTCTTGACGACATCTTGCATGGCTTTCCAGTTATCACCGATATTCATATGACTGAAAATTTTGAGAGGAGGCAGCTGGATTAGGAGCTGGACCCCTCAGGGAGTTAATAATGAGCTCTAATGCCTTTTGCTTCTAAATTGCTCCTGCTGACTTAGAGTCTTATTATCATCTTGACAGTAGAGTGAACAGGCCCACATCCAGCCTACCATCATCACTTGCCTGTTTCTGCAGCATCCTGGAGACTGGTGAGTCAGTAAAACCTCCCTTTCGTAGGGCTCCTCTGCCTTAGAGCAGTGCTCTTGCTACCAAAATAGCAGGTACCTCCACCTGGTTATTAGGTCTCGCTGCTGGGATGCACCCACTGCTGACACTAGGTGAGCTGCCATCCGACTGTGACTGGTCAGATGTTCCCTGTGGGGTGGGGTAACCTCCCACTGCTGATATTAACTGAATGTTTGTGCAGTTCTGTTACCTGAACGGGAGATTGAGTTCATAAATCGCATGAAGATTTTTAAAAGCAGAATCACAATAATAAGGTTCAGAATTGTTTAAAAAAACAAAGTGATTTTCATTAGATAAAAATTGCCATTTGCAGAATAAAAAACCCTCCCCACTTGTACCAATTTCCCTGTTCCTTCTTGGTAAACAAATAGATCCTGAGACAACAGCCTAACAAAATATGTCTGTTCAGGCAGCACAACATCTCTGAGAAGGTCTATTTCCCCAAAGAGCCAGTTTGTGAATTAAATGATTTACCACACTTCTGCTGGAAATGTGGTAACCGCAGTGCTGGCCTGTGGGGTTGGATAATGCTCGGAAACCTGATCTCAGGAGGGTAAGAGGGTGAAGCCACCCTGCACCAAAGGGAAGGGTGGTAGCAGAGTACCGTACACCTGGTGATGGGAAAGGATGGAGGCTCTGCAGGAGGGCAGGCGTCTCTTCTCCCTCTGTCCCGCAGCCTTACCACAGCTGCAAAGGCAAATGCTTTAATCAGACAGCTCCTGCTCTGAAAAGTGATTTGAGGATAACATTATGCCTCACAAGGAGAGTGCAATCTGCACTGTGTTAATCGGTGGAAAAGGACCCCGGTTTTGAAAAAAAGCAGAAGCAAATTCAGAGAGTTGAGGTGACTGAGCAGCGACACAGTCTTGGTTGTCAATAAGGAAAATCTGGTTCCCCTCAGAAGGAGAATCAAGCCACGTATCCCCTCTCCAAAATGATTCCTGCAAACGTGAGAGCTTCCGCACAATGAAAGAAGCATCAGCGGAGGCTGCGTAATGAGACGCAGCATCGCTGCACTAGGCTGAGGCCACAACGGCAGAAAAGAGAGTGAGCAACAGGGCAGAGCTAATAAGGATCTAGATAAAGCAATGAGCCCAGCCATTAAAACCATTAACACTGCCAGGAAACCTGATCTGAACACACTCATTTGTTTGTTGCCTTTTCCTCATAGTCTTTATTATTTCTTACGTATAGGCTCTGTTCTCTAGGCGGTTAAAAAAAAAAAAAAAAAAAAAAAAAAAAGAAAGAAAAAAAGAACAGTACAGAATTTCAATGTTGAAGCCGGATTTGTGGCTCAGAACAGAAGAAAGTCCACCCCAGAAAAGCAGAGACTAATAACATTTGTGAGACGTGTTGTCTCAACATATGTGACAGACGCCAATCAGCAGGACTGCAACTGAGCCTCAGCTACAAATTTAAGACCACAAAAATTCTGCAGGAAGGCTGAAGATAGTAACATCTTGTCACAGAGGCAGGCCCCAGGGCAGAGCAGGGATCAGTCTGCACCTGCCAGGCTCACAAGAGAAATCTGCCCCCAAGCACATGCCTTGTGGATCATACAATTTAAACAGAGGTCAAATGCTCTGTTGCCAAGCAATTTGAACAAAAGGCATACTTATCATACAACTTTGAAATTTTATTTAAGAGCTAGTACATTTTTCAGTACACAGTGGGTGCAACAACCTGTGACTCATTACCACCTTTCCCATGGCTGCTGCACGTTGCCCTGGCTTTACTCATCCTTCCTTTGCCAGTGGCAGTCTGTGTAGGCGCTAGGCTGTGAGACTGCAGTGGCTGGGAATGGCACTAAATCATTTGTTTACACAGTGCTGAGCCAAATTCTGGTTCAACAGCCATCAGAGTATTTAAATGATGCCATTAAACAGTAGAAAGGGTAAGTGGGTTGTTGGTCAGTACTGGAGATGTTCTTTTATTTAAAAGGGGGCAAGCTCCAGATGGAGGAGATGGAGAGAGCAGCTACTGCGTCTGTTAAATTCAAATTCAACTTGAATTAAATTGACTTTTATTTGAGCTTTGAGATAGTATGTGCAGAAATGCAATCAATGTCACTCTTAATGTCAGAGAGCAGGTCACACACTGGGGACCACAGACCTTGGACACAAAGAGAAGAATCCTGGAGCTGATAATTCAACCAGTCCATCCTTCTGCCACAGCAGGTCTGTTTTGTCTGGATCGTTCTCAACTGGATGCATTCAGAAGAGGTTTGCATGGCATTAAGAATCCCTTTGGAAACAGATGCAGCCTGCTGGGATACATCTTAACAGAAGAATCAATAGACAGAGCAGGGGAAGGGAGTTAAACTGCAAGACAGCTGGCAACCACAAACACATGGTGGAAGACTGTTCCAAAGTAGGAAAAAAAGAAAAGAAATTGAAGCATAAATTTTTGAACAGGAGGTAAAGAGAACAGGACAGAAGAGAGGTGAAATAAGTCTTTAGCTGAGTAGAGGCTGAGGCACAGAGATTACATATGCATGTACAGCATAAGTGTCCAGAATTAATATAGGGCATAAATCACAGTGCACTAGTCAGAAAGGCTCTCTGTTAGCACCCCACGCAGCACACGCTCTAGCACTGGTTAGGAGACAGCAGGAATTGCTGAGCTCTGCCCCATCAATATTATAATTGCATATTGTCCTAGGATGGAGGGGCTTGCTTGAAAGTAATATAATTACTTTTAATATAGATTGATTCATAAAAGCTCTGTCAAAAGCATAATCATGCTAAGAAAAGTTTTTTTAAGGCAAAATTCTCTCAAATTGAGATGGAATAGAAATTAAGAAAAAAACACTCCACTTTCTCCACTGCTAGGTTTGATCCTGAAAACTGCTGAAGCCACTCAAACTGTGAGCTCTCAGGAACAGATTACCCTGAGTAGAGAGTGATGGTATGAGAATTGGGAGCCCTAAGTTCTGACTCACGCAAGTAACAGTGACATCCCTAATTTCCAATTTCTCTCAGAGGATTTTTCAGAGCCAATTTGGTGCAAACAGCATTTTTTGACAAAAACCTGTTCCAGTGAAAAGTTATCAACTACTGTCTCTTTTCTCATTATAAGAGAAAGTAATATCGTGTAAGTAATAATAAAACCCTTTCTTAGAGCACTATGATGAAAAACAAACAAATTAAGAGTAATGGAGATGTTGAACTAGCTAGACATTGGATAGAGAGATTAAACAGAAGCAATACATCAAAGAAGCTACTTGAAAATGTAACTAAGGACTGCTTATTTATACAAAAAATTGTAAAGGATGACTAGAGAGAAAACAATTCTTGCTTAGACTACGGTATAGAATAGAGGTCATGGTTTGAAATCAAGAAGTAAGATTAGACATGAATAAAGACCTTCCCTAAAAGTTTTGGTCAGGTACTTACCAATAGGTTTAAGATGCTGAAATGAGTCAAACACGAAGTAAATAAAAATAGTAAATTTTAGAAGTAAAGAGAGGAAACATAAAATGGAACCTGAGCAGAATTAAAACAAGCAAAACCCAAAATGTAGCAGTATGTGCCACTGAGCAACCAAATGAATTTAATATCAAACCAGTGCTTTGGATGCTCAGGGAACAGGCAGACCTGAGCAGGACTGTTAAGGGTCAGGGCTCTTCTCTGCTGAGCATCTCTGCTGGGCTCTGCTCAGGACTGGACCAAGGTGCTGTCCTGTCAGTGCTGTCAAATTCTTGGCATTTCTGCTATTTCCTTTGGATTCCACTCTCAGTAAAAGACAGGCGCATCAAGCCTAATTTAAAAATACTGAATTAACAGTAGGCTCAAGGATGAACAGAGAGAACTGTGTTATTTATAAAAGGTCCATTCAAGAATTCAGATGATCTGTTCCTGAGATTAAAATCCTCCAGATTCAAATAACAGAGGATATCAAGGCCAATGCAATAAACACTACATTAAAGACATACTATAAAGCCATCCTTTTATAATTCAGTATAAAAATCAGGATACTAAATAAAGGAGACGGAAATGAAAACTGGAGAGGAAATAGGAAGAAAATAAAGGCAAGACCAGTCATACAGCATCTAGAAACAGAATTCTTATAAAATGTGATATTGATCTCATCTTGATAAGCAGTAATAAATTCCTTTTCAAAGTAATCCACAAAATAATATTGACAGAAAAAAAATCCAAAGTAATATATAGAATGTCAATTCAAGTATGCTCTGACATTTAAATTGTTTTTATAAAATTATGAAACTAAGCTGCTAAAAAAATTCTCTTATAAGTAAGTAAACATCCACTGTAGCAGCCACAACTCAAACATTAACAAATGTTGGTAAAAGCATGAGAAACAGACAGTGAATTAGTCAGCTTCTGGTCAATAAGTAAAACAATTATTCTATACTCATTGATCACTTTGGCTAAAGGGAATCATACTGGGAAAATTAATTGGATTTTGTAAAGTACCAGGGCTAGAAAAAGATCAAAGTGTTCTTTAGAATAAAAATTATTTTTAGGTCACGATTTTGTGATTGTTTCTTAAATGTCAGGCACTCTAAAAAGCAATTGTTTTAAAAGAATAATAGGCCAGTGACTTAACAGAGACTCAAAAACAGCAAAAAAATATTAGTGACAGAGGGGAACATTAGGAAAACAGAGACAAAAAGAAACAAATGTGAGATAAAAATAACAAAAGAAGGCTGCTTTTGGCCATCCTAGTCTTTTTCTTTATTATTTTTTCTCTCCCCAAGATAAATACTGATTTAAATCTCAAACTCATAACTGGAATCAGAAACAATGTTATTATTTTGTTATTAAGAAAAGATAACAGAGATGTCATACAAATCCAACTACCAGGGTGACTCGTGCAAGTCAGTGTCTCTAGGAAAGGACTCTGTGGCTATATTTACCTGAGATACTGATCCAGGGACTGTTTAATGGCTTTTAGACCAACTGATACATGTCCATAAGACTAAAATATGTAGGCCATAATTAAAACAACACTTGTCAATGGCATTTGTTTTGGGTGAATACCTGGACTATGGCTGAGGCTTGCTTGCAAAGGTAACACTTGGTCCATGCCAAAAAACTGTGCCAGGGAAACAGTATCATTTGACCATAGTATCAATTTAACACTTAACATAGCCCTATGTTCTTCATCAGTACAGAGTTAGGACTATACCTATACAGAATTACCTCTGAGTATGTTAATGACAAAAATTGTTTGAAATCTGCCTGGACATTGTGAAAACTGGAGAAAGTATGTTTTTGTTGCTTAAGACATGCAGGGAATTGGATCTTTACTAGAGGCCTCACTTTCAAATTTAAAGCAGTGCCTTTCCGCAGCACTACACGGCATGACTTTGCTTGCCAAAACTGCACTGAACCTAGAAAGGCATTAGAGGAACCAAATGGTTTAAGTCCCACCATGAACCATGGTCACGTGGAGCATGATCCTGCAAGGCTTTAAGTCCCTATCGGCATACGGCTTCACATCCTAAACACTTAAGTTCAGAACTTGAGCTCCTAGCAAAATTGGCCCGCTGTCGGAGGGCCACAGTTTTGCTTGAGAAAGGAAACTCTTGCTAGACTTCCAGAAAAACCATGGGCATGATCAAGTGTAGATCTGAAGCTAACAAAAGCTACTCCTTTTATGCTGTCTTCCCTAGAAGACAGATTAGAGATAAAAAGACTCTTTGAGAGTGTGGAAAACAGCAACAAAGATCCTCAGTTAATGCTAATTATATTAATTGTCAGAATGATATACATGTTGCCTTACATGTTGTTGTGCTTTGTCTCTGCTTTGTCTCTATGAATGCTGATTTCACAGTGATATGCTCTTTCTTAGCTCATGTATGTTGGTATAAAAATACACATACTCATTATGTAGTCATGTGTATACACACAGTTATTGGAAGTTCTGCAAAAGAAAATTATGATTGTACATTTTATTCAACGTCTCAGGAATTCATTGAACAAGGGGGGGGAGAATATTTTTAAAATTAGTTATCAGAGTCCTCCAATTTCTATCTCCACAGCTTTTTGTGATGCTTTTTGTATTCGTGAGGCCATTCAGTGGCACAGACTGCGGATTGCTTTCCAGACGCTGACCACTGTCACAATTCTCCTAGACGTAGCCTACGATCTACCTGTCAGACTTGTACAAAAAATACAATAACACCAACTCCTTCTTGCCACAATATTGTACCATAAGGTGGTGAAATCTAGTGATCAAGTAAAACGCATTCTTTAACAAAAGATTTCTCAGGAGGCACAGAGGATTCGCCGTGTGCAATGCAGAACTCTAACCGCTTTTCAGCGTGTTATTTATTATTCCTATTTAGCTTATTCCTGCAGCATGAAGTGAGATACACGCTGGAGACCAGAGGTACAGCAGGGTGGCCTTTTTGCACTAACCAATGCAGTAATTAAATCACAATAACCAAATCTAACTGGTTTGGAGAAATCTGTTCAGAAATCTGAATAATATTAAGAGAACCCATCCTTGGGATGACAGGTATGCCCATCACTATGGATGAAGTTATACAATCTCACGGTGTGTCAGACTGAATTACATCTTTTCAGCAGTGTTTTAGGTTGTCAAAACAACCTGTAGGAAGGGAGTTTTTTGTTTTGTTTTCTCTAAGCTTCTAAATCAGTTTCTCTGGATTCACTGAAAAATTCTGCCCCTCTCTTAGGAGTTTCATCTTAGTTAAAGGTCTCTGCTAGTCAGACTAAAATTTGAAAGGCAAAATATAAAAGAATATTTTGAAACATGCTCAGCCTGAAAATCTTTGTGCTTCTCAGTGGTAAAATCAAGAAGACTCTCAAGGAAAATGAACCTATTTATGAAACTGAAGGATTCAGAATAAAGTTATTCATTTCATTATTTTCAACCAAAACCTAAATAAAATCATTTTTGTTTTTGTATTTTCCTTTTTCTTTTTTGTTCAAGTAGTCATGAACATATCTTTTTCATTTACTTTTCATTATCACCCTATTGTTACAAGCTGCTTTTTTGTTTGTTTGGACAAAAATAATTGAAACATAGTACAAGTAACAGATAAAGCAAGTTTCTGCAGAGCTCTTGTACAAATACTTTGAGATATGAGAAGTAATAGTTTTGTATTTTCTTATCAGGCTCCTGCTGATTACTAATTGTGTAGGCTCTGCTATTCCACAATATGATGAGTAGAAGGACTCGTTTTGAACTTTACTCAATATTGTTTGTTGTGCATTAAAAATTCACAGTCAGGAGAGAAAGAAATGTGAGTGTATTTACTATGTTATAAATAATTTTAGATTAATTAAGAGGAAAAGACAAATTTAATTTCACTGATTAAGAAAGCCTAAGAAATAATTGCATATTATGTATTAATCTTATTTATTTATTGCTCAGAATATGCTGAAAGTTAATATCTGTATTCTAAAATACCTTCCTGTGACCAAAAACATTACAAGCAATCCATCAGAAAATGCCACCAGAAAACCCTTGCAATCCCATGGTTTATCTCCAAACTGCAGTTTGCAGAAGCGATCTGTAAGGCTGAAGATAATATTAACAGTGACTCTGGAACTGGGTTATAGCAGGTTAACATAACTCATGTTCACGTATGTTGACTTACTTTTAATTTCTCTTCATTGTTATTATCAAATTCAAATATGAGCCTTGACTATAAAGCTTTTATATGCTTCAACGAAAGCCTTTACAATGCTGATTTGAATGATCCAATGTTTTCACAGCATAAAAAGAAATTACTTCAGAGAGTTTAGAAGAAAAAAATCAGGAGAAAGCAGAGAAAAAGACAGAGGACTGGGAAAGATCTACGTGTGTGTGTGTATGTGTTCACTTGCATTTGGTCATGCAACACTGCTAGCGTGTCCAGCTCCTGTGGGTATTGTGAAAGACTGTTACTTGGATAAACTTACACTGAAAAATTTTCATACGCACTTGCACCAGGTTGTATTTTGGGCAGGATGATGTTCTCGTGCCTATCCCACAGCCCGACAGCCTAGACAAAAGCAACCACATCCTTTTGGATTGTTGCTTTGCGAAAAGCACCCACGTGCTGGCGGTCAGGCCACGTCTCCCCTCTGCACTTCCCCACCTGGTGCATCAAACCTCACTTGCTTGCACAGCAAGGCCTCTATACTTACATTAATTAAGTATATTTATTAGTATATAATTAATTACTATTAATTAATTAATAGTAATTATAGTCTGGGTGCTAGGTAAGCCTCTGGATGTATCTAGAGGACTCTCCTACCTACATTTGGCCCATGATGCAGGGTCCCTGGTATCTACCTGCCAAATGTTCAAATACGTCCCTCAAACTTTCTTTCAAGGGTCCATTAACACTTACAAGGAGCAATTTGGAAATATCCATACATTATTTTCATTGTTCTTCAAAACCTTATCCTTTTGCTCTGATACTTCCAGGAAAACCTGCCATAGTTAGGCTCCCACCTTGTCATTTTGACCAATCTTACTTCCCTGTTTCCTTTGGATTTTCCTTTGTCTTTTTCCATTTAGGGCTTTTCATCAGCTCTCAGGAACACCCAGACTCTTTTTATTCTGTGTTTTCACAATGACTTACTGATGTCTGTAAGTGGGCCTTCTAAGGACTTTAGCAACAGGAATACCACATGCTAAGTTCATTAAAATACTGACCCTTAAATGAAAACTACACAAGCCCCAGCAACCTTTATCACAGACATGAAGAAGTAAATCTCCACAGTCAGTAAGAATGCAAAGAATACTCTAGAAATTTATCTCACTATTTAATATCTAAATTTCTTACACAAAAGGCATTTGAGGAATTCTTGAATATCATTATATAATAATTCCCAGACAAAAACTGCATTAAGATAGAGTTACAATTGAACATACATATCAATAATTTAAGGCAAAAATACATCACAAGGATATATATTTAGCCCCAAGCAAGATTTACAAACCTAGAAAGTTTACAGATCTGGTTATACTGGCAAGAAAATCAAGTGTATTTAAGAGTTGGAAATATGAAAACAGCTGCCTGAGAACAATGGCAGTTGATGGCCGTTAGGAAAAAGGAGGCAGAATGCCTTTGGCATCAGATCTATTGAAAACATTGCATCCATTTTCTGAAGAAGAAAATTCTTCATGGAAATCTCTGAAGGAAAATATTACATGACAACCTCTGTTGAAGAAGGCACTCAAAAAAATCTGACTTCAAGTACTGAATAATTTAAGAGACCTGTTAATTAAGCTGTTTTATAAGTATGTTTATTTGTAAATTCTCAAAAAATTAGTTTAACGAATAAGTTATGTCGATCTGAGTAATACTTTCCACTCTTCATACACAAATGAAGTGATATTCTGGATTTTGGCATTGAAACTCAACTTACTGTAGAACCACTTGTGGTTCTTCCAGGCATTGGTCACTATTGCCTGGCAAACACATAGAAAACATTTATGTGTAAGTTAAGTGACTTAGAACCCCCAAGTCACATCAAATAAAAAGACTTAGGGGCCCTATGCATTACTGAAGTCACAGAGGGATTTTTGAAAATTGCACACAATTACCTCAAAGCATGAAAATAAGTAAAACTCCTAAAATAATGAATTATTCTCATTTAATTATACTTAATGCATGATTCCTGTCCCCAAAACACATTACTAACCATGGTGCTCACAACCATTAGTTAAGTCTAAACACAAAATCATCTCACTCATGGCAGTGCATACTAAAGCTTGTATAACAGCCTGGTCCCCAGAAGATCTCAAAGCACTTTACAAATGATAATGGACTGATATGACAATTATTGGACATGCACAGCTTCCACTGAAGTCACAAAATGTATCTCAGCATTAAGCCATATCAAAGAGCCTGTTTTTGCACCTTACTCACTAAAACTCCCACTGGCTTCAAGACCCAGTGAACTCGGAAGGGATGCTTTGGTGAATGGGAAGTGCTGAACAGGGCTCTCGTTGAATTTCACAGCGTTCTTATTATCATGCTCCGTTGTGCCTTGCTACGTCACACCCCATTTTACAAACAACACCATATAAAGAACCAAAGTGGTCTGCAATACCATAACAATAGAAGAACCTAGAGGAAAAAAAGGCAAAGAAAAATAAAAGAAAAAAGAAAAAAAAAAGAAAAAGTTGATAAGCAACGCAAATGTATGTGGTAGAGTTAAGAAGAACCCACGATGCCTGGTTGTCAATCTTATGCTTTAACCACGAGGTCAAGTAGCCCTCTTCTGCTGTCATTGCCACAACAGACCATGAACTGAGAGTGAAAATCTGTGGGGAAACAAGGAAAATATGAGAAAGCACCTCTTTGGGCTTGGAAGAAAAAACCTCTCACAGCACACTTCTTTCTGCTAAGAATCATATTGCAAGACTGGAGACCACAAAGCCAGTTCAAGGCTCCTTTGAAGTGCTGGCAAAAGCAATCTATTCCACCCCAGGAAGGAGAGGCTGGGTCACTTCAGTAACAAGAAGGAGAGAGAGAGCGAGAGAGAAGGGGTAGAGCTGGGGTGGAGAGGAAAGGGGAGAACCTCGGAGAGCCAGGCTGACCCTTCCCACTGAGGAGAGGTGGGAAGCCACCTCACATGGCTTTCCAAGGCTCCAGTACAGGCAAAACAGGCAGAGGGATCATTGCTATTTTGCCACCCTTTCAGTCTGCAGCCCTAGCCTACTGCCTACTCCTTCTGTGCTTTAACCCAGCTTGGTTTACATGGCCCAGTGTAAAATTTGTCATTTGTGTAAGCACTTAGCCAGGACTAACTTTGCAAATGGTTATGTTAGAGTTTTGCCCTGGAAATAAGTATTAAAAATTGAACATTTCATTCTTTCCTATACACTGTTAGGAATCCATAACATTAAAGAATCTAAATCATATTTTCTTTCTGAATAAATTTCCCTACTTTTTTTTTTTTTTTTTTTTTTTTTTTTTTTTTAATGCTAGCCACTATTTTATTGGTGCTAGTCATCAGTTATTTGGAAGCTTTACAACTTCCTTTGAGCTCATACTTGGTTTTCCAGTCATTATATTTTTAATTTCAGCGACAGAATTTTAATACTTTTCCTACTGCAGCCATAAATCACTTTTTATGCTGGAAAGCAGGTTGCTCAGTAATTGCCATTTTATTTACTATACTGATGCAAGCAATTTAAATATGATTGACTTTTCAAGCTTAGAAACAATATAGAGAGTGAAGAGAGAATGTAGAATCAGTGTAAAAAGCAATCAGCAGTCATTGTTTTTACTCTCAGTAGAATTAATAAAAAAAGGAAGAAAAAAACCTAGGTCAAGTTTATGAACCTGTTGTGGCTCAGTGTCTGCCATTAGGGTCCCAGTATCAACTATTCATCTCACCTCATTGTTCTCCAGATCTAGAAATGCTAAAAGAGATAACACCCATAAATGTGGTAAGAGTTGCTGAGAAACATTTAATGCGATTTTTTACTCTTGGCTAAGCCAAAAATATTTTGAGATTTCAAAGACAAAAACTCTCCTGAGAGGAAAGCTAGGGATTCATGGTAGGTACAGTAGGCAACCTCCATAAGTGACAATGCAGTATTCTTTATTTTCTTAACCAAAATTAAAACTCTTGCAAGATTCAGAGCAGTTACATTAGCAGTAAATAATAGATTTTTCTAGTAGGTTTTTTATTACTCTAATGCCATAAGATCCATCTTAACACACGGCACAGGATCACATCTGGACCTTCATCCAGACAGAACAGAAACAGCAACTATTCTGTTACTGCTTTTGGGCCCAGATTTTGACAGCCTAAAGTCTTATCTGCTTCCCTGTGCGTAGCACTTCCTATTGACTGTCTTTGAATCTTCAAAAAGATAGCATTAGGCATAACCATCTGGATATGGGCTTTTAGCATAACATCCTGGTGAGGCGAGTGCCACATGACACCCAGTGCAGGAAGGCACGCTCAGCAGTTTTCACTCTGAGTAAGATTTCAGTAACATGAACAAAGCCGCTACCTTCACGTCTCCTTGTTTAGATGGAGGGTAACATAGACACGTTTAATAAATATATCAATTTTTTGTGCTCATTTATAAATGATAGGTTTGACTGTAATGTAAAAAAGTAACACCTGTAATATTGTCTACCTTTTTAACAGTCTTAGATTTTTCACATTCCTCTTTTGACAGCTAAGGGTTTATTTTGAAACACTATAGAAAGATGTGAACCAGAAGTATACCAGGAAATGAAATATAACTTTTAGAAAGTAAACTGGGCTGGTTTCATAATGGCAGCAATCTGCAACCCCTTTTCGAAAGGAAGAGTTGACCATAGCTGCTTTGTCTCTTTTACTCCTCATAAAACATTCATTTATTGGCCCCAATTCAAAACATGCTTATTCGGAAAAATACTGCTGTTATGCTCCTACTCCTTTATTCTACTCTGTAGGCCAGAAAGTAATGCATCTTATGAGCTCCTGCCTATGGCACATCCTGGGATAAGTGACCACCAGTCCTGGAGAAGAAAATATGGGGATGATGTACCCAAACTTTATCTCTCATAAGTTACCACACCGGCCCTTTTAAATTGATTAAATGGAGTTTCCCAAACTCCTATGATTTTTGAAGTGAAATGTTTCATTTGGCAGATGAAAACTTCTGAGAAAACTAGATGAGTATGTGTAAAAGTTCATTTAGTAAAAATCCATAAATCTCCATTAACAAAGGATTTAAACAGAAAGCAGATGACTTCAATTCTAATTGAGGTCTGAACAAAGCTTGGAAGGGAAGACTGGGCTCCAGCCAATCCTGTCTCTATCCACCCACTGGACTGTGGTTTCAGTAGCCCAGAGCAGATGATGGTAATGCAGTCTCTTTGCTTCATTCCTAATATTTTAACCTAATTCCAGACAGTCACTTGTAACACTTAGTTCATGCAATTTTGTCTCTTTTAGCTGAAATAAAAAATTTATAGGGAATGCACAAACAAGACAGAATAAGGGAGCTGGAATGCTCAAGATACTCCATTTTTCCTCTGTAGTGGTTATTTCCATCATACTATGGACACATCCCCTCTACTTGGGTTACTCTATTACAAGTTTCTTAATTCCAATCAGGTTGTCTTCTAATATTAAAACTGCATTTAGCTTCTGTACAATAATTAGCACTTATATTGCCCTCTCTACTTTCAAAACAGAAGTACTGGCTAATCCATAATACACTTTTCTGATCTTTTAAGGTGACTGTGTTGGTTAAAACAATAATCAGAGGAGAGTTATGCAAAGTCAAGTGGAGAATCAGTATGCACTGACTCCAGAGTTCTTTTTCCCAGCCACATTATGTGTTCATTAGACTTTGCTTTTAGTAACCAAAAACTGCATAATTTTACATTTTGACTGAATCCAATCCAAGAATGATAAAAATATGAAGTCTCTTCTGCAAGTAAATTCTGAGGTAGGCCTACAAACAGCAGGAAAGGACTACTAGCAACTCAACATGCAGATGATACTTACTAAGGTAAGACACTGAGTTGTCTTCATTTATAACAGGGCAGAGTGCCTAAGCTGTATGCAAATTTTGGAGCAGTCTAGCTGAGAAGCAGGATATATTATTCAAAGTCAACCTGATGCAACTACATTACTCTTGGGAGACAAACTAACATACTCGTATGCTACACTGCAAGCTGTGTCGGCAGATCTCACTCAGAGGAGATCTCCTCACTTAGGTTATTTATATCAGGGGCTGCATCAATGTTTTTTAGATGGTGGTTATCTCAACTCAAAATTTTGCAAAAATGCACACATACACACATATAATACAATGAAGGTTTAAAAGATTATTGAACCAAAAAAATATTGCACATAGAAAAGCCTTATGACCAACACTGAAGCACCCAACTCTACAACAAATTCTCATCACTTACTTCATAAATGCAACCACAGAAGTGTTAGGATATCATGCCTTTGTAACTTCTCCTCTGTACCCCCTTTTTAATCCAATCCCAGTAACCATATGATTGTCTCTCAAACTTTGGAGATAACCAGCAAAATTCCCACTGAGAGCTGCTTTGCAGGAAAGCTTGCATACACATTTGTGATACCCAGATCAGTGCAAAAGCACAAAAGGAAATCAGTTAACCGAGGATAGGTCTCAGTCATCCTCTCTGCATGCCACCACAGATGCCATCCATGCTTGACACAAGAAGGAAATTTGATGCTGACAAGACACATAATAACTCTGTAACATGCTTAGAGTGCTATAAACGTGTAATGAAAACTTGTTACGTGTCACAATTAACACAGAACAACAAAGAAAGGTTTTAACAAGGCTTATTAAGGTCTGCTGGGGATGAATGACACTACCCTCAAGGCAAGAGCTGCCCTGATCTACATAGTGTTGTTTACCACTGGAGAAAAATATCCTGAGGTTCTGGTAAACAAGATTTGCAAAAGTAACTGATAACTTTGACAACATCAGCTTGGGGAGTCCAGTTTAGATGAATACAAGGATCCATATTTATTGATAAAAATACCCTGCTCTGAAAAAAAAAATGGATTTTTGTCTAAAGGGCATACGCATTAAACTTAAGCTGAAGTGAGCTGCCTGACTAGGATTTCTATTACACATTTCATTTTTAGCATCAAACAGCTCTGATGTGACAGTTAAACAAAACATTCACAAATGTTCAAAGTTTGTGAAGTTTGAATATTCTATGTAATTCTGAGCTCTTCCGTGTAAGTCATTTAAAAGCAAATATGCAGTATGCTAGAAGCATGAAAAATAGTTATTTGGGTTAGTTTCACTTCATCAGTCACTAGAAAGTACTTCAAGATGTCCAATACCAACCTCTCCAGAACTGGTGACTAATGCCAGGTTTCTAAGTCCATGTTTAGGCTGTGGAATACAATGAATATGAATTTTAAAAGAAGCAATCATTCACATAATTCAGTAGTTCAGAAAATCAGGATATTTCCATTTAGGAGTTTATCTTTGAGGACCCATCTTAGCAAATACTAACTATATTTAATCTCTGAAACAATTTTCAACTCTGAAACCAGGAGGCAAAAGAAAAGCAGTTATATTCAACAGATATTAGAGCTTCTAATATAAAATGGAACCTAAACTTAAAATATATAGAAATTTTTACTTTATGGATAAATGATGTTACGTATTTTAAGGGCTTTTTCACACTGAACTATGGTTAATGTTTAATTTTAATTTATGCCCTTTACCTCAGCTTTCTAGATTTCTAACTTAGCCATTAGTATGTTAGCCATTACTATTCTGATAGTAGATACTATCTTCATTGCATTATCATGCAAAAGGTTTTCTCATTAAATGTTTAAGGAGAGCGAGTTTTCTTGAAGCTGACATTACAGATGACATTTTTTCAATGACTCCTCAGCATCGAGTATCAAGATTAACAAAGTATAAATCTGATCCGTATTTGTTGTCAACTGCCAGACTACCAGGAATAAAAAAGAAAAAAAGTGAAATAGATGAAGATCATAGAAAAAGAAGAATTTGCTGTAGATGTAGTGAAGGTTGTAAACATTTCCAGAGACAATGAACTGCCTCGCTGAAAAATAGTTCTGAAGTGCAGCATTGCCTTGCGATCAGATACTGTGCAGCTTCTTATTTATCCTCCATATATGAGCACAATCTGAAAATGAGTGGCATATGACAACTGGGAATAAATCTATTGCAGGCATCCCATACGGCTCTTAAAATCTGGTCCTCTGGATTCAAATTCCAGTCGCAGATGACTGTGTGAGCACGTGTGTGAATAAAAGCCTACGACAGTGTTGCAACTTGCACAAACATCTCTTATATCTTCACTCTAAGTATAAAACAGATTTAGAACGGCAAACAAAACACAGTAACCATTTACTAAAGTAAATGCAGTCCTTTAAAAGGCAGCGTATGTGAGAGCTTTGCCCAGGGACACTGAGAGATCATCCCTTTTCCTCTTTTTCCCTTGCTATTTAAATAATGCATTTTTTTTGTTACTTTTCAAACTTTACCATTATTCTCACCCATAGACAATAAATGCAAATTAACTAATTTACTTAAAAGTCAAGTCACAAGAATGTGGGAGATTATCTTTAAATCTCCAGGCCTTGCAACTGTTGTTAATTTTCTACCTTCATCACAATTTTAAGTTGTCTGTACTTTTTCCCAGTTTTTCTCCCTCTATCAATTAAATTACTCATTTACCTCAAGAATTAATCGTGAAGGAAAGTGTGGTCTAGTGACTAAAACAAAAGCACACGGCTCAAAGAATTTATTTTTGGCTCCATTAGCAAATCACCCGAGGGAATTCCATCTGTCTACGTGATGTTTTGCTAACAGCTACTTCCCAGGGACACTAGAGAAGACTGATTCACCTAGTTTTAGCTAGTGTGGTTAGTTTGTCTATCCAGACTAAGGCAGTCATCTAAGTTCCCTCTATAGCAAGTGAGGAGAGAGATATCTCAGCGCAGAAGCCCAGCAGAGAGCTTATCCCTCCCCACTGACTACAGGCAGAACCCTTTAATTAGTATTTAAATGAAACTCCTGTTTCATTAAATGAAAACTCCTGAGCAGGTCAAGCACTATAAACTTCTCCAATAACAATTCTGAAAGACTAGCTAACACTTGCATTGGCTTCACTGTGAATTTTGTCCTGAGAATGGCCAGAGCACTGGTCCTAGAAAATAAAAAACACATTTTATGTCACTCTGACATTTAGTTACCTCGTCATTTGTCAGTTTATGCCAGACTTGCTGTCTTCCCTTAATATGAAAGATCTCCAGAAGTAGACTTTAATCACTAGATGTTTTGGGAAATCTTAATCTTTTAATAACACAGATCTTGATTCCCTTCTACACTTGCTGTTTAGTACTTTCTAATATTTTGTGATGTGTAGAAGACACCTGAAAGGGTCTCTCTATTTCTAGCTAAACACTGGAGCAAATGCATCCTGAACCTACAGGATAGATCTGAGAGCCTCGTTTCTCTTTTTTATTCTTAACAGATTCAAGAGTAGTTCTCCAGGAGAGCCTGAGAGAATATGTCTTTAACTTCAAACCAAAATATTTTGCTTGCTCAGCATTTTTACACTGACCGCAGTAGAGAAAGCTTAAATTCTAAGTGTTTATACTATCTTAGCTTAAATATGTGAACAACATTCAAGAATATTGACTGTATTGTGAAATCTCATCTAGGCTATGAACTGATTTGTATTTTCAGTCATGGCACTGCATGAAATAATTCACCTGAAGGCAGAGAAAACCAGTTGTTACTAGCAAACTTCTGAACTCTATGAAGATGAAACGTATTAAATTGTTTGGAAAAATAAAAATATATTATTTTTGAAGACTCTTCAGTATCTTCAACAACCCAATCCCCTAGGACCAATTTCCAGTTAGCATAGCAGCCTCATTTAGCAGAGGCAAGTAGCCTCTAAAGGTAAAGCTGTATAAGATCACGAAGACGAGGAAAACCAATAGAGAGGAAATAGAACAAACAAAAGTAAGGAAGAAAGAAAGAAGGAAAGAGACTCTCAAGTAACTAAAAACCAACACAAGAAAGAAATAGGTTAAATCTTTGCAAAGTAAGAAGATTAACAAGAAAGACGATAACACATTTAAAGCAAATGGCTTGAAAAAAAAGAGCTGCTAAAGTCACACGATGTATGACACAGTGTCACTGTAAAAGAACTGACGCAACAGAAGTGTTGTTAAAATTCATTGCTTAAAAACTAAAAGAAAATAAACTCCAAACATATCTTATAAGCTGTATAAGTAGAGCTTACTTTTATTTTTCAAGTTATATGAAAAATTAACTGAAAAAAGAGAGTGAGAGAATGAAGAAAGACTAAAATTAGATTTGTAAATAATTTCAACATTTTCCCCTCTGTAAAGAGAGTTATTCCTAGGCTCCCCTCTGCCAACTCGGACGCTTTCTCCACAAGTTCATGTACCTTCCAATACGGTGAGAACCAAACATGCTGTTAATCATTTTCTATTCTATTGCCAAAGCAATAAAATTAGACACTATTTCTGCAGTATCACTTGAGCTATAAAATGATTATTCCTATTACTGCTGAAGAGCTATTAAAAGGCCAGTTCACAAAACCATTCATAACTTACACATTGCTAAAAGTTCTTGTTTTCTGAAAAAGCTGTCATGTAATCTTGAAAACATAGGCCAAGCAATTTCAGTTTAGTGAACTCCAAAATAGGAAGAACAGGGAGAAGAAATTGTATCCCATGCTTAACAGTAAAATTAGCAGCTGCAAAAATAACAGCTGTTGAAGAAATAAAATCAACTCTTTAGTCATATTCCCAGTGAGACTAACTTATTACTTCATGATTAGGATTACCTTAACGAAAACAGGAAAAAGAGGAAATTACTAAACCTTAATAAAGAAATTGCCCAAAAAGCAATTTACTTTCTCCAGTATGAGTTTTAACAGGTATCCTATTTTCTCTGTATTTATAGATAAGAGTCAGCATTTAAAAACTCTACCTGAACCAAGAAAAACTGAGCAGGATCTGAAATAATAGCAGCTCAGTGAGACAAGTACAAACAAACCCTCAACAAAACATAACTTTATGTTACCACATTTAAAATGAAAACAGGAAAAGACATTTTTTAAAGGAAATCATATTTGTCTGTACAACTTCCTATAGCTAACACTGAGTTAACTTTATTGAAAAAAATATACTACTTAAGGAAAATTAAAGCTGGTTGATAGACACGAGCTAAATAAAATTGTAGAAAAAGTACTTAAAAGGAAACATTTATGAAAATGAGAATCAAGGAACACTTGAGGAAACAGCAAATGCACTCAGACTGGGACGGCTGCTTTACACACATACCCCAGATCATAACTTTAACATGACAAAAGCTTTAAGAAATGCTAACGCCGTTAAAGTTTTAATGAATCTTGGTACTACTATCTTGGTAACTGCTGTATTTGTCCTGCGGGTACCAAAGTGGTATTCTCTGGATCAAAAGAAAGTAAAACAGCAAAGGGCTACCACCACACCTAACCAACCTGCATTGACTGCTGACCCATCCTGGAACACTCAAGGATTAGTTTAAGTGCCAGAGTTTTATTTGGAGTGTGCAATCGGACGCGTTACATAAGGCTGAGTACTGCAGGCACACAATAGCATTAAACAGTTTAATTTATACAGAAACCTTTGTAACAAATAAGGAGGTAATTTGTTGCTTAGTGACCTTCTGTACTTCTGTTGAGGTAAAATTTACTACGGTTCTTAGAAGAAGGACCAATAGTTAGGATAGCGCTGTCTGCAACGTGGCTCACTTCACTTCAGCGGGCACTGCACGGGCAAGCGAGAGAGAGGGCACAGGCCCTTCTCAGATCTAGCGAACACACCAGCAAATTCACGTTCGAACAGTAAACGAGTATCTGTTCTAACTAGCTGTCCAAAAGAAGGTTCAAAAGCAAAAACGTGACTTTTGTTCTGCAGAGAAAGCAAGCTACTGTTCCTTCACTTGGTTAAAAGAATAAAATGGTAAATAAGGAAACCAGCACAGTTGGGGATGCTATTGTAACACGAGGCAGGGAGGGGAAAAAAGGAAAAAAAAAAAAAAAAAAGGTAGCCTTTGCTATTGCTCCCTGAATGAGACAGCAGTCCTTGTCTGCTGCACAGGAGAACTTTAGTGCATTATCAACCACTATGAATAAATTAGGATCTGAAATAACAACTCCAGAGAGCAATCTTCTCTGATGCTGTTAAGGAAAAACAAAAGCTCTAAGATAAGAAAAATAAAAACAACAACTTCGTACAAATGTATCTTTATCTACGTGTGTATATGCATGTATGTGCATATACACAGAATTGTACATCTGCTAACAAACGCACCGGCTGAAATTGCTGGGTGTGTGCTGGACAGTATGCAGTGGAAATACTGCTATGTGCTTTCCCAGTCCTCCTCCTCCTTAAGCTGGTGGCCACTCAGACAGGATCCTCAGCCAACGGGCCTTTGGTCAAATCCCATATGGGCGTTCTTAAATTACATTATAATCCTAAATATATGTGCATGAAATGTAATCTTAGTATCTCGCATTCTTCAGCAACTATATACAGTGGCTTCTAGATAATGAAAGCCAACTGCTGTAAATTGATGCAACTTTATCCAAGTTATCTAAGCAACATTGATTTTCAACAGCTGAGAAAAAAGGCCCTTAACATGAGAACATTTCAAAGTACAGACAATACCTACACAGGGATGAAAATGAAATTATTTATTCTTCCCAAATATTTTGTATCTACTTTATTTACGCAGCAGCTAGAAAGGTTAAGCATTTGAATCAGAAATATATGTTATTGTTATACCAAAACAGGAAACGTGTTTACCTTTGAGAGGAAGGGACAGGGAATGAAATGGAAGAAGGAGCTAAAAGATACCCACAAATTTGTTCAAGACGACACCTTTGACAGTGATCCCTGGATTTGTACTCTGATATTTTAAAAGCAGAAGATTTCATGCATCAGTAGTCAAATGAGGTTATAAGAAAAGGACTATGCTGTTGTAAAGCTGTTGCAGCTCATCAAAGCTGGGTCTGTTACAATATGTTCTCTGAGCCTCCCAGATTCAGGAACAAAAGAACTAAAAAGTGAATTTATTACCATCACTGCCATGAGATGCTTTATAATTGTAGGTACAGTTCTCCAGTAACTTCCATACCTGATGTTTGCAAAGAAAGATGCTGCTTATCACAATATCTCTCTGAGACCCTCTTTCTACCAGGCTCAGAGCTCCTTGCTGTTCACAGTGTCACTAAGCAAGCAGCTAATAGCTACCTCAAAAAGGCAGAAAGCCAAAATTCTCTTGCTGTAACAACTTTTTGACCTCTGCATTGACAGCTGGTCTAATCAAACTGTAATTGAGGAAGGTTTTCCCCATATGTGAGCTGTTAGGATAGGGAGTTAATTGGCTCACGTGAAACTTCAGACTGGTTCAAGGGTTTTCCAGGGACTGCTGTAGAGCAATAGCTGCAGAGACACTGCAATGCAGCACAGAGCAGCTTACAGGCCACTGACACGGAATAATTTGCAGAAATCTTAGGACTAAATTCAATGTCTTTCACAGTGCTGCACGAGGAAGGACTAGAAGCACTTAAGAATAAAATGCAAAGCAAAGCTTTTTAGTAGTTCCATTATGGAGTTCAGTTTTCTGTCTCCCTCACTCCCCCTCTGCCTCCTGCTCCTAACACACGACTTTTAGGATGAATTGTTTCTATTTCAGGTGAAGCTCTTCTTCCTTTAAAAATGTGTTTCAGTTTCACTAACCAAATATTTTTTTCTTAATTCCTTCCATACTGGGCTGTAGTTTATCATTGCTGCCACTAAAATCAAAATAGGTATTGCCTAAAAGCCTAGAAGGGTAAAATATATTTCCCTATGCAGTCTATATTCCCATTTTAATTTCCAATTAATTGTTTAGTGAGGACACATTGCTCCACCTTTCTAAGATTATTCTGCAGGGACAAGCTTTTATTTTGCAGAAGAGAAGTGACAACTCACTAGCTCCAAGTTTGTACAATGTTTTAAAAGGAGATCTGAAAGAGCTCCTAAGCATGGAGGAGAGCAAAAATGCTTCTCAGAATATTAAAAATTTGAGAGCAAAGCTAATTGTAAGTGATTAGTTCCTCTTCTAGTTTTGTTCTAAGTGGTTTTGGTCCTTAAATTTTCTTTAATTCAATTTAAACTGTGCACCGGAGATGTAAGCAGCATGTGAATGCACCAAAGTCGTCTTTTTGAAGCCCACAGACTAGCTAGTGCACTTAAAACTGGATACATGCATAACCCTGCATGATCATTACAGATCGAGATGCTCAGCACTACTTGACCTGTTTACACAATACATAAGATACAGCGCACAGGTTGTTTTCAGGTTTTAAAATAAAAGTAAGGAGTGTCTCAAAAAATCCTGCTATAGCTCTTGTTCTTAGAGATACGCTCTCACTGTCAAGCTCTGATTTTTTAATGTCTGTGATTCTCTTCTTTCTTCCTCCTAATTTCCACATGTTTTGTTCAAAGAATTTGTATTTCCGTTTGGACTTTCATACCTCTTTTATCTCTTATTTTGTTTCTCAGAGAGATGAGAGAAAATAAAGGTGAGGTACCTGAGGAAAACAGGGATTAAAGAGCAGAAGAGCTAGGGAAAGGGAATTGTTCTCCATTCTTCATTGTACCCCCTGTACTTCCATTCAGCTCTCCTTCTCATGCAACTCACTCTTTGTATCCTCCGTTCTCCCTCTGTTCACCGTATCTTTGCTCTTTCATGGATTTTCCTCCTATTTTCAACGCCGCTTTTGGCCAGGCAAAGGGGTTCAGATAAACACCATCAGCAACCAGCATTCAGAGCTTTGTGGTACTGTTATACTTTGCCTCTGTGTACGTTTATTCTAGACAAGACGAGAAACCAAAGCACCACAATATCTGGAGGAGAAGCTACTCAAGATTTGCCACCAGGTCTATATATAAAAATGTGAGGGGAGTTCATATGAGGCTCAGATAAACTTTTGACTGTTTAAGGAAAGGGAGATTTAAACTTTGAAAGTTGTTTTTATAGTATTTGCCTCATCTTGATCCCACAGTGAAGTACCTTATTCAGTTTGGAGACATCATATTATTGAAAAGGTAAGTAAGCATGTTGTAGTTTTTTCTTTAGTACGTAAACACTAAATTATTGGTACATAAATTTTTTGCACTGAAATTTTTAATTGCTAATCATCAGTTGGCTTTTAAAATTGACTTGCACTTATTATCACTTAATATCAGAAATATAAATAGCTAAAGTTCTTATTGATGTTTTAGTTTGCAGCAAGACGTAAAGGCTTAAAAAGCTGGAAAAGACAAAAAAAAAGGTATCATTTACTGCATTTGCAGTAGCTATTCCTGGATCTCCTTAAAATTCTGAGGCTGTAGTAACAACTTAGAGCTTTTAGTGTGAAAATGGAAAAAATCAAACTACAAGTCTACTTTGCTTAGGCACTTTACTGGTTTTAGAAACATTTTAAAAGTAATTCCAATATAGGTTTCATGGTAAGATAGGATGAATAAAGAATCAAGTAAAAATTACATAGAAAGGAGAAAAAGAGTTGTGCAGGATCTTTACAATAAATTAAATATTTATGCCGACACAGCTAGAACATGTTTATCTTTCTGCATGATCCATAAATTCTTAAATAATTCTCTGCCAAGGTTATTTAAATAGATCTTTTAAACCTGTTTCAAGTTGCTTTGCTATTGTGTTTTTTTTTAAGAGTGAAATACTTCATTTTACATCTGTATCTACACAGCTCACATTAACCAGCATCTCAGAATAAAATGAAATTCTTCAGCAGTAAGACACAACAGGGTGGGTGATTACTGAGTGCCTCAAGTGGTATGAGAAAGTATGGAACTCAAGCTCCCCTCACTACCTGAACAAATTCAGTCATTTCCTATAAAAACATTAAGTTTAGGGCACTGTTCTTCATTCAACCTCACTTTCTTCTGTGCCCTGAATGATTTGAGTGAAACAGAAAACTGGCTATGTTTGAGTGACACTGAGCCATGCAGTCTGGGCTAGTCTGCCCTAAACAGAAGAATGGAGTGGAATAAACAGGCAATATAATATTTGATTGGATTAATAAGTATTTGAATTGTATTTGTATTGAAGTATTTGAATTACAGATTTGCCAAAACTGACTTTGATGAGTATGGAGCTGGTATGGTAAAATACAGGGGAAAAGTACATCAACTGTAAATTCAAATATAAAAGGAAAATTTGTCAAGCAAATTTGTTCTGTGCATTAACAACAGCACATTCTGAAATGCCCTTGATTGCTGTAAGTACTCAGACACCATGGTGATAATTACAGTATAAAATACCAGACAGCAAGCGAGACTACCACTAAACTAAACTAATGGGAACATGTTTTTATTGAAAATCCACTGTGGCTGCCTATCTGTAATGAAATTGCTTTTCAATAATTTTTCTTTGAAATAACTCTGATTATTGCTTATGCATTTTTAGATGAAGATGTTCCACTTATTTAACAAAATATAAACACTTCTACAATTTCCTTTGCTCTCATCTGTGCATTTCCTAGTGTGGTCTAATTTATTTTGCTTGCTGACTCAAGTGCAGATAAGCACATAAATGGGTGCATGATACCAGATCTGAAGCACAACTGTAAGTTTGGCTAAACTTTTTTTCTCTTTGTGTGCTACCATCAGGATTCAGAGAACCAAAAGAAGGTATCATGTGGTGTAAACCATGGCAGTGCTAATTCATCTTACCAGTGTCTCTGAAAAAAAATGACCAGCAGAACCTACTATTAAAACTGCACTGTTTCTGACCTACGTGTGCTCTAGACAGGTACAAGTAGGCAGAACCAACAACTTGCACTGAGAGGTCATAGTAGTACTTCTAAATTTAGTTATTTCAATGCTTACTGAAAACTGATAAAATGATGCCAGTGAATCTTCACAGATATTTGTAGGGACAGAATTCACCTGGAGAAAAGTTCACAGTAACAACTGCAGTGAAGGAAAATGATCCTATCAGAAAGTTCACATTGAGAAATGTAGCGTGCGGACAATGAGATGGAGCTCTGTCATTTAACTCTGGACTGGTAAGCTCAATCAGTGTCTACTTCTCTCTGCTGAAACAGAGCCCAACTGATTTGTTGAAACCCTAGACAGCTAAATATTAGACATCAAAAGCTGGGTGAGATAAATTCCACCCTAAATGTCTGATATTTTGCTAAATTTCCTGTCGATATTTTTATTTAGCATGTTTCTCTTGTAAATACTTGCTATGCAGGGCTAATTCTCCTGGAGCTACAAGGACACAGTCATCCAATAGTAACAATGACGGGCTGCATGAATTCACCAGGAAGAGATTATCTTTGTTTAATTATGATCATGGCTCTCTGGGACATGTTCAGATCTTCCTGGCATTACTGTTCATTGTTAACTTCTTTTTTGCACTATTTATCTCCAGGAAAAGAGAAAAGAACATAGGATAAGCAATCATGAAAATAAAATGATAAACTATGTACTGATTACTGTCTTCTTATATGGACATTTGAAGATAATTTTTACAGTTGCATAAAACACTTCTAAAAGCAAAATATACAATAAAAATATAGCCACTTCTTTGGAATAGAACTGTGACTTGAATTTTCATTCTGAATTACTTCTAATGATAGCAGAGAAAAGCACTAGTTACAGCAGCCTCATCCTTTTAAATGGGTGGCTTAAAGCACTTATCTTTTACCATATGTCCTTAAGTTTATTATTTTACTTACCCTCCGGCTGGTATTGTGCTATGATTGTTACCGTCTGCCCCGCTCCTTTTAGTGCAGCTGCAGCTTGCTCATGGGTAGCACCTCGAAGATCAATACCATTCACCTACAGGAGAAATGCCAGCAACAACAGATCTGAGTAGCTTAACATTAGGCAGAAAGACAGAGGGTTTCTGTTTAATATCTGATTGACACAGAAGTCAGTTTGCTCAAATGCCAAAGTAAAGCCACAAACTCGGAAGGTGGCCGTGAGAATTTGTATGAGAACACCATAGCTTGTATATGCATATCTGTGCGTATTCTTCTGCAGCCACTGTTTGGGGGTTTTCGGCTCAACTGAGTTTATATTTGTGGTAGTCTCTTCATCTGTCGATTTCATTTTAAACATAAGGTTTAAAACTTAAATTCTCTGCTGTGCTCAAAGGTCACAGAAGAACATTGAAGATAAGGAAACTGGCTTTTTCAGCCAGACTCTGCAAGGCCAGTCTTTAGCTCCAGGAGAACCTGGAGATACATAGAACATCTCTAGCAAAAACTACTGGTCAAAGAACTTCCATCTTCTTTTCATGCCATCCCTTCTCCTATTGTCTATGTAGATTCTCCTATATTGCTATGGAGTTGCTACCAGGTGCAGCTTAGCCACCTCTAGCAGTTGGACGTAGGTTCCTCTGACTCCTGAACGACGGTTTTGTGCTGAGTAAGTAGTGGAAGCTGGACATAGAAGAATGAAGCAAGAATCCACTCATACGAGTAGCGGGCAGTTTCAAAGCTCCCTTGCTTTGCAGATCTAGTGTGGAAAGTTTTGCCAGCAGCATCCCAAGGAAGAGACGCCATGGGTGTTAGTATATATGACAGTAAGACACAGAGGAAGGCACCCGAAAAGGAAAGCTGAACAGAAATTCTTCAAGAAAACATCTTTGATGATAAAATCTTAATCAAACTAAGTCAAAACTTTCTAGAGGCCCATGAGCTAGTTTTGACAAAGATAAACAGCCCTCTCCTAACGAGCTCCCCTTACTCTGTCCCTGCTTCCACAGCAATCGTCCATAAACATGCCCACATCCCACTCTGAGGAAGACTTGGGATCAAATCCCTTCTCTGTCTAATTTATAGAATTATTAACTGCTGCAGTAATATGAATCTTTTTCTCCAAGGGGAGTGTTATTGAAGTATGTGTGATTTTTTTTTCTTTTCCCTATTTATTTCTAAAGATTTCTATTTCCTATTGCTCAAGAAAATAAAAGAAAAAATATAGAAAAAAAGAACAAAAAAAAGAGAGTGAGATACCACAGATTTCGCAGGCAAACAGGCATGAGCATGGGTCCCAAATTCTCAATATTAGCAACTACTTCTGTGTTTATTTTTATCACATACTAACATAAAATGGCTAAGCATATATTGAAAATATGGATTTTATTTTATTTAACTTTTAATAACTTTTTAATGCTGCACAAAAATAAAATGGATTCTACAGAACTTTACAAATAATGATGATGAAATCTAGTACAAATAGATTTATTTTGATTATTTTGGATAACGTTTAGAAGCTGACACATTTTAACTTGCCGTCGTTCATCAAATCTTAGAGAACATGATGCTTTGGAAACACACATTTATTATTGTATGACAAAATCTAGTCCTTAATAATGTGTGAATCCAATATTTAAATTATTATGCTCAAACATGTTTTTTGATAGTAATAACATACAACACAGGAAATCTCATAGTTTCTGATCTAAAAGATCACGCTATGCTATAGTACTTTTGACTGTGTACTGGAACACGATTGTTTAGCCGAGATATCACATATCTGAAAACATGATTCCATAAGAATGCAAGTTTTCCTCATTAGGTCTGTCTGGAAAAATATCTTCCCTCTTTTTTTCCCCCCCCCCTCTTCCCTTTATGGCAATGTAGGTAAACCCCCCTCCCCCATTTTTTCCTAAACAATCTATCCTTTTTTCCCCTCAAAAACTTTTTTTCAGTTATATATTTGAAGATTGCTTAATACTTCAATCCATCTTCTCCATAAAAATCAGCTTTCCTGCTCTAATAAAAATTAAGTCTGAAGTTCAACTGTCTATATTATTTTAATATCATTCAAAGTTAGAGATGGTCTAGGGTTTTGCCAAACCATGATTTTTATACAGTGGCTTACCTTCAGATTCAGAAGGGAAACACATAACTTTCAAAACAGAATATTATCTTCTGAAATCTGACCTTGCTCATATCCCCAGGCAAACAAGAGCGATTTTACAGTCACAGTAATGATGTGAATGAAAAAGTGAATAATTAGTTATGTTGCAGAACAACAGCTGGATTTCCTTGCATTATTTTGCCCATACATGTATTCCGCAGTGGATGGGTATGAATACCAGTCACCTGAAATCACAAACTGTTGCTGGTGATGCTTTCTTGACCTGTGCATGTATTCTAGATGCTTTTGGGCAGCATATGTAGAGCATAAGCACAGTGCCAAGCCACCGTCCCCTGCAGTGACTTTTTCACAAGAAGAGGCATCTCAGCAGACAGGAGAGAGGAGAGCTGGTAGAGTATATACAGGGATGCGACATTTTAAGAGCATAAAGTAGCTGCTGCAAGGTGGGCATCTCGCAGCAGAAGTTCAGGCTGGAAGATTGCCACACCTAAGGAAACATTCAAAGCAGATGTCTCTGCCAGAATATAATACTTCATGGAGAGGTATGTATGGATGCCCATATTGTTACCCTGATACAGACAATCTAAAGGTAAGCCATGACTATTATTCAGTGTTCTGGTATTGCTATGTATTGGTGTCTTTGGATCATATACACTTATAGGCACATTCTGAAAATTTCTGCAACATTTCTGTGATCTGAAGTGTGTAAAGGACTGTGTACAGAAAAGTAAATACCTGGATTAGCAGATAAAACTCAAATGCCCTGAAAAGAAATTCTGAGCATAGCACAAATGAATGATGATCAACTTCATAATTTGTCTAACACGAGAGTTCTCAGCTCTCCCGTCTTCCTGTTTGAAATCCACAGATGTAAGGAAGGTGGAAGCTTTGCACATAATGGAGTCAACGGTTCAGATAAAATTATCGAAGTTATGTGGCTGAACCTCAGGCTCTGTGGATGGCAAGACTAACACAGACCTCTGCAAAAAACTCACTGAAACTCAGTCTAGGAATATAGTATTACACAGGGCAATAATTAAGTGCATTCTACAAGAGTAGAAGGAGAAAATCACAGTTTTCAGTGCCATAAAGTATAATATATTATAATGCATGACACTGATATTACCTACAGATGAATGTAGTATCAATTAGGACTTAGTTTACAACAGACTTTCTGAATGGAGAAAACAGGAAGAGCTGCTGTGGCCTTATCCTTATTCAGTGAGGATATTAAGCCACTTACATAATGTTGTGTTGCTATGGGGCACAGGTGTACTAGTAGTAAGTATAACTACTTGTTAACTCAGCGCTGTAGCCCAGCTTTGGCATTCTGGAAGACCGAAGCAAGAGTCCTCAAGTTTAGGTAGCACAGTGGCTATATCATGCTATAAAGGAAACCTTAACTGAGATTCAGGATCTTTGGAGAAGAACATTTTAAAGCCCAATCACCTCTCCTGTAATAAAAAGCTTGCCATTTCTCTTAGTGTTTTTTTCTCTATATATATACAGTCCTTGAGAAAGTCCTAAGGAAGAAGCAATAGCATGAACTGAAGAGAAGCATGAAGAAAGACTTCTGAGATCCGCAGCTCCTGGTTTGGGGAAAAGGATATGGATGATGTCATCTGATTGATACTAGCAGGTCCGGGAAAAAAATTTAAAAATATATACATATATTTTTTAGGCTTAAGCTCAAAGACTGTGGACTTTAGGAAAATACACGTCTCCTTCAAGCAGTATATGATTATCTGGTGGTGGTCCTATTATAAGAGTTGTGTTCATAGAACACAAAGTCTTAAAAATCATTATTAAGTCATAATAATCTCTCTGAAGGTAAAAGGAGAGGATGAATGAAAGAATAAGGGAACTACATTCTCATTCTCTTTCTGCTCCGAGAAACAATTGTTCCATCTATGTGTTACCCAATAACCAAATTTCCAATAAAGCATTAAGGATATAAAAATAAGACAGTAATTCCACCAAAGATAAGTTAAACATTTTTCTCTTTTCCTCAGAACAACAGGAAGCCACTGAAATGGCAGCTGGCTGCTTCCCTCCCTTTGCATGCTTACTGTGGAGGAAATGATTGTCTAAGTTGCAGACATAATGATGGAAATTCTCTGAAATCAAGTGCAGAGGCCTGTTAAGATATAGGCTAGGATGGTCACTTGAAGAATTTCAGGTCTGAATAGCGGAAGTCAGAACAGCAAGAGAAAAAAAATGTCAGAAAGAAAACAGCACATCAGTTTTATCTTCTGTATTTTTACCAAATGATAAGCAAGTTAGATAAATGAACTTAAGTAAGCCTGAACAGGTAACAGTTCACTGGGCCTGATTTTACACCCGATTATCAAAATAGTGATCCTACTCTTGTAGCTACACAGCTGCAGAAGTCATGAATTTGTTGCCAAATATGTAGATGAGAAGTTATTTTTACATGCTGTTTTGCACACACCAGTACCAGGGAGATGACCTCAGAACTGAATATTAGATATTAAAGTTAGAAAGGGCCTTTATATCGCCTAATCTAACTTCCTTCAGAACAAGAACTGGAGAGGCTAACTCCTTCCTGCCCTGCACAGCATTCTTTCTCAATATTTGAAAGCAAACAAAATCAAGTCCTAAACCTTCTAGATGAAAACTAGCATATTTATATAGAGACATTCAGTGTTGATGAAAAAAAATATTAATATGCACCACATTCTAATAAAGTTTTTACCCTCAGGCCAAAAAGAACAAGTGTTTTTTGTCTGAAAGCATGAAGTGCTAAAATGAATAATACTCTTTTTCCTGTCTCTTCCACCAAAACAATATTTTAATTACAACAATTGTGTATGGTGATATTTTTGCCTGATATGATTTCATTACAAATGGTTAAATCTGCTTCCAATTACTGCTTTCAATGAATTTAATGTGTTTGTGTTAAGAATACTCAGTAAAACTAACAAAAATACAGAAAGAAGTTGCATGAGTGTGTAGGAAAATTTAATATACACCAGAGATGTTATTTTATTCTATTAAATGGGCTGGATTCCTTTAAGAAGCATTATATAATAAGCAAAGCAGCACTGTTGTTCTGAGCTTGACTGCACAATCTTGATGCCCTAGCAGAGAATGAATTTGACTGTACAATTTCTGATGCTTACTTCCAAAATGAATTTGACATAATGGAAATAAGGAAAGCCTTCAGCTTATACAGCTGTCTATCTTTTCTGTACACCATGCAAAAAAATGGTTAGAAAGCTCACAGACAAGGGGAAGTGCTATAACAAAAGATTGTAGTTAAAAGCTACAGACAAAACTAAAGCAAGACAAAGATGTAACTAAAGGTCACAGTAATTATAGTAATTGCCCTTGACTTCATTGATTCAAATTAAAGTACTATTAACTTCATATGGAATAGAAGGTAAGATTTATATTTTGGATAAACTATATCTTTTAGAAGTGGAAGTGTTATATCACCTTTAAAATATTTAATCAAATAGCCCATATTAACATAAATTTGCTCAATTCTGAACTGTGTCAGTTTACTACAGTGTCTTCTCATATTATATTATCTTGACCATGATTCATATCTAGATTATTCAAAGAGACTGGAGGTTAGCAGAATAACCTGCTGTATTAAAGGCACCTTATTTTGTGTTTGCACAGTGATTAAATAAACACTTGGGATCTCTTGTTGAGTTGTAAAGGAAAGGAAAAACAAGTGCCTTCCCTGGAGAGCAAGCATAGAAGATTATTTTTCATTTCTTCTTTGAACTGCTGGTAACATTGTGCAGTGATTTTGTACAGTAACTTAAATGACAAAGAAATGGAATTCCTGTACAATGCAGCAGATTTCTCAAACTGTGGCTGAATTCTTTTGTTTGTTGAATTCATAAAAAAACCCAGAAGCTTGAACAGAAAAGGCAACTCTTACAGCCAGGCTTCCCATTGATTGCATTAAGCAAAGACACGAAGAACCCTACCCATCTGCTTTAACTCTGTAGGCCCTCTTAAGTTTTCCCGATAGAATTAGAAAAGAGATGAGAGGGAAGATGAACCATGTTCTCCAGTAGTCCTCATTAGTCATTAGGAACCAAACATACAGCATTATCCCTTAGGTGATGGAACATGCTCTTCCAGTAAGACAGGGAACATTGGAAAAATACACATTAGAGATGACCTTCACTATGAAGTTATTGCCCCGAGCGTGTCTAGGGAAGACTTTTCTTACCAGAAGGTGGTATAACAGTTCCACACAATGGCCCACATAACTGTGACAGCTGATATATTCCATGGAAAGTAAAAGAATTGTAAGAAATTCATGCATATTGCCAGATTACAGCTCTTTGTTGAGCAAGAATGTATTTCAGCTTTGACAGGAGTTCATTTTGTAAGCTAATGCCAATACAGCAAGCTGGAGGCTGAACGTCTGCAAGAATTGCAACCAGCTGCAAGAGGAGAGCGATGAAAAAAGTTACTATAAAAGAGTTTTGCCTTACTAGTGAAGAAAATGTTTAGAAATTGAAAGAAGGGAGAAATACACAGAGAAGGAAGAGTCTTCATTCTCTGACTTACCTTCTTTTAAATTTTCAGGCTCACGCTTATAGCTTTTCTCTCATGTTTCTCACTTCTAACCTTTTCTGTACCTACCTTTTCTTCTCATCAGTTAAAACTATTTAATTTAAACTACACTGGTTATCTCATCCTGCACTACACTGAAAATGTAATATTGTGTCATGTCCGCTCTTCTCCATGTCCAGCATCCTGCTTCTCTTTTTACGGGCCAACAATTTAAATGACCTTTTCAATTTTCCTCGTCTTACTACCTTTGAGTTATGGTTTTTGCCTTCAGTAAGCAGGTCTTTATGCTCTGATAAACTGGACCTTTTAAAAATAAATTCTTCTCTCTCTAGAAAACAAGAAACACTGTAGGGGTACAAGCTATGTGATTTAGTATGCCTTTTTCTAACAGAAATTTTAAAGAAGAAAATGAGACATCTGAAAGAGGTATCAAAGCACTGCTACATCTCTGAAGCAGTAAGAAAATTAATATTATATTAGTGAAGTGGTGTATTGCACACATTTCCTTTTATAGCAGGGCAATTCCTACTAACAAGCTTTATGACTCACCAGAACACATGAATCATTCCAAATGGTACCTGTTAAGCCTATAACTATAGTCATAGATTTCTTATTATCCCAAACTGTGCAGAGAAATTCTTCTTGCAGTAAAGCTGCTTTCCATTTTCCAAAAATGCAGTATTTGTGAATGATGTCAGATTGGCAGACTTTGAGACCGAGGTAATTTAAGTGATGTTCACTCCAATGACAGCCTTAAGAGCTATTTCCTCTCAGTTCCATCAGAATTCCTCAGAATTTGTTTAAACTGGGTTTGAAATAAATTCTGGATTTTGGAAAGGACACATAGGCTCAGTGGAGCCTGAATGGACATGAACCTTATTTCATTCAGGTCACTAAATAGCTACCAGCTAATTCTGTTACTAGTGTGAGCTGGATGTCATCCATCAGCTACAAGGTGATCAACAGCATTTTATCTCATCATTAATGCCAAAGTCTAGAGAGAGGCACATATGTGGTCTTTTCATATTACGATAATTGCTATTCCTAACGAGAAATATCATATATGAGTACTGTGCTAGAGAATAGCACAGGCAATATTTATTAACTAATTTTGAAATAAATATCGATATTGGCTTTTTCATTAACATTATACGTTAATTCCTCATTAATCAAATACAATACTGAATAAGTAAGAATGCTCATTTGTATTAAAATGGAGAGCTCATCACCTGCACTTATATTCAAACCTAGTTGCTGCTTTTCTACCTTTCCTCCTCCTGCCTAGTCACTCAAGCACCCTCGTATTTCTGCCACCACCTATCTCAGGCATCTCACTGCGGTGTCATCTTTTCAATCAAAGTCTACTTTCACACATTCACTCTCCTTTGCAATTTCTGCTGTCTTCAGACTTCCTACTTCAGCCTGACATCAAATTGCCCCTCCTCCCTCCTCCAGCTTTTACTTTTTATGTGACTGTTACTTCTACTCTCTTTCCTGTCTTATCCGAATTAATCATCTTTCTCCCTATTTCTATTTTCACACTTGGATTTCCATCTCCTGTGCTCATCCTGGGACATTTAGGCATTTCCCTATCAGTAGGAGTCACTTCAAATAATACATTGGTTTCTGCCAAGCCAAGTTTTTGAAGGGTTTTTTTTTTTCCAGTATATGGAAGAAAACACTACACTATTGTTGACCAGTTTTATTCATAATACTTCAGTGTTCTTAGCTTACATTTGAATTTCAAAGGATGATGTAAACAGAAATAATTATTCCAGTTCTGCTGCTTCTGAAATGAAGTAAAGATTTTCATTTTAACAAGTACCTTACAATTTGAAGATGATGAAAACTGTACTTCAAGCAGAAGCCAGCAAGCTGGCTGAAGTAGCTACTCAGGATTGAAAATACAAAGGTGAATCAAATTTAGAGGTTGTTTAGAAACAGAAAGGCATTGGTGACTTGTGTGACCCCAAGCAGTGAGACACTGGCAAATTTAAGAACTGAAAGCTATACCCTGATTGCTACTTAACACTCTTTGCATATTTCTGTGTCCACAGAATATGGTAATGTGACCTGTGAAAAGCCGTAACACTAAGGTGGTCACTGGCTTGTGTCCCTGCAAGTAGGTACCGAATTCAATCCAGTGACCATGAGGAAACCTATCAATGGTTCAGTGACAGCTCATCCACCTAATTGAAATGTTCAGTTCTAGATGAAGTGTTAAATGTTTATGTTTTCATATTAAAACAGCTGGAATCACAACATTCATACTTAATTCGTGGCTGTACAGATTAGGATTATGTGACATACATACTTTGAATGGATGATGTTCCATGGTCTGAAATGAAGCGTGTCTTTTAAAAGTAATGAAAAGGAAATGATCCCTTGTATTTTGTAAGGATTTTTGCCTTTGCTACTGTTATTGCCCTAGTGGGCTTGCTTGTTCAGGAAAAGGACATATCTAGCTGTTTCTTTCAAAAACATCTCCATCATCTCCTTCATCATATTACTGCAGATACCCCTCAAATACCTTATTTCATGGATGGCCAAATTCTATTATTATGCAACTCAAGTCATAGGATCATTTTTTAAATCACTCAAGAACCCCAAATTACTGGGCAATAGAGCAGAATAATGCCTATAGTCTGGTTAGTCTAAGTGCAACACAAAAGTCCAGCCTGAGGCAAATCTGTGAATGAACAGAGCGCAGGGATGTAGCCATTTTGTCTAGCAGTAACAATTTTGGCTTTCAAATTTGTGGTTTTTCTCTCTCTTCATTGTGAGACTGACAGTGAGGCTACACCAAAGGCTGAAAACCTCATCCCAACTCCTTAGTATATCAGATGTGACATAATTCTGTCTGGCAATCTCATAACAAAATTTGCTAATTTAGAATGTTTGAACTGAATGCGAACTCCCCCTTAAACTGTTGGGAGCTGAAGAGCACACAATCTGGCATCAGAAAGATCATTCTTCCTCATTGAGGCAATTGCAAAATGAATATTTTAGAAGCAACTGATGATTTTATCATAGTAAAAATATACAGCCAGTAGTCTAGGACGATTTACTAGCTTTGTGTGACACATAACTGACAGGTCTGATAGCTAACACTGCTTGGCAAAAAAGACGTGCTATTCATGAGGATTGCTAGTATAATTTAATAGATTCTAATCATGCACTTGGAACTATCAGAGTTAAGTTAGAAACTAGCACTAAGGCAATTGCACTTTTTTTTTTTAATATATTGTAGAAATCTAGAGGGAGAGAGGGAGATAGAGACAGATCCAGCAGGAAGAAAGATTCTTAAATTAATATAAAAGCCAAAAGGGAGTTCTATAGCCAGATAGCATGTACTGCTTTCCAGCATACGCAGGCAACATTTTTTCCCCCCCTAGAAGCTGTATTAAGCTTGTGTTTTAGAAAGCTATCTATTTTATTTTGAAGACCCAGAGAGACAAGTCTATCAGCTTCTCTGGAAATATAACCTAGATATTCTGACTGCAAAACAAGTGCATCAAGTTTGGAGGGTAAATGTGTTTAAATTCAGCTTCCAGCCACCAGATCATATATATTTCTCAACAATGCCAAAATAACAGTTTGCTACCAGAGTTCTTATCTAAGGGTAAGTATTTCCAGATGGTAATATTTACATAGACATATCTCACACTTCATTAACGTGAATTTTTATGCTCAAGGAGGATGCTAGGGCTCTCCTGACATGGGCTTTGCGCTCCAAAGCTTCATGGAAAAAGTGAGAGTTTTTTTCAAAATAAGTAATTTCTTTAAATAAATATAGGAGAGGGTTTTTAAAAGTATTAATTTGAATTTACTTCTGCTAATAATTGTCTTCTGTACCTCTAAAAATCTTCTATTACTATACAGAGATTTTGGGTGCATGAGTGATTCAGTTTCGTCCTTCTGAATTTTTTGAGCCAGCATGATGAAAACAACCACTTGACATATATCTCTAGATTATACATGTATTGTAAATAGTGAAACTGAGTTAACTGTGCAACTAGAAAGTCTCACCAAAAAACAAACAAACAAACAAACAAACAAAAAAAAAAAAATAGTAGAGGACTCTTAGAGATCTGTTGCCATTTCTAACTCAAACAAAAATCCCAGAAATTCCTAATGTTATGAACAAAGCCTAAGCTTGGATTAATCTACTGTTTACTCAGAAGCTTCAATCCCCTGATCTTCCCACTTGTATAATCCTGCCATCATAGCATCTTTGCTTTTTTTCCTTTTCCCTAGCTTTTGGGGGTCTTGCGGTCCACCACTATATGAAGATGTTGATCTGAAATTTACAGGGGCAGTTTGTCATAAAATAACATCTATTGCTTCTTCCCCAGCCACAAGGTCTGTTGTTCTTTTAGGCATGAAATTATGCTTGACAATTTATCATTGAAAAGTTCATAGTGACTATTACAAATTCTTCTATTTGGTGTTTGCAAATGGATTATTTTTTCCTGTAGTTTTCCACTGAAAATTGGGCAAACTGCTCTGTAATCATAATAATTCCTTGAATTCTCTAAGAAAAATCTCTAATGGTCTGCTCCAAATAGTTCCTTAAATACTCAAGGATGAATTTCACTTGTTTTCTAAGCCTCCTTCTTGAGATACTTACTAAGTATTAGGTTGTTTTTGCCTTAACTTAATTCAAAGACTACTCTCTTTGTTCCTTCATAAGTGCTCTAATAGGATGATCGTGAACCCTTTTTTTTAAAGAAGCAGCAGTAAAGAAAGAAATGCACTAAACCTTTCAACTTTCCCAGTCTCACTTTTAAACATTTTTTCCTCACACTGTTTAGAAGTTTATTTATTCCTTTTTTTTTCCTTCTCTCATCATATTACTTACTACTTTTTCTAATTCTTGCTAGTTATAGTTCATTTTATATCTTGCCTTTTTGATTTTGTCCCCCAAGGCTACCATAAAAATTAAAAAAAAATCAGAACAACATCTGGACATTCTACTTGTTTTTCTATATTGTCTACCAAAAAGATTCAAGAACTTTATGGCCAGTTTGGATAGAATTCATTTTAATGAAAGGAAGTTGCCCAAACTCTATAATCAGTAGAAAGAAATGTACACTTTTACAGCACAATGCTCATTTGACCTGTGTAAAATGTCTACTTTAGGATAAAGTAAATCATACTTTGGAAGCAGCTATATCTTTCTGTTAGCTGCAGAGGGAGTCAAAAGGGTTGTATGCCCTCCTCTACTCTCTTACCAGCATTAAAACAGCCTAAACTTGGATTAACCCACTATTGGCTCATGAGAAGCTTAACCTATGTGACCTTCCAGTTGGTGTCATCCTATAGGCATATGAAAGCATCTGTATTCTTATCTTCTCTTCTTTCTCCACAGAGATTTTCTTTTCCAGATCTATCATGCACATCACCTAGCTTGCAGTATTTGTAATTTGGAAAAGCTTTGCACACACTTCTGTTGATTTTCTGAACAAGTTCTACTTCTCTGAAACAGTCCACATGAAGGGCTGCAGAATTTGATAGACCCTTCCATGCAAGAGGACAGAGTCATACATCATCCACAACACCACAGAGAAAAAAGCATCTTAAGCACACAGCCAATGCCTCTGCAAATAAATCCTGTAGGAATGGCAAGGAGAGTATCTGTTATAATCCTAAAACTATTTCACAAAGCCCCAAAGGAACAAGCTGATGTTCCATAGAGAAAGAATTCCAGGACCTATAGAGATCTGCATCATAAGGTCCATTTTGGGGATGTGTCCAGTGGAGATGGTTCAAATATTTTTCAAGACAATTGCAAATAATAATAAAAAAAATTGAGATGCAAAACTAAATGGTATTGCCTTTCCTTAGTTTTGTAACTAGATAACAAAATGCAGTCTTTGCCCTGAGTAGTTTTACTGCTTTTACCATAAGCAAAAAATGGGTTTAAATTAGAAAACCTGAAAGCTTCCCCACACCAGAGTAAGGGAAGTCAGTCTGAAAGTCACTTCTAACTTCAGCAAAAGGAACCATAAATATTTGCTATAAAAAGGCAGAGATCCTTACACTGTATCCTGCTCTATATACAGAACATTTTGGAGCAAAATTGCAGAGTGTTGTATTTTTAAAATGTATTTTTTAAATTTTTGCTACAGATGTGAGTGAGAAGGCAGGTAGGAGCTGTGTGGGAGAAGTGAGAGCAACTGGGTGGAAAGAAAAGGGTCTAACCTGTTTGTGAGGGAGACCAAACATCTCACAAAAAATGACAGCAGGATAATCCACTGACACAAGATAAAATCTGATCAATGCAAGATATCACTTTCCCTCTACAAAGGAGAACATTATACAAGAGACCAGAAGCAGCAGAGAACCTCTGAGATGTTCATCCGCCAGTGTTGCATGCTGACTACAGATAATGTCATCAGCCAGCAACAGAAAATCCCACACGGTAGTTCTGCTAGCCCTTTTCCCAGTACATAGTTGAAGAATCAAACATCTATTATGAAGGCAAACACACAGAAAAGGTGAGATTAAGTGTGAATTTAAGACTCCCAAATATAGGCAAACACACGTGTGACAAGTGTTTAAAGTCAGTGGATCAGTAGTGTTGATGAAGCCTACAGAGCAATTCAGTTCACTCTAGACACCTAGTAACATATAGATACCTACATTTAAGTATCTTAATCTAGGGCTTAATCCTGTCCAAAGACAACAAAATTTAGTCATTTCAGAATTTAAGATTCAAGTGCTAACACTTGATATTACCTCCTTACAGCTGTTAATTCTCCTTAATTCTTTTTAGAGTTTAAATATCTGGTCATAAGCTGTTACTGATTTATATACTTTTAAAACTTTACATAATCTTGTGTAAAAGTATAAAACTGTGTGAAAAACCTGTCATCACAGCAATTCAAGGAGCAATATGCACTAATTGGTGGTACACCAAGACTTCAAACAGTAAATCTGAATTTTCCTGGTGTGCTTGTGTGTGTAAAAAATTCTCTGTGCTTTAGGTATTGCACATAAATTTGCATATCTGGTATTGAAAGTGCTTTGAAGCACACACGTTAAGAAACCTAAATGTGCTGTATCATAATATTAATTTGAGATTATAAGGCAAAAATAGCATAACTCCTTGATGTGGCACTTTTTGTTTGACTACGACCATATTTCCTCCCTCAGGACTTGGCCCTGAAAAATTACGGAGAGTCACTATGCACTTGTTTTTCTAAAAATATAAGACTTGTGCTGCTACCTGTCAGCAGGAATATATGCACGGTGTGGCCTTGTGGTTCCTGGAAATCATTTATGCATCGACAGATGATTACCATTAAACATCAAAATATTGCCTAATTTTAACAGGCAATATAACCTTTAGTATGGGGAGCAGAATTTTAAAGTGCAAGCATGGCATCAAGGAACATTATTTTTATTTGTGCTAGAGGCTGCAAGACTGTATTTCCCTAACAGATGGAGAAACTGGGGTTAGAGCAGAGTTCAAGCAGCCACTTAAGTCCAGTTTTGGCCCAGACTTCTTGCATGATTTTAAACAAATCAGTTAATATAACTGAAACTCATTTCCAGTGTTATATGTCAATTAGTATTTAAAATCCTATTTAATAATGTTAAGATTAGATTTAATAATGTGACGAGAGGATATGAAGAAGGATATGTTCTGTCATATTGAAGATCATATATTGCTGATGTTTAAATTGATATATTTTGAAGACACAAAACCAAGAAGGATTTTTTTCTTTAGTTTAGTAGTTAATCACAAGAGCATAATGCAAAAAGAAACCAGCATTAAAAATCCCCCACTTTTTGGGGAAAAAACAGTTTATCATAAATATAACACCATAATTTCATTCCTTTTTTGTTATTTGAAATATTTTATCATTTGAAACCCATAACATTTTCCATTATTCTTCTATTTGCCTTCAGGGTTCAGCTATGATTCATTTTCTCTCTCTGCACAAAAACATTTGAGTATCACTCTGCTTTCTGAGATAAGTTTTAAACATTTTCAGCCAATTACCCGAAAACATAAAAATATGTCTATCCCTGTTATTCCTAGTCTCAGTTTTCAGAGGCAGAAAAAAAGTCAGACAGAGGCTCTGCCATTGCCGATCCTGTGGTGCCATCTGGTGGCATTTGTGAAAAATAAACTCGAATTTTACCCCTCATCCATGGGGACAAGCTAAGGCTTAGTCTTCCATAGATGCCCTGGAGGGCTGTACTCTTGGGCTCCTCTGTATCGCATAACCCACAAAAAAGGGCAGAAACTGAGGCAGAAAGGTTATGGGGTTTGCTCAAGCCCTTCAGGCTGACTCCAGGACTAGGAATAGAAAGCAGGGTCTCCTCAAACTCAACGAAACTCTGCTCACAAGGCAACACGTTAGCTCCTCAACAAGTTTGCAACAGTTTATAATGCACCTTAGGGGAACCTGGGCAGTGGCCCTTGGTCTCAGCTGTGCTGTTGCCATTCCCTAAACAAGACACGAGCATTCTGTATTTGGCTTTGCTAGACCATCACTTGCTCTTTTGAACTAAGAAACAGCACCAGCTGTGGGTTCAGCTCTTACTTGGCAGCTCAAGCCTGGAAAGCTTCCAAGATCAAGGCTGGAAGTAAACCCCACAATCCTCTCCGTTCAAGCAGACCAGAGTAATGCCCAGGATGATGGACATTCCAGGGGCAGAAGGTGCAGTTTGTGAGGTCTTGCTCTTTGGAGAGTCCCAGGCAATAGCATGGAGAGGGGGTGATACCATTCCACTTTTCAAACATGATCACTTCTAAAGATCACTGGTTACGTACCCGATCGGTCACCCAAAAGCAGCATATATTCTCAGATGCATGAGGTCACACTCATGGATTTGCAATTTAAGGTATTTTTACAGGTACTCTCTTTGTACGTGAGTACACATTTCTCTCTGGCAATCAATCAACATTTCCCCATAGTCACAGCACAGGAATGAAGAATGTGCCATGATCCTCCTCTTCCATATGGGAGACTGAAGCTTATGAACGTAAGGCGTTTTGCCCAAGGTCATACTGAAGGACTATAGCGAAATCAGGAATTAAATCCAGGTCTCCAAGACCTAATTCACTTACTACTTCCCGTTTGAAAGAAACTTAACCAGCCCTAAGTTAATTAGAAATACTAGCTTTGAGGACACTATTTGATCTTAGTAAATCAGATTTGTCATGTTTTGAGAAACAAATGGAAAAACTATTTCAGTAACGGCATAAATGTTTCTGAGGGGTGAGACAAGAAGGAATAATGGAGAGAAGCAGATCTACTCTGTGGAGCCCTTATACAATTAATGTGACTGGGACCCTTCACCAGACACTGGTCTGAGATTAATCAGCTCTAAAACTAGCTTATGCATTTTTTTTGAATATGGAAAATGGATTCATAATAGTTATTTGTGACGAAATAAGTCAGCAGTGCATGACTTTGTGACTTGGCCTGAGGATATGCACGCAGTCTAATGTAGTAATCATTTCCGTCCCATTCTGCTCAATGAACAAATAAGCTCCTTTTGCACGACAAGTAAATGCTGCAGCAACACTGGCAAGTTTAGTTAGGACTTATGGAAAACGTTGCTGTGAAAGAGAAAAGAAACAGAGTTCAAAATTCAACTTCAGAGCATGCCACAATGCTATTTATGGCCTCTTGGAAATAAAGGAAAATAGAAAATGGACTTTTAAAGTTGTATCTGATCTGCCGGCTCTCTGAATACAACATACTGTGAAAGGCTTTGATCTCATAGCTGTCTTCCAACCAGCCTTCTCTTGAGGCCATCTAGACAAACAAAAAATGAATTGCATAAATGCCCTGAAGAAATTTCCATTTCTATTCTTCAGGTTTCTTGTCTGTGTTCTTTCTGGCACAAGCATTTGCCTGCCTTGTCTCTTCATGTTGATAACTGTGAAAGAGTCTGTTTGGGTGGTTATTTTTGTAGCCTTCTATGAATGTTCTACTTAGAGTTATCTTGAAGGCACCTAAACATTTCTTACTTACCCTTTCTCAATTTTCTCACTATATTTGCAAGGGCAAGATAAAATATATCACTATAATCCTCACAGTTTCAGGTTACTGCATTCCTTTGGTGTTAACTTGCCAGATTTTCCGTATGCCACAGAGCAGCACCAATCACCTTTTCACACCAAAGCTTTGACAGATGTGGAAGACAAACTCCCTTTTCATACAACAGGTCAGTGGCCAAGACATTCATAATAAATGTAAGAAAACCCAATTCAGCGTCCTCCTGAAGGGACCTGAACATTTGCTGTCCTACAGGACCATGCAACAAACTGCCCAGGCCATAGCCATCTTCTTCTCCTGCTGCAAACCAAAGGGCAGCCAGCGCTGTGCAATTCATGGAGACAGAAAGCCGCATAGAAGGAAGGTGTGTGACCTGCCAGCCTCGCGGGCAGCTCACTCGTCTGAGACAAATAATGCTTGGGTTTCGATTCTTTGGCTTAGGGCTACTGATGTACTTCACACAAAACAGTCATAGCTGTGTCCTTTTGGTACAGTTTCCTTTTTTCCATAGGGCAGCATTATGTGAAAGGGCACTTAACTACATTTTCAAGACTTTCATTGCCATTTGAAAATCCTTTACATTCAGACTGTTCCAGTTAGATGTTCAATTACTTGACACAGCCTAAAAGATAAACGCTCTGTTTTTGAATTGGGCGCTATCAATACATACATGAAAGGAAAATTAAAATGACGCTTCTGAAACTAAGTATGCAAAATATAACTTCAGGCTACATATCCTTTTTATCCTCTAAAATTTAAAAATGAATTTCTGAGTGATCATCAAATTCATTGCAGGAGCAGAGATAATTAACCTAATCTAATTAATCTTATTCTTGTACCAGGACATTTGCTAAGCAGCTTGGTGCACACTAGGTGGCACCCACAGTCTGGATGATTTTATCCTAGCACTTTTTCTCCTCAAAGAAAAGATAAAACTGAGAAATATCTTCTCAATGGTGCCTTTTGGGGCAAAATGGAAATAGATTGTGGGCTGATTTGGGAGGTGCAGAGGTCTGCACAGGTGCTGACATATTCTTTGGGTTGTTTGGGGCCATACTGCAGACAGTACTAAGCAGAGAAGATTCATTCTGAGCTGAATGCAGCTAACACCATTAGCAAATGATATAAAAAGCAAGAGCAAACAAATAAAATATTCAATGATAAACTGTTGCCAGCTTGAATTTAACTAACACATGGATTACCAGCTTAAGCAAGAAATAGCCCAGCATGGCTATTCCATGACAAAAAGGCTGTAGGAAGCCGCCTTTGTGTGTCCCATGCAATATAGATAGAGAACAAGAAAAAGTAATTGGCCGGCAAAACCAAAGGCAAATACTTACGGATAAAATTTGATCTCCTCTCTGTAGTTCTCCGCTGAGATCAGCAGGCCCGCCTGCTAGGATGAAAGACACGAAAATGCCTTCCCCATCTTCGCCTCCCACAATGTTAAAACCAAGTCCTGTGGAGCCCTTGTGCAGGATGATTTTCCGAGGCTCTCTGTATAGAAACAAAATGATAATGTTTGTCCATTCAAACTCTTTTACTGTGTACGCATCTCTCAAGGCATCTTCAGCACACTAGCTGTTGTTTAAGACCCAGTGGGCATGCTACTACCAAAGGAAATCACTTAATAAATGATATAAATATATTAACTGGAGACCAGAGAAAGTAGGAATTAACCAGGAGCCTTTTTTTAAACTCATGGGTGAATCCAAACTTCTCTATGAACTCCTATCCTCTGTAGAAGTCTTCATTAAGTTACAGTATATTTTTAAAAAACAAAAGAACAAAAAAAAAAAAACCCTGAAGATATTTTATAATCTTGTTCATAGTGATACTGCATACACAAATACAATCAATCGTGACATAATGCCATTTTGTCTTTTAAGATCTAGTCTTGCTTTTTAAACAAATAAATGAACAAATAAAAAATTCAAAAAATCCAGGCAAGGAAATGGCAAGCATGTTCAATCCAAACAATATTTTTATGACCAATTCAGAAAAATCTCATGAAAAGGTCTGGTTTGACATCATCAGGAATTTGCACTTGTAAAGTCACAAAATAACATTATCATTGAACGCTAAGGGATATTTGCTTGTATTTTACCATTTTTAAAAGTTCTTCAAAATGATGGAAATCAATCAATAATAACAACTACAATAAATAATAACTGTTACATAGCACTTTCCATCTGTAGATTGAAAATACTTCCCAAAGGATATAAAGTTTATAATGTGTATTTTAATGATGGGAAAGTAGACAGAGTAGATGACTTTCCTAAGATATCAAGATAGCGCAATTGAGACAATGTCCCAGGTATTCGAATTTCCAACCTTTACTATATGTAGCAGGCCTTAGACCTGCCTCTCTGCTGGGTACAGAAGCACAGACAAGTGCATACACAAACACACCCCTTATTTATGTGTACTTACCTAATTTGAAATCCCTCTAACAAATTCACTTTACAGAAAAAGAGTGCACATGCTATTATACGAACATGTGAAGATCTTAGGCCCAGTCCTACAAATACTCACACGTGTGTAGATCTAACCCATCTGTGACTTCTCACAGAGACATGGAATCTTCTTAAAATTCTTAATTTTTTCAAATGGTAATTGCAAGCAAAAAGGCAAGTATAAACACATACATACACAGCAGCTCCCAAGAAACATGTTCCAGAGTGTACTAGTATTTCCTATGTACCATATAATGGTTCTCTATAACAAGAATAGTATTTCCATTTCTTTTTTATTTAAGTGAAGGAAAGAAATGACACACCAAGGTATGTCTTTTTTGATGTGCATAAGGTTTTATGGCTTTGTAGATGGGAACTTAGTCTTTACAGAATAATTCCAAAATCAGTATGAATTTGTTCAGCTTTGCCCACTGCTAATGCTCATACAATATCTCCAGCCTGGTCATGATCTTTAGATAACATCTCAGCTTGCTGATACTTAAATTTGATATTTTTGAAAGAAATAGATTAAAGAAATTTTTCTGATAATATTTTAAAAAGGAGATAGATTGTAAGTTTTACCGAAAGTATTATCCTACTCCACAAGGCCCAAGATCTTATACCTTTTCTTAATTGTATATGGTCAGAAATCAATGTTACAAAAATACATCTTTGAAAAAATTCATATTCATACAATATTCAAGTATATGTTTGTATATTCTTGACTTTTTTTAACCATTAAGAAGGGATTTTTTTCTGCCTTTTGGATCATTGCAATTGATTTGTCTTGAAGCAACATTTTTAACACCTCCTTAAGTATGTGCAGATTAGGTGTAATGTAATCCAGATGTAAGAAGTCCACACAGGCTTTTAATTAGGAAGGGTGGCCTAAGGGTTAGAGTAGAATTAGGAGAGTGAATTGGAGGAAACTAGGTTCCTTCCCCAGCTTAGCCCATGAGCTGCTGAGTGATCTTGGCAAGTCACTAATTCCTTTCAGCTTCAATTTTCTCATCCACAAAATGATATGGTGACACTTGTCCTCTTCGAGTCCTACAGATCAAAAATGTTTTTTGAGAGCAGAGCAACCACCATCACTATTTATTGGGGTATTGAGGAAAAAGAAGCAGCAAAGTCAAACAAATATATTTGTATGCTCTGCTGGTGGGTAATCAGAAGCGTTCTTGTTAAAAATGAAGCACAGTACTTCCACACAGGGTAGGCAGCTTAGATCCTAAGGCTGAAAGCCAGTGCTAGGGGCAAAACTAGGTCAATACAACTGGGTATCTGCCGAATACTCAGCTGTATGGCTCAAAAAAAGTTGGCCCAGTTATTAATTCCTGTGTCTGATCAAGTCAGCAGATTTATGCCTAAAATGCTGTCAGCACTGTTTTGTAATTTTGGCCTTTTGACAGCAAAAATTCACATTTTGTTCTTGGATGATTATGTTCAGAGGAAGCCCAAACAATAATAGGGACGTGGCAGAAGCTGTGATTAGAACACAACGTTTTTTGGCTGTTGGTCTTCAGCTTAATCAGGTCAATTGGGTCACGACTCAAATTTGGCTGTATAGAGAGACTGACCAACGGTGCCATACGTCCAGTTTTGTTTCCTTTCTGAGTGTTTTGTGGAATCTAAATGGTGGATCCAACAATGTGCAAATGCTATTGTCATGATGATGGAAATAATCTCTGGTGATAATTGTAGTATTGCAGGAAATAGAAGGCGTATGCCAGTTTACCAAAGTATAACAAACAACTAACAGATTTTTGGAATATATAGTATTTCATGCTTGCATAGTGCACTTAGTCTGAAAATAAACTGAAAGAGCACTTATGATAATAAAACTTTGTAGCATGCTATGAAGTTAAAGTAGGAAGAAAGTTTCCTGCTTAAACAAACCAGAGTACCAGCCACCGACCACGTAATCTCTTTTGAGTGATGTAGAAGTTACGTAGCAATGCTTTAACCAAACTCAAAGAAAAAGCTATGATCAGGGTAAAGATGAGTATGTGACATATTTTTTTCATCTGGCAGATAAATTTATAGTCTCCTCTCTTTGACAGCATGAGAAAAGGGCTCTAAGAACAGGTGCTCCAACTGTCCTTGTCAAAGGAGGTCTAGAGTAACATCTGCGGAGCAACACTGGGAGAAATGGAATCAAACAATTAAAGTAGACATGACCATGACAGAGTAAGAAGTGAAAGAAATGTAACTCAAATGCGAATGATATTTTCTTGCAGTAAATATACTCAGTAAAAATAATCTCAACTAAGGAAAAGCAGCAAAGTATAATTTAAGACTAATTTTTGTAAAAAATACAGATGTTTCTTTAGAGACAATAGGTGGCACTCTATAGCTACTAAAAAGCAACAGTCATAGAGTTTTACTGAATGCAAGCTTCTGCCTCCAGTTTTAACTAGTTATCACATTTACAATTTCTGTGATGAATAAGGCTGAAGGTAAGTTTCTAGGTGCTAACAAAGCACACTAGCACTTTAATTCTGTGTGCGTATGTTTTATGCCCTCCTGCAGCTTTGTACCAAACACAAACAGAGAAAAGCAGCAGGGGAAATCAAGCAGAAATTAGTAAAGAGAACGAGATGAAAACATTCCTGGACTGACAGAAGGCAGCAGAAGGGAAAAAAAGGGCAAGCAAAGAAAAAAGAGAAAAGGAAAAGAATAAATAATAGAAAAAGCAGAGAAAGAGGAAAAGAAGATTCACTATAATAGAGTCAGAAATCATAACCAGGAGCAAAGGAGCACACAAAGCTCCACAACCCAGCGCAAATTTACAAGCTCAGAACTCAGCGGGAGAATCAGTTTGGACAGACTCGGTTACTTGCTGCAGGGAAGGCGTCAGATCTGTTTCCTGTAAAGCACAACATAAACTGCAGGCCTGATGTAAGACCAAAGTAGTATTAAATTAACATTTGAAAGCAAATGTAACAAAATCAGGTGTGTAGGATTTCAATGCTAAAGGAACTTTTCTTCTTTCATGAAAACGTGATTAAACAACTCAAAAAAGAGAGGCATTTTGCCTCATTAGCGTTTTTTCTTTTTGTTTTTGTTCACGTTTGTTTTATTTGCTCATCAACTCGAAAACATCTAAATGGTTTGTATCCACTATGTTCATATTCAATATTTGTTTCGATTGGTTTTACAATACAAAAATGACACAATAAAAATGTGAGAATCCCTGCCATTTTTTATAGGCTGTGAATCCATAGTAATTGAGGATTTAATTTAAGAGATTAAAAACTGATCTGATAAATGATGGGGCAGAGCTTTAAGAAAACAATTCTTATAATAGCTAACTGAAAGAAAATCCATTTCTCATTTGCTTTTTTTCTGCTGCTGGCTACATAAAAGAATACAGTTATTTTTATTATTTATCTCACATTGACATATCTATTTCTGTTGTAGTTATTATATATATTATACATAAAGCTGAGGTGTCACGGCTGTTTTGTACTTCTTGGAACATCCCCAGAACTATTAAGAACACCAAGCACTTTGAAATAGCAGACCCTAGGTATTTCTTCAGGTCGAATCACAATCAGTGATATACCCCAAATCAGTGGAGACTTCGAAATATGACTTTGATCTTGCCTCAGCTGCAAGCTTCCCCCCCCGCCTTGAAATGCTGTTTGCTTCACAAAAGATATTGAAACGATCCATCCATTCATGCACACACTGATACAGCATTGCACTACCACACATCATAGAAAGCCCATCAGGGTATTTAGTTCTCATGCTGCTTGCATCCCAGTAGCACCCAGAGTTCCCCAGTAAGGCCGCCCAGTAATTGCCTCTGTGTAGGCAATGTACAGCAACACAAAACATTCAAGCTCCTTAAGCAGCAAATAGCAGGTGGGAAAACTGAAGTAGAGTGAAATTAATTTTTTCAGTTATGGTGAGGCATCAGTAGCAGAACAGGGGAAAAGCAGCAAATCTCACGGCTTCAGGGACCTTTATCCAGCACTGTAAGGTGTCTAGCTTCGAACAGGTCATCGCGTGAGCACTGAGCTGCATCTTCTCAGTCAGTTGGCTAATGTGGACATTTCTTTTTCAATATAACACTTCCAAAGCTCCTCTCGTGCTTCCATAAATTTTAATAAATCACTTTGCATGTTTATTTCAGATAGCCAAAGGGCACTAACTTTGCATGGGCCTGAAAAAGGCAATTCAAATAGGTTTCTTTTGTTAAGAAGATTCTTCTTAATAGCATAGAATGCAGAAAGCTAGGGTGAACAGAGAATGTGCCCCTGTGTAAGATGTTTTAAAATCCGATTAATCACACAAGATAAAGTTTAAAATGTTAATTTGCTGAAGGCTTGGTATTGTATACACACTTGCCTATATTTAAAAGACATCAAAGTTTAGGCAAAAGCAAATTTAGCTTATTTAAATTTTCTTATATTTTCAACAACTCTTCTTCACAACAATTTAGAGAAAAAGGTATCTACTTATCTACTTACTTACTTATCTACTCTTGTATCACAATATCACCTAAAATAACAATACCAGCTTCTGTGGCCTCTTGGTTATTACTTTTTCCCCTATTACTCCACCCACTGGACATACTGGAAGATTTCCATACTGATGTGAAGCCACACTGCCCCTTGCCTTCCTACTTAGCCCTCCCTTCGGTCTACCTTGGTCGCAATGTTACCAAAACCCTGCAATCTGACAGCGGTAGGCAGCTGCAAACCTTCGTGTTCCTCCAGTCCCCCACACTTTAACATCTCAAAGGCTAGGAAAGGCTTCACATGGCATTTTACACATCCCTGTTGCACCTGACCCTGAGGGCTCTGATCCCTTATCTGTGCCTTAATTATTGTTATTTCAGCTATGATTGAAAAAAACAAAATTAAGGAAATCTTCCTCTTACCTATTGCTTTCACACTGAGAATCACAGTCCAGAGAAGCAACTTTGACCTTTTTCAAATATAGATTAGGTTTTGGGCAGGTGCAGAGTGTTCATTTTCGTTACAACTTGTAATTGCTTAGTAACCTGCTATTTTATTTTACTAAATATTTTCATTCTGATGTACAAGCAGCCAAAGCAGTCAGTCTTTTATAAGACATTCATTTATTATACCACACAGCATAATATGATTTTGCTTAGTATAGTTACCCCTGCTGTTTGAAATGAGTATTTTTCTTGGCAATTTGACTACGGTTTTCTTGGCGTTTCGTGTTGATTGATTGTTGGTATTAACTGTAGAAGCAATATTTTATCCTAACTTTAAGGCTGACTACATTTTTTATGCAGTTATTCTCCAAACATTGTGTCTAACTTGTCAAAAACTTTGAAGTATATTTAATACAAGGGAACCTACTGGGAGCCAGACTTCAAACTGAATGATGTACGTGTGAGTGCACTGGCTTATACATGTGCAACTTTGTTTTGTGGGAACCCCTCTGGACTTTGACAGCCTTTCATTTTGTCCTTCATAGAGAAATTAAAGCCTGCACAACAGGCAATGTTTTCTGCTTAGAGCTAGCAAGATACAAGCTGGCACAGAAGAATAATTTCTCATTTGAAAAGTGAAACTGGTCTGCATTTTTACATTGATGCCTGATATTTATCTTAAATACATAGGTGTATGCCTCCCAGATTTGAGAAATGTGATTGAACTCTACAGTGGCAATGTTGGACAGATAATAAGCTCTGTAACTTTGAAGGGAGATGATTATTCCAGTATACTTATCCATTTGTAGTTTGTCTCAAACAAGCATGTGTCTCTCTTCCCACAATCTAGGAGGTCTGTTTTTTATCTGTTATTTATACGCCAGTAATCCAAAGTAACTCTTGAACTCTGCATCTCTGTTGCACCTGCTGTATCAACACAGCAACTGCATACCAGAAAGGTTGCTTTATACCCTGCTTTTAAAAAACTACACTATTTTAAAAAACACTTTTCTACAATATTTTCAGGAGTTGTTGGCATGAATGCTCCAGCTTTTCAGTCTGTAAGCAAAACTTGATGAAACGGGAATGGTGCTAAGCAACCCGAATCACACTGTCAGCAAACAGGAACCATTTAAAGGCTAAGAGAATATTCAAAAACAGCAATGCCTCTAAGTAATGTTTTGAAATATCAATACACAGACCTTCAGTAGCAAGCACCCAGGATTACTTTATATATAGTAGGATACCTTAGAAACACAAAGTGTTCTGTAATGTCTTTCCTGTTCAGAATAAAAATTCTTACCCTTAGTCATTGTTCAAATGCTGTTTATTTGTATATCTATATCTGTATATGAGACAGTCATATAGAGAAATTATTTAAAATTTTCCATCAAAACACTCTAAAAAAAAATAAGTTGAAAGCCCAGTTTCTAAGCAGCTCAGCAGAAAAGATGACTGATATAAATGATAGTATGTAAGATACAGTTTAGTCCAAAGGTTTACTGTAGAAAGAATAGCTATCATAGACCACTAAAATTATAGCTTTGTCAGATAATACTGCAGAATTTCCAAGTGAGAAGTTTTCATTTGCATGCATTATTTTTCCTATTTTAAATTTCCACAGTTAAAATCATTCATTAAAATCATTTCAAAAAACTCAGATTAACAATATTTTCAAAAGCAAACATTACAGCTTTCTTGTTTCTAAACCATGCAAATAAAACATTAGGGAAGTTATCAGTGAGATTGCACTAACTTTAGAAAACCCTTCTATGAACAATGACATCAAACACCTGTGAAATTCATGCCTTTGTATGTGTGATAAATCTGTTCACCTCATGTGCTGTTATTGACCTGTGAAGGATATATGGCTTGAATATAAAGATCAAGGACATCTTGATTTTTTTAAATTTGATATCTATTTTTTGCTGTATGTGAACTCCACAAAAGCATGCTTTAAAAAACAAGAATTGATTTTAAGTGTGGTCTCATTACCTAGGCTAAATATCTATTAAAGCTTTCTAAAAATTTTGTTCTAGACAGCTCAATTATCACATATTCAACAAGATGGGAAGCAATAAATGCCAGTGAATTCTATTCTACCTCTATTTCTTTGTCCGTCCCATAGTTCAGTTCTGCTTCACAGGACCTAGTTATACTTAAATGACTATACAGTCACATATAGCCAGCAATTAAGCCACATTCTAAGCATGTGCTAGAAAGCCTTGCAGGTAAAGCAGCCACGACGTGCATCTCAAAAGCAGGATTATGAATCACTTAAATAGAGGACTGATGGAAACCCAGTTCCTAAAAGAGTACAATAACTTTGCTTTGACCTCAGATTGTATTAACTACAAACATATTTAGCAGCATGGACTTCACCAAAACATTAGCGTAAATCGAGCTTTGCTATAATGGAATATTTAGGGCTGAGCTGATTACTTACATTTGCTCAGCACTGTAACAGGCTAACAGATCCACTTTCCTATGTAAAATGAAATATGACTCAGTTTAAGTTGATTAGTAATAATTACAAGCCACATATTCTTCTATCTCCCCAACAGCAGGAGACCTGTAATATCAATTGCAGATTTCTCATGCTCCAATGAATCATACACAATATATGCAAACTGTCTGCACGGCCAGCACAGATTTTACAATTTATCTAAAAGTTCACATAGACAGACTGATTTCCAAATTCCAGTAGGAACTGAAACCCACAGGGTGCCTTATGAATTATGGAGTCCAGTATACAAAGTCAAAGACATCATAAATAAAATTTCTTCCTTAAATCTCAATATAGCATTTTTTTTTTTTTTTTGGTCAATCACTATTTTAATTTATAAGCTTGTTGTTGAAGCTTGGTTTTTTTTATTTCCTAAATCAACGAACATGGTAAGAAGGAAATGGCAAGGGGGGGGCAATATGTACGTGTCTCTCTGACATCCCTCTGTGTTCATTAGAGAGAAGCAGAGAGACAAAATGAGGATGGTTGAGCATTGGGACAGCTTGCCCGGAGCTAGTGCAATCTCTACCTTTGGTGATAGTTGCAGGTCCACTGGACAAGGCTGTAAGCAACTTGATCTAACTTTGAAATGATCTCTGCTTTGAGCAAGGAGGATGGATGACAGACCTCCACGCAGACACAGGGGAACTGGGGACTGCACAGAACCTCAGGCTTCATTTATAGAATTACCTCTCAGATGAGGGCCCTTAAGCTGTATGGGCCTTTCATGTGGTAGCTTCATTAGTCTATCTTGTTTTCAATGAAAAAATAATACAGCAGTTCCCACATGTTTTAAATAAAACCGTAAAATAATTTCTAAATCTGTTTTTCAATTGCTTAAAAATATTTCATTTTGACACTTGTGAGAAAAATACCTGAGTTCACTTAGGAGTGGATTTTTTCCTATATATATCATTTTACTTTCTGACTGCACCACAGTAAAGATGTAACATAAAACAAAATACAGGCAAGATGACATCTGTGCTGTGTGGAAGCTTTGGATTCTTGCTTTTATCACAGCAAATAAAGGCTTTAAAATAGGATCTGAGAGTAGTCAATGACAAGATATTACCCATGCCTACAAAATACGTCAGATATTTCCACATTTTTTTTCAGACTTATATGTATTGATTTAGGATGCCTCACCAAATCATGTTCTCTGGCGCCCATGCACAGCACTGGTGAAACTTTTTCAATATGCAGGCATTTGGGACCCTATTTTGTTAATAAATCCAAAATATGAATTGATTTGTGTGCATTTGATATGAAAGGCAGGGATGTTAAAGAACTGGGGCAGGTAGTCTCAGTGCCTTGGACAGTCTAACATTGCTCAGTTCTGAAAGCATAATAAAAAAGGTCAGCGATTGCTTGCTTATTGGGTCATTTGCACCTTAAGGGAGGGGAGAATCAAATCCAATATTTTCTTAAAGTGTGTTTGGAAACTATACCAGCTAGTGTAATCAAAATTTAAGCAATTCAACGTTAAATATCAGCTCTTCTGATACCATAAAGATGCAAGACTGTCAACGGCACTTGTGAATTATTCACATTTTACCCAAATAGTTTTACTAAGGTGGAGTCAGCTAAGTACTCTGAACTATGCTTCTGCAATTAATTTATATATAGACAGATGTATATATATATATATATACACATAAACAAACAGCATGGGATCATTATTCTATATCAGTACTTCCTCCTTAGATTTGGACACTGTCAGCTTTGTCAAAAAGAGCTCATGCAAACATTAAGACAATAGAGCAAGCCTTTCGGGGGGTTCCAGGATTAGTGGGAATCATTTTACAACTAAGATATGTAAATATTAACTCCAGCCAAGCGAGGTGAATTGAAGTAGCAGTAGCCAGTATACATACCTCCATGACATATTCACGGCTCCATATACTTTCACTATCAATATCTCAAGAGAATTAGTACTAATTTGAACATATTTACATACAGTTGTGCATCTCACAGATTTAATCATTGTGATATGTGATAATATGTGTCTTTAGCTTCTATGTCTATGCAGTAAATTCAGTTTCTGGCTTAGTGATATCTGAGAGCTCTACAGGCAGCTTTGACAGAGAATCATCTTACCCTTCCACAGAAATGGTCCGCTGTAAGCTCACTGTGGGTGGACGCGTTGCTGTGCTGTGCTGGGAATGACTGCATGACCAAGGAAGAATAGAGAAAAGTATTTGTTAAAGGAGCAGAAATTTCTTGTGTTCTTACTGTCTCTAGCAATTTAGCTAACGTTAAAATAGAAATAACAATCAGATTATTTTATGTGTCTGTAATGCATCTTGACTTCAGTGATGTTGATCTGTTCCAAAAAAGCCTCAGCCCAATGATCTGTTGTTTAATAACAGGTCCCATTCCTCTTTAAAAACAGACAAGGGGAAGAATAATTCTCCCTTGTCTTTTTTCTTTTTTCTTCTTAAATATATATATATACACATATGTATACATATGTGTGTGTATATATATATATATATATATATATATATATATATATAATACAGGTACTTAAGTAACTCAGATTTTAATTGTTGCTCTGAAAAGTATACTAATCATAAAACACAAAACTAATTTAAGAGTGAAAGGTGTAATAGTAAAGTACGATGTTTTCAATCTAGTTCTTAGTGTTTATCAGACAGAATGCTTAGTAAAAGACTATGCATACTACTTACAATTGCACGATAATGTAACTCTGAATTGTACAAAATTCAATCAACATTCACTATGCCTATTATTTGTATGAGATTTTAGATGGCTTGAGTTATTCTACATAAAATTTCATCAACCTAAAGCACAACATTTGGAAACAATATGAAATTTTCTAAGGAAAGATAGCCTTTTTGAGAACCACATTAACAGCAGAAAATCATTTTGATTTTAAAACCTGAGGTCTAATGGCTTCTCTTGTATGTTGTGTTGTCATGACTCAGGAACCTCAGAAATTCCTACTATCTTATATAAATCCAATATATTATGCAGTATACATTAACTATTGTACTATGCCCTATAAAATATAATTGAATATCTGGATGTAAATATAAATTGATAATAACACAACTTCAGTCAATGACAGTGCATTTCAAAAAAGAAAAAAAGCAGAATCGTCTGCATGCATGCTATGACCAGTTTAAACAGTATCATCGTAATATAGGTAACATAGTGAGATCAAATAATTAATATTGAAAAATATATTTAGAAAAGAAATTAAGGCAATTTTATATCATTGAGTCTCCTAACTGTAGGTTTTGTCTTGCTTTCAAACTTTGCATACAACTCAAGCTGTTTATTCAGAAGAAATAGAGCTTATTTTCATTAAAAGCTAATATATTCAACATTAGTGAGCAATATACCTATTTTACATGCATCTTCTCCTGTAACATACCCAATATTTGCTATCTGACAGAGAAGATGTGATATTTATGGGTAGGAGATAGAGTTGTGACACATGATATCATGTCATAGGACAAATAAAAGGTCTGCTACCTGGTTGTATTTCCAGTAGAGACCATTATACTCCTGCTTCATTTTAGGAAACTGCTGTACTCATCCATATGCTGAGTATTGGGTAAAATATATTCCCCTCACTAGACGAACTGCAGAGTTTTTATCTGTTTTATCACAAAGCACCAAATGGACAGCAGTATCAGGAGTCTCCTCTGGTGTCACGGTATGAACAGATTGTAGCTGAGTGGGTTGAACATTGCCAAATGATATTATATGAATATTAGTTAAAATTTCACAATGAGTTTGCTTCTTTCAAATGACTTAGAATGTATATTTTAAAACTACTTTCTTCTGGTGTTCCTGCATTTTTTTGAAACTTAAGGGTTAGGTTGTGGCTTTTCTTTTGTTCCTCTCCCTCTACATAGCTGGAAGACAATATATATCCTTACAGTCCTGTACTGCTTCCCACACTAAAAGAATGAGGAATAGGAGAAAAATAGCCTCCACATAGAGCAGTTCCCATGTACATATGAGAAGGAAGTAGCAGAGCAGAGCCATAAGTCCTCCTCATTTTCTCCATGTCGATTGGCTCTCCAAAACATTATTCTCTGAAGTTGCACCTAGAGATGGAAGAGTATGGCTAGCACGAGGATAAGTACCCCATGGAGAGGAAGGAAGATGATGCACACGGTGGCCCCCTAATTTGCACTTATTTCAAAGTCTCTTCCCAAAGAAAGGATGACAAAGCCATCCCTGAGCTATACTGTTGATGCCAAATGCTATATACCTTGTGGGAAAAAGAGGACTATTAAGACATGGCAAAGAAGCAAACGAATGATTGAGCCAGGAATCTGGCTGCATATTTCACAAATATCTGCACACAACACGGTGTAAACCTCAACCAACCCGCTCAGCTGTAAGTACTCTTCTGTTTCTCAAAGGAATGCTGCCATAGGAAAAGGAAGCATGACGACAGAAAAAGAAAGAAAAAGGAATCTGTCATTTTTGCAAGATCTCCTCCTTATTAGAGCCATGGTATACTGTTACAAGCAGAGCTGCAATATTTACATCCCATCATGACTGACTGAACTGCCTTGAATTGTGAAAGCATTTTTTTTCTTTTCCTGAAAAAGATTTTAGCATTTCCCTATCTTTAGTACCAGAAAAAATATTTATAAAATTTATAAAATTCTGATGAATTATTGCTCTTGTACTGGAATCATTGAAATGAAAAAGGGGCCAATCTGATCTCTGTATTAGACTCTCAGTCCCCACCTCAAAAGCAATGATGCATTTTACTGCATCTGAGGATTGATAATTAACCCAGACTACCTAATGTGAAACCTAAAGGTTATAACCTCTCAGACAGATCACATGGTTTAAAACCATTTTATATAAAGGATAAACAAAGACTGAGATTTTTGTCATTATATGATTCATGATGGCTTTATAAAAGAACTGCTGTTTGACATTGCACACACTGACATGCACCAAATTACTTCTCTGCATGTATATTGTTTGCACACATAAATTATTCTTGCATTCCAGTACTCATTGGACATCTTTTAATAAATACAAATTATTATTCTTTAAAACATACAATTACTACTTTTAAAGGTTGTTGAAAGCACTAATTATAAACTTGCTAAGCAGTATCATTGTTGGAACGTAAAATTGGAATGACAGCAAATAACATTTCCAGAAATGATTAGCAGCACCAGGTTCCTTGATTTTAGGTGACCAGTCTCAAACACTTCCAGATGCCAGCTTTGCTAGAAGCCATCCATTTAGGCAAATCAGAGTGTTTTGACATATCAGAGGCATTTTGACATAATGCCTCATCAGAGGAGCAGGGTACCCAGAACCCTCTAATCCTTCTCCGCAGTTATATAAGAATTCATACCATGTCGTCACTCCTACCGGGCAGATACCCCAGCGCAGTAATCGTTATGGCTTCCTAAAGCAGCCACATCAAACTAACCAAAAGCATTATCCAGAACTGGCAAAATGCAAGAAGAAGATTATTCAGAGAGAAAAGAAGATCCATGAGAAAACAAAATCCTCAACACATTTCAGTGGTAGAGGGAAAAAACTGACTAGGCCAGCACTGTTGTTTTGTATCAGATGCTCTATTAAGTAATATAATGCCATAACAAGTATGAATTAAAGTTGCAATTTCATTTCAGTATTCTGCTGAAATTATCAAACACTCAAGCACTAGATGTCATCAGTATCCCTCACTGGAATTACTATCTAATTATGTAGAATAACACAAGGAACCTCATAGCTTACTCCTTTCAAGTGAGGAGCTGAAGTACTGGCAATATTCCCCTCCTTAGAAATCTTTTTCGAATACTAGATATTTGTGACGTACAGTCTGAGTGAAGCCTTAGTCTCTTTTTTGCAAAAGTATTTCTTAATTGGTGTTATTAAATCTAATTTTGGGGGGATATTTTATAAAATATGATGCTCAGTACAAGCTTCTAAAACATCACCATGAATACATTGCCAGCTGAAAATCAAAACACAGTTTAATAACAGTTTGACAGAAGTGACTACTCAATTCGAGATAGCAATAACATTTTGATGTTGTCCCTAACTGACTGTCTGACTTTAAAAGATAAAGCTCCTGATGACTTCTTTGACCTCTGCCAAAGTAGTGGAACCAGCAGAAATGCTTAACATACTTGTGCACGTGGCAAAGATCATGTACGACACACTTGGCAATATAAAAGAAATAAAACAACTAATGAGTTACTGCCACCGTCATTCTCCACAATGAGTGCTTAAACATTGATACAATCATATTGAGATATTTAGGAAAGAAGATCACAGATCTAAGTAGTCAAAGTTTGTCATTTGGGCTTATAAACATGCTACCCTTTCTCTCAAATGTTACGGAATTAACTTCTCAATAGCTTTAATCAAAATAAAAAATACTACTAAAATATAGTACTCAGAATTACTCCAGCCACCCAATTCGGGTTTTCCCTGAAGAAATGAATCTCATAAACTCTTATGCCTGTAAAATATTACAGTTTTAACTTAATTCTATTTAATTTTAGTTCATTGAAACAATGGGAATATACTCTTTGTGTAAGACCGTTTATATGAGTGAAGAAACAAAGAATGTGATTCTAAATACAAAGGGCAAAAGAGGAAAGAAAGGAGCTTATCTTTGCTTTTTAGTGTGGGTACATTGTTAATCTTCGCTTTAAACCTGTTTCTGAGGCAAGACCTGTTGTTTCATGTCTTTGTATAATACTAAGAATAGGTAGAGCAGCCTGGTGTCAACATATTTTTGAAACTATTCCTATGGAAATAATAATGTCAATAACATTATACTAACAATAAGGTGTAACAAAGAAGTTCCTACAACCCCTAAAATTTCTTCTCTTTTCTCTTTTGCATGTATAAAAGTAATACACATCATCTTTACATACAGGGTACTAGAAAAGCCATCAACTTTCACCTCCCAGCCCACCTCCTACCAACGAGAGTTGTTCTCCATTTGCCAGAACTCTGATTAAGGCATTCTTTGTTTCCAATATATCCTTGTTTTGACAAGTCAAAACTGCTTAAAATTCTTTGCCTCTTTGGCTTCTTTCTAAATGTATTTATTTCCTAAATCAGTTGATTTCAGCTATTGACAAAGAGTTTTCTTCCACTTTCTCCTAAAGACTTCGTGCTCCAGCTCCTGCCCCAGACTGGATAGAGACTTCAATGAATATTGGGTTCTGAACAGTGTTCTCAAGTTCCTAACTCCGAAGCTATCACACAGAAGAAAAGTATATAAATTGCATTTACCTATCGATATATTCCATGCAAAAAGAATAATACAAAACTAGAGTTAAGAGTTATTCATTATTGTTCACAATATTAAAAAAAGACCAATAAATATGATACTAAAGTTCCACCTGGGCAGCAGTGATGGAAATGCTAATACTACCTGTTTTTATGATGTATTTTCAGCATGCTGTTTCTTATGTCACAGACTGGAGGTAGCAGTGTGGTTGTTTATAAAGCTTCTAACCCTTTGCTTTGGCGGATGTAAAGGTTTACAAAGCCGACAACTGGGCAGCATGCTTTAATTCCATTAATGTGCAGTTTTAATTCAGTTCAGTGAAGTGAAACCAGCTTTTCCTGATGCTGCCAACAGCTAAACTTCTAACTTAAATGAGGTTTTACTTTCCTATGGGATTAATTAAAAGACCAGAGAGTGCTTTTTCAGTATTAATTTTATCTCAGCTACAAACAGCTTGCTAATATCTAGTACTGACAGTTACTGACCCATAATAAAAGTATCAAACTAACCAAAGAGCCTCCTATCAGAAGTAAATAGGAAGCTTCAGAAAAAAGAACATTCAACCCTTCTGCTTTCAGATCACCCTCAGGCAACAAAAACACATATGAGGTGCAAAATAGTCTTTTCATGCACAGGCACGTTGAGTGGGGATGTGAATTAGCAACTAGATCTCTTTTTAAAACGGTACCTCAACGTATTTTCTAAAAATCATAGAATCATAGAATCAGTAAGGTTGCAAGGGACCTCTGGAGATCATCTAGTCCAACCTCCCTGCTCAGCAGGGTCACCTAGAGCATGCTAGAAAGAGGGTTGCAGCCAGGCAGGCCTTGAAGATCTCCAGAGAAGGAGACTCCACAACCTCTCGGAGCAACCTGGTCCAGGGCTCCGTCACTCTCACAGGGAAGAAATTCCCCCTCACCGTCAGGCGGAACTTCCTGCGCTTCAGTTTCTGCCCATTGCCTCTTGTCCTGTCACACGGGACAACTGAAAAGAGTTTGTCCCCATCCCCTTGACACCCTCCCTTCAGGTACTTGTACACATTGATAAGATCCCCCCTCAGTCTTCTCTTCCCCAGGCTGAAGAGGCCCAGCTCTCGCAGCCGCTCCTCGTAGGGCAGGTGCTCCAGCCCTCTGAGCATCTTTGTAGCCCTACGCTGGACTCTCTGCGGTAGCTCCATGTGTGTCTTGTCCTGGGGAGTCCAGAACTGGACACAGGACTTGAGATGAGGCCTCCCCAGGGCTGAGGAGAGGGGCAGCATCAGCTGTCTCGACCTGCTGCCAACACTCTTCCCAATGCACCCCAGGACACCATTGGCCTTTTTGGTCACAGGGGCACATTGCTACGCAATGGTCAAACAGTCATCCACCAAGACTCCCATGTCCTCTGCAGAGCTGCTCTCCAGTAGGTCAGTCCCCAGCTTGTACTGGTGCCTAGGGTTATTCCTCCCTAGGTGCAGGACTCTGCACTTGCCCTTGTTGAACCTCACGAGGTTCCTCTCCGCCCAACTCTCCTGCCTGTCCAGGTCTCTCTGAATGGCAGCACAACCCTCAGGTGTATCAGCCACTCCTCCCAGCTTGGGATCATCAGCAAACTTACTGAGGAGGCACTCTGTCCCCTCATCCAGGTCATTGATGAAGAAGTTGAACAGGATGGGACCCAGGACTGAGCCCTGAGGAACTCTGCTCGCTACAGGTCTCCAGTTAGACTCCATGCCATTGACGACGACCCTCTGAGCTCTGCCTTTCAGCCAGTTCTCAATCCACCTCACTGACCACTCATCTAACCCACACTTCCTAAGTTTATCTAGGAAGATGTTATGGGAGACAGTGTCAAAAGCCTTGATGAAGTCAAGGTACACAACGTCCACTGCTCTCCCCTCGTCTGCCCAGCCAGTCATTCCATCAGAAAAGGTTGTCAGACTGGTTAAGCAGGATTTCCCCTTGGTGAATCCATGCTGGCTACTCCTGATCACCTTCTTTTCCTCCATATTTCTGGAGATGACATCCAGAATGAGCTGTTCCATCACCTTTGCAGGGATGGAGGTGAGGCTGACTGGCCTAGAGTTGCCTGGGTCCTCCTTCTTGCCCTTCTTGGAGACTGGAGTGACATTGGCTTTCTTGCAGTCCTCAGACACCTCTCCAGATCTCCAGGACCTTTCGAAGATGATGGAGAGTGGCTTGGCAACAACATCCACCAGCTCCCTCAGGACCCGTGGGTGCATCCTATCCGGGCCCATGGATTTGTGGATGTCTAGCCTGCCCAGAAGGTCTCTAATCCTTTCCTCCTCAACCAGAGGAAAGTCTTCCCTTCTCCAGACTTTCTCCCTCACGTCCAGGCTACAGGATTCCTGGTGGCTGCCCTTAGCAGTGAAGACTGAAGCAAAGAAGGCATTCAGTAATTCTGCCTTCTCTGTATCCCTTGTCACCAGGGCCTCCGCCCCATTCAGGAGCGGGCCCACATTTTCCCTAGTCCACCTCTTGCTGCTGATGTATTTGAAGAAGCCCTTCCTGTTGTCCTTGACATCCCTTGCCAGACTCAATAGTATTGCTATGGTAAATAGTCCATGGAAAAAAGAAAAGACATGAAATGAAAGATTAAGCTGTGACTCTGTCTACAATCATGCGGAAGAAGGACTGCATTACATCTCTATTCAGGTCCTCTGGACTACCTTTGCCCAAACAAGTGAAGTCAACAAGGTTGCTCAACTCTTCCTTCCCTCCTTCCTTCCCCGAACAAGCCCTGAAGACGGGTGGTTAGCTACATGCCCTAACTTAAAGTGTCTGAATTAGTGCAGCACTAAATTAGCATCAATGTAGGAATACGGAAGAATGTAAGGAAAACTGTGACTCAGAGGAATGTTTCAGAAATGCAGTAGTTCCTGGAATTCAGCTAATTACACACCTCTGCTAGCAGTGCGCCTAAGTCAGCACCTGTGTTCAAAGTGATGAAATAGCCACTGATTGCAAATCTATCTCCTTACAGCCGAGGTAATTGCCAGAGGTAATGATAAGCTTTGAAATATATGAAAAAATATGTTTAATTTAGAAGGAACTTTTATCTTAGTCTGAAATGTAACAGTTTAAACAGCTGAAGAAGTTTAGAACTGTATGTGTGGCAGAATGAAAATCTTTAAGAATACTAGTGAAATAAGTAGAGAGGTCATATTATTGGATAAAATTTCACATGCAGTCTGATATTTACATAGGTAAATGTAGACTAAAAAATGTGAAGAAAACAGCACTGAGAAAAGTAGACATCTTGAATGAAAATCCTAAGAAAAACACTGTGGCAAATTGTTACAGAATTAAGTGCAACAGGTGTTGAAGGCGCAAAGACTCAAGTATGGCACATTGTTCTTTCAGGAGGTCGTTCTGTTCTAGCATTCATGGTTAGGTACTGATTTCTAGTTTATCATACTTTTATTTTCTTTTGCTTGAATTCCTTCCTTTCATCCCACCATTCTTCTTATTCATTAGTTTCCATGCTCATACCTTCTCCTTATATTTTGAAGGAATTTGGATTTTTAGAAATGGGACATGTAAGTCTCCACAACATTTGGTTGTTGTGGAAAAAAAAAACAGTTTCAAATCTTTCTAATAGCTTTTTTTTTTTTTTTTTTTTTTTTTTTAATTTCTGTTGTTTCTATTACTATAATAGACATGAGGAATGATCAAGGCTCTACCTGGGAGCTTAGATATTCACTGATGAAGTTAGTCTGAGAATTTATAACAGATGAGGACTGAGGTTTAATTGTCAAAATATTTGCAAGTCAAAAACATGAACTGGGTCAGGATGGAGGAAAAAAAGAGAGAGAAATGTAGAAATGAGAAAATATCAACTTCTCACTTGCTTACTAACTGCTACATGGAAATGATCTATGAACATAACAATTGAGTCTGGCTTTAATTACAGTTGTGAAAGACGATGTAGTGCTACTTTTGTGAATTTAAATGGGGAACAATTTTTAGGAACGATAGAAAGCACAACTTACCTGATGTGCTCTGCATGGCCTCCCAGCTAGCACATCTTGTGACCCCCTGGGTACCAGTGCCTGATATAATGCATAGTTTTCAATTCCGCATGCTTGATTCCTCATTCCTTCTTCTCTACTCTTTGATATGATGCTTCTGTAACTTACTAGCACTAAGGCTGTTTCATTGTCCTGCTACAACTCGAGTGCCGTACCTCATTTACTGTTTGCTATCACTCCTAATTCTCTTTTGGCATTAGCCCTCTCCAAGCATTAGCATTCCAATAAATAGCAAAGAGTATAAGAGAATTTGAGACAGCTTGATCTCTGTGTGGCAGAATAAGTACTCTGGCTGGCTAAAAAGGAATCAGCTTCACCAAAAGGAAGATACTTGCTCTCTGCACAGCAAAATGGCTGAAGCAATTGGGTTTTCTGTAATGTAATAGCAAGAAACACTTACTTTGGGATAAAGCATCTATTAAGCATGGCTGGAGACACTAAATAATCAGAACATGCTGAAATAATTCAAAGGCTGAACGCCAAAGCTTGTAGCATTATATGGCTGGCTGGAGTCATTTAGTTTTTCATTTTTTTCACTTGTATCAGTATTTGCCAAGCTGAATTTCAAATGCCATTACTTTTCCTATCAAAAATGGAAAGCAATACTGTTTGCAGAAATGTACAATTTCTTTGCATTTTGACGCATGCAAATAAGACCAGGAATCACGAGTGTGCAAGTAGAAACTCAGAGAAATCACTCCCTAACTTCCCATGCTCTCCACTGGCCCACTCTCCTTCCCATCACACGCTGGCATAATCGCATTTACCCTGAGCACCAAGAGAAGGATACTGTGGCTTACTGCCATCACAGCTGAGCCCCTGCTCCAGGGTGCTCCTGCAGGCAGGTGCACGGCATGGTTTCCATCACCTGCGCTCCTCACTGCCCCATAACACCACGGCTGCGAAGGCTGCTTTATATTTCTAGAGCTGTGAATTGCTTTCATAATGAAACACATTTATTGCACACAAAGTTCATTAGGTTTCCATGTGAATAATGAAACAAGCATCCGCATCAAAATCCCTTTCTGGTCCAAGCAAATGTGCACAGACTTTAGGAAGGATTTGAAAAACTGTTAAGTTTAAAGAAACTCTGACCCACAAAGTTTAGATGGAAATCAAGGAAATCTTAGATGCGCTAGTAAAAACTCATTGAGACACAGTAAGAATTCCGAAATACAGTAAACTACTAAATTGTTCATACTGTCATTAACAGCTGGTTAAGGCACGAATTTCAGAAAGATTAATGACTTGATTTTTTAGATTAAATGAATTCTTTTTGTCAAAGTTCAATTTCATAGGCAATGTGCTCAACGGAAGGATAAAACCCCAAATAGTTAAACAATCAGACAACAGATAATTCTGGAAAGATCTCACATTTTCAGACACTTTTCCACTACTGCCCTTGGAAGTTCCTCAGAAGTTACAAATACTACTTGTAAGAACATTGACAGCTCCTTTCCTTCAGGAATTAGATACCTGATTCCAATTCAGGGTCCAAAAAAGGAAGTGTTATGTGATTTTAACACAGAAGTCTGCAACAGCACGCTTGCTGTTAACAAAATGGACAGAGAGTATGTCGTACTGGTTACTCTGACTTTTTCCAACACTACATTTAGTGTTTAGGAAAGCGGGTTTGCTTTCTCTTCTGAAGGACAGGAACACTTTTTTGCACTGAAGATGGCACTGTCCTGTGAAAAATAATTCTTAGGACTTTCATACTGCAGCTACTTCTTTTAAAAGTAGGGAAGTAGTAGATAAGTAACATTCATGTCAGATCTCAAATAACTGTAAGCTATTAAGCTACTTTGCAGGGTTTCTTACCTATCTACATCAAAAGAAAAATAACAACATGAAGTTCTTCTCACGGTAGAGTTATTGTGGTGAATTTTGCTCATTCAAGAGAAAGCATATGGGAAATGACAATTAATTGTGATTAACACAGCAGCAAAAAGCTGTCTGATGCCAAATCATGACATGCCACAAACAAATGTTTCTATAACCCATTAGATTCTGTATCATTATATTTGCACAATAAAAGAAATTCTACAGAAATGTAACTTTTAGTATTGTTTCAGTATAAGCCCAAGTTAACTCCCTTGTATGCACTGCAATGAACTACACTAACTGTCAAGGAGACACTGCCAAAAGTGTATTTAGCTTCCAAACCAGCAGTTCATTAAAACAAAAAGATTGATGACAACAGAAAGAGCATTATATTTTCATTACAATCTAATATGTATTAGAACAGCACACTTTATATTGCAGTTATTTCTGATACAATGTTTACGGCACCTGTGTGATACCTTCTGATAATGTTATCTCTCGTCTTTGGATACACATTATCTGTATGAAAGACAGCTGGGAACAGGGGTTGGATATCTAAGTTTTCTTCATGGTCTAGAGGCAAGAATGTAATCCTACATAAGCTGCTATTTAATTTCACTTTGTCACTCAAACCAGTTCAGCATGCATGTGTGCATGTGCAATTACATGAAACACAAAACCGTAAGTCCTAGAAAAATACATGTAGAGAAAAACAAAAGTAGGAATAATGCGATAATAAACATGACACCCCAACAGAATACAAACAAACAAGCCAACGAATAATAATTTGAAAATGCAGAAGAAGTATAAAGAATGTATTGTCAAAATGAAAGAGGAACAGTGAAGAAATTCAACAGCTAAAGCTCTTCTGGTTCTAATTGCTCTTGTATATGAACCATTATTCATGTATCTTTTGAATTTGACAGAAGTTTGAAGTATTCAGCATTTCATGGGAAATATTTAGCTTTTTCACTATCAGGTCTAAAAATGAGGTATTCTTTTGAACTAGAGATAGTTCAAACTAACTCTAGATAGTTTGATAGTATCTTTTGAACTAGAGTGTTTGCAAAAGGTAATAATCTTTATGAACCTGAGAATATTGACAGTAGGAGGGTCAGACATAAACATCTCCCACAGTACAGCACTGTAACATTGTCCAAGGGCATTAGCAATTCATTCTGCCTATCTCTGATTACAGGTCATAGATTAGACCGGATAAATATTGGAACAGATTATTCATATGTTCCATTATGCCAGTTCTTACACCTCTACATTGACTGAACAAACACCATTTATTTAAAGATGCTCATTATATTCATGATTTGAAGAGGGATTTGGCTATTTAGGAATTGTGAAATGGATTCATGAAGAATTTTAATCTGTGCTGGTCATTCAGGTGAATTGTTTAGTTACAAACCCAACAGACAAATCAGTTGACTAAAGCCATTTTTGAACTAGTTTTAAAAAATTTTAACATTAGCAAGCACACATATGTGACTGAGCTGATAAACAGCCAATCTGTGAACCTTCTTGGAACTGATTTAATGCCATTAATACACTTAATAGCATAATCCTGGACAACAGCTTGAATTTTGTTCACTAAACTTTACAAACATTTCTTCTAGCTTCTTTCTAAATGTAGTTGTTTCCTAAAGGGACCACTCTTTATAATTAAAATCTTCTCATCAATTAGCCAAACTCAAGGTTCTTGGCTTATTTTAAGCTTACTTGAAGGGAAAAGATGTTACCATGTTTTTACTATTTTCAGCTTCTCCTCTAGATAAACAGCTATAGCTAGGAACAAATTTTGTTTTGCTGCTTCCAAGTATTTCTCCCTGCAAGTACCTTTGTACTTTGACTACCATATCTACTGGCCAGAACCAATTGCATTTGGTATGTGCAGGGGAAAAAACACCATTATCTAAGAAACAACAGGAAAGCACAAGGAAGCAATGAAGTACCTCACATTATATGCCATCAATAAATTTGGTGATGAGGGGATTTATACCAACAACTCCTCCAGTTTTAACAAGGACTAAAACCAGAACTCCATTGGCATTCAGCATTCTAAAAAGAAACGGCCATGCAAAGAAGCTATTTTTGAAGATGGGCATCTTGTGCTCATCTTCATCCTGCGCATGTGAGCTGTGCTAGCATTATATACTTTTGCTTCAGTTCCTCATGCTTTATTTTTATGGATGAAGCAGTTCTGTTGAGATCCTTGCAATCAATAGAACACTTCACCATAAAATGACAGCTGATACAACAAAAATGATGGCAGTGTGAGGATAAGCCCATGTACTGGGTGGTCATCCACATTTTCAAATCTCACATCTGCAAGACTGCCAGAAAATTCCACAGTAATAGGTTCAGTGTTTACAATCCTTTCATAACCTATTTTATTTCAAGTTATGACTTTCCTCTAGCTTATCAAGGATATCTACTATTAAAGCAAAAAATATGTTTAAATAATTATTCAGTTAACAGGGAGAATTATCAAAATATATTTGGGTAAATATATATCAAGAAAACCAAAAGAGAGTTCTTCCACCCACTGGTTACTCTCTTCTGGGTATAAATCCTCACTTCTGAACCCAAGTTAAGTGAAACAGTTTGATAGTTTGTTTCCTCCTGGGCCAATGAAGACATTCTACATATTTAAGGCATCTAAATTCATTTTATCTTGCTAAAAGATTACTGTCTAATCTACGATAGTTACTGTACCTGCAGAATCCCTTTACATACCACCCAGAGGTGACTACGCACTAGTCTCAGACACAGCCTCTTCCCTTTCAATGGGAACACAAAATGTACCAACAAGATTTGGAAAAAAATCATTGTTTTAGTTTATCTATTTCACAAATTCCACTCTGGACCCATTAAATATTCCTACAGTACTTGTGACAGTATGCATTTATGCCCTGGTAGAGTCCACCGATAAATCAAACTAAGACTCTGACAACAGCCAGCATGTTACAGAAGAAAACATGGCATAATTTGTTCTTACTTCAGGTCTCACCTTGTTCTTTACTTAGAGATTGCTTTAAGCCTTGGGAGATGAAATGTTAATATCCCTTTAAAATTTTTTATTAGGATCTACTTTAATTCACTTTACCATTTTGTTACCTACATAAAGATCCAGTCCCTTTAGAATACTACCAAGTTCATGCATATTGGTTACTCGTTTAACCTGACTATCAACACTCCCATTCATCTCGAGGTTCTAGACAACACATGTGATACCAATGAGAATCATGAATTTAAACATGGGAAAAATAAAAATACTGCCTATTTCAGATGACTTCCTAAACCTTTATTTTCTACACATTTTCACTGAGGTAGTAAAATATTCAAAATGGTTGTAAAGGTTTGATATGAAAGATAAACAACCTCCACGTACACTGCTGAATCTTAGACGTTAAAACTAAGTGCTCGTCTGTACAGTGCAATGACAGTACTTGTATGAGTTGATATCCTAGCAAAACCTATATGACTTCTGTTCCCAGCAAATCTTGTACAGCCACATTCTGCCACAGATACTACACAAATCCTCCTATTTGCAGCTCTTACTAGCTGCATCCTGAACAGGCTAAGACTCTTGATTACAGCTCGTGTAATGTTCATTCAGGTTAGCAACTGCACATATTGCTGATTATACCCAAGTCAGCTATTAATCAGTTTGGGCAGTTATTGCAAGTGAAGCTAACTTGCTGCAAACTAGCTCAGGAGTATCTGAATGGTCTTGCATTGGACTGTGCAGACACACTGTTAGCATCAACTAGGAGTAATAAGGGACACCAATGCACTTTCCCCATATGGGCTTTAGGGCACTTCAGGTGTGCAGTGCTAAATTTTTTCCTCTTTATGCAGCCTAATGCACTATGACAATTTTCATGCTGCTTTTAGGGAAAGCTTTTTTTAATGATACAATTAGTGTTACTTAGAATTCAGATTTATCAGAAAACATTGTAATCAGATGAAAAGTAATTTCTGGTGTGCACAACAATACACACCAGTGTAGTTAAACATTCTGGAGTTATAGTCTTTTCTTGGCTCCCCACTCTATCACAATGCAGTGATTTCTACGGTGCAAAAGCCAAGTCCAATAATCATCCTCAAAAGATATGGCATGCAAGTCCAATTATATGTGGAATGATTTATTTTCCGCATGGAATATGGAAATATTATGGAAAAAAGAATTTCCCTATGTGCTTCTTCAGGGACTATAACATGTCTGTCCTACTACATTTTTTAACAATATTGAAATTTTAATCTTTAAAGTCCAACTAAATCTTCCTCTCCTTCCCTTTGTCAGTTACAAAACCAGATTTTAATATCTTAACACTTCCAATGACCTTGCTTTTTTATGCAGTGGTGGTAGTAGCTTTATGCACTATTAGTGTTATTAAAAAAATCAGATATGCTGGATGCTTCTACAGCTATTTATTAAAAATGAGATAAACACTTTTTAAAGAATAAACTGTTTAAGATCCCAAAACATTAACAGATTCTGCATATAAATTTACAATGACAACTTAGCCAAATTTAGACCCAATCCTAAAAGGTCGGTTGCGTAAATAGACTTTCCCAAAGTTCAGGAATATTTAGAACTTGTAACCCCTTCCGCACATATAACGTGCAGCTTTTCCTTTCTTAGCAAAACCAAACTAATTTTTCTCATTAACTTCATATTGAAACAACACCTTAAAATCACTACAGCTTAAGATGATGAACTTTTGTGTCAGTTTGTCCTGCTGTTGCAAATTGTTGCTGAATATCACTGTGCAGATGCAGGTATGTTTTATCAGTGACAGTTTTGTCTTGTTGTTATCTGTGTCTCCAATCAAAAAAACAAGTTCATGATTTTGCATTTCCTCTGTAGGTGACAAGGATAAATGAGCATGACTCCTTCTTCTCTCTCTTTTCTGCTTCCCCTCCATCCCAATTGCTATTTTTCAAAATAACAGAGTGTACAATCAAGATGCTCTGGTCCTTTAGAAACTAAAAAGTACAGCAATCATGTGACTTGGTCACAACTTTAAATGTCAACCTATCTTTCACGGTGTTAGTTATAAAAACAAGTTTCAGTATTCTAGAACTCCCAAGGACCTTGATTTTTCATTCAATTTTTGTAATAGCAGGAAATGTAACTACTTTTTGGTGAAGGTATTTTTAACTGTAATAATCAGGAAATTCAGAACAGATTCCATTCTGAAGCTCTTTGAAATTTTGAAGATTTGAAGCTATATTTAGATCTCACTGCAAGTTACATCATTGTAAGTTAAGCCTACAGTTAAAAAAAGATATATGCATTTTTAAGTAATTACCAGATAACTTAGATAGCCAAACACCAAGTAACTTCAACCACCTGAGAAATGCAATAATAGCTTTACAATATTCTTCCTAAAGGACTGAGCTACTATTTCTCACACCATCTAAGGAAGTGAGAAAATAAAGAAACAAGTCCACCAGACTGAAATTGCTTTAGTTAGGAATTTAAAAAAACGGTTGGCAAAGGGTTGTTACTGTGTATTTAGACTACTTTCTATTTGAAATATAAATTACAGGTGAGGAGAAGGAAAATTCAGCAATCAAACTGGGACATAGAACAAAAGTGTTGTCATTTGCAAAGCGACTATGAGCCAAACTAGAGAATTTAAACAGAGATTCTTGCCTATATATCTTTGGCCCATATTTCTTTAGTAGCTCATGTTTTATTTTCAAATGCAATTTAGATACTTCCAAATCTGTATTTTATTGGAAATCAATTGGACTTTGACTTATGAGTGCATATGAAAGCTCATCTTGCCTTTTACAAGAGGCTATTTTGTCACTAGGCTAGTGAATCACTCAGTAATTTTCAAAAATGTTATTCAATACTTTTTGTGTCTATTAAATGCTACAAACATTTATCACTATACTTACATGAAAATAAATTTAAATCAATAAGAGTTCAGCAGTCCTCCCAACACTAAAATGAAAGCTTAAGTTAAAATAAGCCTATCTTGTATTTAAAAACATTTCACTAACTACAACATTTGTACATAAACAAACCATGTAGGTAAAGGTGAGTACATTTAGTTTTGCAGTTTTGTTTTCCTCTTTACTATATTCATAAACCAATCTGTGGTATTTTTGTTGCCAGACTGAATCAGGGAACAATGTACAGCAACCTCACCCCAACGTCTCTTCTGAGACTTTAAACCAGCTCAAATTTAGATAAACATCTTAAATTAAGTTTTAATGGTTTGCCTATCTTTACTTACATCACACCCAAATCTCTGCAAGCAGATGGTTCCAATTATACAGTTGATATTTTCAAAGAGAAAAAAAAATAATGAAGTTGGAAATGTGATGAAAATAATAAATAAATACTGCTGCAGTAACGAGACGTATATGACTATTTCCTAATGATGGTTGTATGTATTTTCAAAAGGCAAAGAAATGGCAGAAGAATCTTCCCACTGTTTTAACCTTTGGTTAGTGGTGTCAATTTTCACTTTTACCATAGGGAACTGTTATTATGCCTGACCCCATGAAGGTGCCAGGTACATTCTGATAGCAGGGGAAAAGATTTGGAAGGGAAAACAAAAATATGCAGGAATTTTACAGTAAAATAGAACAAGGAAATGGATCCCATCATCTCGGGAGTTCTTAACGTTATAATCTTTTAGGGCAGGAGAATTAAAGTGCTGTGAAATCAATGACTACAAGGGCTGAGGAGCTACTTTAAAGGTCTCCTTCAGATTAGAACACCGTCCACACAAGTGTCCTCAAAGCACTGAGGACATACAGTATCTTTGGCCTAGCATGGATGCAGAAAAGAGTGTCTGGATTTCTACACCTCAGGCATACTTAGAGACAAATCCTGTCCAAAGTCAGGCTTTGCTTGACTTAGCAAAACCAACAGCAACGGACATATTTGCAATAATTTACATATGTGGCTTAGGTTAACAGCACTAAATGGTGATACTTAGATACAAAATTATTTAGTGGTCTGATTCAACACTACATTACTGCAATGAAATTATGGTAGTGTAAATCAAGACTAGCATGGGGCTGAGGTGAGGCTCACTATCATTGCCATTATAATTCTCTAGTATTTCAATGGCAAGTTACACATAGAATTATAGAATCATATAACCACAGAATCAGTAAGGCCAGAAGGGATCACCTGGAGATCAGCTAGTCCAACGTCCCTGCTCAGCAGGGTCACCTAGAGCATGTTAGACAGGGTTGCATCCAGGCGGGCCTTGAAGATCTCCAGAGAAGGAGACTCCACAACCTCTTGGGGCAACCTGCTCCAGTGCTCTGTCACTCTCACAGGGAGGAAGTTTTTGCTTATATTCAGGCCGAACTTCCTGTGCTTCAGTTTCTGCCCATTGCCTCTTGTCCTGTCACACGGGACAACTGAAAAGAGTTTGTCCCCATCCCCTTGACACCCTCCCTTCAGGTACTTGTACACATTGATAAGATCCCCCCTCAGTCTTCTCTTCCCCAGGCTGAAGAGGCCCAGCTCTCACAGCCGTTCCTCATAGGGCAGGTGCTCCAGCCCTCCGATCATCTTTGTAGCCCTACGCTGGACTCTTTCCAGTAGCTCCATTTGTGTCTTGTCCTGGGGAGTCCAGAACTGGACACAGTACTCGAGATGAGGCCTCCCCAGGGCTGAGTAGAGGCTGAGTAGAGGCAGGATCACCTCCCTCGACCTGCTGGCAACACTCTTCCCAATGCACCCCAGGAGACTGTTGGCCTTCCTGGCCACAAGGGCACATTGCTGGCTCATGGTCAACCTGTCATCCACCAGCACTCCCAGGTCCTTCTCTGCAGAGCTGCTCTCCACAAGGTCAGTCCCCAGCTTGTACTGGTGCCTAGGGTTATTTCTCCCTAGGTGCAGGACTCTGCACTTGCCCTTGTTGAACCTCACGAGGTTCCTCTCCGCCCAACTCTCCAGCCTGTCTAGGTCTCTCTGAACGGCAGCACAGCCCTCAGGTGTGTCAGCCACTCCTGCCAGTTCAGTATCATCAGCAAACTTGCTGAGGAGGTACTCCATCCCCTCATCCATGTCATTGATGAAGACGTTGAACAGGATGGGACCCAGTACTGAGCCCTGGGGGACACCACATATGTAATTAGAAGTTCCACTTGTTTTCAGCGATGCATCCTACCGCTCTATTTGATACTAATGATCTCTTTTTTATGCCGTACAGAAATCATGTATATCTATCTGCACCTGCTGAAAATATCTTTTAACTCTGAGGGCTACCTTTAGAGGCAGAATGCATGTCACATATTTTGCAATAGGATAAAATTGAAGGAAAGGCTTATTTTGCCGAGGGCCACATGATGTATGAGTGATACAGGTTAATTTTTCAGTTCCTAGTTCTTTGCTGTAACTGGTAGGCTTCCCTACATTTTTGTGGGCAGCTACTACCCCGGAAAACATTCTTTTTCAAAAAGGCAGAGCATAGGTAACCACAGGGCAGCTTTATTTACCCTGTCTCCACAGTAATGTGACTTTTTTTCTAAGCTGAAAGAACTCTCTCTTGGGATAAAAAGAGCAATTTGTTCTCCTGGTTAAATTGTTTCTTGTTTTTTTCCTGATGAGCCGAGAGTCTGGCAATTACTGGGACAGATGTAGCAATGATTTTTATGACATAGAAACTTGTCCACAGAAATGAAACTGAAATCTCCAAGCTAATTTCTCACACACTGGTCTTTTAGACAGTTGTCAGGTAAGAACTGTTACTGACTTTCATCACTTTGGACAAGATTTGAATTAGTGAACTACTCCATTAAGATGTTATTATAGCAGTTCTGTGCAGAGTGACACTTTCTGTCAAGTTTTTGTCATTTATTCTGAATACACCCAAGCCAGACATGGAATCAGCATTAAAAATGAGGGTTTATATCTCTCTGAAACCTCAATTCTGCATTGTATATAGCCAGTGCCTATGCTGTAACCAGTGTTAGGTGCGTGAAGAGCATCCTCTGAAGCAGGCACCAGGTAAAATTTCTGTTTGCAAGGTCACAGTCTACTTCACCTTCCCCAGACTACAGATGACTGAATGCCCTGGCCAAACCCCTCAGGTAGGAACCAGTTAAAAGTAGCCTGATAATTTTCTTGTCTTCCAGATCCAGTCTTCCTCACTGCTTACCCCTCCCTCCAAAAAGGGGGGGTAGGAACTGGTGGTTGATACTTTGGGAATGTTTTCTGTGCATTAGTTGGAGATTGACTTTCAGAGCTTGATTATAGGCTTGGGAGGGAAGGAGACATCCTTCCTTTGTTCCAAAATGTCTCTCTGCTTGTAATCATAGCTGCAGGCAAATTTTAATACATGTAATTTATAGCTGTTTTCTTAGCAAGAACTGACTGACATTGTTTCTTCTTTAAAGCCACTGTAAGGAAAATATTGCTATTTAACTAAACTTTGTTAATATTTCTGTCACTTTTATGAGCTAATAATAATATACAGCTTAATTTCCATGTGAGTAGAACAGGAACAAAAGGAGACATACAGCACAAGAAACCCTCTGAAAGTCAAATCATATATTCCTACAATAGGAAACATTCCCCAAATGAAGAAATATAAATGACTTAATTTTTCGTACCAAAAATTTTCATTCATTTCACTTAATGATACTAGTTACCGTTCTCAGTGTAACTGCATAAGAAAATTATTTTACTGATAGATAAAGCAGGACAAATGCATTTTTTTTTTCTGTACAAAATTAGTCTGCAGCACAGCTGGAATTGAAGCCCAGCAGCTCTAACCAGAAGTGTCCCATCTTGAACTTAAAGGCTGCTGTCGCTTCACCTAATTAAATACTTGAACTCTGAAGATTTCGTGCTTTTACAGGTTAAGATTCTCCTGCAGTCATCTCCCTGATTTTTTAAAAGGTGCATCTTCATAATCACTTTAATTAATAGTGTTCAAAATAGAAAACTCTTCATTAAAAGAAAGCGCGTAAGAGTGTCTATCTGAATGTTTATAATGTTTGTGCTTGTTAGGTCATAGATTCATCCATGCAACATAATACAAAGGCTGAGGCTGAAAAGCAGTATCCTTTTTCTTTGATTAACTATAGCAGTTTGATCAGGAATCATTTACTTTAAGAAAAATGAACACTTGAGTCAGGTTTAAAAAAGAAATCATATGAAACTGTTCCAAATTTTTAATTTGGTAATTAAAAAATGATAAAGTTATGGAAAAAAAAAAAAAAAAAAAAAGAAAAGGATAAAACTCAATGAATTTGTAACATTTCCAACAGATCCTAAATAATTTAGGAATCTCAGGGGTCTGATTCACAAGCAGTGACAATCTACACTGAGACAGCCCAGTTGTGGAGAGTTAATCAACACTGTTCACGCTGATTTTGTTTTGTCTTTTAACATAAACCCATGAAATAAATGTTGCAGTTCTGGAGCTGCGTCAGAAGCAGCATAACCCACCCAGGCATGATGGGGTTGCTGGATGTATCCGGACTGCATCTTTTTAGCCCTGCAACATATGCTGTTCCCACGTGTGAGTCAAGGCCTCCAAGACAATTTTTAGAAATGTCTAAGTGCTAAAGAGGTACTTGAACTTCTGAAGATGCAGCTTTGGACTATGGTACCCACGTGTCTAATTCCCACTGAAATCAGTAACTGCAAGAGGATATTCATCAGTGTGAACAGCAGTATCCAAGCCAGCCTCTATGGTGACCAGTCTAAGCTGTTAAATTGCTCTGGTATTGCTTTATGCTCCTTAGTGCTCCTCTGAATGCGTAAACATATATAGATAAACCCCAAAGTTGCTTCTCAAAAAGAGATTCTTTACCATATGCACTCCATTTGTCTCCACTTGGATTCTGTAAGATGCAGATCTATCCAAAAACTGTTTCTAAGGGAAAACTACATATTTGCCCCATTTCTGGGTTTAAATATTTTGACTCATTTGCCCCAACCAGAATCATTTCCAATTTTGTAATCACCATTTGAAAACTTCTCATAAAATAAGTATATGAAGATGATTAAAAAGGGAAAGTTTATTTTAAATTCAAGAAAGGCGGCTGTGTTTATCTAGGGCAAGATACAGACTGAATTTCACAAACATTACATTTTTTACTGCTTGCTTGATAGGTCCCATCTTCAGGTTGTCAGGCATTTCAAAAAGCTTGAAATATGGCTAGATGTGTTTTTGGAGATATAATTATCATATCAAATAAGTGGGATTGAAAAGGGGAAGAAGGGTACTCTTGTACAATGTGAATTTCAATAACGACAAAAGGAGCTCCACCGGAAGGCACCCTTGCCACACGCAAGTACAGTTATATGCATCATTTTGACAATAAACCTGTTTCTGGAAGCATATTGTAAAGTGAAAAAGCAGCATGGATATTAAAAAATGAGAAACGACACTATAAAAATAAGTACCAGAGAGGTCCACTGTTCACACCTATTGCTTTTAGAAGTGCAGTTACCTTAGCTTCCTGGTAGGAACAGTGGAAAGGGTTTGGCACCTTCTCACTCTTGTCCCTTCACTGCCTATGGAGGGACCCCAGGGATCCCTAAAATTAAGTGAGATGATCATACGCAAAAATGCTTAACATTGCAGACATGCATACTGGATTGCAGGGCTCCTCCTGTGCTTGTGTGGGAGTTGTGGGAGTTCATCCACAAGCAGCCCCATTAATCAATTATCAAGATTCTGGACATGATGGATTCTTTATCCATATGTATCATATAAATTTAAGCGCTTCTATTTTTCAGCAATTTTATTTGTCTAGTTCTTTAGATTTACACAATGCTGAGTTAACACTGAATATGTATGAAAATATCACGCTGTTTTCCTCAAGAGATTTTACTCTAAAGCCCTGTGCCAGTATTGTCTTCTCTTTCTAATTCCCACTGGTAAAAAGCTGGTGACGGCCCCAAGAAATTACCTCATTAACCTCATTCATCAAATGCCTTAATTCAGAAAAAAATATTAAATAATAACACAAATTGCTTCTAATATTAGGATGCAAATGTCTCAGATGTCGTTAGTTTTTAGAGTAGCTCTATGAGATCATTATGAAATCCATTTTAGAGACTGGGAAAATAAAGTACAAAATAATTAACTACCTTGCCTAAGACACTGCAGATCACAGTCTGAGCCAGGACTTGAGCTAGCTTCAAGACAATAACCTTGGTTTAAAAAGCAAGCCAAGTAATCCCAACCCAGGCACCCAAACACCACAGGGAAGACCAGCAAATTCACAAAAGCTAGACTTAAGTTGAACAAGATTTAACATATTTGTACTTTCTGGGAGGGATCACATTCCCAAACTTTTCTCCCATGACTATGAAGTATAAAACCCTACCCTTAGTTCCTCCACCTATATGAAATCAAAATTATGGATGGAATCACAAAGCTTTGTGATCAAAGGTTTAAATAAAAAACCAAACACCTATGAAAAGAGATCTCATAAATCAACAATATTGGAACTGCTCTTTAGCAAAAACTGTAGTAGCAAATAGAGTGCCCAAAAGATTTCAGTGAAGGCAGGGAAGCCACAAATAAAGAACTCTAGGCAGAACTGATTTTTAAAATATTTAAAATATTTTAAAATAGATCTATGCAACAGTGAATGTGACTGATATTCTCAGTGCAAAGGTTGGGAACACACTTCTTGTTACATAACTAAGCAACAAAGTCTCTTGTTTGTAGAAAAAGTGTTATATATCTGTGAGGTGCAATTTTCTTTTGCTGACATTAATCCTCTAATAATACATTAATTATCATTAATAGTAGAGGCCAGGATATGAATAGCTTGCATCTTTTCCCACTTGGCTCTAAGGAAAACTTGCTACTTTCAAATTCTGGTTTTACCTTGTGGTACACAGACATAGCTAATAGTTAATATCAATTCACATGAAATGATAATTCAATCTAGAAACAAATTACTTTTATCTTAAAATGGGAGGATATTGTCCTAGACTTCCAAAGCTCTCAGAAGTGGAGACAGACCATCATAAAAACAAGGGTTATAAACTTGAATTTATTATAGACAAATAGGGCTCTGGCCTATGAATTCTCTTTGCCTATTAAGTTAGTGAGCCTTGACAAAGCCATCATCTGAGGTCTAGCTGACAAATTGTCTGGAGCAGTGATTTGAAGGGTGTTGGCTGTCTTACAAGCATTTCAATTTTGAGGAGAACGTGGCATCATGTTCCTCTTCCTCTGGAAGAGCTACTTGTTAATCCAGATTTTTTGGAGCTCACCAGCAGATTCTCGGCACTGGAGCACGTAGATACTGCAATGATGGCAGTTACCGAAATAAGCAGCCCCCTGGCCCTTCCTCCCCAGATATGAGACTGACAAGTTATGATGAAAAAGAATCCTCTCTAAGAAGCCTGTGGGAAGACAGGGATGATTTTATATTTGACTGGAGAGCAAGGAAGTTTATCATTTGGAGGAAGAGTGCTTTGAGGAATTCAAATGAAGAAACAGAGACCTTTCCAAACACTTGATCAATATTTGGTGGATTTCTTTGAAGCATGAGTTTCCAAGAAATAGAGACAGCAGTATCACACCTCTGGATTTAGGACAAATCTCTTCTTCTGGAATAGCTGTTCCAAAGTGTTCAACAAAGCAATTTGAGATTCAAGGACAAATATTCAGAGCAATGCAGCCCTGACGGATGTTACCTTTGTGAAACTGGGGGCTGAGTGGAATGAACACTTCTGAAAAGCTGGCTACTTGTTTTAGGGCTTAAATGGGATTAATACTTTTCTAAAATCTATTGCCAAACTGCAAATACTAAGTCCATTTGGAAATCTGATCCTGATATATTTTATAAAGCTGTCATTTTCTTCACCAAAGGTATTTGGTGAAAAGTGTTTCAGATATCTTCTTCCACAGTCAGCTACACAAGGAGTCCGATAGAAAAGACGACAGTTCGCTGTCTGAATGCTATTTCACAGTGGGAAGAAAGTACAGATTACAACAATCAGTTGCTACTATCTCAGCATGGAGAAGAGAACAGCATTCAACCATGAGTTAAGTTTTTTGTCATTTTTTATACCAGTTTTTGCTGGTCCATTGAACTAAATGAACTAGTAAAATATACAGGGACTAGAGCCTGATTTTATTCCAGTCTGAAATGAAGAAAAATACAAACCTGTCTTTAAAGAAAACTCTTAACTGACACCCAGCAGAACAAAATCCAGCTTTTTAAATTCTGATCTCAGGTCATCAAACGTCTGATGACCAAGTATTCAACAAATGACACAGTAAAGCAAAAGGAGGTAGAGAATTATACCTTCAGGTGGCAAAAATGGCCTAGTTCTACTAACTCTCTAGAGCTCCACTGCCTATTGGCATCCCAGCAGCTGGTCTGCAGGAGGTACCCTTAATGGATCACTCCTTTCCTCACCCTGTCTCCTTAAATCTGATAGCCCTCTCCTTGGAGACTGCCCTCCTTTTTTGACCATTTTTTCAGCAAGAAATTGCACGTGTCTGTGGTTAGCAAGCCGCAGTCTAATTCTCAGTGTTCTGAATATACATCACATATTCCCTTAGAAGCACAAATTCTCCTAGAATTGCCCACAGCCACAGATTCCCTAAACCCACTTGTTCTACTCTCAGGTTCAGGTCGATTTCTCTCTTTCTAATAGGACCTTTCTAGAAGTGAGAGTTAAAAGGGGGATTTTTTTTATAATCTTTTCTGTATTCTGTCTCTAAACACATAGAAACATTGTGATGATTAAAAATAAATTATGTGCACTCTGTACTAAAAGGTCTGAAGTCATTTTATTGCTTTTTGGCTAGTTATTTCCTTGAAGCCTGTAATTTCAGAGACATTCAAATATTATGGATAGATCCGTAAGTTCCACGTTTGGAATTATTTATACCTTTAAAAAAACGCTGCCTGTCTCATTGTTTTTCACTGTCATGAGTAGCTAGATTAATTGCATGTTTCAGTGATTAAGCATTTTAAGAAATATTAGAAGCCCACACTTTCTAATAAATTGACATACATTCTAATAAACTGACAACTTCTATATGGTCTTACCACATCTGTTGAATTCTTCATTATTATTTGGCTTATTGCTTTTTAAATTCAGCTTTCTATTTCATAGCACTGCAATGCCTTTTGCAGATTTTTTTTTAATCCCTGAGGTTTCTTGCCTGGTATTGTATCCTACGTTAATTTACCTTTTTCTTTCCACTTACACACTTCTCTCCTCTTCCCACAGTACTCTTTTCTTCTAAAAGTGCTTTCTGTGATAAATGTCTATGATCAAAGCTCCAAATACAATTACTTTTCTCCTGTTATCGAATATAAAAGACCATAGTTTTTCTCCCTTGTGAAGTATTTTGACAAAGGAAGCACACAAAAAGTGGAAGCACTGAACACCTTGCTGCAAACTTGGGGATAACTCTTCCTCTGTCCCTCAAGTCCCGTGTGCTAATAGTTTACTACTATCATAATAGACTACTGAAGTATAGCAGGGTTATACTAGTGTTCAGTTTTGGATAGTATATTTTCCTTGATTAAATATTTCTCAGGGGGTAAATAACAGATAATATTTTATGGCAATGTCTTTTCATGACTTCAGTTATGGAAATGTTCATCATTTTAGGTTTTACTAACTGTCCTCTTAGAGCACAGCTAATCTGGAGAATGGTAAACTTTAGATGTACTCTCAGCCATGACTTGATGAGGGAGGTGATTATTTTTTTGCTCAATTTCTTCTGAATGGCTTAGAGAGTTACCCTGTAAATCCAAAGATGCCCAGTGAACAAAGCAGGCACAAAACAGAAATAAAGTGATTGAATCAAACCCAGTTATTACAGCTTTCAGTGAAGCCTTAGTCATTTTTCACACTTCCAGATATACAAATACTGAATTAAGTTGTAAAATGTGTTACATACGATGTGACCTATTTTAGAGTACCATTCCCATGGATTAAAACATTGCCTGCATTCATCACTGGATTTTGGATGACCAAAAATCATATACTGAGGTAGCATATATCTTCCAGTAGCGCAGAAGTGAAAGCGTGGTTAAAAACAAGCACAAGCTTTAGAATAGGAAGATCTCTTAGTGAGGATGTGCGCTATGAGATAAAGTGACCCTCATGCACGCAAAAACAGAGGAGGTGAGGAAGAAGCGCATGCAGTACCTGGTGATCTCAGAGTCAGGGAGCAGGCCTACGTGGTAGTGGGGATAGGGAGCTGTAAGAAGGAAGCTTTTGTCACACTCGACAGGGGAATAATGCCTAGGAGAAGGTGGTTTATCACACAGTTTGTTCACAGTGCTGTAAACAGGTTCAGGAGGCCTGGTGATACAGAGACAAGAGTAAAAAGATCAGGTGCATGTTAGTGGCCGAGAACATAGAGATAACACAGCAACCAGAGTTTAAAAGCATGCATAGAAAATATCGGTCAAGAACTTTTCAGTAGAGCTTTTCTGACAAGTGAAGTGTGCTGTTAACAGAAACATTAGAATTTGTATTACAGAGAATTACAGCATACAAGTAACTGCATAAAAGGATATATGTAAGTTCCCTGACTTACAGGAAGTGTGTCTCTCAAAGGGAGTATCTTATCTCTAAAGTTCAAAGATGAATTTTTTCAAATACTCTGGTTTTTTTTTAATCTAACTTAATGTTACTTCTGCACAGATTTCCATGACCTTAATAACTTCAGCATTGCATATGTTAATACTTAGAAGAAAACTTGAAGCTTACTTCTTCTAAACAGGTCCTTTTTTCCCATTAGTTTAAGATAAAGATTAATTTAGATTAATTTTTAAAACAATATACTTCTGACCATGTGAGGTGAGGTTTTGTAAGTGAAGCTGTGGTCAAGGTGAGCCATATCCAGTAACAACACCATATATATAGTAACAAACTCTGTAATCAATTAATTTCATTGGAAGGCAATTAATTTCAGGAGTTCTTTGCTCTCTTTTCAGATCCACTGTTCAATATCTGATTATGGAGACCACATCCCACGTAGCTAACACCATTGACAAGACTACTGCAATCGCCCTTGCACTGCTGCTCCAAATTAAGGCCAACGTCCTGCAAAGCTAGGTATCAGAAATAAGATCCTGAAAACAATGCTGACAGGTCTCTAGCATTTCACTTCTGTCCCTTAGTTCGGGGCATGAAAGCCACCCAAAGACCAACCCCTGGGAGAAGCAATACTTACCACAAATCTCCCAGAGAGTCTCTTGGGGAGAGGGGAAGCGGGAAGCAGCCTTTAATACTGCCAGAGAGCCACAGGGGCCAGCCAGCAAACGGTTTTGAAAAAAACGCACCACACCTGTACATTTCCCCTCCTGCAACTTCTCCGACTACTGTGTGGGCCCCAGCAGATACCTCTGGGCTTACTGACAGAGTAAAATTTGACTCATATAATTTCCAGAAGTTTCTGCTCTAGGGGTGCCAAAAAGGAATTGGTGTCATATCCTACCTTCTGCCAGAAGATCCAGTATATACCATTGTCTTTAATCACTGCAATACAGCATTATTTCAGAAATAAAACCTTATTTCAGAAACTCAAAAATAGCAAGAAGCCAAGCAGCTAATGAAACAGTTTTGGTTCTTCTGGCTATACTATGCCTCACTCGGGTATGGTTTTCCCTACAATTTTCACAGGAACCAGAATTTATTATGGTAGTGGCTGCAAGGGCAGATATATAAAACACAAAACTAACCCTTTGTTGTTAGTTTCTGGTTTTGTCCTTTGGGGGAAAAGCAGTAGCTGCTTTATCTAAAATATTAGTCTCACTTAATAACATTATTCTGAGATATCTGACATATTTCTGATTTGAGAACTGTCTCTGCCTGACTTTCCCAGGGAAAAACTTACAGTTGAAAAAAAAAAGGCAATTTAAGATAACTAAGTATCAAAACAGCAAATTTGTCACTCATTTTATTATAAAGCATTTGGTTAAACATTTAGTTCACCCCTTTAAAATACACTTAAGGTAATAATTCTTTTATATTTCACATTTGTTTCATATTTCATAGTTGTTTCAGAGTGGTGGGTTGAATAATTTATGTACTAAATCAATGCTGCCTGTAATATCAAGAATCCAGAGGGGGGGGGGGGAAAAAAAACATTTCTCTTATTGTATTTTAGACTGCCTTTTATTCCCTCAAGAATTATTTTTGCTTCTCAGCAGTATGTTAAAGAACAAGTGCAAATATCAAATACAAAGGGAAGTAGTACAAATACTAGGAAATTTGAAGGAATTCTGCCCCAGTGCAGAAACATGAATATAAACTACAGATTTTCCTTTCGCTTAAAATACTAACCAGCTCACAATCAGCTTGGTACAACAGACAAGTTATTTATCTCCTCTGAGTCTACATAATATGAGATTGTTGCTACTCCTTGAATGTATCCTAAATGCTCAAACTATACTGAGCTGTCAGTGACCATCCAGCCTTGTTCTGAGACAGGCACTATGCTGCAGAGACCCACAGAAAGGAGTAACTGCTATGAACTGACAGCTGCAACCTGCTTCAGAGAGCAGAATGAAGATACATGTTTAGCATTTGGTAAGATATTTAAATCGAATTAGTCATTCAAATCTAAGTACAAACAAAATGTCTCATAAAGCCCAGCAAATTTCAAAATATCTAGTAGTTTTCACTCCTTTCAGTATTGCTGGATGGTAGGATAACAGAAAATTGGAATGTACTTTTAGCTTTTCTCAAGTCAGAGCACTTATGTGATATAACGCAAGTGACACTGTGATCTAGCTGACGTACCCTCTGTAACCCAGTCGAAGAGATTTAAGTTCAAGAGAAGGAATTCAAACTTATCTTTTTGATGCTTGGACTCTTTGCTTGGAAAAACACTCAGGGCATTAGGTAATTCCAATTATGATTGTACTTCTTGTATGGTCTCGGTCCCATGAACTGGACTGAGATCATCATATTCACCTATTTACCATCAGATGTCGTTCCGGTCATTAAGATGAGGTCATTAAGATGAAGTCATTAATATCATGGTCTGAAAATGGCTCTTTAAACACCTTGATACCACTCAGTCTTATGGCCTGCTGAATGCTAATACTACCAATTGCATAGCTGGACCCTGACTGCATGTTGAATTGGCTCAGAAAAGCAATGGAACATAACTAACTGCTAATGTAACATCTTATTTAGTAGATCTGCTCCTCAAACTGTTTGTTTGTTCATTTCTTTTTTACGAGGTAAAACATACATTTTTCTATTTGTCTGGAGCCAAAACTAAACTCTGTGATAAATGAAAGTAGCAGCTACGACATCTAGATGGACCGGAATAATTAATTTAGCATGACCATCAGGCATAGAATAGCACAGGAAAGGCAACAGAAAATGTAAGTAGTAGCGCAGCTTTGCCTGAGCGTGTTACAGTAGATAATTCAATCACAGGCTAGATAACAAACTCGCTCAATGCCACTGGGTTAGTATTCTAACTAGTAGCATGAACAGCAGATATTCATAGATGATTTCCTAGATTAAAAAATAGAAAGTTAGAATTGTTAATCAATATACCCCCAACTGCAATGAGGCAAGATTTCTACAGAAAGGTATAATAGCTAATTGGTGGGAAAGTTAACAGTAATGGTGGGAGATAGAAGAATGATCCAAATCCGCTTTTATTTGTTTGAATTATTTCACAACAGATGGTGTAAGCAATGTAAAAATTCCTAGCTGTTTGTATTCTTTCTTCTTCTGTGTTTGGACCATCGCTGTGGGGGTTTTTTTAGGCTGGCTTTATTTCACAATGGAAGTTAGGAGAAAATGGCATTATTAAAACTGTTCTTTCCTCATTATAATGCGAGGTCCTCAATTTAACTTTTTTATTGTAGAATTCTGTTGGTAGGGTTTAGTTGCCAACACAATGCACATTAAATGTTAACAGTTTCATTTCTTGGATTTTAAAACCTTTTATGATATGGAAGGAAACCAGCTAAGCTCTCACAACATGTTGAGTCTGAGAACTGTAGCCAGAAAATGCTAAATTCTGAGATAAAATAAAGCTCAGAAAGCTACAAGTTTCCAACTATTAATTTTGCAATTTTTGATTTTATTCAAGTTTAATAAAGAAGACTAAGACATTAGCATTGCTAACACAATGTTGTTAGCAAGTGTAAAAGGAACTTTCTTTAAAAGTACATCACTATTAAAAAAAAGCCAGTGGCAATTTAATACGAATGAAGTCTTCCAGTTCATTAGAAGCAATGATTTGCAATATATGTCCTTTGACTTTTAGCTTTTTATTCTTATGACCTGCGAGGAGAACCATAAATCTTACTGATCAATAGATTTATTTAAATTTGCAAGTTAATTTTATTTCAGAGGTTATGTACTGGGAACTGAAATAAGATCCAAACACTCATATCACATGTTCATTTCAACTTAAAAAAAAAGACAGAGAAGTAGTGCGGAGAGATTCAAGAAAATACCAGAAGTGTATTGTCCTAGTTCTTTTTGGAAATCCTCCTGTAATCAATAATTTGTCAGCTTTTCCATTATTAATGTCTATTTTCACGAGCCTCAAAGGCTACTATAATTGCAAAATATAGACTTAAGAAGATAGCAATATATTAGTACTGTAATGAATAAAGAGGATGCCTCACTCCTGTTAAGAAAGCTATTTTAAATGTTGATATTTCTTAAGGTTCTCAAGTGAAATGCCTTAGAGGAAGTGATAAGTAGTGGTAAGTATAATTTAGGACTTTTAATATTCTATACCTAAACTTGTAGTGACAGATGTTATTTGCAATCTGACAAAATAAAGCATTAGGAAACAAAATGACTGCTTAATTTGAAAAAAACAAAACAAAACAAAACAAAAAAACCCCACAGTATTGATTCTCTGTTGCAGTAGGGGAAAAAGGCTGTTTCACATAAGAACGCTGTGACTATCAGACTAAACGCCCATCTACAGCTGTATCTGTTCTCCAACAGTGACATTGTGACATTTAGACAACAGGATCCTTCCTCATTCGGATTCTAGCAATTGGTAAATCAGTGTCCACACAAAACAGAAACAAAATCTAAGCAAACTGTGTTTAATGAGCCTATTCCCATGAACTTGTGCACTCATCCTCATCCCCATTTTAGATTTTATATTCCTAGGCATCACAACACCTTGTGTCAGAGTCCTACAAATTAATCAAGTGACATATCCATAATCTCTGCCTTTACGTATTGCAAGCCTGATATCTGGCAGCACAGAGTAACATTTCAAAAACTTTTATATTTTTGCATTTTAACCTTGGCACTGTATGGAATACCTCCTGTATTCCTCTGTACACTTACAGAAAATGTAAGTAGCTCTTGCCTGTTCAGTTCTCCACGACATATGTACTTTTGTAGATCTGTTACATCCATCTCTGTCATCTCCTTTCTAAACTGGAATTATTGGTTATTTAGCTCCACCTGGAAACTGGGACACACCCTGACCATCTCCAACGCCCTTTGCTGTAGCTTTTGCCAGCTCTCTCCATGCAGTATTCAAGACTTAGCTGCACCATCAAGTCATACAGGAAAACATCATTATATTTTGTACTCTTTTCCTTTCCTATCAGATCCATTTTTTCTTTGACCCTTTTGGCTGCTCTGCAGTACTGAGCTGACATTTTCACAGAACTAATGAAAATTATCCCAAGGTGTGTCTCCTGAGTGATTACAGCTACTTAAGAGCTCATGTCCATGGATATGCACAACATGTACTTAGGCTTACTTTTCCCTAAGTGTTTTATTAAACATTACTTATCCTTACTTATCCTGGTGTGTATTTGACTAACAAACCTATCACCTCATTTCAAAACTCTTCACCCAAGCCTTAAGTTGGATTTCCAAATTTGAATTTTGTTAAAAGTGGTAAGTATTAAGTAGTTTCCACTGAACACATTAAATAGTCAAATGCCTGTTACTTGGGGATCTCTGACCAGCCCGATTAAATATGTATAGGTTACTCAGAACATAATAGAGAGTTTGGTGACATGATGCTAACTACCTTTTTGCTTTAACTTGGGAGAGTAATTCCAGTTAAGACACTAATCAAAATAATTCGGTGAAAAGAAATTGAATCTTATCTTTTTCTTAAGAAAATTATTTAAAATTTGTAAATTTTAAGAATTAGCTTAAGACAGTGTTTGTGTACGGAATACATGAAATATGAAATAGTTATTTAGCAAATTCACGCTTCATTGAAGGGAACAAATAATAATATAGGGCTAAGAAATACAACTGTGAATTCTTTTCTGAAAAGCTGATGACAGAGTTCTACAAGTAGACATCATTAGATGGCAGCATAACTAAATACTGTAAGACCATATATCACCAAGGATCCAAGTTAAGGTTGTATAGGCAAACTATTTTTTATTCTTTTAACTGAACATTTAATGTGTAACTTGGTTAAGTTTTATTTATTTATTTATTTATTTGATACGGAGGTTGAAAAAAGTAAATTGAGAAAGAAATTCCATTATGTAACAATATATTGTAATCAGTATACTCATCAGCAGAGTTGCAAACTTAAGAGCAACAGCATCAGATAAGCACCATGTGAACTGATGTGGTATAACCAGTAGCAGCATTAAGTTGTAGCATCTTCTAGGTGGATGAGCAGTCCAGATGAAGGACAACAACAGGCTGCCAGCAGGGATCAGGTGCATGTCATGCAAACCCCAGAAATCTTGGGTTTCCTCTTTCTGCTTCCCTGGAGAGGGATGGCCTTAGCCTGATTCTCTTAGCACCTTGTCAGTTCATTTTCCTGCCTACTCTTTTTTTCTTTCTTTCTTTTTTTTTTTTTTTTCCTTGCTCTGGTCTTTTGGCACAACTATTCATTATACTGAACTCAAATTTCATCGTCTGAAGGAGCACCGCTTAAGTTCAGCATCCCTGATATCCATTCCTCTTCTCCAGGCCATTTTTCTCCATTGCTTCTTCATGAATCTTCACCTCTTTTTATTTATTTTCTCCCTTGGCCTACACTCCACTTCCAAATCCAAGTTTTGTTGCCCAATAAATATCTGCATTCTCTTCTTGTGATTTCCATTCTTACACAACCAGTGGCAAATTCTCACGCATCTTCGCAGCCAGTCTCACCATAATTCCTTGCCAAATATACTTCCTCTACTCTTCCAATATCTTTAGTGTTCAAATCTGACTGAACTAAGCATTCAGAGCACAGAATAGAATCACTCCTCGTTGTGTTTCTATGTCAGAAAGGGCTGGAAGAAATAGTACAGGGAAAAACTGGCTTTTGCCATATAATGCTGTGCTCAGTCATGCTGACTTTTTTAAACAATCTAGTCACTATTGTGAAGTTATAAGAAGCTTTGATAGACTGCATCATAAGGACAGAATCTTAGAGTTTTACTGCAAAAAATAACATATTTTGGAGGATATATGAATTGCAGTTTTTCCAAAGGCTTATATTTGTTGGTGTTTGGATAGATTTTCCCAAAGGAAGTAGAAATATATAGATTCAAGCTCATTGCTCCCAGATTTCAACATCCTGATGGTAAGCATGGAGATAGTACAGTACTTGAAATAAAAGATTGCCATAATTTTTAACATGAACTAAGCCATATAATTCTCCCTGACTTTACTCCTTAAGTGACTGAGCTAATATATTTAAAATAAATGTTATGTAATTTGATAATAACAGTGGTTAATTAAAATTACTTTTAAAATAATATATATATATATATATAATTTATGTTAAATTTTAAAACTACACAAAACATGCAACTTTTTCTGTTCCCAGATAAACAAATCTAGTCGGAGGTAAAATATGAGCATGAAAATATTAACTTGAACAATTATGTCTGCCAAAGTTACAAGTGATTTAATGTGAAGAATAAGTAAGAGGCATTATCAACTTCCCCATATTCCAATATATAATTCACCTCCTTTAAGGCATAAGTGACATACTGAGTTTAGGTTAGACAAAAGTGATATGATTGTTGAGAGCTCATAATTACTTGTCATATTCGTATAACTGAATCAACATACTTCTAATTATCTTTTATTCATCATCTGTATAGCAACATTGGGTCAAAAATATGGTGTAAAATTCACCATTTGAAAACAGTGCCTACAGTACTCACTGATCTTTTTCATCTAGGAAATATATTCTGTTCCTTCACAAAAACCTACAGGAAATGCAGCTTGCTCCTTTCAGGAAAATATACTTTTTCACAACACGCAGAGCATCTTTTCAATAGTTGATCTAAGTCAACTCATTAAAGATCCCAAAGGAGCAGTTTTCAAAGCTCATACTAAAATCTGAAGTTCTTTTTTCCTTATTTGTTGACTCAACAAAAGCCAAACATTGTCAGAAAACTGTTATTGATATAATATGCAAAACATTATATTAGTTGAAATGTTTCAATCAAGAATAATCCAATCTATAATCAATGCAACTTTAAGGGTGTTCCTACAAAATGTCCTTCTCAACCCAGCCAGCAGTTTATGTGAGTAAACAAGGAACAGCTGAAGAATGCTACATTTAATATAGGGAAAAAAATCCCCTTAGACTTCAGTTAAATGGTTCTCCTCTTTTTTCCTCCAGTCTCCAGCACCTCCTCCTCCAGAAAATGTTATTTCCAAAGATACATTTAAAAGAAATCAAACATGCTTTCCAGAGCAAAACAGATAACTCAGAGAGCTTTTTCTTCCATGAATCTTTAATATCTAGTCAGTGTTAAATGTTAAAGTGATTTTTTTATCAGCTGAATAGTTTGATGTTACCATTTTCTGAAGTTAGAAAGGAAGTAAAAAATCAACATGGTAGTTTATTTTTATGTATCTTTCGCATATGTTGTTCATGAAAGCCAGAAAGAATGAACTACAGGATTTCAGAGTATAATTTCAGATTTTCTGTAAAAAAGGAAGTCTGACATATGCTAAATAGTGAGTTCTCTCTCAGCTCTATTAGTAATGACTATTCCACAAAAATGCTAGGACAAACAGATCATTTGTTTTCTCCCTAATATCACAGAAAAGTTGGTTGGAAGGTATCTCTGGAAGTTATCTAGATTAACCTTTTGCCTGAAGCAGGATTATTGCCATATTAAATCAGGCCAGACATGATTTTATCTAGCCAAATCTTAAAAATCTCAAAGGATGGTGATTTCATAACCCTTTTGAACAACCCACACCCATGCTACCTCACCCCCCTGGTGACATTTTTTCCTTCTTAAATTCCAATCAGGACCCCCCAAAAACACAGTTTGTGGCTATTGGCCCCTTTTATCTCATTTGGCACCACTAAGAAGAGTTTGGCTTCATCATGTTTGTAGCCAAGTAGTTGTAGAGTGCTCTCAGATTGTCCTTTAGTCTCTTCTTGCCAACGTTAAACAAGCCTCAGATTCCTCAGCATCTCTGTAACCTCCATGTGATCTAGGACTTTGAGCATCTGTTGGACTCTCTCCTGTTTTTCCACATCCCCCTTGAACAGGAAGAAGAGTGGGAATTGGTCACACTATTTCAGACCATACTTTCCCTTTATCTGCTGGCCATGCTCCTCTTAATGTATCCCAGTATGTGGTTTACCAGACTGGCAACAAAAGTGTGCTGCTGGGTTTGTACTCAGCTTGGCATCTGCTGTAACCTCCAGACCTTTCCAACGAAGCTGCTATTTAGACGTTTGTTTCACATCCTGTACTGACTTATGGGGCTGTTCCACCCCAGGTGCAGAACTCCATAGAGTTCTGCTTCATGAGGTTTCTCTTGACCTAGTCTTAAAGCTCTGCCATTCGTCATGTCAGTCACTCCCTCTTAATTTAGAGTCATTCACAAAGTTGCTCGGAGTGCATTCTGTGTCATGATCTACATCATCAGTGAAGATATTCAAATGATATCCAGGGTATTCTGAGGTCCTCTGCTTACCACTGGCCACCTGATAGATGTCAAGTGATGATCATTACCCTTTGAACCTAATGGTGCAGTCAGTTCCCAATCCAGTCTCTTCTTTCAGACTATTTTCAGCTTTTAAATGAGAGCACTGTGGGAAACTGTACAAAAGCCTTACTAATGTCTGCTGTTGCATGCAAGAGGGATGTGCTCCAAACATACACATACTAGGATAAAAACACTGCAGTAGGCTGTAGCCGTGCTGAGGGCAGACTAATGAGCAAAGTAGCTGTGCATAGTCCAGGAGACACCCAAAAGAGTATCCAGCAGGAATCCAAAATGTACCTTTTTTCAGCTTTTCCTAATGTTCAGATGAGAGGCTGCTGGAGGAGTTTTATAGAGAGTTCCCTGTGTCCTGCAGCGCATGTTACAGATCTGCCTGCTCTGCCTATAGAAGAGGAATAAAAGAACCTGAAACGCCAGTGCATTCGGTGCATATGGGAGGTGGCAGTGAAGAGGTGTTGCCACGTGTCCTGCAGCAAATCGCGGGTGCATCTCTGTAGGAGATACGGCAAGAGCCAGGGATGCCTTCGGATGCACGGGTGTTTTAGCCCAGGAAAGAAGCATTCCCCCATGAGGCAGCCTCTGTGCTAGCAAGCAGCAGTGGCACTAGCCAGTGGATTGCAGCCACTGCCCTCCCCTCATCCACACAGCCGGTCGTTTCAGCATGAAAGGCAATCAGGTTGGTCAAGCGGCTCATGATTTGCTTTTGGTAAGTCTAAGATGTTGAGAACTTCAGATTCTTCCATATTGTCTGTCATTAGATTCTCTCTCCCATTCATCTTTGCCCCAAATTTTCCTTTTCCTTTTTCAGCTGGCACACCTGTAGAATCACTTTTTGCTACCCTTTAGGACATCTGTAAGTCTTAGCTCCAGCCAATCAGCTTTCTGATTTTAACATTAAACATCCAAGCAACACTGGCCTATGTCTTTTAGTGTCATTCATCCAGAAGCAATTTACCTACCCAATAAGACCTTCTGTTGTATCTTTTTGTTCAACAGAATGGCTCCTTCCTGAGTTCTCAATAAGTTTTCTTTAGAAATTATCCATCTTTCCTGGACCTGTGCCTCTATGACAGCGTCCCAAAAGATTTTGCTTAGTAAATCTCCCCAAAAGCTGAAATTTTCTCTTGTGAAGTCTACAGTCTTAACTTGCTGATTATCTTCCCAGACTTCCTTTGAATCCTGAACTGAACCAACTCATGGCCACTCTGACCCTAACTGCTCTCTATCACCACATTTGCCACCAGTTTTCCCTTTAGTAATCAGTAGATCAAACAGAAAATTACTCCTGTTTATCTCATTGAGCATTTTCATTAGGAAATCATTACCAATGCAGCAAAGGAATCCCCTGGATTGTCTGCACACCACCATCTTACTGAAAAAACAATTTAAATAAGGACTTACTGGAAGAATGTGATGATTGTATTGATAACCTTCATAAAAAATACAAGAAGATAAAGCTTCCATCATCAGTGATTTTAAAATGAATTCAACAAAACCAAAGCAAATTATACCCTTCACTGACAGCATTTTGGACCAATAAGAAATTCAACCTAAATAAGCTCAATTATTAAACAATAACATTCAACATCATTAAAACTTGTGATTCAGGACAATTTTTGGTCACTTTTTACCCCTTGCTCTGGTTGAGTTATTTTTTCTCTATATTTTATTAAGTAAAAGATGTAAAGTTTTTTTTTAATCTTCAGATTCAATATCAGATCAAATAATCAAAAAATACAAATTTTCATCAGCTGAAACATATTTTTGTTGTGGAGAAGAAAAACAGTATTCAAATTTAAAAAATCTTGAATTGAAAAAGATAAAAACAAAAAAGCAAGGAAGAGTGGATAAATTACGCCACATGTTCAATCATTTAAACTTTACAGATAAATTCATTACAGTAAGTAACTTAAAATAAAGTTTGTCACCAGCTTCTCTCAAGTCACATGTACAATGAATTTTAATATTGCAAATGCCTCTTATACTGGAGAAGTTACTGTTCCAAATATTTTTAGCTAGCACAAATGAAATTTGTCAGAAGTGTTGTCATATTATGACTGCATGGGTAATAAATTTCCCTATGTGATCACCATGTACATTAGCTCTGAAAACCTATTACAGTAAGAAATAGGTAGTTTTAATGGACAGCACTGCAGTAGTTAGTAGTCTTTTTAATTATAAAATATTATGTGAGGAAACCTAATTATAAATGATATATCAAGGGATCTATAGGGTGCACTAGAATTATCAATATGATAATTAACTTCCCAGAAGATTTTAAATATTTCTAAACTGGTCAGCACCAAAGACTTTCCAAATACCTTGCATTTAAAGGCAGACTCATCAATAAATCCTACAGCATTGCACAGAGTGCAACCAGTTTATAGCTGTGAAAATCACTGTAAGGATTAACTACAGGATTTTCAATACTGCTCAATTTCCTAAACCTCCTACTTAACTCAGTGTGCCATAGTTAGCTACACGGGTATTTAAAAAAAAAAAAGGCTCATCCTCATTCAAGGATTAAATGTTGTGTTTCTGAAGGTAAGAGCTTCTCTACAATGGAAGTCAGAGGGGAAACCTGGCCTCTTGGCTCATGTTCAGGTGTCCCTCAGACAGGGCTGACAATTGTATGTTCAGTGAGGAAATCTGACGGCAAGAAGTGTATTTTTTTATTAATATCCCATTATACTCATTTTATCTTTGTGTTTTTGTATTCTAGCAATCAGCATAGAATATAAGGAATTAACATTAATATTAAATTCACAGTAACCTCTTCCTTTTCAACAGGTATAAATAAATGCCTGTTTAGAACTATAAGATTTTAGTTTGATTAGCTCAGTCATACTCAGAGTCTGCCCCGATTACTTGACATTTTTATTTCTGCCAGTGCAATATGCCTGCCATAGAAAGTCACATCTGTGGAAAAATTCAGCTTCTCAGGTTAGTAGTGCCAATATTACACAGCCCTTTGGGTATCAGACTTTCATCACAAAACATACATTCTGAAAATTTAAATAGCAAAAACACCACAGAGAGCAGTATTCATGGATATGCATGCTTTGCTGAGTATTCATTCTTCCCAGGTAACACAAAATGGACGGAGTTTTGTATGAATACCTCAGTTGAGAATAGGGCTGTGTCAGTATTTGAGTTTACTATTAGGAGATAAAACAACAAATGAATTTATTTTAAAACAAAATAAAATATTGGGAGAGGAAAGCATTCTCCTTCCTAAAAAGATCAAAAAGACAGTAATTTGTTTCAATATATCTCCTACAGCATTCTTGAAGGAGGTACGCTTTGTCTTAGATACCTTCCCAACCAAGAGGATAGAAGTGTTACTACCTTTTCTTCTATTTTACGATTTCTTTTTAGTGGAACTAATTAGTAAGTTAAAATCAACTACATGAAATGTAAAGAAACACAGGACCATATAAGTATACTTCTGCAGTACCTTGCAGTTCTTCTAACTTAATTGGCCTCTTAGGCTCAATGTAGCTTTTTTCTTCTTTAGAATTACTTCTTCCACGTTCCACAGCTTCTTGGTCTCCTTAGCTATCATCTACTTTTGAGGTTGCATTTTTTTGTTGTTTTTAAAACTTGTCAATCCTTTTTCAGTAATGATGATGCTGAAGTCTCATCACAAAATGACAGTATTCATCCTACAAGCTTACTTACAAAACCTTCATCACTGTAACCTAGGGTTTACATTAGTGTTCTTTCTATACACACACATTTTAGAAATTATGAGATTAGTACTAACCTATGCAAAGCCTTGATGCACAATTTAATGACATCATTGGTTTAACTATTAATTAAAAAATGTACCTTGCTATAACCCTTTGAAGAAAAAATCAACCTAAAGGAATGTCTCATAAACTGAAGGAAAGCAACTGGTTTCACATCCTCAATCAAAACAAAGGAGAAATTTCTTTATCTAAGCCAAGGTTGCAAGGTGTGGTTTACAGACATTTATGTCCTGATTAAAAACTGTATCATGATTTAGTTATTCTGAATATGTCTGATCCAACAAGTCAAGCAGCTTGAGATCTTAGTCATAAGGAACAAGAAAAATTAAATGCAAATTAGTAGGTTACGAAGCTGATGAATACATAAATGGATGAGATTCTTTGGCCTGAGATACCCTGTAGGCCTGGTTAGGTGATCAGAATAGCCTCTTTCTAGCTTTAAACACAACCAATCTATAAATACTGAAGTGTAGAAAAAATTAAATGTATTATTTCCTGTTGCACCAGACATTATACTGAGAGCTGATTTCACAAATGTAACAACTGTTGCCTTCCAAGTGAATGGCAGCTCTCTTCAAACAAAAAGGATAAATGTAAACTGTCTCATGAATGACATTCAGTGTTCATATAACACAAGGCATAAAAGAACCCTCCCAGCATTTCCCTCTTTGTTTTTTATAATTGGAAACCAACTAAATGGATAAAATTCTGCTACCTTACTTCCACATAGTAGGTTGAATCCTTTGAGGAATGTAAGAAGAAAAGAATAGAAGGGGTTTCTAGGGTCATTTTATTCAGTCTTTTCCTACTGCAGATAATCAGATCAAATAATCCCTTTTATGAAGGTATCAAGTGTCATTGTATATGCAGTTTTCTTTTTACCTCCATACTCTCAAAGAAAGCTGCTCCATACTATAATTACTCTAATGGTTAAGATTTTTTTTCCAGCTTCCCACCAAAATTTATTCACAGCCTGCTTATATAAATTTTCCATTTTTCCGTATTATTTACTTTTCACAGCATTTATCCTTCAGTAAATGTACACAAAGCAATTACATCCTATTTCAGCTTTGTTTTCACTAAACTAAACAAGCCAGCCCTTTCAAGGCACACTGTCAGGAACAGGTACAAACTCATGTATAGTCACTCCACCCATACATGCAGTTAGCCAGATGAGTCACTCATCCTAAAATCTTCTAGCTGTGCTAGTAAGGAATTACTGCAGCTACCACACCTGTTAAGAAGCATAATATTTTGCTCAATCTCAGCATTGCTCTAATGTAACCATGTTGTTTAAAAATTAGTGCAGGATGGCATCCAGATATCATGGACCTCAGGTTATCATTCATCTCTGATCTTTCTTTTAGCTGTCCTCATAGTGGTAACAGTTCCATTTCATCTTCCTTCGAACATGGGTGACAACAGCTATATGTCGTACTCTATCTGAGTGCAGTAATTGTTTTAACTAGGTTCTTTGCAATCGTCATGAAAGATAACAAATAAAGAAAAGCATCTGACCTGGTGTAGTCATCCTCCACAAGCATGTGCTTTGGAATGGGTGAGTATCTTCCCGGTGAGATTGGGGCCAGAGATGCCTTGTACTCTAAGGTGCCATTGTTTCCAGAAGTGAGTATATGATTTTCCATTGGTGGAGAATAAGCTGATGGTAAGAACAAGCACTTCATGTTAGTCACATTCATGTTTGATTAGGTCACACCAACATCATTTTCAGTGAAGTACCAACACTGTGCTTATTGCAGTACATAACACCAAAACAGTCTACGTCTGAGACAGCTTAAAACTTAACAAGGCAATAAAAGAATGAACAGCTGGAATTTTCCTGAATAATAATAATAATAATAATAATAATTAATTATTATTATGTTGCTAACTCATTTTACAGAGACTGAATCTTTACAGGGGATCTGAATAAGAAAGAATAGTCTGGGAGAGAGGAAACAAAGATTTTCTTCATTTAGGACTGACTAAATGATGGAAATGCAGGTTGGAAAAAGTGAAATGAAAAGTATAGTCATCATTTTGGCTCCAGCATACTTCAGTGGGAATAATACTGTAAGAGCTTAATGCAGGATCAGAGCAGGAATTTTTGGTATGGCAAGGATTATGTATGGTGAATATTTAAAGCTGTGATATATTAAAGGTGCCAAATTCCTAATAAAATTGAAATTTCAGTACCAACATAGACGGCATCATCATTCAGATCTCAGTAAATCTGGATATAAAACAGAAAGCAGATTCAAATGCTATACATATAATGATTCATAATGACAACTACAGGACTATGTGTCTAATTTTATATTGCGTCTGCAGGTTTTGTTGTTGTTTGTCTGTCTTTTGCCATTCTCGAGTTACTGGGGATATTATTATTACTGGAGAGATGCAGTAACAGTTCTATTCAAATCTCCAGTTAATGTAATTAAAAAGGAAATGATAAATAGGAAAAATAAAGACACATGCATCTGCAGTGAGCTATGATCAATTTTCTCATGAGAAATAACATATTTAAACTTTCTAGTCTTTCTTTTAGTCTTTCTTTCAGATGCTTAGATACAGAATGTTTCAAAAAAAATATCTCTATGGGGAAAGGCTACTACCCACTCTGCAATATTCTGAACATGCAGGTATAATGAAAGATTTCTGGGGGATAAATGAATCTCTATGTACCAACATCCTGGGATAGGTTACTGCATAGCTTTTTAACCCTTATGCTCTCTCTAGAATTGCTTCCATCTTCTCATATGCTGCTGATCTATAATCTGACATAGTAAACCACACTGTTTTAGAGCACCTATATTATTATTTTAGAAAGCATTGTAATGCAGAAGATGATTGGGTGCGAATATTTAGTTGTTTTACTTCTCAAGCTTTGCTAAGGATCCAGACCAGACTGTTGCTGAACAATCATGCCATCTGTTGTAACATTTGCTAAGTAAATAGGTAACCTCAGCACAGTTGAGTATATCGCCTGATGTGCATGTTACAAAACCTTCCCTTCTGTTTTATGGAATAGTGTGAATAAGGAGGATTATGGATAGTCATCTCTGACTTCAGCTTTGTCAGTCCACAGTTGAGCAACACTATGTGGAAGTGCAGAGGAATTTAATCTCTGTTTATTTACTGGGGAAAAGCTGCCTTTTCCAGTCTTTCCTTGCCTTCCTGGCCTTAAGTGCCCCTAGTATTATTGGCAGATGGTCTAACTGGATATGGATCAGTTGCTGATGCTCCTGTCACAAGTTAAAATGCCATCCAGCTGTTAGATGTTGGCAGCTGGTCCCAGCTGGTAGTGGAACCCCAGTCAGACAGAGTTTAAACATCAACTAAATGAAGGGAGGGAGTTCCAGTAATAAACTGGTCAGACTTGCAAGCACTGGGGGAACAGGTAGCTGCAGCATAAGTGTTTAAGGTTGCTGAGAACAAAAAGGGAATGTGAATGGCTGTGTATGGAAGCACCAGGAGGAATAGCATAAAGGTGGCTAATAAGAAAAGCACATGTTGATGGCACCTACTTGTCACCAGTACCCCCAGCACAACTCCAGTTTCTGAGAATAGACAGATCAGTGCAGACTACACCCAAATTAAAACACAGGCTTAAGCCATTAAGAGATGATGGGAATAGATAAAAGAATGAATTTGCAGCCTAGGACATTCAGATAAGGAGACAAAAGACACCTTTGTCACCTGAGGCAATCCCCAGGATTTGCAGAGGTGGGATAAGAGGGAGAGACAATAGACTCTAAATGCTGACATCTCCTAAGGGATACAAAAGGCTCATCAGCAAGGAGGGTATATATATGTAGATATATATATGTAATGGGAACTCCACAGCCACCTCCCTTATGCTCAGTTGTCTCAGGGAGTCCTGGCCAGATCACCTGGATACCCGTCTTTGTACCTGAATGCTGGGCATGAATTTGCGAGCGTGACAATATAAAAACATGAGGTAAGTCACTTTGTTTTACAATAAAATCACCTTTCTCCACATAAGATCTTGCACTGAGCTTTCTTACATCATTTCAACAAATTTTCCTTCTGTCCAGAGAGTATATTCAATGCAAGGACAAACAATGTCTTAGTCCTCAGCCAAGGAATGTCAGATGAACATATATAAAGGACACACTGAGAATGGAGCAAAGTGGGAGAGGAATTTAAAAAGCAGATATGCACAGAAAATTGGTAGATTTGTGGAGGTAGAATAATAATTTAAATTATAAGCAAATATTTTATGCAAATATCATATTCAATTTCCTTAGGCTTTTCACTAAGTCTGTACAGGGTGGTTTGCTGCTCGTTCTTTTTTTTCAGTGGACAGAGGACTAGTCTAAAAATCCATTAATATTTCAAAATATATTTGTACATATTTATCTCATTAATTGTCATAAGAGATAAAGTTCAATCTGCTTACTTGGACAATGGCTGATTGGAATCAGCTCAGCAGTACATTACCTACATTGCTACTTTTGCCGCAAAAGTACTTCAGTAGAGCTATATTGTAATATTTCATGAATGTGGTATACTTAAGTGGCAATAAACATTTCATTCTTGTAGCTTTCCAAGCTGTTTCATAAACTTTAATGGAGTACTTTGGACAAGGTATGAAAACCCACAATTATCTGACAAACTGAAGTCTCATACAAAATGAATCGCAAAAGTCACTTACAATGGGTAATATCTGGCGGGCCATATGGATCGGTCATGTAAATGGTGGTGGGCTTTCCAACTTTGAGATACACTACATCTGATGTGTTCTTCAGTATCGCTACTGCCTCTTCATGGGTAACTTCTTCTAAACTGTAATTATTTACCTTAACGGAGAAATTAGACATGTGAATTAGGATGGAGAAATAGACACAAAAAAAGACACTGTCTTGCAGTTATCACCATGTTAAAAAAAAGCTGTAAACAAAAGGCATTGAAGATTACAGAAGTAGTTTTAACAGTTTAGTCTTTTCTTCGTGGATGTATATTCAAGAACTGACTTAGCAGTATTGACAATATCAGACAATCGTAATAGTCCATCTAAACATTTTGAGAAGGCTGTAGGTCTTGTCAGTACAAAATTCCTTCGTGATGTTCCATTGTCACTGTTGTCATTAACATAAAATTATATTTAAAAATAACTCATTAACTGAGCACCACATCATTTATAGAATTCATCTATGTTATTTGACATATCAAGATCGACTGCCTAAACCTCAGAAATACTCCACACCCTAAAATCTTTTCACCCATGATATTACATTGACAGTTGAAATAATAATAGCTACAGAATAGACCTGTCTATGAGGTGCAGAAAATGAATAGAGGCAGTCATGGAAGGGGGAAAAGAGATTTTGAATGGGAAAGACTGTCAGTTTTCTGTAGGCACAGGAAACACACTGAAATAGTAAGAGGATGTTGCATTAATTCTGTGTTTTATTGGAACAGAGAAATACTTAATCCTAAACAAGGAGGACAGGACTATAGATTAAAGAAGGAAGAAGGTGGTGACAGTCTTGCCTGTTTATGCTCTACTTCTAGGTAAAAAAAAGAGGGGAGGGGAGGGGAGGGGAGGGGAGGGGAGGGGAGGGGAGGGGAGGGAAGGGAAGGGAAGGGAAGGGAAGGGAAGGGAAGGGAAGGGAAGGGAAGGGAAGGGAAGGGAAGGGAAGGGAAGGGGAGGGAAGGGGAGGGGAGGGAGAGAAAAGAAAAAAGCTCAGGCATGGTTTATTATAGTGATGAATAAAATTTATTCACATGTAAATGCATTGTATCCACAGACCAACAACAAGAAGCTCCTATAGGCAGAACAATGAATGGTCCCTGCTCCCCAAAACCACACAGACTGAAGGGAGAAGTTAAAGGATAGAGGAAACAAGTAACTAAGGCTTCAGACTTACACTGTATGCAAACAGGAAAGCCTGCTTTTAAAGGAGAGTGTTGTGCATGAAACATTTCACTGTGATTTAAAGTGCTATCCTTGAACATTTACAGTTATTGCAAGGATTCCTTGTAAAGCTTATGCAACATGGAAGAAAAAGAAACTCCTCAGCTAGGATGAATATAGTATAGCTGTAAATCGTAGAACACAATAACTATCTAGGGAATTCAGTATCAGTAAATTATCAGAGACTCGGCTGTGAACAGGATAATAAGCTACAGCCTTAGGATTTGGCAACTGCAAAGAAATCCAGATATTACAAAGCACTAAAGGACTCCTTATGCCAAGATGATACCATCAACATCGAGAGAGAATGATTGCTATTACATAGTATTGCTAAATGTAAGGATTTGGTCTACATCTTGAATCCATATATAATTCTCAGACTTGGTTTTAAGGCTAACTGAAAGGGGCAATGACAAGCATATTATGGACACTGTATGCAGTCTTTTGATGTCTTCTATATATAAGCCCCTCTCCTCTATTCTATTAATTTCTATTTTTTTATGTTATGTATAAAATTAGCATACATAATGCGCTTTTAATAAACAATTTTATTTTAATTTACTAGGCTAGTAGTAAGAAGAATTGACTGAAATTAAACTTTGCTAACATATTTTAAAACTGACTTAGATATTGAAAATTCATACTGGCAATATAGGCACATTCTTTTCTTCCCCCACTGTCTGTGTATTATATCCTGTTTTGTTTCATTTTAACTCGGGATTTTTGGGAAAAAAACTCATTTTTTGGGGGAAAAACAAAATTGCAAAGAAACTCCCATCATACTGCTCCAGTAAATTATAAAATGTTTTATTCAAAAAAGACACAAGTAAAATATCATAGCACTGTCTGAACAATCTGGGAAAAAAGGGTTTTTGATCTTTTTAGGAGGGCATAAAAACAATTTAGACACAAATTGACTCACTTCAGTCTTTTTTCACAGGTTTCCCCTGGAAATCTAGCTGATCAAAATCATGGTAGCACTGTCATATTTCCATCATAACATACTTGGATGATACAGTTGTGCAATTTGAGGATAAACAGCCATTTTAGAAAGAGGAAATTAAGCATGATACATATAGAACTTATATTTGCCTTTTCAGGTCCTACTTCTTATCTGTCTGATAATAAATTTACATGTAGTTTGTTAAAGCTGGGTACAAGCTGTAGAAATCTTATAATTAAAATAAGAATTAAAAACTGAGCAATTCTAGACTAGGACTCAATACTTGAGTAGTTATGCATTATTTTTTATTTATATACTTAAATATATTTAAGATCACTGCAAAGGTTATGCAAAAGAATTTTTTTTCCTATTCTCTAGTGCACATGAGCTTAAACTTGAAGAACGTTGTGGGAAACTGAAGTAGATACTGGCACTTGGTAGAATCAGAAAGCAGAACACATCAACGAAATGAAGATACAAAGGAGAGCTTCAAAGAAAAGACTGATGGAAGAAAATTTGAGGAAAAGAATAAACCTTCTAAGTAAACAGAGTTCTGCTCTAGAAAGTACTCCAGTAACACATACCGAACTTGGTAATCAAACACCTCAGCAATAGTTAGAAAATTAGAGAGTTTTCCTCTCTACACACAACAGTCCTAGAAAGGAAGCTTGCTACTGATAAATTTTGTGCTGGACTGCATTTCTCAGTGAACAAAGACACTAAGGTAGATTTAAGCTACATCAAGAGCAAACAACAAAACAAAAACAAACAAAAAAGTTGATTCATTCATTAAGGTAAAGATTCTCAGTGGTGCCATCAGGTCTCTCTTAAATGTGAGCTCTATGAGAATAAGACAAAACCACCTTCTTCCAACACTGATGGTCAATTTAGCACTACAACACAAAAAATGCACATTTCCAAGTTTCCTTCAGAATGTAGTAAAGATGTCTGCCCTTGCTTTGGACCTAAAACTCCCATTAGTATGTTATGCATCAATATTTTTTCTACTTTTGCTCCTCACAAAGGAATGTAAATGTATTCTGCTATACAAAAATGAAAACCTAAATACACTGAAAAATTGTATTGTTACATCCCTAGGTACTACTGCAAGATATCTGTAGAGTGTCTACTTTTTAAATAAGGAAGTATTTTGGATATCATCCTTCAAAATCCCATGCCAAAGATGGTGATTACTAGGAGATACAATATCTCAGTTGTTCTTTCTGGTAAGACTGATAGGGAGAAAAGATCCTCATAGGTAGTCTCCAAGAGAGATTTCCTGAGCTTTTCCTTGTTTCCATAAAAGTAACCTACTCCAACAGAATTTCAGCTCTCAACTGTTTCAGCTACCAACAATTTCAGCTACTAATGCTGGCTATGCTTCAATGGCTATGGCAGAGCAAATGCAGGATAAAAAATGTTCAGTTCCTGCTGTTGAGACAACCATAGCAAAGGATGCAATCTGGAAAAAAAAAAAAAAAAAAAAAAAAAAAAAAGGTAAAGAAGATAAAGAGTGGGAAGTGTGCGCAAAATAAAAATGCAAAGTGTATATGACATGCATTCCTCTGAGATACTGAAACTTTTGTGCAGAAGGGCTGACATATATTGTGTAGGTTGAGTACTGCAGGCCAACTTTCTTGGCTCTAGGAGCAATTAAAGAAGCAGTAAAGTAACAGGAAAAAAATCCTAAGACAAATGTATTTTAAAACCAAGTTGAGTGTGGATGTGGAATCCTATAAAGGCTACATCTAGAAGACACCTTAGCTCCAAGAGTCAGGCACGTAAGGCACAGGATGCTGCCATAGGAGTGGCAAGACAAAAGTCAAAAAGAAAATAAGCATGGAACAAGTGTGTGGGGTTAGTTTGTTTGTTTATTTGCTTTTTTCTGATGTGAAAAGTTCCATATGCAGAAAACACAGAAATGCAAACAGCACCTGGAGTAGGAAAAGATACCAGGAAAGCAGTCTCTATAAATGGAAAGCATGTGGTAAGAGGACATACTGCTATTACAGGAAAAGAATAAGAGGAAATAATACATAAAGAAGAAATTAAAGATATTTACAAGTCTAAACAAATAAGATATTTGAGTGATGGGTTATATCACTAATCAGTGTTGCCAAAGAGACATAAAATGATCTTTTTTCTTAAGTGGCATAATGAAGGCAATGTAATTGTAAACATAAACCAGAATTATCTTATTTGGAAAAACTCCTGATTCATATTAGAAAACAAAGGTACTGAGATGTAGCTGGAGAAAAAAGCTTTGAATTCCCCAAATGACTGTACAAGTGCTCTAAAAAATAACTATTCACAAGAACATAAGCTGATAAGAGAATAAAAGAACTCTGGAGGAATAAGCCTGTCTTAATTTATTTACTTTTTTTAAAGGAAAATTGTTCCTTTCATCCATTGATTTAGAGTAAGTGAGATTTAATTCACTCAAAGAATAAGAGAAATAGGTGATCTTTACCTTGCCAGTGGCAATGTTTGCTTTTGTGTTATATTCTACATTTTAGTCAGAAAGCTAGAGAAAGGCCAGAGTCAGTGACGGAGTAAATTTGGCTCAGAGCCCAGTGCTGCATCAGGAAGAATGCAGCCACCGTTGTGAGTTCACTGAGATGGTTCAGCATAAATTCATTCTCCATTTCAGACTATTACATCTTTTTTTCTAATGTGTTTGCTTCGTGCCAGTCGGCCAGTAAAATCTACAAATTAGACACTGTCTGTTCACATTGCCTTTATGCCTAACTGGGTAACGTCTGTCCTTCAGCTCACATAATGGCAGATTGCTGAATCTATGAATGCACCTAGCCGAGCAAAGAGGGTGTAGGACTCACTGCAGAGTCGCAGGAACAGAGGGTCTTGATGAATAATGTCCATACACACATATTTTAAGGGTGCTACTTTGGACTAGGATGGTTCTGCAGACTGAATGCCTGGTAGTAGCTGGAATGCTTTAAGAATGTGCTTGGAGAGCATCTCTTGGTGTAGCTTGATAAAAATATCAATTTGCATCCTTGAAGATCACCGCATAATACAAACAAAATCACTTTAAAAGAGCACTTCTGATCTGAAAAAAATGCTTATCTAGGCATATATTAAACTGATATGTATGCTCTGGTTACTTTAACACAAATATGATCTTGTTGCTGCATATGATCTGAAATAAGTGGATATTGGTAGGGAATCCTACCAATTCAGCACAAAGCACAAATCAACAGCTGCGGAATCACAACCCCATTGTGGCCCTGTGAAACAACAAGAGCAATTCTACGCTCTTTTTGGCACAGAATTAGCTAGAAGCAAGCTCAAACTTCTCAAAAAGAAACTAGTCCTGTTTCTTCCTCCTGTTTTCTGCAAGTAAAAAGAATCCAATCTATTGATATGTGACTAACATCACTTTCCTATAAATATAAATAACCCTACAAAGATCTGATGCTCTCTGACTTTGTGGTCCGAGAAGCAATAGCCTAATAGATATGGTCAAACATGCAAGTATTTTGGGGAACTTGAAGAGGTTTTTGAAGAGTTATAGGAATATTAATTGTAATATTAGCTTAAATATTCTTTTCAAGCCTAATGTTCTGAAAGTTTTCCTGAAGACTATCTTGCTTCTAGCTAACAGCATTGTTTTCTACTAGTATAGGCGCAGGAAGCTCTTCCACAGTGAGATAAAGAAAATTATCATAATTGAAAGATAATAATTCTTAAATCATTTCTCAGATCTTCCTGATCATCTTTATCAATGACCTGGATGAGGCAGTGGAGTTCACTCTCGCCCAATTTGCAGACCCTCGTCAAGTTCGCAGCCAACAGCACAGAGAGGACCAGAAACTATGCTCGAGGTCAGGGCTGCCATTCACAGGGCTCTGGACAGGTAGGAGAAAGGGACCAACAGGAACCTTACAGAGTTCAATGAGGACAAAAAGTAAGTTTTGCCCCTGGCCGAGACTATCCCCCTTCAGCAACACAGGCTAGGCACTGATGGGCTGGGGAGCAGCTCTGTGGAAAAGGCTCTGAGGACCTGTTGGACGGCAAGCTGAGCATGAGCCCTGGCAGCAAAGAGGCCGACAGCTTCCTGGGCTGAATGAGCAGGAGCAGAGCTAGTAGAAGGCTGAGATACAGGGAAGCAATCTTTCCTATCTACTCAGCATTCATTTGACTACAGCCAAATATTGCATCCAGTTTTGAGGCCTCCCATATAGGAAGACACTGACAAACTGGAGGAGCCCAGCAGAGGGCCACCAAGATGGTGGGGGGCTGGAGCCCTGTGAAGAGCAAGGTTTGTTTAGGCTGGAGAAGGGACATTTTCAGGGGCTGGTCCTAACAGGAGGTCCTCAGTTATTACAGGGAGGTCATCAAGACTGAGTCAGATGCTACACAGTAACATGTGGTGTGGAGATGAGAAACAACAAGACATACTTTGAAAAAAAGAGAAGTTCAAACTGGAATAGTGTTGTTTTCCCCATGAGGACAGTCCAGCACTGGAATAGGTTATCCCAAATAATTTATGCATTCTCTGTCATTTTATGTAACCTCCATCCTTGGAGGTTTCCAAGATAAGACTATATTAAAACCTGTGCAACCTACTCTGATCTCACAACTGATCCTGCTTTGAGCAGAAGGTTGGACTAGAGACCTCCTGAGGTCCCTTCCAACCTAAATTATCCTGTGATCCAGTGATGCCATGTATGTGACTTCCCTTTGCTGCCTTCCAGTGCAAAAAGAAACAACCTCACTGAGATGAGACAACCAGTGAAGTGGTGTTCTCAACATAGGCATTACCAACAGCTAGAATGCAGTGAGGAGTAGTTTCCTCCTACCTGTAAGTCTTCAGACCAATTCTGTTTCCTTTGATATATACCTAGCAAAAATCCCAAGTTCAATTTTTGGCTCAAGCACTTTTTAGTTTCCTCCAGTTATTTTCCTAGTGAATATCTCAGAATTATTCTACAAGGTAGCATTTTTCTGTGGAAGTGCTCAGGATAATAAGCCTCAAGTGCTACAGAAACATAACTGCACAGGCATGCCCATGTATAGATTTCACAATAAACATAACATTTAGTACTTACATAATACTTCCTCAGAATGCTTAACACACCATTTTCAATCTGCATTTAATAACAGTAGGGACATCAAACTGTGAAATGCTCAGATGGCACCTCCCTGTTTTATATTTCAATATTTGTTTTGATCTTACATCTTAAATTTTAATCATTTGATTTACATGCCCCTTGAAAACAGGAAGCATTTCACATAAACTTATTAGAACACAGATACAAAAAAACAACATTCACTGATGAAAGATGACAAATTCTATCAAATTTACAGAGAAATGATGGAAAAAGCAAAGATCAAGAATGGCTGCACTACTGAGAAGAAAAATAAGGAAGTGTTCAAATATATAATAAATAAGGAACCAGCAAAGCAGAAATAGGACCATATAGATGACAAGGGTAATATTGTGTTGATACAAGTGGTAACACTGCCAAAGAAAAATAATGAATTCTTTCACTTACTCTTCACAAAGGAACATGAAGTAAATGTCATGAACTGACAGATATTTCTCAAGGTAGAAGAAAAATATATTGAAAGTGCTCAAGAAAACCCACAAGTTATAAGGAAAACAGAATATCTTGTTGGAGAAAATCAGATAAAAAACTTATAATCTGCCCAAATTTTAGAAATAGGTTTTGATCCTGCAAACTGATCTCCAAAAATGTTAGTGTTAATGTATACAAATAGCAAGTTTACTAGGATTTTCTTTTGCATCAATCAAAAGCTTGGTTTTAAAGTAGATGACTGATAAAGAACATTATTATGATGGATTTTTTTTGTTCATTTTAAATGAATGGGGAAAATGCAGTGATAAAAGGAGACAAGGATATATAATAAACAGGTCATGACTAAAGGGAAAGCAGTCTGAAGATGGCACACCAAGCATACTGAGAATGTGTTGGTCATTTTGAGAGGTTAAGTTCAAGAGTATAAACGTGTCAGAATAAAGAAACCTGAAAACATCTGTGTTCGGTAGCAGTGAGAAGTAAGCACAGGAATGAGAACAGACCTGAACCCCTAACAGCCATATACTGCAAAAATTTGAAGAGAAAGAATTTATTCAGAGTGGTGAATAAAATAATTATTTGTCAATTCACATTCCTAATGAATAATTTGGATTACACTGGAGGTGGGGAATGCAAAGTTTATTTAATCCTTTTCTGTCATGTTATCTATTATCTTAAGTGAGTTGGTGAGAAGTTAACTGTAAGTTACCAAAAATTTGCAAATGACACAACTGTGAAGAATTCTCACTATGGAAAAAAAACCAGCAAAATGTAAGTAAATTCAAAACAAGGCGTAAAATATCAAAATAAGATATAACATTAGAAAATTATGTTGCAATACAGAAATAACAGAAATAAGACGAAACATCATTATACAAAAGTGACTTGAATTTTGCTGTGCTGAGAACATGCAAAGAAGACATGCCAAAGAAGACAAAAGTTCTAGGTTCTGTTTTGATTTTGATAACACCATTTACTGTTTAAGTTATTTTATCTATCCACTTAGGTTAATAACAAAAAAAAACACACTAAAATAAAAATAAGAGTTACAAACCCAGCAACCAAGTTGCTTTAATGTTAACCTTCACATGTGACTGGAACACAGTGCTCCAAGATGAACTTCAATTAGACGTAGTGTTGCAGAAAGGTCACGGCAATTTTCACTGCTTACGTGTAACATCACAAAACACAACTCCCGCTGTGTATTTTTTTTCATGACACTGATTCAGAAAAATTTTCTCTACCTGCTGAAAGCTATGCAAATGCATTGACATGAATACAACTTGACACAGATTAACTTCTGCTGATTCACCAGGGTCAGGATTTCCTCCTCACAAAGAATTAAACAAACTCTGTGAGTGGGAAAGAATTATCTACGGGGAACAATGTACTAACACTGCAAATATCTGGAAGAATTTCCCAACATGAGATCTACTGGAGGAATAAAGATACTTTCTCAGAAAACAGATGGAAAACAAATCTTTGGGAAAATCTATATGCAGACTACATTAAGCATTCACACATATCCTGGAATATAGGTAATATGATGAGTGGAATGAGTACTGCTGTAATGAATAGTTTAAACCTTCCTTTAAAGTCTTCCACTACATTTTAACTGGTCACTAATGTGCTTAATGCATTTATTCTCTTCTCAGTTAAAACTTTGTCAAAGTAATAGAACAGTGTGCCTTGTCTTCATAAAATGTTGCTTTATCAGTGCAATGCTTTTTAACTGCAGTCTCAAGAATGTATATAAGCAAGGGGAAAAAAGGAAGATGACAGAAGTGTAGCTCATAATTATTGTAGAAGTTCTACCAGTTAGCTTCAGAAAAAGTATGGTGAATAAAAGTCCCTCCATGAAACAACTTTCAACCAATTAGAACATGATTTAAATTTGTCATACTTACCATAAGTAGTCTATCTCCAACCTGCAATCTCCCATCTTTTTGTGCGGCTCCTCCATCAATAATCTTGGTGACATAAATGCTGTTGTCCCCAGGAATGTGTTGATTTCCCACTCCTCCTGCAATACTGAAACCCAGGCCTGGAGAAGATGGGGAAAACAAACTATTAGCAATACAATATGTATCACTAAAAAAGAGAATGCATTTTTTCTAATCTATTGTACAATGACAGTATTTTTTACAGAACTTCAAATAACAAATATTTGAGGGGGTCAATACACTCACTTCTCCTGGAAGGTCAGGGACAGAAATAAATTAAGAATATTCTTTCCCATGTACAATTACAGAAATTTATAGGAACATATAGACAAAAGGAATCAAAACAGTGATGACTACATCAATGTCTTGCCCTTGTCAAGAGCCAGTGCAATCTACATTAAAAAGCCGTGGTGTAACCTGCCAATGGTGGAAGTTTCTCCATGACTAGTAATAAAACTCCAAAGCTTGGAGTTAATTTTGTTAAATATTGATATAAAATACATTACAACATATTAGAACAAAATGCAAGATATTCTTATTATCCACAGAATTTGAAAAATACTAGGAGACATATCCTGCAGATTTTATAAATTGTTATAGTATCACAGTGAAAGGTCTGGAAGGATTAAACAGTGTAGATATTTTGATTCAATTTTTCTCTGCATTTTTTCCAGAACACAGATAACATAGGCTGTGGATACATGAAATATGAAAGCCACAGTCCTTTGTGCACATATAACTTCTGCTCAGAGATCTGTAAAATTCCTAGATGACAACCCAAAGTGCCAAACTTTGGAGCAGTGTCAATAATACATGCCAATATGATTCAGAGAACGGAAGAAAAAATAAACAGACATTAGAATCTAGAATGAGTTAAAAAAAATCTTTTATTCTTTTTCTACTTTTTCTATCCTCTGACACACTGCATAAACACATCAGTCATTGCTCTCATTTATAATAAGATTTTTATCTCTCAATCAGAGAGAAGATAGAAACTACTATGTTTTATTTCCATAAAAATCTGCTTCATAGGTTTGATTTTTCATAGATCATATATCTAATAGGAACTTCTAGCTGAACAAATAAGCTGTTACTGACAATAACCTACTTAGATTATTGCTTCAACCAGGCATATCTCTTTTAGTAGTATAGAAAAATATTAGTTATAACTATCAAAAGAATAATCACTAGTTTTATCTGTGAAATATATTATGCTCTGTCATTCTTTAAGCAAACATATCAGTAATAGCTTCAGCCTGGGCTAGGAATGTAACAGAAAAAAATGAGTTGCCTGGAACAAGGCATTTTATTGCAAACTCACTAGCTTTACTGCTTGTGCAATAAAACTCAAGGTCGGGGATATTTAATACACAAAGGCTTATTTAGCAGCTGTATGAATATGGAGATAAGGTTTTAAAGTATTTTGATATAATTTTGAAAAAAATATGACTTTTTCTCAATATATTTTTATTTGATAATCATTTTAGCTTAAAAAAGGTGAGGTTAGGTAAAATAATGTACTACTTAATGGATAGTGTCAAAATAGCAAATTACAGAAAGAAACCTCTGAAATTTTATCTCAAATTGAAAGAATAATTAATTAATTATGATACCTATTAACAACACATATAGTTAATTAAGAAGTGTGGAATATTTAAAATAAAATATTATTTAATTTCCAACTGAAGCTGATGACCACTGTTACTATTTATGTGGTACTGCCAGGACAACTGCAAAAACAAAAAGATTACATTTATTTTGCCTAGAACAATTTGTTCATTAACTTAGCATTGTTATGAAGGAAGCAAAAATACATTCAAAGAAAACATCAAGAATGCAAAATTTCCTTAAATATTAGTTGTGGACAATGAAGAATGGTGCATTCGTGTTCCTTGGCGGAATAATTATTATTCTCTTGACCAAGAAAAGCCTGGCGTATGTTTATACCAACATAATGAAGCAAAGCAAACGAGTGGGCTACACTGCAGTTGAGAGGGCTTCCTTCAACATCATCTCGTGAAGGTTGGCTGATGCAATCTTCCACGTCTCCATTTAGTAACGCTCCCCATTATTAAAACTGTCCCTTGTACAGTGAATGGAAAAAAATAGCTGTGCTGTATTTTGTCCTGCTATTTCAGCCTGTTCCTACTGCAACATAAGCAAATGGTAGCAAAGATGGTCTGTTACTTTTCTGCAGTGCTGAGCAGCAGTCTGCTGGTTGTTTGGGCAGTTATATCATAACTGAAGTGTAAAGCTTAAAAGAAGAGGGCTATAACCTGTGATCCACATAAAAGCGAGGTTTATAATGACAGAGGAGTACATTTTTCTCCTCCTGAGTCTACATAAAATGCAACTGCTTTACAATGTATGGGGCCATACTGTATTTGTAAAATGAGGCTGCCTTTGGCATCTGCAAACCCAGCCTTGAGTGTAAAAGAGCAGAACAAGACATAAGGCAATACTGTTTATTAAGAGAGAAAAAGGAAGGTGGATGTGAGAGACAAAGGAGAAAGAGAAAGGCATGGAATGAGAAGTATTATAATATCTAATAAAATGTTTGAAGAAGGTGAGTTTCTATGGTTTTCTTCTAATGATCTAGTTATATTGCCTAATTATACTTTAAAAGATTATTTCTTGGGAAGAATAAGGAATGGAACAATGATAACATTCAGTTTTAATCAAGTGATTTATGCTAATTACTAGGATGCTAGGAAAGTATACTATAATAAAACTTTTGGGTAGGATTCATCTGGCCAAATGACATCAGACACTAATCATTTATGCTACCTTTATAACCAATGAAAATTCATTAAGGGCCCTTACAGCATGATTCATCTCATCTCACAGAGACATCTGAAAAAGCTCAGATGAATCATATTCCTGGTCTCTGAAAAGCTGTGGGGGTGGCTGTGGGAAAAGATGGGTTGGAAGATTACTGCGAGAAAAGGTCACAACCTGAATTACATTCTGATCCCATTTAGACAGAAGATTGCTGCTTTGTTTGAAGACCTGAGAAAAGTTTGGACATCGATGGTGTGGATCCCTCTTTGCACTAGCTACATCAGGTTAGTCTTATATCAGGTACTTGGTCTATTTTAAAAAACACAGCAACATTCAAATTTATGGGAACATAGCAAGACATGTTTTCTAATCAAGGTCCTTTTCATTGTCCCTTTTAAGTCCAGAAAAGTGAAAATAAAACAATACATTTAACTGAATAACCTTTTCTCATTGACTAGTATAGCCAAGAAGACTTTGCCATCATAACACAGAAAACCAGGAAGCTCTCTTCGCTCTCACCTCCTGTTTTCTTCATATATGATCTGCATAGATGATGACAAATCACACTCTGGATCCATCACCTTCCAGTGAGTAGAGACTGAGCCTGCAAGACCAACTTAGGCTAGATAATGTCAGCTTTCTAAAAATAATTTCACATTACTACCTCAAACGGGATGTTGTAGTTTCCCACCATGTTACAAAGAGAAACAAGTTTATTTTAAGCCAACCAATAGAATGAGGATTTTAGAGGACATGTCCAACAGGCGTTTCACAATCTTAGCTGGGAAACTTACTTAAAGTCAAGTCTAAGATGGTTCAGAACCTTAAAACGTAACTGCAAAGTGTGTGATTTGCAGGTAATTAACCAAAATAGCGTGTTCTAGAGACATATGATGTATAATTCCTAATTGTCGGATTCCTGACTTTGCCGTAGCATCCTTTACTATCACCAAAACAGACTTGCGAAATACGGAGCATTTCAAAGAAACCACAAGATGTGCAGGGCTTGTAATAGAAATATTAGGCTATGTTATGAGTGAAATATGAATGAAAATGTGCATGTAAGCACCAGAAGAAAGAACAAGGAGCACAAAGGTTAAAAGAATGGCATTTATTGGTAAAGCAGAACATCATTCCTAGCAATAAAATTGAAGAATGGGTTGTTTCGGTCAAGCCCAGAAGGCCTGTGCTCTGTTAAGACCACAGCACAGATGTCTTGTCAGCAGTACGGTAACAACAGGAAGCTGGCAGCAAGTTTACAGCATGTGACATAAGCCATTCTTCTGCCTGTAAGACCAACGGGAAAACAGATGATATCCATAAAGATGTGTATATACCAAACAAAGAAAAACAATGAGCTGCAGCCTTGCCTAAGATTAATGCAGACTGAAGACAGCAATGTTCTGAAGTAAAGGACCACCTCATAACAACTGTGGACTCCTAGAGGGTATAAAACATTTGACCAAAAACTACTTCGTTGTCACCAATAAAATTTCAAGAGATATGATGAGGGTTCAATAGCTCGTGTCCCATATCCTAGGAATTTTGTGAAACTGCTTCAAGGTAGCAAAGTAAGAAAATTCAACCAGAAAGCACTGATGCAACCACTTGTCCACTGAGGACCCTAACCCTGACCCTTCCCTGGAAGGGCAAGCCTGGCTGTGGTCTCTGACTAATGACCAAATTGTACTACTTTGAGCAACGACACCAGGCAAAGAGGAACCCAAGCCAAAGATAGCTCCTCTCTTTCTAGAGACCAGCTATTTCTCCAGCACAAAAAACATACCTCGGTGGTCTTTTACTGTTGAAAACTCTTTCAGCTTACAGGGCCAATATTTATACAGTCTCTCTCTCTCTCTTTTTTTTTTTTTCCTTTGAAAGGCAGAATAGTATCATACTGATGAACAGGCCGATGAAATCATCAAGCCTGGAGCAATGAAGTCCAATCCAGGCTTCTAATTAATCAAATTTCACTTAGAGGCAGGAAAGGAACATGGGTAATACAAAGCACTTTGCTGGGTATCATTTGATTGACTTGTTTTGACAGGTACTGCAGTAGTGCTATATGAATAAACCAATGGAAACAAGGTTAATTATAAGCAGAGAAGCAGCAGGGAATTTCTCCTCCTGCCCCTTTGCTCAAGCTTCTAGTTGCCAATTTTAGTTTTCCTGGAGGAGCAATATGACACATTTAAAAGTAGCACCTCATAATAATTGTGAAGGTTTAATAGGCTTGTTATAACTGTGATTTATGATTAGTGTTCAATATTGACAGCAGATTCCTTTACTGTTTGGTACAAAGGAAAATAAAATACATTGCAAAATAAAAATTGGATTATGTTTCACAATAATTTAAACAGTGGTAGAAAGAGCAGCTATCTTCCTCAAATTTCTTTATCTGTCTTTGTTTTGGGGCCATGAATCAATTCCTGAGAAACTATTATTCTCAACTAAAGGAAATGTCACTTTGTCTCTCTCCTCTATGTCGCATTATAGATTCAAATACTATTTTATCTGAGTAAATTCTTCTAACCATTCCTATTTCTGGCTCATTTGCCAGTTTATACCAGAAGGAGTTACACAAATAAAGTTTGGCTACATTTTGTAACTGTTCTGTGGATGAAAAAGTAATTTTAAATGAGAGTATGATTCATAAAACTTTAACTAATATTCAGAATACACTTAACAGCTTTCTACTTTCCTTGCAATCTTTAATTCCTATTTCAGTCTCCATTCCAGTGTCACTTGAGAGAGCTCTTTATAACAAACTGTCTGCTAAGTGCCTGGACTGGGATGAACAACTCCTCCCTGCCTCTCCCCCAAAATCTAATTGAGACTGTCATTATCCAGTATCTCTTTCTGTGGCCTCAGGTTAGAAACTTCAAGCATCTTCCTTATTTTTTCTGACTTTTTTTTTTTTTTTTTTTTGGTAGAAATATCTAGTGTTTTCAGTTATTTCCCAGATGATGTCAGATAGAATAAAGATGATATACGATGCCACCAGGTAAGAAAAAATATTCTTTGAAACCACCTTACACAGTGAGAAAATTATTGTCGCCATTACAGTGTGCGTGTCATTATATACTCGTGCCCTTAGCTATTTATACAGATATTGTTACATAGTTCCTTTGTTTTTGCCCATAGTCTTTTTTATTGCTGTCATTTTTATTAATCCCTACATTCTGACTGCTGGTACATCACCTTTCCATACCACCAAACTAGCACAGATGGCCAGAATTCAGATTTAGCCTATACTGAGGATCTAACTGGAGAGCATACACAATGTTTCCACAAAGTACAGCCACCACGCTTGTGGGAAAGGCTATCTATCACTGAATTTTATTTACCAGCTGCGATTATACAGAAGGCAAATAAAATCCTTTCTTTGCAAATTAGCATTGATTGCAAAATAATACTGCGCAATCCTCCCTTCCCTGAGGGAATCAGTCCTTCTGTAACCTAAGCAGAGAGAAAGTTTATGGCTTTTCAGCATGGAGACAGATTTTGGCTAAAGCTCTTTACAGAAAATAAACACTAACATTTCACATCTTACATCTTTTGTCAGCACAAATTTAGAACACTTTCAAATAAAATTAAAGTTAGAATTTTTTTTTGCAATTTTTAAATAACTGCAGTGTTTAAAATCTAATCTAAATAAAATTTAAATTTAAAGTTTAAAATATTGTAATAACACGATATAACTGCAAAACCCTCTGCAGAGTTCTGTTTTTACTGCTTGTTAAATGAAAGTGAATACAGATAGTGATTTCACAGAGATTAAAATATCTTCAATACCCTGATGCATATGTATATCCATACTGCCCCAAGCAGCTCTACAAAGACTAAAGGCCTGGAAGAATGGTAGGTAGTTGAGACTCAATCTAGGAGAGGCCATGGTAGTGTCTATGTGTTGGCCATCTACTGGCAATGATAGCAGACTAATTTTTACACCCTTGGTTGAGAATACCCAAGCAGGTTTATAATCCAGAAGGAGCCTTCCGAGCTCCTCAGCTGCTATCTGAATCATAGAAGTCAGACAGGACAATGTGGCTATTAGCATTTCAAATACAAACCTTGCAAACTGCCATTCATGCCACTAGGAAGCACATCTAATTTTAAAATTCGGCTATCACAATGCTATCCACAGCTTCTGATACCTGTTCCACAATGTTAATGTGTTGGGATCTCCCTGAAAGCTTTGAAAGCTTGCTACCCACTACTGCTTTCTTTGGGTTCTCTACTCCTCTGGGACATAGGGGTAGCACGTTACATTTTTGCTTTAGACACAAGGGCTTCATCACAACCATCTCAGACCCATGAAAGTCAAAAAATCAGAAGAGTCTAGAATCTGTTAAAAAAAATTGTCTAGGTATTCCAGGATTTTTCTGCTAAGTTACTTTTCTCTAGGTTCTACCCCTTCTCAGAAGCAAATTTAGACTCTTAAACTCTTTTCCTACTGTTTTTTTCTTTTTTTTTCATTTTCATGGGCATAACAATCAAATAGTGTAGCAGAAACTTTGGGGTTCTAACAGCAAGAAAGGAATCTGTTCTCAGGATACCGGGTTATGCTCTTTGGTCTAGGAAAGATGTTTATATTTCCAACCAGAGAGGAGACGACGAGGAATTAAGATTATGATACAAATGTTAGCATACCTTCAAGGCAGTAAGAATATCTTTAAAAGCAATTAATATATAGGTACAGTAAATAGATTTACACTAGATTTACACTAGATTTACATTATCATATCTGTAAACATTAATCTTTCCGTAATCTATAATAAAGACTTGCAAACATATCTTGCCAAATTATTCTTCTATTTGTAGAAAATTTTGAACCAAATACCTAACATGCACATAAATGAAAACAATTCCTTCTTTTCCACTCAGTTTTGTAGTTAAAGGGTTTTCCCATAATGGATTTTTTGCCTGCACATGTGATCCCTGAAGATATATTCTCTTCAGATGTAGTTGAAAAGAAAGAAAATGGCAAACTAGGAAAATAACATTTACAGTCTCATTAGAAGCTGTATTTATTCTATATTTTTATATTTATTCAAATTGAGAATAAATTTGGCAAAAAACAGAAAATGACTTACGTTCACAATAGGAATTCTCAAGAATACATTAAGATTTATCTTGAAAAGAGAAGAAACTATTCCTTACTATTCACAATTAATCAGTTTTTAAATCATTAATGAGGATTCAATTTCACTAAAAATTATACTAAATCACATTGTGACAATTTTACCAGCACAAGAGAAAAAAATGATTTCATTTTGGACAAATACTGACACTCTGAGAATTATAGCAAGTAGTTCTGCCATTATAGAAAAAGCAGTATAATATACCGTCTGTAAACTTTTTATGTTAAAAACAGTCAAGTTACTAAAAAAAGAAAAAAAGAAGTAAAGATTAGCAAGGTAAAGCAGAGAAATGCAAGACCTGCATATGCATATGCATACTGCTTGTGATTATTTTTGGAAAGTTGTGAACTACGTCCATGGGCATGTGCATTTGCCCCGTTCACATTTCCATGCCGTGCTTGCCTATGCCTACACTGAAGCTGCACATGCAAATAGGCTTCCTGCTCACACGGGAAGTTTCTGCACATTTTTGATGTGCGCACAAACACAGAGAATCTTTAGAGGCAGAGTCATTAAAAATCGGAATTTTAGATTAAGACAGGCACCATCCAGCTTTTTGTCTGTGCAACAGGACTATTTCCATCTCGCAGGGAATAATGCTATACGCAGCCCGAGTGATTAGGTGGCTGGATGTGATATGATCAGACTGCTAAGACTATTTTGTCTTGTTCTCTTTCTTTCTGCCATTTGTTGTTCTGAGTTAGCAGCATTTTTCTTGTCCATTTTGTTGTTGTTGTTCCATCCTCACCACTGTCCTTTCATTCTCTTGGGTAAAAATCATCTGGACTATGCATGGCTTCAGATACAGCAGCAAGTTATCTTAATTAGCAGCATAGAGCCAGGTAGTGGGTGGCAGAATGCATTTTCAGGATTGTTGTTTCCTGACCCAAAGCCTGAAGATAACTGTCACCAGAGATAACCCTGTTCTCCTCCCTGCCTTTGGGCACGCTCTCCCACTATTTGCCTTGCATCAGCTGGAGAAATTTTTTTAGCTAAATGCATCAGCAGCTGAAGACTGTGCAAAACAGAACATATTTGCTGTTAACTGGGTCAGCTCCAAATCCAGTTCCAGAACAGGTGCATATTCACAAGGTTTGTGCTGCTGCTCAGCAAACCCAACTTAGGGGATGCAGCAGGGAGAAAAGATGCAGTGACAGGAGCAAGTAGCTGGAGAGAGGAGGACCGAAATGGCTGTTTAACCTAGCAATGCACTTGAAAACTTTTCGGTAGAACTATGCTTGAGATCCTGACGCAAAACAGGAGAGAAGGGAACAATAAAACTGCTCTCCTAAGCTTGAGAGAGAGAAAGAGAGGTTGGTAATCATAGGTTTGCAATGCTCCTGAGAGCTAAGACAAATCTGATATTGCTACAAGAGGAGGAAAACAGTGTAGTAATGATGCTTACTCTATATATCTCTGATTTTTGCTCTGGCAGATACACTGGTACCATGAACCTTTCATGATTAGAGAATGAAATATAAAACCTTTAACTTAGCTTTAAAAAGAAGCACTGGTCTTGAAAATGCTGGAGGTAACCATATATGGCTGCCTTGCAAGAACAACCATTAATTCAGAGTATTTGCACATAAGAGGTGAAAACAGTAGGAAACCAAATTATCTCTTCTGTCCCATTTTTTATCTAACTCTAGTTCTTAAGAAAATTAACCTCATTGCAGTAAATTTGCTTTTGTAGCTCTCTCTATTTGATCTGCATCTCCTATTAAAAATTGGCATTCCTCCCTCAGATGTAGCTGATAATCCATAAAGTTTTTAGTATGAGGCAGAAGCATCTGGAAGTGGGATCAACACGGCAGGGCTTTATCTCGCTGGTGTAAACAAAGAGAAGTCCTTTATCCCTGACACTCTCCTCTCTCCACCAGACAATTTAGTAAAATCTTGAAGGTTTTTCTGCTTTTCCACTGTTGCTCATACTCTTAAATTTCACTTGACCTTTATTTAAGCCTTGGCTCATCCCATCTAGATTCAAGCATGTATTTTTTGGACCTAAGAAACAAAAATAACAACCCATGGCTCCTTTGCAGTGATGAGAACTAAGCAGGCAGTTACAGAAATCTGCAATGACTGCACAGAGTAAAGCCTTCAGTCAGCTGCCTGAGGCTAGTTTCAAATAAATCTCTATTGCTTTTACAGTATATATTATGTTGGGTTCAAACCCTGAAATAAGGTTCACTTTTCATGCATGCAGAAAACCAGCTGTTTCTGGCATAAGATCTAAACCTGTGCAGACAGTTTATCACAGTTTGTCTGTCAGTAACAAATAGCAGTACTTCCATAATTTTGCATTTAGCATAGTTAATTCATGAATTATGGCAATTATTGACAGCAGCACAAAATTATTTCCAACTCCTAATAATTTCAGTAAAAAGTATTTGATCCTGTAGATTTGTGCATCGAGATGTGTTTTAAGATAGTTATTAATTTTTGTTGAGATGTTAATTTTTTAAAACTATTAATATGTATAGCTGTGCTTTCCTTCACCTTTTTTTTTCATATGAAGATTCATTCTTGAAATTCATAGACTTAACAGCAGAGATAGCATCTATTCATGAATTAGTATAACTATTTACTGTGTATAATATTAGGTGATATACCTTTAACTGAGTACAGCTGGGTCACTGCTTTGTAAGTATGGATGGCTGTTCTAGCCAAATATTTAACAATTTGTCATGAATTAAATGGAGACAGAAGGGGCAGTCTGTCAGTTTGGGATCTGTTTAACAACTATAAATGTCAGGAAGAGACTCATCAATTTCTTTTGTTCCTCCTCCATCTGACGAAGGGAATTTAGCATTTATCTTCTTATTGCTGTTGCAAAACTGAACAGAAATACTTTCTCGAAAACTGTTTGGCAATTATGTTGATGCTTGAAAATACAAAATGAAATAAAAGTTCATCTTGCAGCCTCTTATCTATTTGCAATCCACTCATAAATAAACTGTCGCCCATTCAGTTACTTCCTCTTTAAAAAAATATAGAGGAATCAAGAGAGATTTACAAATATTTCTTTTTTTTTTATGCAAGGTAATTTACAGAGCCCTGATACTAAAAGTTTACAAGTATATAAATGCTACCGAGAAAGAAAACAGATGATTCTTACTGAACTAGAGCAATAAGGTGAAGGCACTCTGAAAATGGATTCATGAGTCATTGCACCTGGGTTTGACTCTTTTTGTCTCCCTGCAACTGTACTTTGGTTCAGTTTACTGGTAGTGCTTTCTTGCAATACTCTAAGAAACAAAGTGACACAAAAAGGCTTTGTTTGCCAGTCTATTTTCACAGAGTAGAAACAGTAAAATCAGAAACTTGCCTCTTCTTATACATTATTCTACATCTTTACTAAGGGCATTCTACTCTAATACTCTAATACTCTAATAGTAATACGTATCTAGAAAGATAGTGTGAACCCATATTTAAAATCTGCATTCAGCAATACAGATCTTTCCAGACTGGTCCTGGACACTCAAGATTTTCTAAGAGCTTGTGCTTAACAGCGTTGAGACTCAGGGTATAACATTTAAATGTAGTTTCATGCTGGGCTACACTACAGATTTTTGATGAACTATGGTTTCCTGGATATTTTTTAATCAGGTCTTTTATTGAGATAATAGCATGACAAATATCTTGCGATTTGTCCCTCAAGGGGTTCTAGCACAGGGAATTAACATGGGCTTTCCATCAGCTATTTTTGTTAACAACAATTCCCTCCACAATGCCAAAAGTAGGGTGTAGGTCTCAGTATCTGGGAAGTACGTACACAGTGCTCTGAAAAAGTGAAATCCTGCAAGAAAGAATGAATGCACTAGCATCTCATTTTACTCCCAGATTATTTATGAATGCACTAGCATCTTGTTTTACTCCCAGATTATTTCTCGGCCATCTCTATATAGAAATTTTAGACAGCTATTTGGATTAAGAGCTCCATCTCAGTGAGGCCCACAAATGCAGAACCCCAAGCCTACAAGACTGTGCTATTACACATAAAGAAACCCAACTCTGCCATAACCAGAAGAACATGTTGGTTATGAAGTCAAGATTTAGCATTAAATGATTCAGTGCAGTCTAAAGCAAAGGAGTCATGGCCAGCCTCCAAGTACTGAAAACCTGCTGCGAGACCAGCCTTTGATGAACAACCAGCTCTCCATCTGACCAAATTATTCCTAAGGAGCACAATCCTGGCTTGACTCACAGAGAAGCTGAAAAGTCAGGGAAATCCTAACTAGATGTGAATAAACAAATGCAGATTATCTGTTCCAATATTCATTAGTATTCATAGATATCAAGAGGATTCTTTTCTAAAAATGTTGTATCCCTCCTAGCCATACAGGAAGCAAAAAGACAAAAATCAAAATTACTAAATTACAGTTGAGAACAGGCAAAAGAAAAGTTTGTATTTTGTGTCTGGAAGATACCCTCTTTATCTTGCAGGTGTAGGGTTTAACTAGCCCTATCCTTGCTGTTTGTTTTCACACTGCAGTGAAAAAGAGGAAGTTATGATCACTGAATCCTGTGGCTTGAAGAAACTCAATGGATCATTTATTCCATTATCTTGGTCTGAGGTAGAACCAACTACAGTTACATCAAAGCTAACAAATTGATGTTCGACGCACCCAGAGATCTACAGTTCTGGGGACTTAGTAACCTGTCTGGTAATCTATTACAGCACAGTCCTCATTTGTCCTAAAACTCAGTCCAAGTCTTGTTTATCATAATTTGTCTATTAAGTTTTGTTGCACACAGAGCAAGCTCTTTCTTCAAAGATGTGCCGCAAAGGAAGAAGGTGGTTATCAGGAGCCCATTACCCCCTTCTAAGTATTTCAGATAAATGACTTCAGATCACTCAGTCTTTCCTTGTAGGATACGATTTCCAAATCTCTGATCATTTTTACTGCCTTCCCCTGGAGTCCTTCCAACTGCCCCACATCTTTCTTGAAGAGCAAAGCTCAAAGACAGCATTTTCCAGCTAAGCCTTTACCTGTGAAGGATGAAAGGACTGCTCATATGTCCCATAAACTATACTTCAATTTATAAATCCCATTATAGTCTTCAAATGTTTCACCACAGCATGATATTAGGTAAAGGATACTACAGCTAACATAGTCCTATATCATTTTCTGCAGGATTCTTGCCCAAACAGTTTTCCACTGAGCACTATTTATTAGATTAATTGATTATTTCTGTATAAAGTACCTTGCACTTGTTACCACTGAATCACATCTTGTTTTTTTTTTTTCAGACTATTTTCAATGTTAAGCCCTCCTAGCACATGGCGTCATCTGAGAAAAATGTGAAAAAGAATTACAAAAGGGAAGCCATATGACATCTAGTGCCTGTTAAGGCAATACTCTTTTGTTTTTTCCAGATGCTTACAAAGAGTTTTCCTATCTGTTCCAGTATTCCTTTGGCATTCTGAAGGCAAGCCTGATGGCTTTATAATCCTCCCGTTCCTCTTGTTCACTTCAGCAAAGACAAGTTAGCTGTTTGCTTTTACAGCTTTTCACCTTCTCCATGCAAATTTTCAAAAATAATCACTCTTAACACTCAGATGTCATCAACCAAGACTGAGTAGTCTGGGATCAAGAACACCAGGACCTGCAAGTGTAAAAATATCTAACTTATTTAAGTGCTGCCTGGTCTGTTCCTTCTTTATTTGAGGCTGAGGTCTTGTCCGTCTGTCACTGGTTTTAATCACGATAGGAACCTTATCACAGATGACTTTCCTGTGAAAATGGACGCCAGAAAATTGTTAGGAATTTTTTATATCATAGAATCATGTAATGAGTAAGGTTGGAAGGGACCTCTGGAGATCATCTAGTCCAACCTCCCTGCTCAAGCAGGGTCACCTACAGCATGTTAGACAGGGTTGCGTCCAGGCAGGCCTTGAAGATCTCCAGAGAAGAAGACTCCACAACCTCTCTGGGCAACCTGGTCCAGGGCTCCGTCACTCTCACAGGGAAGAAATTCCCCCTCACATTCAGGCACAACTTCCTGCGCTTCAGTTTCTGCCCATTGCCTCTTGTCCTGTCACATGGAACAACTGAAAAGAGTTTGTCCCTGTCCTCTTGACACCCTCCCTTCAGGTACTTGTACACATTGATCAGATCCCCCCTCACTCTTCTCTTCCCCAGGCTGAACAGGCCCAGCTCTCGCAGCCGTTCCTCGTAGGGCAGGTGCTCCAGCCCTCTGAGCATCTTTGTAGCCCTACGCTGGACTCTCTCCAGTAGCTCCATGTCTCTCTTGCACTGGGGAGCCCAGATATATGTTCCCTATGAAAAGGGAAAACACTTATCATGTGGTTACAAACAACCTCTGTGTGGTTACAAAGAACATCTCTAAACTGCAATTACTTTCTCTGCATTGCAGAAGGGATGTTATTTGCTATTCCAGAATTTAGAAGTATCATTATAAAATAATTTGTCAGATATTTTGGCTCTGGCGTTTGATGATTATTAGAAGTTATACATGCTACATACCCAACCTACAGATTATGGATAAGATTCACCTCTGGCCTATTACACCAACTGAGCTCATTTTTCAGTGAGCTCAGTTCACTGAATGTAAACATGCATGCCTACACTAAAACAACTACAAAATGTTTTGCTGTAATTTTATGCGTGTCTCATGTTTGTTGTGTGGGTAGTTATGTCTTTCTGATCATTTCATAAGATAACCTATACACTGTATTGCATAATAAAAGAAAAAAAAAAAGAAACAAAAACAAATTAGAAGAAAAAAGATTATTATATCCTGTTTGAAAATATCACTTTCCAAAGTGAAACTTTAGGCATGCTTTAAGGATATTTTTCTTTTAACTTATGCAACACATCTTTTTTAAAAAAATATTTTTTACCATTATATCCTATTTTATAGTTTCTTCAACTCTCTAAGATCTTGCTTTGCAACTGTTTCGTCCCATCAAAGGAAATGATGAAAATTCCTTCTAAAATCCATGAACCTGCTCTTAATCATTCATACAAATCACTGCTGAAAATTTAGGAGCCTACATCCTGGATACTGAATGCAGGGCTATACACTCTCGGAATACTTCAGATATATGAGCTAGCGCTTCTGGTTCCGAACCAAGTTTACACCATAGATACACATTGCTTTTTTGAAGTCTAAAAGTTGTCATTTGTCTTAGAAATGAGAAACTAAAGGCAGGAGTATTAAGCTGTATCTTTGCCTTTCTAATATAGTTTTAAAGGCAGACAAAAATGTAGGATGGAACAAGTCACAAGAACTTATTTTATCTTTCAGGTATGCTGAATGCTTCATGTTGAGAGAAAGATATCACCTTGCCATTGTCCCAAGAGGGTAAATTTCTGAATGAAAAGATCTTAAATAAGTGTCTGCAAGGCAAGAAAAACAACCGATATTTTCTCTTGGCTTTATTGCTTCCAGTAAAGAGGAAGAGCTGTCTGAGTGCCAAGAATCACCAGGTTTTTGGCACAGCAAGACTAAAGTTTGCTTTTGCAGCGAGCTTGATCTTACTGGGTGTGCAAAGTGGAATACCGCCGATCGCCGCAGAAGACCTCTGCAGCTGCACGGATCAGCTGTGTGGCTGTGACCGACTGGCACCAGCAGTGTCCGAGTTTTTGTGCACTGCCTGCAAAGCCCTAGAGCCGGGGCATGCCGGTCTCATTTCTTAAAGACGGCACATCTCAGTTAGGGTCTTGTATTCTCATCTGTGCAAATCACAGTAAATGGCAAAGGAATGCTTTCCATCTAAACTGAAAAAGAAAGCTTTTCTAGAAATATTAATATAACATTAAAAAAAAGCTGATAATGGAAGAACAGTTCTCCAAAGCTGTTGAGAAAGTGATTTAAAACAGTAACTAGTAAGTTAAAGCTAAACTACCATTGAGAAATTTCTTTCTCTTTGCCAGGTGTTCAGATCTGGTGACCACTTTCTACCTAAAATTCATCTAAAAAGAACCCAAGTTGCAGTCTTTTGTTTTCAGTAAGGTTAACTGCAATTATACCTAACTTCAGAATACTGAATGCAAAACAAGGATGACAAAGCTGCAGAAAGGATTTGGATATAGCATGGGGAACAGTCACACAAATGACTACTTGCAATTAATCACTTTGGCATCTGGCTTCTGACTGAGTGAGCTATTTTTTTCAGATGCTCAGAGATGCTTTAACACGCAGCCTTCCTTTCTGCAGCTAGCAGAAATAGAAGAATAATATTCACAATATAGAATATTTTTAAATAGTCTGCAGAATAATATTTTATAAATGCTGTCACTTGCACCTGTAAAACCTCAGTCAGCCTTGTGAGTCCCTCACTTTCAGAATCTCTAATGTCTTCTCAGAAGGCTCAGAAATTCTGACTGTCTGCCTATGCTTAGTGTTATCACAAAAAACGAGACAAGAACACAAGGAAAATGAATAGTTACAGCTCCTAAAGTTATATACATTTAATTAAATACACCTTTAAAGGTGTTTTTCATGGCACTACAATATTTTGCTGATGCCTGTTGTCTTCCAGACAGCAGATTTCTCAGGAAAGATCCTGGACCTCTAAAATACTATTAAGAAGACAGCAATTACTATGTAGATAATTAACAAAACAATAAAGGATGAAATCACTGCTCTGTAATTTCATCTGGTTAATCTGCCCATTTGGCTTTATATTCAGAAAGGAATGAGGCTCTGCAAAGATGCAACCATAAGGATTTTCAGTTGCAAGTGACAGCTATCATGTCTGTGAATGTATTCCACACAGGATGTTAAAGCCTTAAGACATCTTATGTTGCATCAGGATGTCACATCAGGCTCACCACAGTGGCTGTTACATAATTGTTTATTTATTAAATCAGTGAAAGATCAAGCATAAGTTTTATAGAATGGTTATCTGAGGAATGTAAGCAAAAGAATTTATAGATGGTGAAAAAAAGGTGGAAAGAACTCTCACTTCCTTGACAATTCTCACTCCCCCACTAAAAAAATAAATAAATTTAAAAAAATGTAGTTTCCTGTTTGCAGAAAGGCTTTTTTCTACACACAGCCCAGTAGTTCAGCAAATGATGCTATTCTCCTTCCTCATCTCTTGATTTATTGCATATCTGAATATAGTGACGAGATAGTGCAGCAGAATGTTAATTATCTGCTGCATCTCCTCCCTTTCTTATGTAGGCCTGATGCAGACAGCAACAGCAAATGTAGTAAAAGGGATCTTTTTTAACTGCCTTTATAACTCTTAAGGAACACTATAGAATGGAGAGGAAATGATGAAAATATTCCCTAACCCAGAAATGTATAGTCTGAAGGAAAAAACTAATACAAAGGCATGTTGTAAAACACAACATTACAAGACTTGTGCAAATTACATCATGTTTGGTAAGGAGAAAAAAAAATAGAACTGGAAAAAGAAGTTTGCCAAGACTAACTGGGAATTTGCATAATGCTTACCACAGACCAAAAGCGAGCTTAACTGTGGAGACAAGTTTGTGGGTTTTTTTTTAAATGATAGAGACAGAAAAGGGAATCATGCATGCAGCAATGAAATCAAAGCTTAAACCCTGCATTTTTCCATTGCTCATAATCAACAAACCCAAGGCAAAAGATAGTTCAAGGAACTTTTCAGCAGTGAACCAGAGATCCATACTTCGCCAGGTAATCCTCTGTAGTAAGCAACTTTGTTTGAATAAATCAAAGACAGTTTTTTTTTTTTTTTTTTTTTTGCTCTGTTGTCATCCAAGCCAGACCTAGAGATGCATCCATAACTGATCCAACTGCTGAGCACAGAAGATAAAACCACCTTCCCATTGCATTGATAAAGGAAGTGGACAAATAAACAAACAAACAAACAAAAATCTTCCATCCCTCATATTTCCACTGTGAACTTATAGAGTTAAACTGGCTAAGGTGCAAAGAACTATAATATGGGACATTGCAACAAAAGGATTGTCAACTTATGGTAAAGAATGAAAAAGAAAACAAGGTCACTTTGCTGCACGCTCTACATGCTAGTCTATGGCCAGAGATGATGAAATTATCTAAGCAATTGGATAGTAGTATGAAATTTCTACCTAATATAGAGGCAAAGCACAGCAGATTTTCTCTTGTTTTCATTGGAAAAAACAGTAGGTTCCAGCATCCAAGCCTACCTGCACCTCTTTCTTTCCCTGTGCTGCTGCTTTTGCTCAGCTGCAGCCACAGTTCATTAAGATGAATCGTATTCTACTGAAGCTGCCTCATCCGTAAGTATTGCTGAAGCAATTTAGTAATGATCTTAATGCTCAGCGCTATATTTTTATAGCCAGCTCAATTGGCTATTAAAATACAGCACTGCACTTTGAAATTGCTACCGCACCACTTCAGAAATAGTTATCATGATAACTGCAGGGTAGCAGAAAGGACTGTTCATTTCAGTAGAAACCTCACTCTTCATGAATGAAGACTGGAAATGATGCTTAAAATCTACTGAGAGTTTAGATGTTCGTTTTGCATATTAACCCTGGATCCTAAGAACTGTTTGGAAAGTTATTAAGAAATAAATGGTTTCGAGGGAAAGGATGCACATGCACACAAATATATACATACACACACACATATATGTATATATTTGTGTATATATGTAAAATATAGATTATATATATAATACAATTTATATTATCATATATATAAAAAATTGCTGTACAGTCCTCCAAGTTCCTTTGTTTATTCCTTTAGTGCAAATGGAAAGTGTCAGGAAAACACAAAAAAGGGAAGCAAAAATCATCACCAAAATGTAAAATTTCAAACAATTGATGTCCTGTAGCTCACAGGATAGAGCTTTTTAAATAATGAGACAGTCAGCCAAAGGGATGGCATTCAAATCAATGCTCCAACTTTATTTTGGTGCTATGGAAAGGCATCACACTATCTGTTGACTATTTAGCTCCAAACCTGTCTGAATTTGGTCTGACATGACAACACTCAGATACCACCATATTCCAATATAAAGCTATAGAAAGATCAAATCAAGTGTCCTCCAAATGTAGAAAAATTGTTTAAGTATTAGAACACAGAAAATGCTATGTCTCAGTCATAAAGATCATAAGCATTTCCCAATATTCTACAGAGTATCGCAAGATACCTAAGAACATCACAATGCAGAACAGCATATATATATTTTGAAGTTATATGAGGTACTTGTTAAAGAACTAGAAGAAACATATTTAAGCTTTAACAGTGAAAAAACAGCATGCTTCTTAGCCAGGTAACACAATGTAACAGCAAAATGGGACAGTCTTGAAAAACCTCCACTCCTCAACATGCCTCTTTTCTCCAAGTCACTTAAGTGCAATTGTAACCAACAACATGGCAGGTTTCTCCACTGCAGACCAAAGAAGCACTGGTACGCCACTCTAATAATAATAACTCTCGTCTGGTGAAATTATAATACATAAATGTCACTTTTTTCATATAATGGAAGGAGCCACTCCACACTCAGAATGGTTTTTAAGAACTGTTTCACATTGTGGTAATTTATACCGATGATATTGCAGGTCTGTAGTGGCCAAAGGCAGATAATATGTCTGACATTTTATTTGTGCCATAAAACAGAATATGATGAGAATACTAGCAGTATGCAGATATCATCACTTAAACTAAAAAATGTGATCCTGAGTCTCTGGAATATGAAGGTGCAGACATAACCTACCATTTTTTCTCCACTAGGCATTAACAGCAGTAATGCGTCAAAATATTTTTTAAAAACAGTAAATAGTCTTATAGCACTATCACAGAGCTTTCTAACTTTATGAGTTTCAAGAGTATACCACTTTTATGTGATAAAGTATGCAGATAGTCACATCTTCTTACATTAGACAATCCTAGCCTGCAGGGAAGGCATGTCTTTTAGTGATGTTAACTTATAAATGATGATTCTGAATCTCTATCTTAAAATTGGAAAATTATGTATTAGGGCTTGATAGAGCACTTGCTACTGATAGGATGAAATGCAAGTCCCCTTAAGCAAAGACATTTCACAAAAACTGGTATTTTAGTTTCAATTGTGGCATTTTTCTTTTCATTTCCTTTTGTAAGTGGTAATGAATTACACTAATATGAAGTGAAGAACTTTAAGTGGAGTTGAAAATCTAAATAATTGGTTAAATCTACATTCAGAAATGTTTGCTTGCTTCCTCATTTTTCTACAGTTTTCTCTTTAAAGTTGCTCCATTTTGCTCTGCTTTAGATCATGATTCATGAAAAAACTCACAGCACAAGAAGATGATAACATTGAAAAATAGAAGGAAATTCACAGTTTTAACGATCATAAGACTGAAAATTGTCTTTAAAGACTAGAAAGTTTAAGTTAATTCAAACTGTGAAAAACCCATTTTGCTCAAAGCACTTTGGAACCATCTTCATTTTTTTTCGCATGAAATTAAAAATGTTTTGAAAGTTTCAAGCCATCATAAACTAATTAAAAAAATCTATGAATCTATATAACTTGCACTGCAAATCCCCTCTCCCCATATCCTAAGGTTTGCTAAGCAGTGTTTAGTATCCAATACCAAGAAAATTAGATACTACATATGCCAGTGAAGTAGTAGAGGAAATAGGTATATTAATAAAAAAATACATATCATCATCAGTCTGAAGTAAGCATTCATAATCACTTATGAAACAGCAAGATTTGAAAGCTCTCAGTGTTTTCTGAAATTGTGAAAGAAATAATTGGGATTCTTCATTTACAAAAAGATGCCTGTTTCATTTTAAACGGTGTATCAGCTATTACCTGAAATAAAAAGCTAACCTTTGGCTTTGCTTTTAGTAGACAAAAATAGTAAGATTCCTTCTTTTCTCATTCAGAACAACACTTGAAAGATTAAAAACAAAAACAAAAAAAACTATTCTGCTGTCCTTACACATTTTTAGCAGAGTCAGTTTAACCAGACATTTCAAAAGTATGCTGAATTCCTCTGCGCTTTTTGAATGTATTTCCCAGCTGCCACTACAAGCTGGGATGATAAACAATAGAACACAGATTTTTCCACTAAGACCACTAATCCAAACTAAAACTTGAGTCAATCTTTGTGAAACTTATTTTTTTTGTAGACGGTAAGAGAGTAGAGAATGTTTCAGTAACAATTCAAGGCCATCCTGCAGTGAAACTATACCTTACATTTAGGTGAAAACTTCTGCAATTTTGAAAGAGAATTCCACCACTAATCAAAGAGTTTTCTTAGCATAGGAAGAAAAGTTCATTATTACTTATAGACTTTATTTGGCATCATCAAGAATAAAGCAAATAGTTACATGCAAAATAAATTTCACACATACTTCATGGTCCCTTCATGCCAGCGCAGCAAACAATGACAAGGAGCCTCTGGAACTGGTTATGCCTATTTAACACTTACATGTTGAGTATACATCCTTAGAAAAAAAATAAATGAATATTATGCCATTTCAACTGATCATTCATATCTTATTTCGAGTATTTTCTTGACCAGTTCAGGAGCATAGCGCTTGCTGATTACAGAAGAAAACTGGGACAAGGAGGCTAGGCCACCACAGAGACATACGTGGGCTGATTAGTACTCAACAGAAGTGTTAATTTCTAATTTAGAGCCCCAAAACATAGCAGTATCCCAAATGGGTTAAATGAAAAGTCAAAAAATGGCCCTAATTATGAGAGGAAGAAAGAGTAGAGAAATAAATACCCCAAGTATCTTTTGTTAGGTGCCCAAAATTGGGTGGGATGTATCTGATCAAAAGTTATCATTGGTTGAATGCACCAACAATGAGAAAAAGACAAGCTTATAGACAAGAAAAGAGAATTTTAGCTGTTACTCTTCCCAGAGTCTTTCCATCTAGAATGCAGTGAATGAAGGATAGCTGTAGCTATCACTTCCAGGTATCAATACAGTTTGAAAACTGTAAGGATAGTTACTCTTGAACAGTCAAAAAGAGTGAAGAAAACTTATCCTATTTCTATTTGATTTTATACTCAAGCCACTAGAATTTCCAGATGGCAGAATCCATATTCTCATATTCAATATAGTCTTCCTTTTTTTGGTGTTTTTAAATCTGCCGTTTCTCCTCTCAAGTTTCCTGGTACTCAGCTGTTCTGCTTCATATAACCCAAGCTTCATTTCTGCAGCTGTGTTTCTTTTAAGATGTCACATTTGCTATAGAATTGAGGTCAGAAGTCTATTTTGTGATCCAATACTGCTATAGTTACTGGAATCAGTATTTTCTGAAATTATTATTTTTTTCTTCTGGTTTATGATATTGGAGCTTATCCACTAAGTATTGTTAGATACAGTATTACACAACCAAAGTTTCTGGTAGTCAGCTTAACAAAGGTAAAATTCTATTTTGCTTGATGATTCTTAAAAATCAAGTTTAACTTCTGTAACTAATCTTACATTAAAGTACACTGTTCAATACTTTTTGTTTTTAATAAAGGGTAAATTTACAGTGTGATAGGGCATCATGATTCCCTGAAAATCTCTGAACAGATGGGGCACAGGGGACACTGTTGCTGAAGTTAGTAATTCAGTCCTCATGCATTATAAAGAGTTTGTTGCAAGGTCTTCTAGAAAGCTAAATCACAAGTTTTACACACACACACACACACACACACATATATATATATATATATATTTTTGAATATGTGCATGTTTGCTCTCCAGGAACAAATACTGTCACACTGTCATGTACACAATCCATTCTCATTATGGTTAGTCTTGCTATATTTCAACATAGAAAAACATATTACTTAAGGATGGGATTTTCAGTAGCACATGTAGCAATTACCTTCAACAGAATGTAGACATCAGCCAATATTTTCAATCGGATGTGGCAAAATGATTTAAATGTCTACATAGCTGCAGTTCTGTTAGAAACCTTGATTTTCTATTACACCACACACTTGTGTCTTCACTTATCTCTTTGCCCAAGGTCAAGTGGAAAAGTTATATGGTCTTTTATCATACCTAAATTTGGGACTTTTTTTTGTAAAGGAACAGGATCACTCTGGGACCTCCATCAGAAAAGCTCAGCCATTTCAGATACTTCATCACTTGCCAGCACACTGCCATGGCCTTGTCCTTCCCATAGGTCCAAATCATTGCTACTGAACTTTTGTTCAAAATAGATCTGCAAAATTAACCTATGTCTTCTATAACGATGGTCGCTAGCTGGAAAAAGTAACATCCATTTAAAAAATAATACAAAATAAAAAACCCTCCAATCCTTTATTGACTCGTAGCTTGTAAAAACCCTCGCCCTGATGAAATTAAAAGAATATTTATATGAATAGCCTTGCAAATTTATTTATCTATCTCTTTCAAGTGTTGACAGATATTATCTGTTGTACATACAGAGACAGGGAAGCTAGTGATTTCCAAGTTTACGTAGTACGGTGGAAAACAAGACTTGCTTTCACGTGGAAAATCCTCAGTGCAGTGAGGAACGAAGTCAGTAATATATTAACAGAGACAGGAAAAGAAGCATTTGAAAAGATATTTGCTACAGTAAGCTTAGCATGGAACAACCTTCTCATCTAAAGACTCATTCACTTTCCTTATTCACTTCTGTAAGCTAATGAGTAAGGAAGGAAAGACTGATGCAGGAACTACAACACTGACTTTCAGGTCCTGCTCCGGACACAAAAATTTGAGAAGTAAAAAAATGCTACTAAATATCTGTGTGGATTTATAAATACTGTAGTTGTTCCTGCACATTATGGCAATGGTGTGAAGTAACAACTCACAGGCAGATTACCTGAAATATGAATAGATAAGCACCATATGAGTGGCTAGCACTGAAATGTACAGCAAGATTCTTGGGTTATATTTGCAACTTCTACCACAAGTTTTCTATGACTCAAGAATTTTTTTTTTCATAGAAGAGTTTGAAATATTCAAAGAAAAACTGCTATGGAAATGCTAATTAGTATTGATATTAAGATTTTTGATCAATCTATACACTATTTTATTCATTCTGCTTTTTTCATCTGTAAAACATTGAAAACATACAAGGGAATGTTTTCTAAATGCTTAAATTATAAAGAGAAAAACTTTGTTTTTGCAAAGAACTAGCTCATCAGCTTTCTTTTTGCCCAACCAAGTTTCCAGTTAGCTTATTTCTATAATATTAAAGTTTTAAGAAGATATTCAGTTTAATGAATAAAATTCAACATATAAAAAATTCCAAGCATATAACTGTAGTAAATCTCATGTTCATAAAAATGTAAGTCCAAACTGATGTTTGTAGCACTAAGAAGCAATGTTTCTCTAACTGGTCGTAAAAGGTCCCCTTTTGGTATCCACATTATCAATTATTTTATGATAATTGATAAATAAATAAGTAAAATAGTTTCAGGCATATAATCGAAATAAACATCTTGCAAAAAACTTATAAGTAAGTGATTGCCTCTCATGTCCATTTCCATAATGCAGCAATTGATTTGGTCACACTGGATTTTTTTTTTTACTGCTTCATCACAATCTGAAAGGATATGTGAATTTTAGTTTCTTTAGCCTTAGGTTACTTAAAATGACTGTCCTATCACACACATGCTTAATTCCAAAGCTTTGAAAACACTGCCGCCTGCATCACCATTCTGATTTCAAGCACATACAAGTCTTATCATAGATGCCTTTCCACTTGAAAGTCAACTCAACATTACAACTGACCACAAGAATCCGGGCTGTTGGGAGTTCACCTTCAGATCTTACGGTGTCTTATTGTTTATCAAGAGTAGTGGATGATGGTTATATTGCTGTCACAAATAACCACGATACTGCTAAAAAATGTACAGCGCAACAAATACTGAAAACACTGTGCTAGCTTTGGTTGCTACTAATGGATAATATCAATAATTTCAAGTTTTTTATAAACCAATATAATCCATTACTTGTACAAAAACCTTCCTAAAGTACAGTGTAATAGTCACGTGAGATGAGATGTAAAGATGGAAAAAATACCGATTATTTACTGTAGGTGAAAGAAGTAGAATAATCTCATATGCATAACATTTTTAAAGACATGTAAATTCCTTCATCTCATATATATGTCATTAATTAAACACTTGGCTATGAAATAATTACTATGGAGCCAAAAATCTACTGCCTGTTCTTTCTATCTTCATATATAAGGAAAATATCCATTTTATTTACCTAGAAATTAGTGCTAAAGAAAAATACTGTAGCAAGAAGGAAATTTCAGCCAAGAAAAGCAATACATTAAATTAAAAATAAGAATATAGAGACTTTACCAAGGCTAAATTTTCACTTTAACAAACTTTTAACAGCTTTTTGTGGGGGCATTTGACAATATATACTTATATTTTCAAAAAGCCCTTTTTTCTGTAACTAGATGTTTCTGCTAACAGCAATAATGCAGATTTAGACTAGCGAAGGCTTCATCCTAGATTTCTATGTTTTTTTGATGAAGGAAAAAATAAAATTCTTCTATGTATCTACAACAGTTTATTCTCTGTCTTCTTGTTCCAAATGGTTTCACTGCAGGAGAAATTGCTGACATGAAAGTAGAAAGGAGACGTAGGATAGTCATAAATCCTTTTGAAACAAAAGAAGAATTCAGAAAGACTGTATCCAACAGCATCTTAAAGTAAGGTCATGGTCTTGGTGGAGAAACTTCAGAGGAAGAATGTCTGTCTGTCAGTGTAGTGCATAATATTTCTGCATCTTACATTTGCTTTGGAGGCAATGAGCCATCTCTACAGTGAACATCAAACGAAACAAACTACAACTTCCTAATTCCTTTATAAGGAATAATTTTAATTTATAACTAAAAAAATATGCAACCAATTAATTCAATTTCTAACAGCCTAAACTCACTGCGTTTCAGTATTGGCAGGTCAATCAGTTAACAAATGAACAAACAGAGGTCAAACATCAAGTTTAAAATGGATGTCTTCATTTTCATACTTACCTTTGGGTCCTTTGAACAACTTGATCTCTACTACGGTCTCCAGAATAGGTCTCCTTCGGCGAACATACAGTCGAACTATGGAGCCAGCCTCTTTCAGGGCCTCCACTGCTTTGCTATGTGAGACTTCTGACACATCGACCTCATTCACTCGCAAGATACAGTCGTTGACCCTACAAGAAAGGCAAAGAATCACACCTAGTAAATGCTTCAGCTGTTATTTTGGACTCCAGTTTCATCAGAAGTGCTGTTAAACAAAAAAACACTTCACTACAAAGTTTGTCAGACAAATTCAATGCAATATGCTTCATCAGTGATGATGATGATGAGGGAAATGGAATGCTTACTGCCCCAAAAGGTGCACCCAATTCAATCTAAAGCCTAGTTAATCATCTACGCCTATTGTTCTCCTCCATAAATTGGGGCTGCATCCACCACAGTGGCAGAAACGAGTAATAAACAGCTTCTCTTCTTTATAGAGCTTTATTGAAAGACTTTTATTCAACATTATAATCAGGTTACAGCATTCATGCTTCATGCTATTACTGCAATGCTTGCTCTTAAGGAAACCAACTGAATTAATTTAATACAGATTGACCATTAATCATTCAAATACTTCCTTAAATCTCTTACATTTCTTCACCAGAGCCAACCAATTTGAATCATCAAAGTAAAAATGCTGTCCTGCAGAAAGCAAACAATTTAAAAGGAACATTTCATGTTAAGTAATTTGAGTAAATATCATTGCTTATATTTTCATCACTGTCTGTAGGCTCTGAGACCCGCTGTGTGGTAATATTATTTATTTTTTGTTAAACTACGACTGACCATTAATCATTCAAATACCTCCTTAAATCTCTTACATTTCTTCACCAGAGCCAACCAATCTGAATCATCAAAGTAAAAATGCTGTCCTACAGAAAGTAGACAATTTAAAAGGAACATTTCATGTCAAATAATTTGAGTAAATATTATTGCTTATATTTTCATCACTGTCTGTAGGCTCTCAGACCTGCTGTGTGGTAATATCACCTATTTTTTGTTAAACTACGAATGAAATTCCCTCATATTCTTATTAAAAGGTATCTACTATACTATCTTAGGATAAACTAATTGATTAACCCTCAAAATGTCCTGGTTAGAGTGGTATTCTCCCTTACAGATTTGTCCAAGCTGAAAAGGAAATTTGTAGCCTAAGAGCACTAAAATCTGTTTCCAAAATAGTGGGCTAATGACTTAACTGCTGAACTGTCCTATCTTTGCCAATGCTTGGCAAATAGAGAAGTGCAAGCTCCAAAGAACTAAATGAACTGAAACTATATTGTTCTTATGCTATGTAAATTTGCTATGAAATGCTTGCAAGTATTTTGGGTATTGAAGAAAAAGGCATATATAAACAAACACGTTATTCTTTTTGTCTAAAATGATAGTGAAGAAAATAAAAGACACTTAAAATATTCCCACTTACTTTAACTTCTATACACAAAAATCAGCTATGAAATGCAAAAGCAGCATGCAAAAAGAAGCAGCGAAAGAAGACTTGAACATTATATTGCTCAAGAGCCCTAACACACAAAGCAAGAATGAAGTTTTTTTTAAAAAAAAGTTTAACTGAGCTCTGAGAGCTTGGAAGGAATTTTTGTTATGTTCTTATGCTGTTTTTATCAAGAAAAGAAAAAGAAACAAACTATTTGAAACCAAAGACATATTGTTTTATTAGCCTTTTGAAGGAACATTTATAGAGGGAATTGTGTATAGTAGCTTTCAACTGACAATTGGTTCAATTTGAAAAGGAAATAAAATTGAAACTTCCTTTCTGATAAAAAGTGATGTATTGCAAAGTTTCCAGTTTTCATTCTGTGATGGCATTTGCTGCTTTTCTTCAGTGTCAGAAGCATTAATTTTCCAAACATATAATTGTGTGGTTTGGCTGTCAAATTAATAAGTGCTCTAATATAAATTGATTGCTTTTAAATATTTCTTTTAAATAAATCATGAACACATCCTTGCTACCACTTGCTACTCAGACAGATAGTAATTACGCCTAAGGTGCTGTTCCATCTTGCTATTAATATTGTCATGTATTTGATTCTTGTCAAATTTCTGACTCTTATTAATACCTGCACTATCATTGGCTATACCATGCTTAATGAACTAAGCACAGAATCCTAACCACTGGATGGTTTTGCAGATAAAAAGGAGGGAACAGATTGTAAAAATCATTGAAAAGGAGAGTTGTATTTATTTTGTTTTCATATACTCTATGCCGTGCACTGATGTCTTCTTCAGAGAGTCAGTAAAGAACATGAAATCATACTTATCCTGTCAAAACCAATAAGCCACACACATTCATTTACTGAAAAAGCAAGACCTTCTGGAAAAGGATGCTTACAGTACACCAGAATTCCCATCCTAGTGTTTAAAAATTGTCATTTTAGAGCTATATGCTTTGTTAAAAGTAAGATCATCCTTTATAAACCTTGAAAAAACTAATGCTACTAGTGTAAGGTGAATATAATAATAAGACAATACAAAGTTGCTCCAGTGATGGAACTATAATATTTATAATATTTAAATTTATAATTTTAGAGCACTTGGCAAATTCAAAGAATTCACTAGACAATAAGAGATAAATTTAGAGAAAAGAATAAAGCAAGAAAATCAAAGCGACATCTCAACACACTGTCTGTGATATTTCGTTTTTCTCCTTAAAGCTATGCACAAGGCTTTCAGGTCCAATATTTTGCATAGGAGTTATTATTTAAAGATAGAAACCTGTGACAGTGAGCTTGGGATAGTTTTCCCTTCTACAGTTCCTACCATGCTCCAGCTCTACTCTATCAGTCACCTACAAATGCTGCAGCAACACGGACCTAAAATAATAATAGCAAAATATGTCACTAAACCAATTAATTAAACTACGTCCTTTAAAGGTTTTTTACCAGTTTGTTCTAGACCTGCTTACCTTCTCCTAAACTTACAGATTTCAAGAAACCGTGCAAGCATCCCTAAAAACTGATAATTGCCTCAATCATGTAGTAAAAAAAGAAGACGGCCACAGCACTTAGGCACTTATTAGAAATATAGCAGGTGTCAACTGGTAACGCTCATTCTGTTTGGTCTGTTCTGCGCACTACGGTGCACTGCAGAGAAACCCAAAGCAGTACAGCGTGGTGGCAGAGAACCCTGAAGAGCTAATCGCCCTGCCGAGCAGCGTCAGTCCGTGCGGCTCCGTAAGGGGGCGAAGCAGAAGGCACAGCAGATGAGTGTGGATGTTGCACAACTGCACAGGACCCAAGAGCTCGGGCATGGACATGGACTTCTTCTGGGACTGGCACAACACTGAAATGTCAAACCCTCAAGGCAACCTCACTCAAGTCCTGCTCAAAGTAACCAACCATGGGCTCAGGGATAGGTCTGTACTCTGCAGAACTGATAAATAAATAAAGCTGCAGTTGTCCACACATCTTAGTTACTATCAAGACACCTTCTGTTTCATCTGCAGTCTATTAACTGGGCAGCCTGTTTCTCAAAAATGCAGTTACCTTGCTTTATATTGCAGAATACTGACCATTAACAGATATTTCCAAGCAAATGTAGCTTTTTTTTTTTTTTTTTTTTTTTTTTTTAAATCTTCTCTAAAAAACTGAACCTGATCTGGATGCTACTCTTTCATCAAAGCTTTGCCATCAAGATAAAAATGCTGTTACTAAAGGAAGATCAGTGCAAAACTCCTTAAGTATCAGGTAAACAACATAAGCAAGAGAGAAGAATTAAAACTTTCACTTTGTTTCCTGCTTTGTCTGATCTTTTCCTCAAACTTACCTTATCAAAGAGTTGATGCTTGCTTTCTTCTAGAAATCATGAGAACACATCTCTTTCAGTAGGAACGTAAGATTAAAGGAGATAAGCTACAGGGACTGATTATTATCCTTAATTAGTGAAATACAGGATCATAACAGAGGTACCTTATCTGACTCTAGCAGAATCAGGTTATGAATACAGACAGGGAGATGCTTACTTTTATTTTTATTTTATTTTTTTATTTTTAATCCTGATATGCACCCTTTCCATCCCGCAGTAAACAGAATTTACAATATATGGGGGTAGGAATTTTTGGTACCTGCTCATATCACTTCTTTCTCTTTTAAGGAGAAATGATTTTTTTAATTATTATTTTAAACCATGAATTCAGAATAAAGGCTGGGATCTGAATTTTACTGCACGGCAGCCCTAAGGCCTACCATTTCAATTATAGAATGTAGACATACATATACAATTTGGCACACTGTTTCCTTAGGTATAATCTAATCCCCTTGTTCAGCTACTACTAGGCACAACATCCAATTTCTACGGCAAATTCACATTTACACTTAGGCCCCTTTCTGGCATTTTAAAATAGTATAAAGCTACTATTACACTTAATTTAAAAATATAGAGATAAACCTTAGCAGAAAAAGAAAAGATCAGATCTCATTTGTCATTTCTGGTTCTTTTTGGAAAACAGAGAGTATCAAGCACTTACAAAAATATATTTGATGTAGGTACCAGCCAATTCTAATTCAATATTTGACCCTGTATATTTTATAATGAAATCAAAAGTCATCTCACAGAACACTTACTGGCTTAAATATGCTTGATAAAAATTACAGCTTTAGCTGAAAAATAATTCAGGATTTGTCAGGGTTTTAGTCAAAGAATACAAATCTATAACAGAAACCTTGCTGTATTTAACATTAAGGCAATATCTGAAGCATCAAGTCTAACTTATACTTCTAGCAACAGCAGAATAGTCTGTGCTCCTGAGGAATGCAAAAACTAAAAAGTAAATATTACACTTCTGAGAGAAAAAAATATGCCTTCATTCTCTCAAATCTTTTGCAAGTGAGACTAATCTATTACAACAAAATAGTTTGAAGAAAAATATAATCTTTTCCCTTAAGACACTGCCTGGCACCTGAATCCCAGTAACTCCTGCGCAACCTTGAGCAGGTCGCTTGTTTTTTCACAGACTTTTAATGAAGGACTAAAAGCCCACCCATTTTCCACTTTATTTGTCTCCTGTTTACCATTTGAATAAACTTTTAAGGGGAGACTCTACCCCTTCTTGGCTCATCTCAAACAACCTAACCCCCAGTGCCGCCTCTAGGCATATTTGACATAAATAATACGTAATGAGTAAAAGCAACTCTCTGCCTTTTCCTGGCTGCATTCACTCTTGTCACCAGTCCCTAGAGGTGAGGGATGAAAACCAAAAACTTCCTTCTGCTGCTTACAGAGCTTGTGGGGCATATGCATGTAAAGACAAGAACTAATCTCTTCCTCTGCATGTTTGTAAGCACATACAAATAGGTGGAAGTTTTCTCCACCTGTGCTGGCAAACCAGTTTCCGTCTGTCAGCTGCGTGGAGCCTGAAGGCTTCAGTCCCTGAGCTAATGAATCCTGCCAAAAAGCAGAGTGTATTTGTTTGAGTCCAGTGCCATGCTGATGCAGCCTCACAACTGACACCAACGCTACCTTAATTTTCAGCCCAGAGCCTACAAAAGTGATTGCATCTGAAATCCTAGGAATGTTTTTAACTTAGATGTATATTTAGATATGACTACAATTTTAACAGAAACCAAGTCTGTCCTTCTGTGTAGGACATGACTTCATGTGTCAACATGACTGTCAGCATGAGGTTATGGAGGATGACCTGAAGCTCTGTTAGCTGCCTCCAGAGTTCACTGTTTGCTGCTTTGGATCTTTGCAGTGGTCTTGGCATAAAAAAGAGCCATCTTGTCAATGCAGAGTCTCAGTCACTATTGTGATTCCCTGATCCAGGACCTACTAGCAAGAACCTCACGTCCTCCGGAAGGTAACAGCTGTGTGGGTTGCATGAGAAGGCAAAAAGTACAGAGGAAGTTCTTCCCTGGTATACCAGAAGTCCAATGATGTTAGTTAAGAGGTAGAAATTTCTCCTCAGAATAGCACACAGGAGTGTTTAAAGTCACGCCAGCATTACTTACAGGTGTCCTACCAGACAACTTAGAGCTTTATTATATGGATAATTAAATTAAATTTTTATAATATAATTAATTTATATATATATAAAAAAAATTATATTTTATAATATAATATATCATGGATAGAGACTGAACTCAAATTGTCAGGGTATAACTTAAATATCAGAAAATCCTTCTGATTTTAAGAATGTGTTGTTGCTTGAAATGACTGTATGTTTACAGGTCCTTACTGAGACCTGACAGGTGACCAGCACAGCTGCAACACTGTTATAAAACACATTTCTTGCCCATGGCTAGTGCTTTAGTTACAGATTTTCAAATACTACAGTCACAGTCATCTTAATGAAATGTCAGTGTACTACGAGCTCAGGCGAGTGGCTGGTAATGGTATCAGTAAAAATATTAGCACAGCAGCTTCTTATCATCCACAGTGTCTCTTTTCTCCTTTCTCTTCGTTGCCTTTATGACACTAATTTCTATTTTTGAAGTAGCAAGACAGAGACAGCATATTGCACTATATAATTAGGAAAGGAAAAGCCCCAGAGCCTTTAGACTATTAGAAAAATATATATTTAGAAGCTTGAATATGTTCCTATTTACACTGCTTCAACACAGGATGCCTCAATTTTTTTTTTTTTTTTTTTTTTTTAAGGTCTTAAACTCAGCTGCATGCCTTCACTCCAGGCACAGAATTAGCCAGAAAGCAATTTAAGCAATTTATCTCTTGTTTAAAATACTTTGAATCTTTTCTGCATTCTAGCCTAGTTCTGAGAACTTCCTGGGGTAGGGCTAGGGCTTTCCTTCAGTTAACCCTTTCTGCTACACTGAACAGATGTGTGGCATAAAAGCTTTAGATTTCATCATAATTTCACCATAAAAGCATTATCCTTTTATAAGGCATCCCTTTAGCACTGGGTGTCTGTTTGGGAGTGCTTATGTGCACCTCTTGGACAAAAACTTCCACTAAGCTAACAGCTAGAATCCAAGAGAGTCTGAATCCAAAGAGAGATCATGTTATATCAAATTGGCCCAAAGAAATCCTAAGCCAGCTCAGACACTGATAGTGGTAGATCTAGCATGGGAATCTAGTTAGATCAATCTTTTCCATTTGTCTACTGGGCCAATTACTTCAGGTAAAAGGCCACATTAATGCAGCTCTGCAACTTCCAGTCTCCCAGCTAGCTTATTTGGAGCTAGCTTGAGTACCTGCACAGCCCTGCACTATGACAGTCACACGCAGTGATTGATTCCCAGAGGGTGCTCATTAATTGGAATAAGTATAGGAAAGAAAAAAGAACAGCCACAGCCATGCAGCGTACACAACTCTCCCGAAGATTTAAATCGGAGGGCTCAAGTGCTGGCAGCAGGACTTCTATAAAAACATACAACCGAGTAACAGCGTAAATTAGCTGTCACCCGGGCCGTACCAGTCTAGATTCACTGGGCCTATCCAGCTGAACATCACTGACCGCATCCCTACTGAATGCTGAAAAGGCGTACTTGGATATCGAGCCCTTTGCCTAATGGAAACCTATTGCTCCTACTGCCTGGATTATCACCTCATAGAGAAGATAAGAGCTAAAATGTATAGAGTAAAATAGTCCCTGGCTGCAAAGGCAAACATTAGAAGTTGTAGAGGACGTAAATCAAACCAACAGTCTACCTAGCCTGTTATTTCTTTCCAAATGTAGTCAGCAGCAATTGGTAAAGGAAAAATATAACATAATATTTACCCAGAATACTCTTCCAGTTGCTGCTGATTTATGTCTCTGAATAACTCTGATTTACACTGAATAAACTACTCCACTCAATCGAAAATGAATCATTTCATTCTAATACCCTTTAAATTAAAATAACATAAAATATTAGACAATCAGGGGAAACAAAAATCAAAACTACCAGCTGCTGTCTTATTATCCAATATCATCTCCTAGAAAAATGTTTTACCTCTGTTTATATCCATTATATCTCCATTTCCACCACTGAAGCTGTTCCATTTTGTATAAGACAATGCTCTTACATAGCAATTGCAATCTTTCATTCTTCAGGAAAGCATCCTCAGTACAACTAGAAAGAAATTCTGCTCCTTGCTTTGGCTTGATGAAATATTTAAATATTTTGCAGAAACTGTAACAACAACAGAAACTATTGCAAACTAATGCAAATAGCATTAACTCTGGTCAGTGTCCAGGACATCCATCTGAGATTTAGGAGACCCTTGTTCACAGCCTCTGTCTGAATCTCCGAGGGAGGCTCTCACTGCTACGGTGAGAGCTCTCTGGCTCAATTAATATTTACTTGTCTTACAGGAACTTTGAGAGAACATGAACAGACGCTCATCTAAGAGCCGTTCCATTTGAATGATCACATCAGTCTTTGGGAAAGACGAGGGCGAGCTTGCCTCCGGAGGGGAGGAAGGCAAACCCAGGTCCCCTTCAGAGGTGAGCTGAGAGGAAATGGTTTTGCCACTGCTTTTGTGAAAGAAGGAAGTCCTGAATTACCCCTTCCCCTTTCCTGCTGAAAAGTAATTTGGAGCTAATGTCGTATCAAAAATATGTTTGCTCAGCTTTAGTATAGTATTCTGAAGTCTTTTTAGACCTGAAATGTGTAGATACCAAGTTTTTATGTGGTAATGCAGGCAGCACTCTATTCAAAAATGCTCATAGGCAAGGGAGACATTAAAAAAAAACTTACTAAACTATTACAAATCAAATAAAGAAACAGCATAATTTAAACAAATTGCTGCATATATTGAAAACTTTAAAAAACTTACTAATGCCTAATGCACTGAGCTGCTATATTTTAAATTATTGATTTCCAGAAGAAACTTGACAAGCAATTAGTCAATTCTCAGCTGTAAGAGTGAATTTCTTATTAAAATTTCATAACTAATGCTGCATGTAAACTATAAATTGACTTTTTTACTATTATTCAAAGCAGGATAAGAGCTGAAGTTTCGTAAATGATACAAATTGCTCACCACATGTGACTTGGGTTACACCAAATTTACGCGCTCCTGGAACATGGCTAACAATATCCAGAAGCTAAAAATGGTTGCAAATTCTACATCAGCTCCAAATATCCTTATCTACACCATCACTTTAGGAAAGAATGCAGTTAAAATTTCTCACATATCTGCCCCAAAGTTGAGCCAAGGACCTTACTACACCAGGGGTTGTTCTGGATCTGTCTGATCCAATCTGGAGATGTTAGGGATGCTCCACAGATGAACCCACCTCATACAGCTACCAGTGTGGAGGGAGGAGTGGAGCAAAACCTGATTTAATAGTTCACTGAGCAGCTCACAGAACACCCTCGCCTCATTGCCTGCACTACAGGAAGGGGACACAGTCATTAGCTAATGGTAGCTCATATCGTAGGGGTGTAGCTTTATAGGGCTAAGGGGGAGGAGTAGCTAACACCCATCCAATTTGCACACAGACAGGCTCAAGCATAAACTTTTGGAAATATGAAGTCTAAATACATGTAACAGGAGGATTTTTTTTCTTCTTTTTTTTCTTTTATTTTCTTCTTTTTTTTTTCTTTTTTCTAAATTACGTGTATCCTGAAAGCAGGATAACACCCTGCTGCTACACACCCTTCAGAGGTCAGGCTGCTCTCAGTCACTTGTAACGAAGATGATTTTCTGCGGCACTAAGCCTGCAGCTCCTGCTTGGGCGGCACGACTCAAAGCGAATTAATGCTCCTTTGCGCGGTAGGCCACACCTAGCGTGATCTTGCACACACTTTACGATGTTTCACTTCACATATTACCCTGTTAGAAATACGCCCTGGCTAAGATAAAACCTTTTCCCCCGACGAAGCAGGTAACGCTCTGCTCAGGCCGGGCTGGGGCCTGGGGCGCAGCTGTGGGGAGTCAAATCTGCCGGCCGGGGGGCGAGTTCCTCCGTTCGCCCCCACACGTGACAAGCTCCAACACCTCGCTGAAGACTTTTTTTTTTTTTTAACTTATCAGATCTGGGATGCCTTAAGTGGCAGGAAATCAGGCGTTAACCTTCATAAAAACCAGTGCGTTTGGAGTAGGCTGGACCGGACGGATGCCGGAGGGGAATCGGGCCGCTAGCTCCACCTAATAAAGTTACCAAATGCCGGCCAGACGCCCGGTTAGCCACCAAGCAGCCGCCAGGCCCTGTAACACCACGTTTATTTTGTTGTTGTTGTTGAAATGCTCGTTTCTGATGGATTTCAGGAATTTAGGGAGAAGAGCTGGAGAGGAAGGAGACGGTTAAATCAAGGCAGGCCAGTGCAGGAAGGGGAGGGAGGAGAAGCGGGGCGGCCGCGAGGGATCCTTCGCGCGAACGGGCCGGCTGAGCGGAGCCAGGTTTTCTTCCGTGGTACCCACGGGAGCTGCTGTTTTCCTTCTCCCTCGGGTGCTGCCCGCCCCGGCCTCTCCCATCGGCGTCGACCCTGCGGCTCGGCCGCCCTTCGCCCTTACCACATCTTCCCATTCCTCCGTCCGTCCGTGCTCCGACTGCCCCGTTAACGTTGTCCTGCTCGGCCCCTCTGCTCCGGGCGCTCCCCCGCCACGGGCTGCCTGGGTGGCCCTGGCCACCGGGAGGACTTCCCCGCGCGCCGCCCGTCTCCGCGGCTGGCCAAAAGCGGGAGGGAGCGGAAGGAGGAGGAAAGGGAGGCGAGGTAGCTGTGGGGTGTTGCGAGAGGTGTGGGGGGTAAAGAAAGGAAAACAAACCCACACAGAGGCAGGGAAAAAAAAAAAAAAAGAAAAAAGAAAAGAAAACACCCTGTGAAGCGAAGGCACCAGAGGCCGCGAGGCTCCTCCCTGCTCAGCACGTCGCGTGGGCGCCGGACGGGGCAGGGAGGCCGCGCGGCCCCCGGCGAGCTCCGGCCGCCCGGAGGTCTCCAAGCTGCCGGGCCCGGCCGGGCCGGGAGGGAGCCTGGGCCGGAGGGAGCCTGGGCGCCCCACAGCCCCGCTTCCCGCGGGCGACGCAGGTGCCCTTCGGCGGGACCGGCCGCTCGGTTGTTCCTCGCCCTTGGAGAAAATCTGACGCTAACGCTGTCTGAAGCCTTTTCAGGTTTGTGCAGGAAAACCGGTTACGACAGATAAACCCGGGAGGCGACTCCAGGATTTGCACGAGCGCTTTTCATCCGGGGCTCTCAACGCGCTTTGCGGACGAGCTCGCTCAAGCCGCGCGACAAGCCCCCCGCCCGAGGCAGAGATCCCGATACCCATTTTACAAACAGGGAAGCTCAAGCGCCGAAGGAGAAAAGTGCCGCCAAAGCTCAGGTGGAACCAGTCGAGAGCAAAACCAAACAGTCCTGCCTCCTGGGCTCCTGCACCGACAAGCAGAAAACACTCCCTTCCGCTCCACTTCGATTAAGAATAGTTATTCCAAACAGAGGTGTAGCATTAAAAAAAAAAAAAAGGAGAATAAGAAGAAGGTAGAGAGAACATGTCCTTCTAGTTCAGTAAGAAACTCAGCGGCTTCAGAGCATCAGTAGCATCACGCTATGCACTGAAAATTGAGAAGTGGCTGCAGCTTTCAGTCCTACGCACATTAGGAGAGCGAAAAACGTTCCTACTTTTCGTCGACATGACTCAACAGTAACACGCAGGATGGCACAAGATGGGCAGCGCATCCAAACAAAGTCCTGGCACACCTTGCAAGTCTGATGTTAAAAGCCACACGCCCGTGGGGAAATAAATTTTGCCCCTCTGCTCCAACGTCCGCAGTAAGAGCGGAGCGGGGAACGTGAGACCGGGGGTGAGATACTGCCAGGAAAAGTGGTTGGGCTGAAGCCTGAAAGTGCAGGTGCCTGTTGAAACCACGACCGAGAGTTTTGACAGTGTGTGGGATGACAGGCTGCCTGCTTCCCAGGGTGTTAGCGTTTCTGGCTTTGGCTGCCAGAGGCAAAAAGTTGACCCAGCTTTTTCCTAAGATTTAAGAAGTCAGCCTTTTCTGTTTATGAAGAGATACTTAACTTTTGCTTTTTTTTTTTTTTTTTGATAGTTTAGGTCAGATCATATTTCATCTAAGATCTTATTTTCAGATTTGGTTGGAATCGAAAGAAATGAAAAATTCTGAAGATTCCCAGAGGGTTACACCTGTTGAGTATGGAAACAGATGTGTAATATTTTTCCCTTGACTAATGCTAGACTCTATAGAGAGCTGATGATTTCCAAGGTGTGTAACCACAGAAGGCTTTTTACTCCAGATGAATTATGGTTGTGCTATTTAAATGCAAAGCTGCAATAGCAGTGCATACACATTGATGAAATAATCACTCGGATATGGCTTCATGGTGCTGTTTTGCTGCTGCAGCACTCTTGTGTTATTATAATTTTAGGTGGAGTGGGTACTACATGAACACTTGTGGGAGAGATCTGTTAACCAGTTCAGTACCATTGCATGAAATACCTGGTGAGCTGGGCATTCTCTAACTGCAGCACATCTAAAGCTCTAATAATATGCTCCATTGCTTAAGTGTTGTTCACAAGCAGTGTCTCCTATCAGTGCAAAAGAGTTCAGAAAGTTATAGGAGGAAGAAACTGAACCTTTGTGTTGAAACAAACAAACAAAAAAATCCCTACTTTCTATTTTCTATTATTTATAATCAGGGCCTGGAAATTTGCCAGTGGCAAATCTGAGATGCCTGAGAAGTACCTTTTTCTTTTCATTCAATTTTGTTCCAGGTACCTGAGAATTCAGCTATTAAAACAAAACACATTTTCTCTTTTCTTTCCTGCTTTGCATATGTAAATTTTGGCAGTCTGCCAAATTAAGTAGGAAAAGCAGAAGTACAATTAACTTTGGAGACATGCTGGGGACCTGCAGCACAAAATAAAGAGTTTAAGATTTCTATATGGGAGGGAAAGAAGGATTCAGTGAAAGAAAAAAAGAAGTCAAAGCAGCAGATAAGAGAATTACATGATAACATATTCCACTGATAAAAAAAAAAAAAAAAAAGAAGGTGATAATTTAAACTTTGTATCATGGTAAGCTATGTTCACCCACTTTTTTTTAATAAATGAAAGCTGGATTTTTATTTTATAGTCTGCCTTTTTTTCAGGTAGATCCCCTATGATAATGGCTCAAAAATAGTATGCACAGATACACAGACAATCAAACTTAATAAGCTCAAACTTTCTAACACTAACCAGGACAGAGTAAGCAGTCAATAATCTGTGATCTAATTTATGGGTGTCTGCAAAGCAAGCATGTTTTGCTTAATGGGGTGAATGTCTCTTTATTAACTTACTACTAAATTATGTACTGAGCAGCATTGTTAGAGGCCTGCAAACAGTGCAGATATGAATCAGTGTTTTATGGCAGTACTGTAAATATAATAATATCCTGAACAGGCTTTATGCCACTGCAATGCACATAAGCCTAGTGCTTGATGGGCTTAATTCAAGATCAAAAGTTAACAAACAATGATTTAGGCAGTGAATCATGAAGGAGACACACTTCTGTTTTGAGATATAATGATGGTGAAATACAGCCAATTGTTCAAGCTGGTTGAGACACACATGACACCCTCTTAAAGGACATGTTCACTCCTGGGAATAGCTTTTCATGTTAATCTGAAAAGCTCCCCCCCCCCCACCCCCAGTTCTTCCCTGTTTTTTCTCCCAATTCACTTCCTCTGAGTAAGCAGTCTAGAGCTACAAACAGATACCAACAGGTACCAGCCTTTATCTAACCAACTCGCAAGTGGCCACTTGCTCATGTTTCCTCTCCTCCATTTCTTCTTTCATCTGAGTTTCTTGGGCACACTGCACACCACAGTTCTAGCATTGTGATTTTTTAATTTAAATTTGCAAGTGTTGAATGAGGAGCACAGGATTCTAATATTTCATCTCTGTTCCATGTTTAGTGAAATAAAAGAAATAATAAGAAATTCTGAACAGATTGCATAATCTTGTGTTTTAAATGCAAGAAAAAGGATCTTCTTATCCTTAGAATTCCTGTCTGGCTACTTGCACCTAGCTAAATTCATAATTCTTTGATACCTCATAGTGGATTAACTGATAACTGAAGAGAACACAAATCTAATTTGTTTAAAACCTTTGCTGGTAGTCATTTAGTTAAGCCTGCAAGCCACAGAAATAGGAGAAATTCTATTCTATTCTATTCCAAGCTTTCTCACTGATTTGCTAGGTGACAGAGGTTAAGTTATTTTGGTTCTCGTCTCCTCCCATCAACATGTGTATTCTGTTCCTTTTCCCACACCCAGTCACTTTGACTCAGTCAAACTATTACAATGATGCTAGAGAAACACAGCATGCATAAAAATGCGGCATTTACACGATTCTAAACCTCCTGACAATTATTAATTAGAGTAATATGAGGAAAGATATATATATGATATATTTGCCAAGGAAAAATGAACACTGCACAGCTTTAGTGGTTTTTAAACTATGGTATTAGGGTAACTGAACATCCATGTGCTATTAGTCTGCCAAAGCTGACTGACAGTAGCTGTGCTTTTCTCAACATGTTTCAGTTCTTACAAAGATTCACACTACTATGGGGGGAAAAAATAAAAAAGGGTAGGTTCAGAAATTGGAAGAGACTAGAAACCAGTTTCCTAGAAAAAAGAATGAATGGAATAGCTGCAGGTCCAGGCAGCTTACTAGGGTAATGTGCCCCTAGGCACAATCACTTTCTTCCCTTTGACTCACCCCTCACATCAACCCTCTTTTCTTTTGAGTACGTTTCAGGCTTGAGTACAAAAATAACATTTGGTACAACATTAACCCTTAAAATTCAAGTTCAAGGCAGTCCAGATTTGATCTGTCTGATAGTTCTGCAAATAAACTTATATTCAAGTCTTGTATGCAGTAACAACATGATTTTTGAACCACTGGTTCAGTAAGATTCCTAGGACTGCAAGCTTGGTATGAAAATGTAAGCTTTTAACTATTATTGTGTTCAAGACACTTTTTATTTGCTTTCTAGATTCCTCATCATTTTAAAACTCACATTCCCAAGTTTTCCTTCACAAGAACATCAACAAGAATTTTCTGCTTCTGGAAGCAAAAGCTAAGAAACTCATATGACCCAGTCATTTGTGTAGAGAGATTTTTGAGAAAAATATCTGCATTACAAGACTGGAATAGGACTCTGAGAAACTATAAACAGAAAGAATATTTTTGACTTAAAACAGCTTCAGTTTATGATTGCTAGAAAAAAATAGTATTTTAGGGGTGTCTGCTTATTATACTTAGTCATAACTGACAACTTTTCATTATTTCTTTGTTAATTTTTTAAATCAAATTATATCATACACTGTACTTCTAGTTCTGTAAGTTGATCACTCCCATTTTCACATAGTATGATGAATTTTTTAGATATGTGTTACTGTTTAAAAGCCAGAATCTCACTTATGATCAACAGAAGGAACTGCTGAGATGATATGTTGGAATTCCTTGCTTTACATAGGCAATTGAGTCAACTACTGTATATTTTTTCTGACACAAACTCAAATAAAATAGAAAAAAATCCCTAAGCCATACATTACTGAAGCTCTTTTTCTTCCAAATAGAAAAAAAAAAAAAAAAAAAAAAAAAGCTCTAAATTCAGATCTTCTTTATTAAACAGTAGATGCTTGCATGTGGACAACTGACATTTGCAAGATAGAAGCAGAACTTTTTAAGCATCAAAAGTCTTAAGAGATCAAATGGTTGAGGGAAATTGTCCTTCAGCTCAGTGGGAATGGTTGCTAGTTCTGGAAGTTTTATATTCCCTGTCTGTCAATGACTTGAAATTCAGAGCTTCAAAGTAACAGTATGCAGTATTCAGCAAAAACTAATTTTCAGTCACTCCCAAGCTTATAATATTCACCTCTAGCAAAAGTAATCAAATCCAAAATTAATTTGTTTTATATAAAGTTATTTACCAAAAGAAACCAGAAAAGGAGCATTTTTCTCTATCATGTATGGACATCATAAAAGATTCCACAGCTTTCTGTATTTTTTAAGCTTAGGAGTCTGTGCCAGTGTACTTACCTAAAAAGTCCTCTAAAATCAGAATTGTGTGTTGTATCAGTTGCCATACTAGTTTTAGAAATGGATGCATTTTAGAGAAAGTATTATGCAGAAATAGTAGTTATTAAATATTTGAAAGTTTAGGAAGACATTACAGAAACAGGCGTCTGTTATTAAAACTAATGCAGTCTGAAGTAGCAGATAAATTTTACTATTTTTAAAGTGTTACTGTAGAGATATGGGCCATGAAGTGATACAAACCCAAACCAGCGTTGTTTTTATTGTCAGTAAAAGTATTATGCTCTCCTAAAGGAAAAAGAAAAACGAAAATAATCACCTTTGTTCCAATCTCATGAACAGTTTTTATACATAAAGCATAATCAATAAGATCAGAGAATAATTCCATTTGGAAAGGACCTCTGGAGGTCATCTAGTTCAACCTCCTGCTCAAAGCAGGGCTCTCTTCAAATTTATATTAAGTTTCTCAGGGTTTTGTTCAGGTGAGCTTTGAAAACCTCCACAGATGGAGATCTCACGACTTCTCTGAGTTCCCAGTGACAGTGCCTGACTATCCTCATTGCGAAGATTTTTTTTTCCTCATAGTCAATTGAAATTTCCCTTGTTGAAACCTCCAGTTGTCTCTAGTCCTTTCTCCGTGTATGTCTGAAAAGAGCTTGGCTCCATCTTCCCTCTGAGGTTCTAGAAAACTGTGATTAGATGCCCCCCAAAAGCCTTTTCTCCAGACCTCCTCATGCATCATGTGCACCAGACTTTTGACCATGTTAGCGGCCCTCAGCTGGACTTGCCTCACTTTTTTGATCTGCCTCTGACGGTTGGAGGATCCCAAAACTGACACACTGTTCTAGGTATGGACTTACTAGTGCTGAACAGAGAGGAATAATCTCTTCTCCTGCCCTGCTGGCTATGCTCCTACTGATGCAGACCTCTATGTGCTGACCTTCATTGCTGCAAGGGTACACTGCTGACTCACGTGCAAGCTGTCCTCCAGTACCCCAGGTCTTCTCTGCAAAGCTACCTTCCAACCATGCAAGCCCCCAGCCTGAACTACTGCGAAGGGTTGTTCCATCCCTGGCGCAGAACTTTACGTTTGTTTCTGTTGGACTTTTATGAAGCTACTGTTGGCCTACCACTGTGCTTGTCAGCCCATACAACCACGTAAAGGATTCGTAAGAGTCTGTAGCATTAAGTCCATTCTTGCAGATCACTTTCACCATCTCACTATCTGAGAAACTTTACTTAGCTCAGTTAGATCAAAGGCACTTCACATAAAATGCAGTAAAAGTGATTTTACAAGCTTTTATGCTTTTAAGAGCAGATCATAGAGTTCAGACAATCCACACTACTATTGAATATAAAGTATCTGCAGGCAGAGTCTGAGGTAAAAATGGACACCAAAAGGCATATATTTTTCCTGTCCATAAAGACCTGTTTCCTACTCCCAATGAATTTGAAATTGGGCTTCAATTAGGAAGCTGCTTTATAGTCATTCTTACTAGATATTACTACATGCTGTTGAGCTTTTGCTCCTAGTGAGTGGCCTCAGTTGATAAACAAATCGTTATGTAAAATTAATTATCATGTAAGCCAGGGGAGACTGCCCCAGGATAGCTCTTGCTGTCAGTGGCATCTCAGTAATAATCACTGACAAATATCTTCTGGTGTTCCTAAAACATGATAGGATCTCTTTCTTTGTTAGCGTTGTAGCAAAGAAGAACCCACTTAGCAGAGAAAAGGAGGAGAGAGGAATCTTCAAGATTAAAATAATGATGTGGAATAAAATAAAATTTTACCATCTAAAATCTTACAAACTTGGAGTCATATAGGCTTTTTCACTACTGAAAATGACAGTGAGATTTTTTGAATGATTTCTGCCCTTTCACTATAAAATACCGAAAAAACAATAATGTTCTATATCAATGTAACATAAATATGTAGCTTGTGTTTGCCTGCAAGAGTAGAAAAGGTAGATAAGTACAAAATCCCACGAATTATAAAATTTTAGAACAGCTTGTGGGAATCTAAGGCAGGAAAAAGTAACATCTTTTGAGCATTGAGACAGTAACAAAGTTACTGAGAAGAAACTCCAGGTACACTGCATAATAATTCATATCATGTCATATTTAGCTAAAAAAAAAAATGTGATTTTTCCATTATTAATTTGCATATAGACCCCACAGGATTAAGTCCTGTCATTTGAATGGCAGTTTTCAGACAGAGATTTTGAGGGCATTGCAGTTTTATGGAAGTAAAAAAGTTGTACAGATTCTATTTTAAATAATTGCATCTAGATATCCAGAATTAACAACAGAGAAATTCCGTATAGACAAGGTATGTTTACAAATGAACAGGGCCAAAAAAAAAAAAAAAAAAAAAAAAAAAAAAAAAAAAGCATGCCAAATGTATATTTAACAATTATTTTCACTCGTATGATTAAATTTGAATTATAACATTGTACTTCAAAATGTGCTAACACACATTGTCTCTAAGAACATTATCTAAGTCTTAATAATAAGGTATTTCTACTACTAAATTTTTATTGTAAAACACAGAAAGTTTGCCAGGTCTATTCCTAATATGAATTAATGAACTGCCTTATTATGATAGGTTTTGTGGATTTAGATGGTCTTCCTAAGACATTTCCAATAAAGTAATTACTAAATAATCATGAGTTAAAATCAAAGTAGTTAATTAGTATAGCAATGTTACAAAATACTTGATTTCATATAAAGATAACACAAAAAATCTGCAGTTGCTCACATCTTCTTAATGATTTCAAATAGAAGAGTGTTCAAAATTAGTTAAAATCTCTATTAATAAAGATATTGTAAATTTTTCAGAGGATTCTTTATTATTTCTGGCAAGGTAGGGGTAGATTTAAGACCTCCTTGTGTTGTTTATCTTGTCAAATTGGGTAGCATGATAACCAAATCTTGGTATTTCCTGATGTTCTATTTATCAGGGACGCCTTGCATGGAGTTATCTGGCCAAATACAGACATTTCAATATAGATCAGTATATCTGAACTAGTCACCCTCATTCCCTTTAAGTCAACAATGAAAATATAGGCCCTTTTAGGATATGATTCTTCTATTTAAACATTGACCTTAGAATGAGATGAATCATGCTCTAGAAATGCCTGTTTTTCTTCACTGACTGTAAGGGAACCCAAAGATGATTAGCTTAGAGGTAGATATCCAAATTTTAATCATTAAGTTACGTGAGGTGATTCCTACTCCCTTTGTTTATTGTCATATTTAGCCCATAAATTCTTCAAGCATGACTCTTCATCACCATCACAGTAAAAATAAGTCATTTCCAAAAAAATCCCTTCCCAGCTGCTAACCAAATATAAGAAACATCCTAAACATGCTCTAAAAACTGGCAAACTCCCCATACTTTTAACTTTGAATTAAGGGACAAAGTTTTGGCAAAAATGTTCCTGTTACCATCTGGTCACATTTCATGATTTTTAGTCCATCTGTATTTGGCAAAGACGGATGATCTCTCACTGAAATCATGAAAGCTGAGATCATGAGATCATGAAAGCTTCAGAATTTTATCCCAAGCTTTTTCAGTTAAATTTTCTTTTATAGTTTTCATGACAGACGGATGGGTGGCAGTCTCTGTGATAGACGGAAACCTTTCTGAATTCAGTCCGTAATGGAAGGGAAGCACGCATGCTTCTCCGATACCCCTTGCTTGAGATACACTGTCATGTGTTTGAGAACCACAACTTCCAAGTGACACTGTGTGAGCTACAGCAATAGACTGTTCCCAAGATATACAGCATGGCAGTCAAATTCTCACTGAGGGAAATAAGCCAGCTGGAAAAAGCAGATAGCATACCCCACCCCTGCTTTCAAAACCAAGAGGGAGGGTCTACAAAACCTGTGGGCATGGAAAGCTATGGTTATTTAGGAATGGCTCTGTAGTGCGGGCAGTCTTAGTAGCCCTAATATGAAACTCCAAGCATAGTCCCTTAGCCATGAATCTATAATGATTGAGCAGAGAAGACTTTCACGCTGATACGCCTGTTTCATCGTTGTGTCCACATCTTGCCTCTGGTACTAAATGAAATAACTGGTAGAAAGATGGAGCTAGCACCAGCAAATGTCCTTCATACAGGCACCATATTCAATTGCTTAACTAACCTTTACTCAGTTGTTTTCAGTACTTAAATCCGTTCTCCTGCTTTAGCAGACAGGAGACACTAATCATGGCATTTGCTTCCCCCTTCTACATGAAAGACTCAGTTCATATCAAAGTGCTGCCAAGTAGTTTAAATAATGGCACGTTTCACTGCCAAACATACATAATGACTTAGCTTTTACCTGAGTCTTCCATCCTCTGCTGCAGCTCCTCCTGGTATAATCTTAGTAATAAATATCCCAGGATCGTCCCCAATGTGTGGGTTATCTGTTCCTCCAGCAATACTGAAGCCCAGGCCAGAATTCCCCTGAAAAAATAAACAAAAGAAAATGTGTCATCAGATGCTAAATTTCTACATGCTTTAACAGATGTTCATGAGCAAAGTATCCTTGCCTCTCAAGAGAAGCATTTTATTTGGCAACACCATACGTTCAGATGTGTGACTCAGCCAGAAAATAATTGTCAGCTAAAAGAACACAGGCTGCGAACACGAAGAACTCCCAGAGTTAATGGCAGAATTAATGGATGCTCCTAGAGAAAAATAGGATTTGACCTAAATTTAATAGTTTTCAAAGAGTCACATAAATTACCAATATGAACTCCAATATGAATTTATCCAAGTCAATGAGCCTAGAGGCTAAAACCAGTTCAGAGCTTTAAAAAGACTGAAAAAAACCCCACTTATAAACAAAAACATATAAACAAAAACATTGAATAATTCTGAAGTATTTCAGTACACTGTTTTTCTTTTTTGTTGAAAAGTGATCATTGTTCATTGCATAGTCATTGTATGCTGGTATTTCTTTTATCTTACTGATTTTTTGGAATTAATTGTTTGGAAGATTCATTATAGGGGTCTATTAAATAATCTTATTTATTATTACTACTACTTGTGACAACACTCTGACAGAGACTCCCTTTTCATTTACATACATAAATAAATTTGCAGTAGCAGTCACCATTCCTCACACGCAATTCTAACCAGCAATTCTTATCAATTTTTGGAAATATATATTAATTACTGAAGTTTTTCTAAATAAACTATAAGTGATCACAAATGTTATTTTGAAAAGAATAATAAATTCAATGCAATACTGTATTCCTTTAGGTCTTCTCATTCCAAAATATTTTATAATTACATACTGGGGCTTATCACTGCAAAGCTATTGCTGTTAGGTGCAGAATATGTCCATTGCTATGGGTGAAATAGGTTCAATGAAATAATATTTTTTTCTCTTATTTTATTCAACATTTCATCTTATTGGGAGTTTTTCTTCACTGTCACTTGTAGACAGGTATCTGCTTCAATCGTAGAGAGAAAACTACTAATAAAAGCAGCATCTATTTTTCTTTTATCAAATTTCTCAGAGAACTTTTGATTACTTTTTAGCCTTTTTTTGAATTGGTAGGTCAGGCATGAGATGCATTTTGTGTGTGAAAGCCTGCATGTTGCCAGTGTGCGATATGTCAAAATTCAGATTCTGTATTTTACATTCACAAGTGATGCAGATTTAATTACTTAAGAGATGTACATGCAATCTACAGCTCTGCTATCAGCATCTGATTGTGAATACATTTTCAATATTGGACTAATTTATAATCCCAGGAGAAAGATTTAGGACTAGCCAGGTCTTAATGCTTGTCAGCTAGCTGCAATATGAAAAACAATTTAACACTGAAACACTCTTTACATATTTTTCTGTAGAGTTAATAAGCTTCTTCAGGCTAGCGTTATAAATTTAATCTCCCTTTCATCATTAGAGACTCAGGTTATTTTCCCAATATTTTAAAACGTGCCTAATTATATGATTCAGTCAACACTAACCTGCATTATAAAAATACTTCAAGAATACTTCCCCGTAAGTTTTCCTATATGTCATATAGGTAATGATACTAATCTCCCAACATGTAAGAATAGAATAATGTATACTTATAAACACTGCAGGAAGCTTGGAGCAAGAGCCTTAAAACATGGACAAGTTTTTAAAAAGTTTATTAGGATAAGTAGCATTTTATTTTAAGAAAAAAGGACAAAAATAAGGACATTCTTATTTTTATTCTTAATTCTAAAAACATTTTTTTAAAAAAATATGAATTAACCTGTGATTTTTGATGGGGAAAAGAGCAGGATGACAAGGTGCTATTTGGATGCCACGGTTAGTTAGGAAGGGGAACAAAGCCAGATATAACATAAGAAAAGGGCATGCCTGAAGAGCTTTTAAAACTAAGAAAGTTTGCCTGCTGTGTGGGGCATGCTTAGCTGTTACAATTCTTCACATAAAGCTCATTAAAATTCTTCATAGGAAATAATTTTTGAGAAGGTTTCACATTTTTTGCACGCTCTCTTCCTCCTCCTGTACTCTTTTCCATTAACTTTTTAGAGCTAAAATATATAGCAATGCCAAGTGTAAGCAGTGATGTGGTAAAACTGCAGGAGAATCAGTGCTAGCCCTTGACATTTATCCATAAATGTGCATCTGCTATACTGCAAGACTATTCCGATTGTGCCCCTTAGGAATAACCTTTTAAAAGAAGAGGCCAGCACTCCTCACAGGCACTTTTGTATCCTAAAAATTTCAAGCAATTATTCTGGCTGCAGTCCTGCACTTGATCAACAGGATATACCAGCTGTCACACAGGAGCTTGCTCAGCGGTTATGTATAGACCTGCAAGGTTTTCTTACACCAGAAAGTTAGCTGCAAAATTTAAGTGCAACTCCACTTTTTTTTTTTTTTTTTTTTTTTTTTTTTTTTTTTTCCCATCATGGTTCTTGAAATACCTGCATCTACACAGAAAAATCTTTTCTCTTTGCATGTAGTCACTGCAGCTCATGGTCAACATGGCTAAAAACATGGCTCCATCACATATGGAAGCTGGCTTCTTAATAGCCTTGGGCTGAAATATAGTGCAATAGAAGCATTCTAATTAAAATCTTTTGTATTCTGCTCTGAGCAGCAGTACTGATATAGAGATTCCTCTCCTTTCCTCATATTTTTCCCCCTCTTATTAGCATGGAGTTTCATCAATACACTGTTCTATTAAAAGTTCGTCATAGTTATAAGCTGTAACTCCAAGTTCCGACTAATTACTAACTGCTTTCTGATTCCTTCTGCAAAGGTTAGCTTCCTGCCCTCTACCTTTTGTATCCCCTTCTCCCCCATCCCATAAAATTATGTTCACCATCTTCACAGCTTCCAAGACTTTCCTTGGCGTGTCCCTCTCTCCCAATGATTTTGTGTTTACCCATTAAAAGGTATCCTGTGTTCAGCTCAGAACAACAGCCGAAGCATCACTCACTCACTGTATTTTCTGAAGCAGTATATTCATAGTTTTCCTCCTGCTGACTGTCATGTTTGGGAGCTCCTCATAAATATCTGTTAAGTTAATTCACCATCCTTTTTCGAAGCCTTGCTCTTCTAGGATGCTTACAAAGCAAGTTAACAATGAGCTCAGAGGCCTGGTGATGATGCAGATAAATGTTTAATAAGATCTAATAACAGCAGATACAGAAGAGAGGAGGTGTAAAGCAGCAGAAGTCTTCCTCCTAGGAGATATTCCATAGATATTTTTTAATTGAGGCTCACTTTTAAGCCCAAATATGCTTGTCTATTTTGTTTCAGGATTTTTTGGTAGAGTTTAGCCAAAAATCCCAAAACATAACCAAGGGACAAAAAATCCTGAAAAATTCTTGAGAAAACCTACTGACTTTAATGGTGTTTCTCAAACATTATTCATATGGCCAAATATATAAGCGATCCAGACCCAAATTCTTTTATGTTCAATTTATATCAGCTGAATTCTTTCTTAACCAAAATACTGCTGCTGTTAACACTATCCCTCTGTCCAAGTTCTCCATTACTACTGCTGCAAAAATCTCACATAATTAGTTTCTGACTATACTGGGAAGACATGCATAAAATTACTTAGCTATAGATATCTGAATATTTTTTTTAATTGTTAGTTTAGTTTCTTACTAGCGTCCCTGCCTTTTATTGCAAGGCCTCAAACATGTGCATAACCTGACAAAAGGAGTAATACAGTATAACATGTCCAGTTTGGCTTAAAAAAAAATAGTGCTGCAATTTTCTCCTCTCCATATTGGTCCTCTCAGGCTTCTCAGGGGATTTACCATCATGCTCAAGCTTTACTTTTCGACCACAGGAACTTAAGTCCAACTACCAAACCAAGATAATTTCTCCCAGCTCAGCCCCAGAGGCCTCCTTCTTGTTCTCAACTGAAAGGAAGGTCAAGTCCTTCCTCTTAAGGTTTACTACAAAAGCTTGCCTCCTTTATGACTTTTTCAGGTTGGGCTTTGCACCTCCACAGGGATCACCTGAGCCTTTTATTGCTCAGTCAGAGAATGGAGGAGACCTGGCTGTAATTCTGCTGCTCCTAGAGGAGCAGACAACCTCACCTTTGACAGAGGCACAATATCATTTCAGATGACTTGTGCTGTACCTTCTGTGAACACTAAAAAGCAACACCTAGGGTCAAAATAAAATAATAGATGATTTCCACACCAGGGAAGGAGAATGAAACTTGCAGGTTCTAGCTACTTTAAGTCTCTTCCCTCTAGACTTGTTATACTACCAACATAAAGATCACAGAAATAAAGCCAGAAAATCCCCAGAAGGCAATGATTTTAGGTAGAAGACCATGAGACCCATCCTTCTTCTTACATAGCCTTTCCTCTTGTGTTTCCTTTATTTTATACTCCATTATAAGCAGGCAGGTATCAAGCTGCATCTTTATAGGTTGCAGCATCTTTATACTGTCACAGCTCAAAAGTGCTCGACATCAACTTCTGTGGAAACAGAGTTAATCAATATTGAGAACTTCTGAAGTTATTTTCCCATGGCATTACAGCTCTCCATGGATGATAGTTCTCCATATGCTTCTACAGATGATTTCCTCCTTATTGTGTCTCATTTTGTTTTGTTTTCTGCTTGAGAGCTGCCTTTTGCCTTGAAGCAAAGTTCGATTATGAACAGTACAAAGTCATTCAGTATTTATCAAAATTACAGAAGAATAAGCACAACAAGTGGAAAGGAGATCAGAAACACACAGCAAGGACAGACAGAGTTCCCTCTTGTGTAAGGGCCAAGGGATTTGTATTTTACCACATTAAATAGGCATGCACAATCATATAGAAATTGTTTTTTGTTTTAATTTCTTTTGTTTTCATTCTAATCAGTAAGGTGACAGAACTCAGTGTTTGGCATATGAGCTTCACAGAATTTCTTTGAATTACTTAATTACTTCAGTAGTTCTTAAAGAATTTCTGACAGCTTTTTTTAAGTGGCACAATTTTGAAGTTCTCTGATATTCAGTAAGATAGATAATAGATAGGAACCGCACAGAATTGACCTAACTATAGCTACAACCTCACCCTGTCATGACAAGATAATAACAACTCAGTCTGTGATTTAATAATCTTGCAATTATTGTTCTGTACCTCTAAAAATTTCTATGATTAAAAATTTCTATGACTTAAGAAAATCTTCTCTTACCAAATCGCATGTTATGAGAAGAAGAATTTTTTGTATTACAGAAACCAGAAAGAGAAAACACTGCCTAGGTACTTTACTTTACTACTCTTAGTAGTGTACCTAAAATATTTCTAATTTAATCTCAATACATTTGTCTTGCTTTGTTTCCTTTGAGTTTCTGACTTACATTCTGTTTTTTACAGGAAAAAAAAATATTTTTCTCTCTCATTTTTTTATAGATGGTTCAAACTGTGTGAATTGTATGATGTTATCATACATCATATTGTACGATGGCTTGAATTGCTGCTTAAATTTGCATTTTTCATCAGAACAAGTTTAGCCAAGAGAAGTCGCACAAAATGATAGCTGACTCATTCCTTAGTACATGTTATAATTGTTTTCTGTCTTCCTTTATTACTGCTTTAAAAGATCCTATCAACTTTGTTGCTTGATCCTGCTTAAAAAGTTAAGTCTATTGAAATTTACCATGGGAATTATTCCTTCAGATCTTTAACAGTACTAAAGTTTTGTAGATTCAGTAATACCTTGCCTTTCCTGAATCTAACCAATGCTGATTTTCTCTTGTTTATGCAATATTTCAAAATATATTGACATGAAGGCAAGTTATATCCTCTGAAGCTGGTATTGACTTTGCATGGACTTGACAGAATTTCAGAATTTGCCAGGCATACATCAAAATCCTACAAAACTTTTCAGCTTAGGTTACTACAAAAATTCATTTAGGGCAACTTTCTCACTGTGAATAAATATTGCACACTCTTCTGATGTTTGGGAGTTCTATTTTTGTTGAAATGGGCAAGATTGACTGGTTTTAAGTCTTCTAAAGCAGCACTTTCAGGTATGAGTAAATGTTCATTCCCAATCTACTGTTAAGACTATTTCAGATAGTAGAAAAACACAGACATTACTTCCATGTGAAATATACTCTGAGAGACATAATCTGAAATTTGACTTTTTCTATACATTTTAATAAGTTTTTTTAATCACTGTATACTCATCTTTGATCTTTATTTTTCTGTGTAAACGAAGTCATACTTTGAAACTTTCTTATAAAAGGTAAAAAAAAAATCAAACTAATACTTATTTTCTGCAGATATGCAAAAGAGTTTGGCTGGAACACTCAGTCAAATTTATTGTTTGCTCCAAGATTCATCCCTTACAAGAGATATTATTTTATAGGATTTATTATCCCATTTTAATGACAAAGACATTTTTACAAAATAGGAGTACACAAGACATAGCTAAGACTACTCACAGATTTGGTTCAGCTTAGTGTTCTTCCCTCAGGATACCTCTGGTTCAAATTTTAAAAATCAACATCTACTTCCACAAAATCACAGAATCAGTAAGGTTGGAAGGGACCTCTGGAGATCATCTTGTCCTACCTCCCTGCTCAGCAGGGTCACCTAGAACATGTTAGACAGGGTTGCATCCAGGCAGGCCTTGAAGATCTCCAGAGAAGGAGACTCCACAACATCTCTGGGCAACCTGCTCCAGGGCTCCGTCACTCTCACAGGGAAGAAATTCCCCCTCACGCTCAGGCGGAACTTCCTGTGCTTCAATTTCTGCCCATTGCCTCTTGTCCTGTCACATGGGACAACTGAAAAGAGTTTGTCCCCATCCCCTTGACACCCTCCCTTCAGGTACTTGTACACCTTGATCAGATCCCCCCTCAGCCTTCTCTTCCCCAGGCTGAAGAGGCCCAGCTCTCGCAGCCGTTCCTCATAGGGCAGGTGCTCCAGCCCTCTGAGCATCTTTGTAGCCCTATGCTGGACTCTCTCCAGTAGCTCCATGTGTGTCTTGTCCTGGGGAGCCCAGAACTGGACACAGGACTCGAGATGAGGCCTCACCGGGGCTGAGTAAAGGTGCAGGATCACCTCCCTCCACCTGCTGGCAACACTCTTCCCAATGCACCCCAGGAGACCATTGGCCCTTTTGGCCACAAGGACACATTGCTACGCAATGGTCAACCTGTCATCTACCAAGACTCCCATGTCCTTCTCTGCAGAGCTGCTCTCCACAAGGTCAATCCCCAGCTTGTAGTGGTGCCTTGAGTTATTTCTCCCTAGGTGCAGGACTCTGCACTTGCCCTTGGTGAACCTCGTGAAGTTCCTCTCCGCCCAACTCTCCAGCCTGTCCAGGTCTCTCTGAATGGCAGCACAGCCCTCAGGTGTGTCAGCCACTCCTCCCAGCTAGGCATCATCAGCAAACTTGCTGAGGAGGCACTCTGTCCCCTCATCCAGGTCACTGATGAAGAAGTTGAACAGGATGGGACCCAGGACTGAGCCCTACGGGATGCCACTAGCCACAGGCCTCCAACCAGACTCCATGCCACTGACGACGACCCTCTGAGCTCTGCCTTTCAGCCAGTTCTCAATCCACCTCACTGACCACTCATCTAACCCACACTTCCTGAGCTTATCTAGGAGGATGTGATGGGAGACAGTGTCAAAAGCCTTGCTGAAGTCAAGGTACACAACGTCCACTGCTCTCCCCTCGTCTGCCCAGCCAGTCATGCCATCAGAGAAGGCTATCAGATTGGTTAAGCAGGATTTCCCCTTGGTGAATCCATGCTGGCTACTCCTGATCACCTTCTTTTCCTCCATATTTCTGGAGATGACCTCCAGAAGGAGCTGTTCCATCATCTTTCCAGGGATGGAGGTGAGGCTGACCAGCCTGTAGTTGCCTGGGTCCTCCTTCTTGAACTTCTTGAAGACTGGAGTGACACTGGCTTTCCTCCAGTCCTCAGACATCTCTCCAGGTCTCCATGACTTTTCAAAGATGATGGAGAGCAGCCTGGTAACAACATCCGCCAGCTCCCTCAGTACCTGTGGGTGCATCCCATCCGGGCCCATGGATTTGTGGATGTCTAGCCTGCCCAGAAGGTCTCTAATCCTTTCCTCCTCAACCAAAGGAAAGTCTTCCCTTCTCCAGACTTTCTCCCTCATGTCCAGGCTGCAGGATTCCTGGGGGCTGCCCTGAGCAGTGAAGGCTGAGGCACAGAAGGCATTCAGTAATTCTGCCTTCTCTGTATCCCTTGTCACCAGGGTCTCCACCCCATTCAGGAGCAGGCCCACATTCTCCCTAGTCTTCCTCTTGCTGCTGATGTATTTGAAGAAGCCCTTCCTGTTGTCCTTAATGTCCCTTGCCAGACTCAATTCCACCTGGGCCTTAGCCTTCCTCACTGCATCTCCACACACTCTGACTGAATTCCTATAATTCTCCCAAGCAGCCTGTCCCCTCTTCCATGTTCAAATTTTTTTTTCTTCTTCTGTTTGAATTTGGCCAAGAGCTCCTTGCTCACCCATGCAGGCCTCCTGTCCACTTTGCTGTACTTCTTTCTCCTATGGTACCAAATCTCCTCCATATGCTTGAAGACAACATCCAAAGTGAGCTGTTCTATCACCTTTCCAGGGATGGAGGTGAGGCCGACTGGCCTACAGACAAGAAAAATTAACACCTAGCTCCATAAACCATATTCACCCTTGATTTATAGTAGTAGGTTTCCTCCATAAATACCCAACAGCACAAGAAAGTGAAAGTTTAGAATGAGTCAAGCTTAGATTAATGTTGGGAACAAATTTTTGTGGCAAGAGACAGGGTCAAAAAAAAGCCACTAAGGAATGTAGGGGAGGAAAGTTAATCAAAAAACGTAGCCTACAAATGAGACAAATAATTGTAAACATTGACATTAATTGATGAACTAGGAACAGACAAAGATTAGCTGCTGCTCGGAAATAGTCTTTCAGAGGCTCTTTCACTCTCTGTACTAAAGTAGGTAAGTTTACTTAGTTTGGCATCTAAGACAGTTATATGGAATGAATACCACTAGATATGCCAAGTGCAAGATGATCATCTGAGATTCCCAGGAAGATCAGTGTGTGCTAAATACTTCTGCAGAGTTTGTTCAATACTATTTTTCTCCACAAAGTAGTTCTCATCTTTTAAAAATACATTTTGTCTGCCACCATCCAAGAGTGCTATGATATGGGAATTTTCTACCCATCACTCTGCAGTGTCTTGTTCAAGAGCAAATGTACAGCAGGGGTGTTTTACCAATTACTCAACAATATCCAGGTCAACAGCACACAGCCACAATGCAAACAACACGATATCAAGCTAATATTTCATCCCACTGATATGAATAGGTGATTTTTATAATGTGTAGAACACTCTCATCTAATATGTGATGTTGATAGAAAAATTAATATAAAACCCTCCTACTCCAGGCTCTAAGATCTTTATCTCCAGACTAGATTCCATTCTGCACTTCTTTCAGAATCTGAAATTTGTATTATCATTGTTTTTTAATTCTGAAGATAGATTAAAATATGCTAAATTATGAAACTATTTCTTGGCATATAGTAAGTGACTCTTTGGTCATCTCCCATCCTAATACCAAACCATTCTAATCCTGTAGAGCCTGGGCAGCATGATAAGAAAAAAGATGCAAATCATTCAGCCAATGTTTTCAGGTATTTGCACACTCCATCCTATCCTGTACTTTCTTCTGTGTTTTTTTTTTTTTTTTTTTTTTTTTATCCAAAGCTCAAGTTTCAAAAGCCTAAACATCAAAGCCACCATTCTATTTCATTCAGAGAACAAGGACATTTGCATATTTATCAGTATGATGTTGAACTCTTTTGTACTTTCAAATCTTCTCAAGAGTAACATAATTCATGAAATTCTCACTTCTCCCACGTATGTTGGAATGCTCCCCAGAGCCAAAGTTTTGAGACTCTGTAGTTATGTTATGCTCCATATGGTACCAATTTTCATCTCTCACGGTGCCATTTGTTGTTTTCAAGCCCCTTATCTGGTTCAGTACATTCATTACAAAACCACAATACACCAGACTACAACTGCTTCGTACGCTTACTCTCACTTGCTCTCTGTAGAGGGACTATGTTCTCACAGCCCTGTCTGGATGAAGTACAACATTCAGGAAGAAAAGTTTTAAAAAAGATCCAAAGGATTTATTTTTCCATAATACTAGTGAAATCTGTGAGACTGTAAAACAGCAAATCTAGAGAAGAAATCAAATTACTATAATCTCTTGGAAAAAAATGCTCTGACAGATTTTGATGTATACAGATTGATGCAAATGAACAGAAGTTTGTTTTTCAAGATCTAACGACTTCACACCTTCTGTAAAGGGTCAATTTTTTTTTCATTTATAAAATGCTAAAGAAACAAACAAAAAGGAATCAGGAACTCTCATTTTTAGCTATAAAGCTTTAAAGAGCGGGTAGTGCTTTTTAAAATTACCACCACTACCATCCGTCCTCTTTGGCATCTCTACTAGGTGCACATTAACTGCTTCTGAGCAGCACCACACAGGCATGCCTGCTTTTTTCTTCAACATCTCATCCTACTACCCACTGCTCACTTTAGGGTCTGCCTTTCCCACTGTCTTGGGGTATCATGACCTTGCCTATTCTGGCTCATACTGAAAAGTTAGGTAATCTATATCCTTGCCTACTTAGTCAAATACAATGAAAGAAAACCAATATCACAAGATCAAATGGTCTGATGAATAGCTGAAAAATATGGGGCAAAAAGGAGGCATTCAAAAAGTTTCATCAAAACATGGATGCATGCTCTTTGGAGGAGGGAGACCCTACTCCTGAAGAGTGAATGTCCTGTAAGACCTTTAAGAGCTTTCACTTCACTTGAAAATAAATTTTCCTTGCTGTATTCTGTCACTCTAGGCTAATACTAGACTTTTCATGAGCCAGATGCTGTGAGCTTTCTGCTCTCCCAGGACTACAAAAAAAAAAAAAAAAAAAAAAAATCAGGTTAAGAAAAGGAAAGCACCTACCACATATATTTCTGGACATACGTCAGAAAGTAGCAGGGTAGAGGAGGAGAACAAGAGTGAGAATAAAACACTATCCAGAACTGAAGGGATAGCAAAGCTTATTCAAGAAAGAGGCTACTTTTAAAACTTTGATAGGATCATCATTGAAGCTTTCACAATGCAATTACCTGCAAAAATTGAGAAAAATAACAAATTGAAATTCTTGTAACTGTATCATAGTGGTAGACAGCCAAGTCCTGTATGTACCAGGAAGGGAACAGAAACCTGATTTCACCAAAGAAAAAAAAGCATCTAAGTACAGTTTCACCACCAAGTGCTAGCCATTAAAAGGTAAGAAGAAAAACTCCTACTAATGACATAAGTTCCCCTCCAAAAGATGACACCTGCAATCCATTTCTGCCGATAATTCAACGCTATACAAAAAAGAAGTTGAAAATCCTGCTGGGTGTCTTGAAACAATGAGCAAATGCAACACTCGCCTTGGCTAAAGCAGTTTGTAACCCTGTGGAATATTGCTGCGTGCATAAAGGGGGTTTCTTGTACAGACTATTGCCATAGCATTGCTTTGTAAACGCTCAAGAAATTTGAGACACTTTGAGTATTAAAGGTGCTATAATGAGCCCAAGTCCTAAGCTATTGTCTAAGCTATTTTCTTTTCCATTTGACTCTCATATTAACAGATATGAAGTGAATATATACAAGTTGTTTTCGTCTTCTGATTTAATTATTTTTGGCATATTTTAAATGTATTATGGCCCAAAGATTTCTTCTACTGAAAGATATATAAGATTAATCATTCAAATTAAAGTTATGTAATGTTTACATCTCTTATAAAATTTTTATAATCTTTTTCTCTCCAAGTTTTATTCAATTCAGCATCAAAGGCAAAGGAAATAAATGAGTAAAACTCTTAATTTCCTCCTCATTCAAAATGATGATCTTTGTGGCATGCAATTTAGAAGAAAAAGCTAAACGATTAATGAACTAAAAGGCCCTTAAGGGTTTCACATTCAAGCACAAATCCTAAGGGCAAATAACTGAGTATTCTTAGTATTGCACCATTCACCTTGCCACCATTGTCTTACTCTAGTGGTTCAGCACACAAAGCTTTGCATCACCCTCTCTTTTAATACAAATTAATTTCAGCTTTCAGAACACTTATTTTTTATTTGGAATAACACTTAAGACTTTTCTTTCAGGTATCATGATGCTAAACTATAGATCTCAGTGAAACAGATAAAAAGAATGGATGAATAACATAAAATGCAATTCATTATACATTGTTTTTTTATAGATACACCTCTAAATCTTGTAATTTTTTCCCAGCTCTATCCCACCCTACTTTATTATAACATTTCATGTCAGCATCCATTTTTTTTCTTGTTCCTACCAAACCTGACTGGAAATGACCCTGAGCAATCTGATCTAACTTCAAAGCTAGCCCTACCTGGAGTAGGAGCTTTCATTAAATGACCTCCACAACCAACCTTCCAACCAGAACTATTTGCTCATTCTATAAAATTCCAGTGTTACAAATATAACACAAGCGTTCAAAATCTCCTGCCAGTCTAGCATTCATAGAAAATTTCCATTCTCAATTTTATCTTAAGATATTTATGACATTTAAACATTTTGCATAATAATATACTTACAAAACTTACCCCAAGACTTACTCCAAGAGTGTAAGAATGTTCCTGTACATTCTTAACAAAGTGCAGAGGTTTTCTTGACATAATCCCTATGAAATTCAGATGAAACTCATAGCTAAAACTGTTCCTTGACTATCCTCCAAAAAATTATTTGAAATTGAACAAATTAATTCTATTATGTTAGAAATACACAGTAACTACTTCTTTATATTAGAAACATCAATTTTACAGGTATCCTTCTAGGAGCAGCAAGTGAAGAGGAATCTTTAACCACCTGCCAAACTTGGTTAAAAACATTCCCTAGATAATATTTTCCTGCTTTTTCAGAAATCAGGTAACATAAGACTCACTGTTCATTTACTTACATCAACACCTATAAAAAGTTTGGTTTGGTGGTGTTCTGAGCGAACTTTTTCCATGTATAAGTAAACACAGAGAACATAGTGCAATAGAAGTAGGCTGCTATTCTTGTAACCTGTGTATAATGTTAGGTATTATTTTATTAGAAATTCAAAGGAACTCTAAACTCCCATATTCTGCATGAGATTTATGTCATGGCAATAAACCATATAAATATACTTAGGACAAGCTAATAGAAATTTTAAAGTTTAGTAATGTTATTTTCAAGGTGGCTACAAGTGATTCATTGGCTGATGAGAAGAATGGTTTTGTCATTCATCGAAAAAACAAGTCCTCTCCTCCCCAGCTTTACAGATGCTGCTTTTTCCTTTTTGAAGATTACAGAAAGACAGAATTTGGCTTACTGGACAAATGGAAGTTAAACTTGTTACAAGTTGGCCAGAGTGCATTTTTTTTAAGAAGAAAAGCAAGAAGCAACAAATTGTCAATATCCAAAGATGTTTTCACTTGATCTCAGACACTAGGAAGATCACACTCTAAGGTGCCTCTGTAGCTAGGCTATTTTGCTCACACAGATGAACTTGCCCAAGGATAATAACAGCTTTGATAAGTGAAATTTTCAGAAGAATCAACCTGTTTCTATTGATGTCGGACATAATCACCACCTGGTTCAGAAGATGCAGACAGGCTACAAGAAAATGCTTTTGAAAATCAAATCTTTTATCTGTTTTCCTACCACATTAGATCTATTTTTCTTTGTGTTAGCAGTACCTTTCCTGTCACTAGAGGCCTTTTTAGTTGATTAATTTTAAGAGTAGCCCATCTCAGAAATAAACTTGAAATTTCTGTTGTTGATAGCATTAAAAAAAAAAAAAAAAAAAAAAGGCTACTTCTACCCTGTTATTATAGTGTATTCCATATTCCTTCCCCAGGCAGCAAACTAATAATGCAAAAATAAAAGCTGGAAGAAATAGCCCTTCAGAAAGGGAAGTAGAAACTGTGTGTATACTTGAGCAATGCAAACGGGTTAGAAATTTGGCTTATTAAACATAATACTATGCATGACACTTCATAGTAGGCCTTCCTAAAATAACTTTCCCTTTAAACACTATTGACTAGGTTTAGAGACAGAAACAATTTCAGTAGCAGACAAAATTATTACTAACTCAGCATTTGTAAGTATCCTCCAAAGCGAAGCCTCCTCTCTCTGTTTTTACCGTAAACATTCACATTAACCATTGCCGTTTCAAGACTTTTAATCCTCACATCCACCTTCTAAACCACAATGATGTTCTTATGCTCCCTTTAGAGTTAAGGAGTTGTGGCAGAGTAACTCGCTGGTAAGGTGACATCGAGGTGGATTATGAAGCTGGGCACTGAACGTCATTTTACTGATATCCAAAAGCCTCTTGAATAACACCAGAATACACTGATTTATGAGAACAAGGAAATGTAAACATCCCTTTTTTTTTGCATTATTGTAATTTTTTGTATAAAATAGGTGCCATTCATTTCACCTGAATCTTCAAAGGTTTAGCAGAAGATATTGGCTGAGCTAGGCACCCTGCCCACCCCCGTATACACTGGAAAGACAGACACACTTTTGCAGTGCAATTCATCAACATGAAAACTGGTACAAGTCAAAATGTTTCGTATACGTTTATCAATTACAATCAACTTTCATTTAATAGTTTTTTAGTCCTGGCATGCAATTTGTGGTCTAAAATGAGAACGAAAATGGAGGTAAGGAGGGATGTTAAAAAGTAAGGAAGAGAGAGAACGAGACGAGAATAACTAGGAGCTCGGTGAGGAGGAACTCATCTGGGCTGCCAAACCTGATGGGAACTACCTTTCTGGAACAGGCGGCACAGAGGTTTACATTTCAAAGGAGAGCCTTAATCACGAGGCACACTCTCTCTGATCTAATGAATATATAGTTGTACATTCGAAGCGGAACAGGTCCAACAGGAGGGAGGCACAACTCCATAAAGCTAGGCGTTCATCAAGGACAAATCCCTGCTACAGATAAGCAAAGAAGGCACGTCAGTCCCATTTTCCCACACCCTGGATAAGTATTATATGCACTAATCTGAACCTTTTCCCTCTCGCTCACCTTATTTCCCCCAAGAAAAACTGAAAGTTATCAAGTTTTTGCCGGTAAGGAGGGAGAGGAAAAGATACCTCAAAAAACTGTGATATAGCACCTCACATCAAACTCCCACCTTGCCATTGCTGATATACAGCCAAAGTAGAAATAGGAGGAATTATGGCTGATAACTTGGCAGGATCATTCTGGAAATACAGCTTTCTGGATACGTTCCAGATTCCTTCTGGGAATTCACTCTAAAGATAGTAGGCATTATCCAAAAATATTTAACACAAGGAACTTGCATTATCTGCATTAATACATCTTAACTATTTACTTTTCTCTTTGGGGTTTTGTTTAAAACCCTATTCAAAGCACACGAATAACCAAAGAATGGTTATTCTAAACACTGAATAACTCCCCATTCCCATGTCTGATTACAAAATATGCCAATTTAAAGACAAATATATTTTAACATATATACCTCTAATGTAATACCTTGTCCTTGTGATGTGTAAAATCCAGAGTCCATTCTGCATCACAGTTTTATTTTGCATGCTTAAATATACTTTTTGTATAGATTTAATGCTCCAATTTCATCTATTTAAGAAATAAATTAGAATATAAACTCAGTCACATGAGACAACTACTTATAAGAAAACTATAAGGACTCCTCCTTAATATTAAAAAAAGTTCCCATTTTCACGGTTCATAATAGATTAATCTTTTCATCCAAGTAACATAATTTGGAATTCTCTGCTTGGAGTCACCAAGAAATCTATGTCAATTCTTAAGGACTTCTAACTACAGAGGAGTAAATGACTACTGTTTATGGGTGTAACTGAGAAAACATAACGAGAAGCACCGGGAAAGTTAATGTCAGAAGGATTTGTCACCTATTTTCAGCTACTCTAAAGCACATATTTCTGATTTTACAAAACTTTGACTACTGCAAATCAAGGAAGATATTACTGAGGCTACTGAAGTTACTGAACATCATATTAAAGGCAAGAGTTACTAGAAGGAAGGCAATCCACATACCTTTATGTACTTCAAAACACCCTAATAATGGTAATGTCAAAATCAAGGGTGCAACAGCATTTTTCCAGCCTAAATGATATTACTCATGAAAATTCTATAGCTAGAAAACAAATTATATACAGTCATTGCAGTATTATCTCTTCAGTAGCAAATATATGTGAAAGGTAAAAATCTATCAAAAAATCCTGTAAGTATCATAGGGAATTAATTTTTAACATTTATTAATGTTAGCCATAATCTCCAAAGTTATCCAGGAGAAAAAAAAATGGATCGCCGTGAAAATTAAAAGATTGGTATTTGCTCTTGAGAAACTGGAGGAATAAAAAGATTATCAAAAGAATCTCTCCACTGAACAGCACTTCGGTCACAGCAAATCTACGGGACCTACTATCACAGATGGTAGCATAAGAAATGCCCAAAATTTAGAGGCGTACACACCCTTGCTTTCTATGTGCACCAAAACCCGCATGCTAGGAAGATTTAGATTCTGAATAAAAGCAACAATCAGTGAGTTAGCAAACAACTTTAAAAACAAGCAAATGAAATGGCCATTAAAAAAAATCTTAAGGAAAAAAGTGCAATTTTTTTTCCTCAGTATTCAAATGTCATGGGGTAGTACATGAAGCATAGCAAAAGAGGGAATGACTCTTCTACACACATTTCAGTGCTGACATTAGCTTTCTCTATATATACCAGTGTCACACTGATTTAACAATATCTAAAATTATATGATAATTTGATGTAGATAAAGCTATATACAGTATTTCAAAAAAGTAAAATAAAATCCTTTGTCTTTGGCAAAGATGTTTCCTACAATGAAAAATTCAGAAATATAGAAAAGAAAAAAGAAGAGTTGGAAAATCCCCTTCCTTCACTCCTTTTAAATCTAAATTTAGGTGCACTGTTTGGCAATACAGCTGGCAACAACTTACAGGATCCTGATGCACATGAATCTCCCCCAAAAACCTTTCCCTCCTGCAGTGAGTTGCATGAATAAAGATGTGTAGGAATTAAAACATTCTCTTCCACAACATGCAGACAGCTAGCACAGCAGGGCAACGGCACTTACTCATATGCCAACAACGTGCAAGTATTAGCTTGTCCCCCTCACCTATCCAAGATTCACAGATATGTCATTGGCTTCACCGACTCTGTTCTACACACCATGTGTATCAGTATGAAGGAGGGTAACGGATGTCAATATATTTAATGATTTGAGTCTTTTAAATCCACAGAATCATAAAAACAGTAAGGTTGGAAGCGACCTCTGGAGATCATCTAGTCCAACCTCCCTGCTCAACCAGGGTCACCTAGAGCATGGCAGACAGGGTTGCATCCAGGCAGGCCTTGAAGATCTCCAGAGAAGGAGACTCCACAACCTCTCTGGGCAACCTGGTCCAGGGCTCCGTCACTCTCACAGGGAAGAAATTCCCCCTCACGCTCAGGCGGAACTTCCTGTGCTTCAGTTTCTTAAAAGAAACTGTTTGGTAGCTATGCAGTTGAGCACATAGGTTCTACTATCTGACTTGACCGTTTCTAGCACGCCTGGTTTTACAGATGCCACATCTTAGAGCCTACACTAACGTCACTGGTGCCAGAGAGAACCGCACGCGGTTGATACCGCCGTCTACCCTCTGTTTCTCCAAGAGCGCTCAATATTCATTCGGAGGCAAAATGCTTGCAGAGCTCTGTCTCACTTAGAGTGCAGTAAATACTCTTAGTTCTTTTAAAACACTTCTTTCCCTGTCAAATTTAACAGTAATGAGCCAACAGCACTTAGGTAAAACTGAGCAAACACATATAACCAACTCACTTATTCACTTCACTAAGAAATGCCCTTGAAAGACTCAAGTTACCTCTTACAAGCAGTTAATCTTTTGCTGCCCTCAGCCCACCAACACAGAATGTTTTCTAATTATTGGGAACATTTTTAAACTTCCAGCACAAAGATGGCGTTATTATGATAGTTAAGAAAAACACCTTTCTTTGAACAGATTAGCATGACACACACACAGTGGCATGTTGGACTGCTTTGTTAGAAGTATTTAGACGACACAATCAGTAAAACAAGAAAGTTTCAAATCTAAACTTAAGTTTGGGGAACTTTACCTGTGAAACCATATTTGCAAGAGTTTTGCACCGAGAGTGCACCCACTGCACAGAGAGAGCAAGTGCTGTTGAAAGGAGGATTATTTTTTGTTGGATGCATGAAATTTAAAGGAAAGGATATGAGCACATGGCAACATGATTTGAGTTCTAATTATTTCAAGGACTGATAAGATATTGATGTGAACATACACAATTTCCTCCAGATTTAATATCAAGTTCACTCATTAAACAGATAGATAAAAAGAATAGTCTTCTTTCTCAACTTTTCCCAGCGTAAAAATAAAATTCAGCGGAAGTTAAATAGTCATAAAATAGACTACCTATTAAAAAACAAGTAATGAATTTTAACTAGTGGATTCTACTTGTTCAGTAGAAATTTTATATTTCCGGAAAGCCTCTCCCTTGCCCTTCTGCTGAAGATTACCCACTCCAGCAAGCCAGCTTTTTAATGGAATCAATCTGAAATTTATAAACTCATGAGAATGCTTAAATCATTAATAAATAGCAATTTCTAGCAGAAATATGGCCAGGGAAGACTACACTGTAAAAAGCAAAAGACAAATATTAACAGGTGTAGCACCTTTCATGGCTATGGCTGAATCTTCAGTGAAACCTATACAACATATTTCCACTTCAAAAATGAGTCCAGCACATGTTTACATCATGCCTGCAACTATTTTCCTTTTTTTTTAAAAAAAAAATCCCTTTTTTTTTTTTTTATAGTTAAGTAACTGACTACTGCATCACGGTTTTAACAGTAGAAGCCAGAATATTAGTTTATCCGAAGCTTGCTCCTGTTGTTTATTCCTACAATAGTCTCACAGATTATTTCCTATTTTTTTTTTACTATAGAGCATACTTTTTTTTTTTTTTTTTCATTTTACTTAAAAGCTAAAATTCCACTGTGCTTTAACTTCCTTCATCTCTTTTTTGGTATCCCAAATCTTAAAGAAGTCATATCTGAAGTCTTATAGAAGTAATTTAGCACTTTAGATTTTAGTTTTATGCTTTGTTCTTCATGCAATACCCCCAAAGGCATGCTTTCATGGAGTTTTTTCATGGAGAACTCCATGAATTTCATGGAGTTCTTTTTGCTTTTTCATGCGATTATCCTACAATTAAAATAGACATTCTTGTGCATGAACGAATCAGCATCTTGATAAAACAATAAAAGAAAAAATAAAATGAAGGCTTTCATCAAAAGGTTTAGAAAATCTCATAGTAACTGTAATAAAATTGTAAGGTAGTCTTTATTCAAGATGCCAGGACTGATGGCAGAAGGCATCAGGTGCACCTAGGACGGTCCAATCCGAGGGGTACGACTGCCCCTCAGGGCATGCACAGAAAGGTCACTTTTTTTTAAAGGAAACTTCTCCCTTTGCTCAACTTGTTTTGAACAGAGGGCAGAGCAGCTTTCAGAGGCCGTCCAGGGGGCTCTCCCCAGGGGGACAGCTGACGAGATTTTTCATCCATTTTTCATTGTATTTTGTTTAAAATAACAACAAGACAATCCCTTTTCTTTCTTAATTATTTTTCAGTATTTCCTTTCTTTTCCTTTCCTTTAACTCTCTAGTTAATCTCTAGGATGTGCTGTGATTGCTGTTTTCTTGGATCTCTTCTTTTGCTGATATTGATCTTATTGTGTTCAAGCTTTCTTCTAGAGTCAAATTTAGCTAAGAAACTGCATTTCCTCTATAAGTAAATCAAACAGAAGTCTACAGGAACATCACAGCAGGTTTAGTTAATCAGCACTTGAAATGCTGCTAAGCAAACAAGAATCTATGAAAGAAAAATAAGTTCCACAGTCATAGGTTTGATAATTGTTCAGTGAAAGTATCTGTATGTTTTTTTGTGTGTTCCTTATACTACGTTATACAAACATACACTTACAAACATACTTATGAAGTTTCATATGAACGAATTCTTATCCTTTGCCAGTGTAGGGAATTTTTTCCCAGGAGTAGGTGACATACTGCATAGCAACTCCCACACCAGGCTGAAACAGATTAGACAGGGTAAAAAGGACATTTTTCAGGGACTCCAAAAGAGAGGAAGTAAACTCATGAGAAGCACGATGAAGTCTTTAGGAAGCCAAAGAAGGAAAATACAGAAATGACAGCGAATAGGAGGTAGAGAGGAGATGGTGTCACTTGACAAGAAAGCTGGGAGTTGAGAGAAAATGAAGAAGAATGTAATTCTCAGTGCTAGAATGGCTCACAGTGGTGTGTCCTCGTAGGAAAAAATCAGCCTGAGTGGGGCCAGACCAAAACCCCCCTCCTGTTTGAGGCTTCTCAGACTACAGTATATTTTATACTATAAGGCATAAACTTCTATAACACAATAATCATGAACATGTGTTAATTTGGTGGTGTAACAACACAAGCTCTGGAAACCTTCAGTCATCCAAGCTGATCCTTAAACAGTCGGGGAATGTTGGTGAGTCAATACTGAAGCAATACTGGGAAACTCAGGCTGATGTTGCTTCTCTGAAGAAATACCATAGTAACCTGGCATTATCAGCAGTATTTAAATCCCATGAAATAAAATAAACTAAGGAGAGGATGATGGAAAAGAGAGAAGGGTCAGTATAACAGAGATGGAAGAAAGGGGATATTTATTTTCCACTTGACACCTAGCATTGAGATGGGAAGAAACAAAGAGATTCTGTCTACAGGAGTGCAGCAATTCCTAGGAAAGAGGATATATTTGAAAAAAGAATTCTATATGATTCCTGAGGATAATGAAGATAATAAATGGAGCTGAATATAAAGAAGACCCTTTTTTTTTGGAACTTTACTATTATGTTAAGTCACAAACAGTATTAGAGTCCCTTCCTGACAAGACTCTACATAAATTAGAATTGGTAAAAATTTGAAATTTCTGGCCAAGGGGAAACGTTGCCATCTAAGCAAATTGCTTTCAGTTCAGATCATCAGAAAAAAAATATTTCAGATCTCACAAAATGGTAATTACTTTAAAATATTTTTGTAGCGATTATCATAAACTTTTATGAAAAAAAATCCTTATGGAAAATTCTTCTCACAAAAACATATCAGAGATCTCTAGCAAAAGTATGTCTTTCTCAACTTTTTACATCAGGAACTCATCTTCTTTTGAACAGTTATTCAACCATAACACAGGGTGAAGCTTAAGAACACAATTGCTGATGAGAAAATGGACACAGCCAAACCTATAAGGCATGTATATTTAAAGAGGACTTGCAATATATTTATACAGCAATATAAACACATAATTACATGCAGCCAAAGTCATCTGCCCTGAAACCATCATTAATTTCATATCATTTAATATACTTGTGGTTGTATGTTTACCAACATTTCCAGGAGTTCATAAAATATGCATGATCTCAAGTTGCTAATTGGCAAGTTGAAGGCTTTGCTTTCATTATTTATTGACTACAGTCTTCTCCTGAACTGTTTCTAATTAAGTGAGGGCTTAGCATTGTACCTCTATGAACTATCTCCTTAGCCCTCTGATAGAACTGTTCTGTATGGGTAGTTTTGCTGTTGCCTTTTCTGTTTCATATGGTCCCAATTTTGTTGATGCACGTACATTGCTTTTATCAAATGCTACACCAGTACAAGAAGTCATGAACCTGGATACTATGGATATGCTTAGACTGACCCCTAGGCATGGAAAGGCATGAGGTCATGGTGTTTAAGCCCAGATTGCCACAGCCTTTCACGATGCCCTGGATGTCCCGCTAACATCACTGCTTGGAAGGGCCTTTGGGGGAATGAAAGAGAAGAGACTACAGCGCTGGGATACAACCAGATGTGGATCCCCCAGGAGCTTGGGAGCATTCCTGTGTACCCTGGTTCAGCACTTAATCTGTTAAATGCTGTGCTAACACAGATCCCAAACAACCTGAGTTTATCGTCTAAATGTAAGAAGATGCATAGAAAAACAGTAGTACAAAGAAATGGATTGGAGAACACAAGGAAGCAGTGAGACATGCTGTCCAGCACGCTATGCAGAGGTCTCAGAGCTTCAGCTGCCAAAAAACAGTTAACTTCTCGCAACATCACAGCAGAGACCAGTTTTTGAAAGGATCTTGGAAAAGCACAATGACAAGATGGGAGTAGTGAAAAGAACTCTCAGCAAGTTTCTGGATAATGAGTTTGATTTAATTAATAATTGACACTATTTTAGATTGCTAGTTTGCAACTAGCTCATCTCTGCTCATTACTGTAGTATCCTGCACAAAAACATTCAGAACCAAATACTCAGCATGTATAAAGCAACAGATGGTGGCTTTAATTCTTCTCCTTGTTGTCACTACTCTTTCAGCCTTGCCTGGTGCAAGACAAGCACCCTGGAATCTGGCCTTGCAGTGGCCTCAGGGAGGCACTGCTCTGACCTGTATGCCAAGAACCACTCAACTTCATAGCCTTAACAGAGCTGTAAGGATCTGCTTAAGCTGAGGAATTCCAATTTTTTAAAGTCATGACATTTTGCAACACCTAAACATGTGATGATCTAGCTGAGAAAAGGGGAGGAAAAAAAATAAAAAAGGAAAATTGATCAAAAAGTCTTATATGCTGAGCAGTGAATCATAAATAAAATTAAACCGAAGATAAAATCTGCTAATTTAGAGTAGATTTTTAAAATAAACTGAAGAGAAAGACATCTAAGGAAAATTACCTCACTCCTACTGAAATTCATTGTGTTTCCAACTATTTCAATTAAAACCTAGGCCTGTAGAAGATTTGCATTATTTTTACTATTGGGGATAGTGGTGACGAATGAAGCAATCAATGGAACAAGAATCTTGTATTGTACTCATGGACAAGAAAGAAAACAGCGGTAATATAAAAGACTTTGTCCTTTGCAAAAATAGGCTGGGTCAAGAACAAAGCACATTTCACACCACAGAAAGAGGTGTGAAATGTGATTCAAAAATCAATAATAATACAGTTACACAATTCAAAGTATTAGTTTTCCATTTCTCTTTTCAGGAGAAAAGAGTGATCAGTGGCAAAGCTGGATTAGGTCCCTAGCTCTCATTCCTGGTGAGCGTGGGAGTGAAAGTAGGTGGATTCTCTAATTTAAACTAAAGCTACACCAATTAAAAGTAGAAAGGAAAATAAATCATGCTTATGTCCACCAGTGAAAAATTCTGAGAGAAGAAACGTCCCCTTCTTCCTCCAAACTTGGCAAGGGATATTTTTCATTATTTTTCAAAGCTACTTCAGGGATAAATTTCCCTTCTCTAAAACCCATTAAGATCTACTTATGAAAAATAAAAATAACATGAATAGAATAGCCCAAATCTACCTCCTGCACTCCATGAAGAAAAACATTTAAATCAGAGCTGTAATATCATGTTGAATATAACAATGGCAAAATCAGAGCAATAGTGAAACAACAATGAAATTTAGTGAAACTACAGTCAACTGTAGTTCAGTGAAAAGGTCAACTATTATTAAACACATTTAGGAACCCTTTGAATCCTAGATTTCTTTACTTTAAGCAAATTAATAATGATTTCATCATTTATATCATGTTAACTCTAGGAACTCCTATCACAGAGCAGAACCTGATTATCCTCGCACTTTACAAACACAGAAGGTGCTACCAGCCAGATAATACTGTAACTTCACCGAGCACAACCGCCCAAGGAGGGATGGAGAGGACACTTTGATGCATCTGGAGCAGGTGTCGATTCGAAATCACAGTCTAGCCCTGAAGCGCTAATTTAACTTGTGACTCGCCCTCCCTGCAAATGAGGATTTGATGTGTCCTGTTTAGCTGTCTAGAAAGACTTTAAAATCAGGGGTCTCGCAGCATGTGTTCCTGCTCGGTGCGCGTCCCTGAGGGTCACGGGGAAAGAGCTCCCGTATGACCGAGCGTAGTCCGGTGGCTGCTGCAGACAAGCGCATGGAGTAATTCCTTCCATAAGTGCTCAAGCTCTGTTTCAAAAATTACTCTTATTGGAAGGCTATACCACAAAGTTGGTGCTAGGAAGGATTCTTAATAGCTTTGAAGACTTTATCCAATTTCCAGCCTAAATTTATACACGGCTAGTTCAGACCCTTTTGTTATTCTACCGACAGCTTCCTTTGGTCCAGCTATCTTCCCTCTCCAGTGTTTACTCCTCCATGTATTTACAAAGGGAAGTCATATCTCCTCCCAGCCTTTGCTGTTCTAGACTTAAATGGACAAGCTTTTAGACTTGCCTTGTAAGATAGCCTATTACCTGTGCCATTCTAGAGGCTGTTTCCAGAATTTAACTTCATTTACATTTATTTTGTTTAACACAGAAACCCAGAATCAAGTGCAATAGTTGCAGTAGTCTAATATACTTAACAATATTTTGGCACATAGCATTTATATTTCTTTATCTCTATAGGAAATATCTCCTTTGATATTGCTAGCACTGCACATCCTTTTCAGTTTCTCTTTCTAACATCATATTAATTATACTCAACTACTTCACATAAATCTTTTTCATCATCCGTCAGTTAATGAGCTTTTGTTGTATAGCATAAGTTATTGTTCTCAGTTACAGGTGTTTAACATAGCACTTGATATTATTAAATGTTATTAGGTTTCTTTTACACCAGGTCAAGATTGCCAACCATTTTCTTTAGGATGTATAAATCCTCCCCACACTGAAAGCTCCTCTCAGCATTGTGGCTAGGGGAAATTTCACTGAAATACAGAAGCAGGTTAAGTAGAAACTTTTTGTGCCAAGGTAGTTACTAAACAGAATCTATCTCAAGAACCATCCTCAGGGACTCACTCCTCTACTAACCTCCTTTCAACTGGGCTGTTTCAAAGCAACCATTGAGCATTGCCATCACCCATAAAGACCAGTCCTGCCCATTGCACAGCTCGTTTACTAATCCTCACATTTGCAAGCATAACTTCTAATTCCCTTCACTCTGCTAAGTCAAGAGAGGGAAAGTAGGTTTTCTGTCGCCTAGGAAGTCAATTACAAAAAAAGTTATCAGATTAGTCTGGTACAGCTAGCTGTGCTAAATTTTACTAATTTTTATAAAAATTCTCACTTATTTCCATGACCTAAATATCAAAGGGCATTCTAAAACTATTTTAAGAGTAGCACGCTATGTAGCTGAAACTATAGATACATAATATGTTCTTCTTCTCCATTATATGAACTTGCTATTTTCCACTTCAAATGTGTGACCACTGACTTGACAGACACGTTAAAAACCGTACTTAGCTTATTTAAAATGTTATATTTAAAATTATTGAAAAGGTTTTGCTTGCTCATATTTTCCATTTTTAAACAATCCCTTTTGAAACTGAGAAGTTCAATTAAGACAAGTTTTTCTTCTAATTTAAACAATCGATTCAATGCGACTTGTTCCGAGATTCTTGGCTAAAATCAATTATTCTGTGGGAGTCATATTATTGAGATCTAAAATATCATAATTTTTTTTTGTTTCAGTCACTAACTAGTAGAGAAATATATTACCTATGAAATGCAGAGACATGAGGAGTATGTTATTAGCACCATGTTTCCTCCAGCTCTCAGAAGTCTCTTGTATCGGAACAATACACAGAAGTATTTCTCTTATTAACCAGAAATACTAAAATGGAAATAACCACCACCAATTTAGCTAGAATAAGGGGGAGGAGGGATTGTGAAGCTATCCACAAACAAAGGCATAGTAGTATAAATGAGGAAAAAATATATATATACTGGCATTAGTCTGAATATTTTAAAAAATCAGTAATGCAACAGAAAAGCTAAAATGAGTACATAAAAGCTCAATAACCTCATGGGCCATTTTCTCCATTACACTTACATAAAGTTGTTCATTTGAATATTTATACAATATTTACACAGAAACATGAAAAATATGCAAATAATTATATTGTTTATTGGAATTCAGAGTCCAAAGAAAACAAAGCCTCTGTTTACTTTGTTTTCTGTGAGCTCTTCACCCAACAAATAGAAGAATGTTTTTAAATCTTTTTTTTTTAAACTTATTTGCATTTATGGCATTACATTTATCACCTCTACCAACAGACTAAGACAGACAATTAGCTTGTACCATTCTCTTCATCAGGGCTGGATCCCAAATCCATTAGTGACTACAAAGAGTCTCCTATTGACTTCATGAGGCTTTGGATGAGTTTGTAAGTGCCTAAAGCAAGATGAGCATGCCATCTGTTGTTTTCTCTGATGGTCTGATTTCTACTCTCTACCAATTCCTTTAAAATTTCTAGTAGGTGTTTTTTCTTTTTTCTTTCCTTTTTTCTTTTTTTTCTCTAATTTTATTTTTCCACCATCTACCATAGCATTCCTCTTCTTCACTGCCTCCACAAGTTAAAACGTGTGCAATGTTGCCCGTTCTCTAGCTTCTTTACAGATTATTTTTCAGGTTATAGTTTTCTTTCTTTTTTTTTTGTTAGATGGCAACCAATTTATATGAGATCAAGCAAACAGCAGCACAACTACTCTTCTCTCTCACAAATGCCAGGAAGCACTGGTTTTGTTTAGCATAAAAACAATAGCAACAAATAATTGGTAGAATTTGGTCAAATTGCAGGTTTAACAGCAGTGCTTTTTACTTCCACTCTAAACAATACTGCTGCTTCAGTAGGTTTTTTTTCAAGGAAACTTTATTGCTAACTGCTTTGCTATTTAGGTGATACACTACAGAGGTAAAAGGAAGGAGGGAGAAAATGAAAAACAAGAAACAAAGGAAAGGCAAGGAAAGCCACAGGAGTTGTCTATACCTTATGACATTAGAACGAAATAATTAGAAAAAATGGTTCCTCCACACATTTAAGTCTGCACACTGTTTTAAATTATTCACTTGTTTAACTTCCAATTTGCTTTTTCAATATCTCCAGAACAATGCACTGTTTTCTCAAACAATTCATTACTACTACAACAAAATGATTTAGGGGTGACTTACTTTTTCACTCAGTCTTGCCTGTGCCTAATGCCTTCAAACTGGCTTCCCAGTAGCAGTACAAGGAATTCAGACTTTACCCTGCAGCGCAGAGATGTTCATTCAAAAACCACATGGAGAATTTACAAAATCAGCTCCTGCTTCTGCAGCAGTCTCTTCAAATTGATGTTGACATCATCCTTGCCACTAATCAATTAAATGACAAATGTCTAATGACTGGGTTTTCCACATGAGAAATGTTAGCGATCCCAAGAGTTGTGTGATGGGGACATGCTGCCCTTTCTAACATCCAAAGAGAAATCCCACACACGCTTTCCTTGAAGCGCTTTTGTTTTGAAGCCTCTACCATTTTCTGTGATGCAAACACTGTGACCTTCAAATCCCTGAAATGCTTTGCAGTGTACTTTTAAAAGGCCCTGCTGCTGCAGGAGAGAGTTGGATCGGTTGTTCTCATCAATACAATTGTTTCCAGCAACTCGGATAATTTCCCAAAAGTGCTTTGGATACTGCCAAAAACTGAAAATGAATCTGAACTAGTCTCCCAGATGTGTTCAGGTTAGAAATGTCAAAAAGAAAGACTTCAAGCCATCTGTTAAAATTTCAAGCAGGAGTTGTCCAGCTGATATTACTGTATTCTAGCAATGATGTAAATGAGAGATTCCTTAAAAAAAAAACATATACATATATTCCTTATTTTGTTCCCAACCAGCAGATAGTAAATCCGCTATCCTAGATATCATCCTGAACAACAATGTCAAAAAAGTCTTTGGGATATTGAAAAAACAGCACTTTAAAAAGAGATAATCCATTGGAGCCAGAGCTAGAATTAGACCTGAGATCCAGTTTCCTACTCACCCTCTGAGATAACACCTGATATCGTCTGTGGATCTTACATTGGAAGTTTTTAATTGCAAATGCAATGGCAGTCCCTTCCAAGAAAGTTCAGCCTCTCTAGAAAAGATTAGCATCCTTGGGCTACAGAAACAAGTTCCCTCTAATTCTGGCCCCAGCAATCATTCATTCTTGACACCACAGTAGGTTTTCTTTCCTCTTGCTCCTTTGAAAAGGAGGCTTGAGCCTTTCCATGCCATATCAATGCAAACTGCCGGGGGACAAAAGCATTGCCTTAGGAAACGGAAAGTTTGCTCATAGCTCCCCAGGTTAAGGATATCTTAGACATGCAAGCATGTGTCCACCTGGATGGTGGGGTACGAGGAGGAAGACAACTACTGCATGCCTGTATCCCCTCCCTCCTGCGGCTTCACAGCACCTCTGCAAAATCAAGCCCCGTTAAACGCAGAGACATCGTGTTCCTGACTCTCCTGTGGCACCGGCTGAGGCAAGTGCTGGCCTAAGGACAACAGCATTTCCAGGGATGTAGACTAAATATGGAATATTGTCCTTTATGGATCTGAGCCACAGATACTACATTAAAAAGGGTGACAGTTCCCCTTCTCACATCTATATGAAGAAGATAAATACATTGTTATATTATCTAGGTAAACCACTGCCTTCATTGGAAGCCTTGTTAAATACCTGATACGCACAAATAGCGTTCTCTAAGCCAATGCTTCAAGATCCTTTGCATCAAACTATGAATTTTACTACTATGCTGTGTTCAAAATGATAACAGCTGTTTCTAAGATGGTTCTGAAAGTTATTTACAAGGCAAGCCTTTGCAGCATAAGCAGATGCTCTGGAGTCTTTCATTTTTTTAAAAAACCTAATTGAGAAAACAATATATTCTAATCCTGAAAACCAATTTATCAGGTATCTTTACGGATGCATTACTTATATAACTTTAATTCTTGCACTGTAACTACTTCAAAAGTCTTTTTTTTTTCCTTGAGTGAGGAAAGAAACAAAATAATCCTCATTAAATTTTAAAGATCTCTAAAAGCTGGGACATTAATAAAATACAGGTAAATAAAACACTAATTGGAAATGGAATAATCTAGGAAAATATTGGTTTAACTTTTTGATTGCATCTTCTATGCTAAACCTGTTTGCACACTATCCCTACATTTTTGTTACTCTAAATTTTCAAGAGAGAAAGAGGAATTTGGGAGCATAGAAATTTGGATAAAAGATATAAGAAAGTTTAAAGGTCTAGTTCTATTTTAAACTTAAGATCAAAAATATTTTGACATTCAGTTTTTAAACATCTCCCTGCTGCCTCATATGCTGCAGATCTCTGTAAAGTATAAATTTTACCTACAGCTCAAATTACCTAGTTTGGGTCTTTTCTGTTACACCTTTTCAAGCTCCTCATTACCTTCATGACTTTTTTTTCCCCATTATATTCCCATCACTTAGGGCTTCTTGCCACAGAATCACAAAAGGGTTGAGGTTTGAATGGACCTCTGAAGACCTCTTGTGTTTTTCTGGACATCATGACACTGTGAATGGAGTGCTCTGCAAAGAAGCTGAAGCTAACATTGACCCTATCGAGTGCACTGGAGTATATTGATTTATTTAGTGTCATAGTGAAGCCCTGACAGTGCAGTGCTGCCCATGCTTCTGGTCAGAAATGGTTAATTTGGCTGTGCTCTCTCTGCTCTCTTTAGTGCGGCCGGCTTCCAGGAGCCGGCCTGTTTGCTGCAGTGTGCTTCATTATTCACTTTGACTTGTGCATTTTTCATACGTACGCTCTGTTTTCCAGTGAACCGTAACAAGGGGTTCGCGCAAATCACTTTTCCTAAGGAGCTTTTGTATCTATAAATCTCTTTTGCTCGTTGGCTGGGGTATCTGGAGAGTATATTTACCCGAGAAAATACAATACAAGCAAAATGCTTGTTAAGCATAGCAGAATAATATAACAAGAATGAAAATCTGACAATATCCAAAGCATACATTTGTGTCCCATAACAGCTGTTACTGTTTTTATTTCCACTTGAGGTAAACTGTTTTTGCTTAATGTTTTCTCCTATTTTAAAATTTTATTTCAAATGCATACCTTTTCTTGGTAATTGTTTTCAATGAGCATTTATTTTTCACAAATACATTACTTTATTGTTATAGTGGTTTTCTCTATCACCCCATCTGTTATATTTTAAGGAAATCTGAACATGCTCATGACAATTTTTCCTGAAGCTTTCAAGAATCCAGTAAGAATTTCTCTTTGGCCATACAGAGTTCAGTCTGTTTATGGAAGACTGGTTTCCAGTAAAGATACTATGATATACAACCTGGTAAACATTAATAACTTGTGGGGTTAATATCTACTGACGCTTGTCACCATTAAAATGATAGCCTTTGACAACAGCTGCTACGCTATCACACCTGAAGTACCCTGGCATTTCCCTTTCCTCAGAACAAGCAGATAAAAATATTTCATATACAAATACAGCTTTGGAGAAATGTCACCTTTTAAATTATGTCCAAGTAGGTAATCAATGCCTCAGAATTGATCTAAGGCAGAGGACACAGCTGGATCATTCACCTTGAACTCCTATCTAATATAGGCTGTAGGACCTACTTAAATCATCTCTGGATAAAAATATCACTTAATGTATCACAATGTATCTTCTTTATAAGGAGCGATGACTGCAGAACGGAGACAAAAGCCACGATGGGTCTTGTATTTTCCCCCTTTTTAAAAAAATGTGCATACATCTATCTCTGCATTGCCAGAGAACATTTCTTTTTCCACACTAAAACCACAGGATTAATGCCAACTTCAGTTAATGCCTTTGCTTTTCATAAACTAAAGAAATGTTTTCAGTAAAAGATGGTAGGTTGCTTCTGAGCATCTCATCTGCCTTTCTGATCGCTCCAAAATATATTAGGTACGTAGCTGTTTCACACATGCTCTGGTGTGGCTGTACGGGGTCTCACCCCGAGGCCCTGCTGTGTCCCTTGTCCTCCCAAACTGTCTGCTGCTGCCCGTCACCAGACTGGATAGTGTTTGATAACATTTCTTCCATTCACTAATGCCTTCTCCTTCTCAGTACTTATGCTCAGCACCATTTCTTCTATCAACGGCCGTCCTTCCTGCCTTGCCACCCTCCTGCCTTCCCCTACAGCTTTCACAGGTGACACAGCTAAGGTCTTTGCTAGACCTCGGCCACAACACGGGACCGAGAATTTGTGTTTCACCCAGCCCATTCTGGCACCCCTTCTGCTCTGACCTATGCAGATATCAGGATGACTCACTCCACCTCATTTCTGCTTTTTGAGTACTGCCACAACACTAGCGCTCTTTCAGGGCTCTTGCTCTTTCTTCAGTGAAACCTCTTCAGTATTCAAAGACCTTTTGAAAACTCAGCGTGACTGAGCCAGAGGATGCTCAGCCAACTCCTTTAGAAATCAGACAGGAAAATCAAGGCCGTAACTCATTCTCAAAATTAAAGCTGGTTTTGTGCTTTATTTACACATAATTGCATTACACTCTAAATCCTCACCTACATTTTGATTTATCTGATTTCTTTCCATCTGTTTAAACCAGGACTGAGGTTTCAGGAAGATTGTGGTTTTCCTCAGCCCTTTTCTATAGCTATTTCTCTGCTGCTGTGGAAGGTGAGTAATGGCATCATTTGTAAGTGGAAAATGAGGGTAGACACCATTTTTTAATGTATTTTTGTTACTTTGGCTCAAAATATATAGTTCTTAGCAGTTACAGTTCCTTTTCTCTGTATGTCTGAACACACAGATTATGACTCACTGATTTCTCCTGCACCTACATTATAATGAATACACCTAGGAGCGTCATTTTGCTTTTCTAAACTTTCTTTCTAGATAGGCTTTTCCCCCCATTTAAACTATAACAATCGATCTCCAGATTTCCAGCGAGAAGGCTCAGCCTGAAATCTGAAAGCATATTTATCATAATGCAAGTTCCCATAGGCACAGCATTTCCAGAGTTTCTCTTCTTTTAAAAATCAAAATATGCTGATTTCAATAGCCTATAATATTCTATAATTCTATCATCTTATTTTAGAGGTATGGTTATTGACAAGAACATATACAAGTACCTCACTGTGCAGTGCAGCTCTATTTCTGTTTTGGAAAGAAAACAAAAATATCTTATTATTTGTGATTTAAATTTATTTTATAACTACATTTACTAATATTTTGTATAAACTATACTACATTTCTCACTCTAAAATAAACACTAGACTGACAACCTTTAGTGAAGATATTTCATTCTTTTTTGAAAAAAATCAAGGGACATTTTAAGGCAATAAAAATATAATATTCTTTCATTTTTTTTTTCAAAATTTCCATAAACTTTGCACTACTTGTAAGACCCTTGATTTTAAAGCAACAGACACTTTTCACTGTCTACTCTTGAAAATATACTCCAGTAAGTATGTTACTGGACTACAACCTAGAATATTTGTGTTTTCCTACTACTTTTACAGCTGGCCTGCTTTTCTACACCTCAGATTTCCCCATTTGTGAAATATGTTAAAAAGCCAGGAACGTTATCATCCTCATTAGAATTAACAGACTTATTTCCTCTGTAAAGTATTATTTAACATTGCTTAAGACAATGGTGTCAAACTCCGACTGTATTTTAGCTGTTTTTTTCCTGTATCGTTTCATTCCGGTTAATGACAAGCTGCGTATTGAACCTTTGCAGTCAGTGTACGCTAACAGAACCTCACTTCTGCTTTGCAGGTGAAGTATCAAAAATGTGTGCGGTGCTCTAAGTGCAACTAGTTAAACTCTGTAAAATTAAAAACCTCTCCAAAAAATAAATTATTCATAGAATTCAGTCAGAATTCATATATCACATTAAGCCGCATAAGGTGACTTTCAAGGCACGCTCGAGACTCACCAGCCTGGTTCTTAGGGAAAAGCACTATCCTGCAATATAAAGCACGCGTGAAAAGCACACGATTGCTTTTCAGCCGCTTGTATCTTCAGCATACCTCAAGTCATCCTATTCACTTTACTTTTAGTTACAGCTCATAGGGACAAAATTTGAGAAGAAATGGTCTAGATCACATCATCCCAGGGAACTTCTAGTGCTACAAAGTGGGCGGCTGCCCCTGCAAAACTACTTCGCAGAAGAGATCAAATCTCTCCCCTCTCTTTTGAGGAGAAATAGCTTTGCTTTCCTCCGCAGGAGTCAGAGGAGGAGGGTGGATGGTAGCAATAAGAGAAAGACAGCGCAACTGGCTGCTTTGACTATACCCGTGTGAGAACATTAAAAGTGACCACACTGCTGCATCTGAGCAGCAAATTAGAAATTGTTGTTGTGACAGTGTGTTTCGGTGTCACCATGCATAGCAAGGACATTTGGGCCATTCAGTCCTGGATAAACCAGAGGATGATTTCCGCCCTCTTTTGCATTCTTTTCTCTTCCTCTTCACAATACCATTCCCTACTGAAGTGGCATACTGGTTTTTCAAGGTCGAGTGGCCCTAATGTATGCATTATAATTGATTCTAAATTAATAACAGAAATGAAAGGCAATTTTCTGCAATGCAAAGCATTGCTTTTTCTGAAGAGACAAATCCAGCACATCAAAGATGCCTTTTAAAAGTTCTGCCTAGAAAATGACCGCCTTTGTGGCAAAATGATTACTATCATCTCCAGAATGATTCATATTCTACTAGCAAATTGAGGTTCCTCTTTCTCATGTATTTAAATTTACATATTATTTTAAATTTACATATTATTCACCAGTGCCAACTGCAAGACTAAGTTGAAATACAGCTTCTCAGAACAATGCTCCTTAGTTTTTCTTAGTTTCTCCTTAGTTTATCTTTTTTTTTTTTTTTTTTCTCCTTGTGGTACTTTCTGAGTCTTTCTCCAAAAAGCTTCCTACATACTTTTCTGGAAAAGTCAGCATCTCAAACACTCTTCTTATTTCTTTTTCATGTGCGCCAACCCTCCTAGTAGTGTTTCAGAAGCTTTTTACTGAGAACCGGTATATCCATGTGGAAGTGCACAGCCTCCATTCACGCTTGGAGTTGTGTTCAGTATTGGCTAGTGCCGATTGATTTGAAATAGCACAGGGTGGGCAGCTTCAGGTTTGCTTAGGTAGCACAGCAGATTGCTTCCTGCTAATGGGCTTTTTACATCAGCTTAGAAATGCAGAACTGTGTGGAGCAAAATACTCGTTTGTTTGCACTTTCTGAAAATTGCGACATTATCAGAGCACTTGCAGCCCCACTATGTCTATGCTAAACTCTCAAATCAATAAAAGATTTCTTTCTGCAAAATTATTCCTCTGAGTGAATCTATAACCCTGGTAACCTCAAAAGTGCTACAAAGGAGAAAGTCTGCCTTTCTGTATCAGCCTGGAGGACTAGGGCTACAGCTCCAAAAAGCTGTTTTATTTCACTACACAAAGCTTTTTCCATTAGACTAATCTTACTACTGCACGTTGTCTTGCAGAAACTGAAATATTCTAAGTTTAATTCTGCAAAGGTCTCAGCTAGCCACTGTACGATTTGCACCTGCAGAGGGAATTTAACTCTGCTTATATTGCACCTTTACAGGCTGGAGAGTTGGGTGGAGAGGAACCTCCTGAGGTTCAACAAGGGCAAGTGCGGAGTCCTGCACCTAGGGAGAAATAACCCCAGGCACCAGTACAAGCTGGGGGCTGACCTGCTGGAGAACAGCTCTGCGGAGAAGGACATGGGAGTGCTGGTGGATGACAAGTTGAGCATGAGGCAGCGATGTGCCCTTGTGGCCAGGAAGGCCAATGGTCTCCTGGGGTGCATTAGGAAGAGTGTTGCCAGCAAGTGGAGAGAGGTGATCCTGCCCCTCTCCTCAGCCCTGGTGAAGCCTCATCTGGAGTACTGTGTCCAGTTCTGGGCTCCCCAGGACAAGACACACATGGAGCTACTGCAGAGAGTCCAGCGTAGGGCTACAAAGATGCTCAGAGGGCTGGAACATCTGCCCTATGAGGAACGGCTGCGAGAGCTGGGCCTGTTCAGCCTGGGGAAGAGAAGGCTGAGGGGGGATCTGATCAGTGTGTACAAGTACCTAAAGGGAGGGTGTCAAGGGGACGGGGACAAACTCTTTTCAGTTGTCCCATGTGACAGGACAAGAGGCAATGGGCAGAAACTGAAGCTCAGGAAGTTCTGCCTGAGCGTGAGGGGGATTTTCTTCCCTGTGAGAGTAACAGAGCCCTGGACCAGGTTGCCCAGAGAGGTTGTGGAGCCTCCTTCTCTGGAGATCTTCAAGGCCCACCTGGCTGCAACCCTGTCTAACACGCTCTCTGTGACCCTGCTGAGCAGGGAGGTTGGACTAGATGATCTCCAGAGGTCCCTTCCAACCTTACGGATTCTATGATGGGATAAAACAGTCCCGCAATATTTTCTCTTCTCCATGCCCTACCAAGGCAGCCCTCACAATTAGCTGGGCTTGTACACCTTCAAAACACCAAACACTTTGAGATAAAGCCAAACCTCGGACTTCATCAGCTAAAGATAAGACAATAAAATAAGCTAAAAGACCACATCCTAAAGAGCTACGCTGAAAGAGAAGTTAACTTTCATGTAAAGCTGTAAATAAGAAAAGGCAGTAGAATTACCTACTGCAAACTGTCTGATGAGAGCAAGCAAGTTGGGAAGTAAGAGAAAGGTAATAAATGAGCGATAGAGCCAGCAAAATAAAACGTCGATATAATAATAATTTAAAAGAAACAGAAGCAAAAAGTTGCCTCTAGGCATCTATGACTTGCATGAAATAACTTTTCACATAATAACTCAAGGTCTCAGTGATCTTGGCAAAGTTAAAAGGATAAGTTTCAAGTAAGATGAACGTGAATAATTTTTTTTCTGTACTCATATAGCTTTTGAACTCTTAAATAAATGCTGCTTATTTTTTCTTCATGTTTAATGTGGAATTATATATCATGACTGTCATTTACGGATTTTTTTTCTGTAGCTGATTTTTAGTTCTTTCCTATGATTTTCACAATATTTTCTAGAACTGTGTTAATGCCTTATGGCTAGTATCTGTACTTCCCATGTCCATGCGCTCTTTGAACAAATTCCCTGTGAATTTTCAATGTAGAGTGATTAATTAACTCTATGCTTGCGATTCCATATATTGGAAAACAAAATCTCCTGTACTCCTTTTGGAACAAAATGGCTCAGTGTAGAGAGTGGCTCTTTTATTAAATTCAAAAAAATATAAAATTCTCCAAATTTCTTCTGTTTGGTCAGTCCTCAAAGCTTTAAATTATTTTGAAAATACTGTAATACTGCAGTGAGCAGACTTTCACAGACAGAATAGTCACAATGATGCAAAATTTCTCGCACCCCAGGAAAACTCTGAAAACCTTCCCCATCCTAATTCAAACTATGAAAATCTCTCCAATATTACAGCTAGGCTTGCTGATTCATTGAATCAAATCACTCTACAGATTACTAAAACCAGTGAACGTTGTGACCATAAAAAATAAACATACAAAATGCAAAAACCTAGCTCATAATAATAAAAATATTCTTTGCCTTGGAAAGCTCTAACCCTCAAGTGTAAATCTAACACATACATTTTTTTTCTATCTATCTGAAATATGAAGCACATGCACACGCATTGGAGGGGTCATTCCTTGCACGCGAGCACTGGCTGCAGTAATGCCCTCGGAGTTTCAACGGTGTCGTGCTGCATTGCCGTCATGAAACCCAGCAAGAACCATACTCCAGCGTAACCTAGCTAGCCTCTATACAGTGTTTAGATTATCAAGCATTCGATTTAATAGCAAGTTCTTAAAATAACAGTATGAAAGTACAAATTTCTTTGACAAACCCAGCGGGAGCTAAATATGTGGTATTATTTCAGGTTCTTTTCCTAATCGCAGAGTAGCTATAAACTGTGCAGTTAAAATGATTTCCTTAGTCACTTACAGCCTTTTCCCCTCCTTCATTTTCCCTTTCTGGGCTTTGCAGCTTTTTAGCTTTGATTATTGGATGGAAAATCCTCCCACCCCCCAGCTGGGAAAGGAGCCATCCCCTGCGCAGCTGTAGCAACGGTGAAGCATGGGGCAAGACTTCCTTGCAGACGGAGACGTAACAGAAAGCCGTGTCCTTTCCTAGCAGCTGCTGTGGATAACGCAAGCTCTTCTAGCAGCACGTAGTCTGAGGCATTGCAGATAACCCTTATCTGGAGTGGATTTCATTAAACAGATTAGTCCTCCCTGTCCTGTCACTGCCTTGGGGTAAACTGTGGGCAATCATGTATTCTGCTTCGCTACAGTCCTAACCTGCAGCTAAGTAATTATTTGTTAACAGCAATAAGAATAAATAACAATACTTTTTCACATATCTAGGAGGGATTTAGTATTGAAGTGGCTTCACTTCTCTTGCCAACAGTTTTCAGCAAGGTAGTAATGTGGGTTTACTTACTTTCCAGTCCCAAACATTGAATGTGAATGACAGTTTACAGCACAGGGCAGCAACTTCTGTCCTTCAAAAGGTTCAGTCTTTCCTCTCCTGGCTGGTCTGCCTTTCCACATGTGCTCCAAAATGGCTATTTCTACAGCTACCATGAGCAGGTAGCACAGGGGCCCCTAAGATATACCCAGCTCAGTCACCAGGAATAGTTTCGATATAATAGCTGTCCGATAGAGTGAGGACCATGAGCAAAGCTTTCATGTGATCAGCTATACTTCGGGTGCCAAATTAGGGCTGCTCTTAGGTGACAGAAAGTCACAGGTTTTGGGTGAGCAGTGTTAGTTTAAAAAAGAAAAAAAGAGAGAGAAAAAGGAAAAATCAGGCTGTTCTAAAGTATCTTAATTTAGGTCACTGCACTGAAGCAAGTAACTTCTGCGGTTGCCTGGGAAAACGTTGACCTGGTATTTCAGTGTCACATTAGCAGGAATGCACACCAGGCTCCTCCAGCTGCTTTCATCAGCTCTCCCCTGCACAGCATAAGGTCAAAGCAAAATCTATAGCAAGGCACAGGAGATGAGAAGAGAACATGGACCTGTCTGAAACAATTACATGCAGAGACCAGATAGTCTTCCTTGCCCCACGCCTACATCTTGAATGGTGCAACAGCAGCCACTGACACAACCACCTACCAGCAGTATAGTTGTTTGTAACTCTGAACTCACATCTGTGATGGGAACTAGAAAGCACAAGCTAATTCCTACACAGTCTTTGCAGGCACTACACCTTTATTTTCAAGGGTCTTTCTTAATTTCTTTTTGTTATACAGAGTCTTACACACATATACACACTGAAATATAGTGCAAAGACCATATACAGATACCCAAGAGGTCAGTTTTTAAATTGCACAACCATAAAAAAGTTTGGATTCACATTTTTTTCCCACAATTTTCCATGTATAGGTGCTCCTGCCTGTCTTTATAGGCAGGTTGTGTGGGCCTCATACAGCAAAAAACAAAAAATCCCAAAGGGAAGCTTTCTTGTATTAAGCACCTATAGGTCACTATTCTATTATAAAGCTGTTACGAACTAGTTAAGGAAGGATTCTGCCTTTGAATTAGAGTATTGGAGTTATTTCAGTCTTAATGCTCCAAGAATAACTGCCACTTATTCCAGCAAAGAAGCAGGCAAGGTCTAGCAAAGGAAAAAAAAAAAAAAAAAGAAGAAAAAAAAAGAAAAAAAAAAAGTAAAAAGGGCATCCAGTCAGAAAGCTCTCAACAGTGAAGAAAACGTCTACAGATATAACGAAATAAACAAACACTCAAAGAGCAGCACGGCATTTGGAAATGCTCTGCAGCTACCTGGAAGATACTAATTTTAGAAGATTTGCTTTTTGCTGCTAGAAGTTGCGAGACCGCTCTACCGTGGCTGCTGACGGTCAGATATTGATTAAAGCACTCTGCCCTCTCGAAAGGCATTCTTCTACAGCATGGGCTTTTACATTTTGAAAATACCTATTTCTAGTGGCCATTCCCTTCCAATCAGTTGTTGTTGAACCACGTATTTTCACCATCCTGTCATTGCCTTCTCCTATAATTTCACTCCTGAGAGGTGAAAGTATGCTGTTACATGAATGAGCTGCAAATGCAACTCTCATCTACAGCCTTAAAAAAACAAACAAACAAACAAACAAACAAAAAAACAAACAAAAACAAACAAACAAACAAACAAAAAAAACAGAAAGCACCAATGCAGTCTAAAAGAACTTTGAACCTTATTTCCCAGGCACAGAAGCAGTGATCTCTGCCAAAACCAGACAGATACAAAAATAAGATACTGAGTCAAATTAAATTCCTTGTGCCATTGAACACAGTCCAATTCCCACTGTTCTTCAACATCCCGTGGAATGTACCTCTTCTAACTTTTGCAAACTTCTGCATTTTTGAAAAGGAAACTAGTCATAAAACCAGCATAACTAATAGTATAGTAGTAAATATATATTAGGGTTACCATAAAAATAAAAGCTTAGGCCTTAGACAAATCCCTTACTGTTCCAGAAATATATGAGGATTGCTTTTCAGCTCTTTACTCAGGATTTTTTAATTTTATCTTTTAAATCTACTTATGATTACAACTTCGGCCTATTCAATGAGATTTAATAGAACCTTGAATTTGAGGAAATGCAGAAATCCAACCATATAGAGGACAGCAAGGCACTATTGCAAGTACCCTCCTGGTATTCTTGAACTAGAAAAATGAAGTCTCCTCATGGCACTTGGTGTCACTGAAATGTCATGGCAAAGGAAAGAAGAGAGTAGGTTGTCAGTCTTTTCACAGAAGAGATCGTGTAGTGATTACAGAGTAAAATTTATCAGAGCTATCATAGCAAGGTCACAGTTTTCTGATTGGTCATGATTGAGAATTTACTCTTTTGGAATATCTCTGACCTGATTTCTTAAGAACAGGAGGAAATGGTTACACTTGTGTGAGCACGCCTGCCTGTCTCCCCTTCAACTGTAGTAAGCCCAGTAGATAACTTTAACCAAATCTAAAAAAAGGAAGAGGTATCAAAAATCTTCCTAAACTTCATGAAATTGTGGTTCATTAACAAGGACATTCTGCACTATAACCTGAATTGTTGCCATAGACCAGAGAATCCACAGGAGTAAAAATGAAAAAAAGAGACACTTTGCACATGTCTCAGCCTTGGGAAAATTCTCAGTCACAGCTTGAGGTGTTTAGGTACCAATATCAGTCAATCACATGATGGAAATCTGCTGGAAATTAGGCTTCTTTACTTCTAGTATTGATAGAATTTAACTTTTCTAAACAGTCTATTCCACAAAAAGTAATACATTTTTACTTTCATACAGGTACAGAATGAAAATACGTGCTGAAGCATCAAAAGAGTCTGTGAAAACAGCTTTGCTAATCATAACTGCCCTCTTTTTTTCTCTAACATCTATAAAATAAGCAAGGCTAGATGAGCGAAAAGTATTGAGATCTGAACTCAGACGTTGAACTCAGCATGAATCCAACATGAATCATTAAGTGACCCACTGTCTTTCTTTACTGTTCTTCAAGGTAACTATTAATATTAGTTGATGTTCCATCAACTTTTACTAAAACCACCTCTTTGGTAAGTGTCCCCAAGCAAAGCATTGTACCAAGTAGTCAATTAATTAAAACTTTCCTCTAGCTTAGAGAATTTAGGCCAGACTTTGTCAGAGCCTGTTCAGTTGTTATCTTTACGCTGATCACTGATTTACAAGTGTAGATCATTCTCTTGATAGTGCTGGAAACATTTTTCAGGTCCTCAAGTAACAGAAGAGATCACTGCACTAATACAAGCCATTTTATATAGAGTTTCCTTTTAACAATGACTTTATTATTCAAGCTAGAGCAAGGTAATGGCTTATTTTAAGGAATTCTGTCTAGGGGTGCTTTCCGGCATTGTAGTTTATTACAAACAGCCAAGTCTTACTCTACTCCTGGATCTGCATTTTTTTGACTTTAAGTTGGCAGAGAAACACACATTCTGATGGCTGAAGAAATTAAACCTATCTATCTATCTATATACACATTTGTATGCATGTATGTGTATATATATATATAAATATATAAAGAAAAGCACATGTGTTTAATTTCTCTTACCTGTATAATTGTGTTATATTCATAGGCACTCACTTAATGACCTTCAGGCTCAGGGACTGGTAATGGTATCTGATGAGCAGTTGGTACAGATGACAAGTAGCAAATGTGTGCAAGGCTGCCACTGCCAAATGGGACTGACAAATGCGTACTTATAACCTCTTTAACTCGTAGGGCATAAACTCCAAGTTAACCACACTTTTAAGGTGGATCTGCCTAAAACTCACCCTCATGAGACTCACCCAAGCCTTGTAAGCTCAAAACCCCAAGTCTTAGTAGATTATAAATAAAGACATTTAAAATTTTAAATAGAACCAACATGTCAAATGGAGCAGAAATAACAACAATAATAATAAATAAAAGGTTTCTACAGAAGCCCACTACATCCTTGCAGTTACTTCTGGCATACAAGACCCATCTCTGCATGGAACGCGTGATGCCTACACGTGCCCGAGTGTGCTATGTTACCCCAAAGGAAGGGGCCATCTCCTAATCCTGGGGTGAGGGTCATGCCTAACCCAGCAACTCTCCTCAGGGAAACATCCCCCGACTCTCACAACAAATGAATGAAGGTGACCTCCCACAATTAAATTAAAAGAGTCACTGCCACGTTTATGAAAACTAGGAGATGCTCTGATATAATCAATGTTTTCTCTTTTTTTCTAGCACAGATAAAGAGTACAAAAGCCCTAATAACACCTTAAACCATTTTGATTTGATTGCAAAATTATTTTAATTATTCAAAATGTGGATAAATGTCATGAAGAAAATATTTGATTATTTTGGGGATGCAGAATACTGTAACTTGAATAACTGAACTAAAATGAGAAGTTTATTACCAAATATTTGATATGGACAAACTAGATTTTTATCTCTCAAAAGCAGCAACTGTAATATGTTTTGCAGCTTTGCCATTAAATACAGAGAGATGATTTTTCCATCTAATTTCTAAAGGAGGTTTTGTGGAAGAAAATGGGTAATCAACATGGAGGATGTCTTTCTTCTGAAAAATGCTTTCAATCTATCATAAATGACAGCCCTTTAAAGGCAATCACTTGTGCTTTATATCTTTCACAAAACCCAGCAGACACAGTACCCTATCTTTGAGACAAAACACCGATACATGTGACAGAACATTTCAAGCAGTGATAATCAAAAGCCAGAAATTCAGCAGTGTCCAGAAAACAACTGAGACATCCTCCATTAAAATATGTAGGTCTGTTTGCTATTGTTTACCAATTTCTTTAATTTCTTTATTACATTTTGAATACCCAATTATCTGTTCTGGATCAGACAGGTAGAGTAGATACAAATTGCTCTGGTTCTGCAGTACACTGATAACTTACACATCTATTAAAAATAAAGTGGTTTTCAGAATATCACCCAGGAGGCATGTGTTCTGTTCAGTGACCTTTGGAAACTGTAGTCCAATGAATAACTAGTGATGCGCAAGTAACTTCAGAGACAGTAGATAAAAAGTGCCTATAACCTTATATGTTTTCTGTTATGAGAATGCACAGAGAATGGCTATGGTAAAAAGATATATTGGTCTTTTATAATTTGCCTGAGTGATCAAATCAATGAGAATATAAGCTTGTATCCTTTTAAGTTGAATGGTTAGGGAATTCATTATCTTGGGCAATTAAAAATATAGCATGTAGAAGTGGTGCAATGAATTGTATAATCTAAATATCAAACTTAATGGTAGTTTGCTGCCTTATAGCATATGCTTATATGGCATCAATCACATCGTGATAGATCAGGCCCTGCATTCACACATTCTATGTAGAAAGAAACCTAACTGTGTTTTCTTCAAGATGATAAAACTTCATATTACTAGAAAATTGGTAGAATATTGAAGGAATTCAGCAATGGCAATCTTGAATCCATTATCAATCCTTGTAAACTCTACAGCAAGTAACAGCTGAGACTTTCTTGCTCACACAGTATGCTGACCATCTAGTCTTGACCTGGACAGAGAGGAACTTCAGGAAGTTCACCAAGGGCACGTGCAGGGTCCTGCACCTAGGGAGGAATAACCCCAGGCACCAGTACAGGCTGGGGTTGACCTGCTGGAGAGCAGCTCTGCAGAGAAGGACCTGGGAGTGTTGGTGGACAACAAGTTGACCATGAGCCAGCAATGTGCCCTCGTGGTCAGGAAGGGCAATGGTCTCCTGGGGTGCATTAGAAAGAGTGTTGCCAGCAGATTGAGGAAGGTGATGTTGCCCCTCTCCTCAGCCCTGGGGAAGCCATATCTGGAGTATGGAGTCCAGTTCTGGGCTCCTCAGTACAAGAGAGACATGGAGCTACTGGAGAGAGTCCAGAGTGGGGCTACAAAGATGATCAGAGGAGTGGATTAAGATGTTAAGTGTGAAAAGCTTACATACTTCCAGTTCACAACAAAAAGAGAGTTACCAAGTCACATGGGCTCTTCCTAATGAGTAAATTCATAGTTGAGCACTGATGTAATTACAGAAGGGAAAGCATTCTGGATGCTGTTCTGCAAGTGTCTACACCTGAAAGATCTTAAAAATTTGAAAGGTTTATCCTATTGCATTACTCACATTTTGATGCCATAGGATAAATAGTGGAAGTCTTTGTTCAAAATGTAAATGATCTTATTTTTTACCATTTTTAACTTCATAAATATTTGCAACACAGAAAATATTTTTCCCATAAGAAAATAATAAATTACACTTACCCTCTCCAGTGTAATTTCTTCAAATTCATATTCAATTTCTGTTCCATTGACCTAAACAAAATAAAATAAGACAATCCGTTAAATGCACATGAAAGGTATTTTAGTAGGGATATTTTGTAAATATTCCCGTGTTATCAGTTTACAGAAGCACTTTTTTTTTTCAGCACACTTACCAGTCTATCTAAATTATAGAATACTTGGCTTCCTTTTGTCTTTAATGGCATGGAATCAAACCTATAAGCTTGAAGAACAGTAACTGAGCTACCAGATAACTAAATCATTTAAATAATTGGTGTTATATCTGATGCAGTGTGTCTGTGGACTTTGTGCAAATATTTAAAGAGGTAATATTCCATATCAGAAACAGAAGAACTTTTTTTGAAAATTATTCTCACAAATAGAAGAATGATTAATTATTCATCTCCTTGCAAGCTCCAATATACTCCACAGCATAATATGAGACGAGTACTTATGTAAAAACTGCTCACTGATACAGATACGGAAATATATCTTGTTTACTATCTTAACCTAGGGCAAAAAACATGACATAGGACCTTTGCTATAGACAGCTGAATGGCAAAAAGGCACAAAATGTTAATGCAATTCTTACACTGAGTTTCAGTGTCAAAGTAAATTAAACTACAGAATGTAGGGCATCAAAGTGGATTGCACCGGACAAGAAATCTATCAACCAAAGACATGACACTGATTTAAGCAGTACTCTGAAACCTTGTTTTCAGTCTGGCATGGATTTTTCTGTCCCTCTAGGCAACACACTTAATAACCTTTCTTAGTTTCCTCATTTCTTAAATGAGTAGAGAGTTGCATCTGAGAAAGCTACAAAATCTGACTGCATAAGTAAACTGCATAGTAATGAAAGTACTTTCATTATTAAAAACTTTTAGAAGAATTGCTAAAAGCATCCCTTACTAGTCAGAAATTTTTGGATTTTTGCCAGAAAATATTAAAAGCAAATTAAAGATCTTGCCAATAAATCATTGTGTTATTGATGAAAAGACATTTCCTTGAAAATAGTTTTACTTTAATATTTTATTTAATTTATACTTACAGAAAATGAAATGTAGTTTGCAGGAGCAATACTGAGATGAAACATTATGATTGACCTAATCTGGGCAGAAGAATTTTGTATTTTTCCTTCAGATAATCAGTTTGCCACCAACCCCCTTCTAACCCTCCTCAAAATACTGAGGTTTTGACGTTTGTCATGATGTCAAGTGTTGGGGGGGAAAAATGGTCAGAATTATTGCAGGACAAGAACATTCCAACCCTGCTCCCCTGCTACTGCTAAATTCCTATATAAGCTTTCGAGCTGTGATCCAAAAGTACTGTATACAAATCGTTCTTTATCTAGCCAGGCACCTTCCAAACATAATTAGGTACTTCTGTGGTGAATATTATTACGAGATACATATATTTACCAAACAAAAGCATTGTATAAAAGCTACCAAGTATTTAACTTATAGGTAATTCAAGATCTGAAAAACCATGAAATCAGTAATAGAAACACAATCCCCAGAATCTCTGTTCAAAAGGGGAGAAAAGTCCAAGCAAATAAGCCATACTTAACAACAGAACAAAACACAGCATAGATGAATAAAATATTTAATGCATATATAATATTTATACTTCTTACATGACTGCTACCTGGTAATCACATTCCACTGTGCTAAAATCAAAAATGAACATAAATATTCCTATAGGATATTTTCCTGTTCTATATTATCACTTTAATACTTTCTATATAGACTCTTTCATGAATATAGGCAGCTTACTAGGTATGAATAGCTTTATAGCTATTCTATTTTTTGTCCTTTCTTGTCTAATGATAATGAAATCAAAGCTATCTATATGTCTTGGTTTTCATGAATTTCTCTTTTATCTTAGGTTAGTGGAAAACTCTGATCTATGTCTTCAATTCCTCAGTCTCACTCTATAAGGCTGTCTTTGCTTCATTGCTTATAATCACTTATCCTTTCCATTAAAAACTCGTTAGTGCAGCAAAATGGGAAAAAGAGAGACATGAGAAGTGAGCAACCTCTCTAAAAGATGAAAGGAGAAAAAAATAGGCCTAATATCCAACTTATATTTGCACACAAACACTGTCTTGATTACAATAATCTGAGGGGGCTCCTTTTATCACTCCCCGTCATGATTCCACAAAGGTCTTCAGCTCTCCATTAATCACAGCAGAGATCCATTTTCAGGTGCCACAGCAGCATGGATGATATAGATTAAAAGGCTAACTTTGATCTAATTCCTTTTGTTATTTAAGGATAGTTATTTATGTACAGCATTCAGTTCCCCACCCTATCTTTCTTGATGGTTGCTCAGACCCCAACATAGTCACTTCTTAAAGGACAAAAGAAGATCTTGCACCTACCTGGGGCAGGTAGAATGATAATGTATGTAGTACCATTTGTCTGTAGTACAATTATTTCATATTTAGGCTTATTGGCTGCACCTATGCTGCTAAATTATAATCATTATTCAGCCAAATTTCCTTGCTTAAAGCTATCTCTGTTTGGAGCCTACCAAAAAGAAACAGCCAAGGACTGAGCCAGCAGTTAAGCATGAGGAGAATGAAAGGTCCAGTGCTGATACTGGCTTGTCGGTCCTCTTATTTAGCAGAATAAGGACATATCCTCTGTGTTTGTCCATTATAACTGTGGCAGTTCTCTGGCCTGACAAGGCTCGTAAACAGGCTCTTTGTAACAGGAGCTTCTGTTTCTTGCAGTGGGAACCTGTTTCTCTACCGGTCATTGCAAGAGTTGTCCAACTTCTGCTTTTAGATCAGGGTGTAGCAAAAACACACAGCTAAATTTACAATGTCTTATGATTTTAGATAGTTACAAACAAAAACAAAAACAAAAACAAACAAAAAAAAAAAAAAAAAAAAAAACAAACAAACAAAAAAAAAACACCCTGAACAGTTTCATAGGATTCTCCCTTCTCTTCTTCCCAGTTTGTTTGGAAATATTCTTTCTGACTTTCAGGTCCTTGACACCACTGGTAGCACTAGCCTCAGTGAAATGTTGACATCTGTAATGCTGACATGTGAGCTATCATCTAACTCCCTTTATACTCACCTCTAGGTCCTAATTCATTTCATCATACACTAGAAATCTCAGACAATTTGGATGAATATGACTCTTTCCCTGAGTACAAACAAAATCTAAAAACGATGTGTTAGCTGAGCACTTGTCTTGAATCTGATTCCACTGTGGTACTCCTAACTCTAAACTGGTAGCAAAGTCCTACTTAAGGGCTGTCATATCTCTTTCACAATTACACACAAGAAAAAGGTAAGATCTCTGGATTAGCAGCTTTTCCCACAGCCTTTTTTTGGCTGGATCAGTTCCTGGCAGTACATGGACAGCATGATATCCAGCACTGGATCCCAGAAGACCGACTGTCTTGCTCCATGTGGAGCAATTCAGTCTCTCCACTTATCCAGCAGCCCAGAGCCAAAATACACCACTACTGACTTTTACCTCTCTAACACTAATCAGGACACTGATGTCACTTCCTTGGGAAAAGAGTGCTCGGCAGCACCTCTGACAGTAACAGGCCACGGGAAAGGCAGTATCTTTCTCAGTGGACTGTGGGAGAAGTGGGTAAGAAGAGCACAAGTTCAGGGGCATGGAAGAATGTCACCAACCAAGGTCCTTCTTTGAGGCACAGAATCTGGAGGGAGGACACTTCTTGTCCAGGAACATGCTTTATTTTGAGAAGATCACAAAAAATATGGTTGTCCAGAACAAAATACACAAGTAATAAATGAAGAACAGGTCCTCACAGAACCTTTAGAAAACCTCTGAGGGTCTTGATGCCCCAAGGCTGTTCAGCAACAGCATCACCAACATATACACTTCTGGTGAAGGAGGACTTCTCAGTCTCCTGACTTTACACATGATCCAGAGCGTACAGGAGCTGTAAGCTCCTGTACCAGAGGTTATTATAACTAAATTAAGTCCCAATATTTAAAGCAATTGCTTGCAAAAGCAAAGTAACTACTGTCTTGTATTTACAGCCACATCTGTTATACTGGAGGAATCTCCCCAATTTTTAAATAGAAAGCTTCTTTAAGAAAGAGTTGTAATATATGGTAACCATCCAGATGATAGAAATGTTCAAGAGATATAACCTAGTGAAGCTGCAATCACTACCAAACAGCATAACAGACAACCTGTCTTCCTAAGAAGAAAGCAACAGTCATCTGGAGAGGACAGAGATGAACTGCTTGCTTAGAGAGAAATGAGAAATAAGGAACAGATAAAAATAAGTTCTTCGCATACAGTTTTGTCAAAAGTCTGAAATAAATCCCAGCACACCAAAATATGCATCTGAAAACCTCAGATTTGTTTCTTCCTTTCCAAGCAGATTTTTTCTATGACTATCCAGGAACTTTCTTTCATGTTGTGCAGTTTAAGAATGACGTAAGCCACTGAAGCAGTCTGTTAAAGAAATTCAGCTCTACAGAGTTTTATAGATATGTTTTTTTTTTTCTCACAATGATAATTTAATATATTTTTTATACATCTGCAGTGATGTGATACCTTTCTTACTTCTACACATCTACCACTGCATCCATCCATGCAATAAGATAAAGATGTCATCACATTAATTTTAATGATAAAAACTGTACAACAATAGCAGCAATAATATTACCAAAACACTCTTAGAATTTATACAACTGCAGTGTTCTGAGACCACTGCACCTATTCTTTCTAATAAAATGGTATCATCAGAGCTGTTTGTAATGCTTAGTCTTATTTTCAGGAAGAGAATGTTTTGCCTAAAAATTATGTCTGTAGACTTCTATTACAAACAAATTTCCATTTTAATTATATTTAATTGGATATTGTTTTTCAGCTGTCTTCAAGAAATAAGATAGCTTCTACTTTTATTATCATGCATTTATAGTGATTTTTATTCAACAACTAATTTTGTTTCTTTTAGCTGCATGATTTCATCAGTTGCTTAACCACTCAAAGCTCAGCAGAATACAGGATTGGCAAATTCCTGTTGTACAAGTAACCCTAGGACATATTTGTCTTTTAAAGATATCTAACTTGCTGCATTATGAAGGCAGTCCATTTTACATTTCAGAAACATCAAGGCCATTTATATAGTTAAACAGGAGCATGAATTAAAGAGTCCTTCACGATTTCTATTGTATTAACAAGGCCAAAGACCTTTCTTTGTTCAGCCCTTCACAATCTCCAGATGTAGGTTATTTCTTCATTAATTGTCAAAGCTTCTTTACTGTTGTCAAGAAATCCACTGACATCCTTTCAAAAATTTTCAAGAATTGTTTCCTTTCTTTCTGCCTATAAACATACATAAAATAGTCTCCTGTATTCTTTGTTTTCAAATATGATCATTCTATGTTTTCAAAATGTTCTGAAGAAACTGCCAGAAAGTTTTTCATATTGCTTTCTCTATCTAAGAGAAGGAATACATTTTTATCTGCTTTATATCAAGATATCCTGTACCTATTTTTAATCTCAGCACATAATTTACTCCACTTCCTTCCTTCTTTTCCCCTATATTTCCTCTAGGAGACAAGAAAAATGTGTTAAGCTCTTCAGATGAAAATTTAGCATTAAGTAAAGCTTTCTTGTCATAATACAACTGTTTTGGTGTGAAGAAAGAAGAGTGAAAGACTGTATGTTTTTAAGGAAATTTATGCTTTATCAGTAATAGATCTTGCAGTATAGGTGAATGCTTCCACAGAAGCCTATAGAGCAGTCAGCCACCAGCCATTTTACACCATTTAGAGAAGATATCATAACTATCAATATGCCATAAGACATCAATATATATAACATGAGCAAAATGAGCAAAACACAAAATGAGAAAAGCTCCAAGAAGCCAAAAGAGAGCTACAGTGAACACCAGGAAAGATATCCATCAAGTTCATGATCCGTTTGTACTCTTCCCAAAGGCAACTTTTATGGTGATTCTCTTCCTCAGGTGTCTCCTATATCGTTTTTCAGATCTTAATTTCTATTCTACCTCCTTCTTCACTGTTACTGTACTGTACTCATCCTTTCCTACTTTCTCCCTCATTCATTGTTACTCTGTTTTGTTTGCTTGTTTGCTTTAATTCTCTTGCAGAAAACATTCACTTATTCAGTAAGCTTTATCACTGTTCTCTAGCTGTTTTCCAGCTCCCTGTTTTTAATCTTGTCCTACTTCATTTCTCAAATCTTGTTCAGAACAAAATTGTCTTCTATATTCCTGTGTATCCCCATTCCCTAGCACCCCTCATAGCTTCCACATCTCCATCTCGGCCTCTTCCACTTTATCTGATTTTTGCTTACCGCTTCCAAATCTGTTCTTTTCTTTCTAATTCTATATGTACGTGCATGCACAAAGATGCATGTACGTACATATAGAATTAGACATATTTTGTCTAAACACACTTCAGCCAAAGGGTCATTCACAATTGACTTTACACCTTCTAATCATTCCAGCTAAATTTTTAACATAATTGTCTCCCATAACTCCTGTTAAGTGATTCATACATTCTATGCATCTTGAATCCTTTTGTTAATATGCCACTTCTGTGTATCCTTAATTTAAAATCTTAGCCAAATAATGGCTGCTCTTCTGATTTCCCTTGCTTGCCTTGCTTCTCGATTCTTTTCCTTCCTTCAGTGACAATTTAGATCTCTTTTTAGCTGTTCTACCTCTGTACCTCTGTCACTTTCTACTTATCCAAAAAGGCATACACCTTGATGCCCTCCTTCTAAGTATTCCTGTCATTTTATGTTGCTTTTAGATAAAACTCTATCCTTTGGAGCCATCAAACTTTTTTTTTTTTTTTTTTTTTTTTTAATTTTATTTATTTTGCCGTTGGCTATATACATATATATAAAGTGCTTATTGTAATTGTAAACACTCCATACACCTCACTGGGACCCATTGCAGAACTCCCAGACTAATAAGCATAATCCATGGTGCAGCTCAAAGCAGAGATTTATTTCATATGGGGTCACAGAAGCTGGAAATAAAACATCTGTATATGAATACTGTTTAGGCTAGCACTTCCAAGTTGTATGAATTTAGGACCAAAGAAAAGAAAAAAATCTGCAGATTTCACCTTTGGTACTTTTCAACCTTATCTCTTACACTAAGAGAAATTCATGTCCCCTTCTATTAGCTAACAGGTAGATATCTACGTTAAGCAATCATCTAGACATTTCTTTACAGGCACTAGGGAAAGAGAGGAATCAACAGATTTATGATTTGTGTCATCAGTCTCAGACTGCAGATGGAACGGCTGTCTGAGGAACCTGTGTCTCCTCACTGCTGCTATGGGGCCATTTCAGACTTTCAGGATTTGTATCCTAAAAGAATAATTTCCTAAAATGCCAAATATCCTTGCATCTTAAATTTGTAATAGACATTAATGCAGGAATTTCACACAGCACAATTTAGAGAAACAAATACAGTAATTCGTGTCCAAAAAAAATACATTCTCTCTTGCATTGCTGACATTCAGCTTCATACATGCACAGTCACAGCCTACCTTTAATTTTCTTTTATGCTTCTACTGTTACTGACATCCTAATATATGACTAATCATAAACTTTCAATTTGTCAGGATCCTCTGCCTCCAGACCTTTTCAGTTTTGGAGGACAATCCATCGAACTTTTCAACTCACTCTACAGTTCACACATTTCTAGAAGTGCATTTACAATACTGCAGTCTACACAGAGGATACACACAATGGAAAACTGTTGTTGTCTGACCCTATTTCATCAGCTACAATTGTGAAGTACTTGTAACTTGGGACTTACAAGGTTATTTTGCTAATAAATTTTACTAATTTTATTATTTTGTTAAACTTTACTAATATTTAATACTATAGTTTGTACAATTTTATTTGTAACTGTGCTAAGAGTGAGAGTATTTAAAAGATAGAAACTAATACATAAACTCAGGCTTATGAAGACAAATTCATTTAAACACTTGAGATAAAATTTCCTCTTAGTTTTAGGAAGAAATCAATTGCATGCTGGCTGGCAAAAATTTTAGGCAATCAAAGAATAGCAATCACTTAATGTGTTCTTTGATATCCATGACAGATTTTGGGTAGCAATCATATGATGAGGTATAGAATGAAGATACTCCACTTCCTAGGCAAATAAAAAATATAAACAGCATCATCTAATCTTTTGCAACTTGTTAAGTGACAGCTTACTCTGACTCAACATTTCTGCCTAGAACTGTCTCTCCCCATCTGTTTAGCTTTGCGAGTTACTATTCTCTTCCCTGCTCCCCCACCCCATTGCCAGCCAGTGGGCAAACCACAATCGGTGAATTTGCCTTTTTTTTTCTTTTTTTTTCTTTTCACGCGTTAAATCTAGCACAAGTACTGAAAACTAAATTGTACTCTTAGCAACACTGATGCAATCCCACCAGTGTCGCTGGGCTGGTACCAGAGTAGCTAATGTTACATTTATCCACCTGTGGACATGCTGCCTGCAGGAGGGAGCAGGATCTGAAAAGGGAAACAAAATACTCACATAACCAATAGTAATGAATAATAAGGAATATTCTCATGAAGATCACATGCATACATTTATAAACAAACATTTGTGTATTCTATATGAACAGCTTTTTATGCATAAGTTACCTACTTTATCTATATATATATATATATATTTTTTTTACAGTGACTGAAAGGTTCACCTCTTCTCTTAATCTTGGAGGAGATTTTAGTGCATGTACAGGCAAGAAGTCAGAGCCCTCCTCGTTCTATTGCTAAGAACATAAAAGACCAGCTCCTTGATATCCAATTAATTTTGCTACAGGGAAAAAAAAAAAAAAAAAAAAAAAAAAAAAAAAGCAATCTGAATGTCTAAGCCAAATTCAAAGCTGTTTTCTATTCTCTCTTACAGGTTCCAGGAAACAAAAATCAATGTCGCTGTTGTTCACAGGGATTAGCAATGTACGTCCTGAGAAGCAGCTAATACTGCATGACTTATCATCACCCGTCACAATCTAAGCTCAGCCAAAATTCAGAAAATTTTTTCAAATGTTTCTCAGCTGTCTTGGTAGGATAAACATCACATCAGTCTAACAGATATTTCGTCTACTTAAATCTAAAGAGGAAAGAAGAAAAAAAACATCCATTTCATTTCCAATACCAAAGATGAAATCCTGAAAGGAGAATCTTAATGTTGTTTTTGAAATACTTTCTGTGCACTATTCCAAAAACAAGGGATTATACTTCTAAGGTTACTTGCTAACTGCTACCATATATAACAGCAGAGATGCTTCGCTGAAGCATTAAGAAGACAAAAGAAAGCTTGAGAAAAATGCTGACACATGATGCTCCTTAGAACAAGTTATTCTACTGCATAATAAATTCCCTCAAATTAAGAAACCATTGCAAAAAACAGTTAGCAAAAAAAAAATCTAATATTTTAATATACGAAAATACACTATTGCAACATAGAAACAAAACTTTGAAAATGTTTACCCTTTTATTATGCAACACCACTTAAAATAGTCAAGTATTGCTTTATCCCTTTTCAGAAGTAAGCAATAATTTGTATACTTCAGGTAGTATTTTTAGTATTTCCTCCATAGGTTTCCTGAAACACTAAACCTTATGATTTCCATATCTAATCAGCAAACTCTACGCTAGAAGAGATTTTGATAATATTCTGTTTCATATCTCACCATTACATAATAAAGTTAGGTATCAATGTAGTGTAATAAAGTGCTGTGGCCAGTGATTATTATACATAGTTTTGTATATATTATATCTGCTGGCCATGGAACGCTCTGGTCACCTCAGTGCTATTGAACAGGCGTTCCTGGGCTCGACTAGACTGCATATGAGACCGACGGGTCTGCTCTGTAGATATTACAGAAGACAATTTCCACGTTCAATAGATGTTTATTTGAGGCAAAGAAATACCAATCACTTAATTTTCAGGATTACATTTGTTTCTACCTCATCTTTGATTTGGAGAATGCTATTCATGCACACATTTTGCAAGGACTGTAAATTTTGGTTAAAAAAAAAAAAAAAAAGACTGTTTAACTTTGCAAGTTTGTATTCATTGCTATGTATCTTCTACATTCCCCAAAGAAGAAAGATTAAAGGGTGACAGAAAGAGCAACTTCTGTAATCTTTTTGAATCAATCTTCAATAAGAGTGGGCAGAAATGGATAGAAAGAGATCTGAAAATAAGGAATGAGACTTGAACTATATATAAGGCCACACTATTTACAATGTTAAAGTTTTAACTTCTGTAAAGCAGGTGGCTGCCTGCAAAGAATAATTTAACTAAGTTTTAGAAACAACCAAATATCACAGTGATGTGGAATTCAAGAACTAGGTAGAAAGTCAGGTATCATCTATTGTCTTCCAATAGGCCTGGATAAAGAGATAAATTTCACTGAGACAGACATAATTGAAAGGCTGGTGTCCAGCTCTGGATAAAGACCAAGTTATTTATGAGCTTGGTCTACTGAAGTCACGAGAATGGCTCCCACAGTCTGAAGTCAAGTTGGAAAGATGGACATTTTTTCAACAGCATCAAGTCATTTGAATAAAATGTACCATAAAGTAGAATATATTTGTGTCCTTCTACACAGAAATCAAATGCCTGGAGAAGAAAAAGTATTTCTCTGGCTTATTTTACGAACAAATTTCAAAGTAATACACAAAGCCTCTGTAAAGAAATAAAACAGCACTGAGAGCATCAAGTGCAAAGTGTGTTTGTGCTCTACTGAGGCAATAACAACAAGAAGTCATATGGAAAAATGGAGGCTTTAGAAATTTTTAGAGTAGAGTTTTTTAGAGTTTAAAATCACTATAAAGGTAAGAAAAATCAGCTTCTATCATAAAGGAAGATGATGGTGAAGTCATAGTGATTAACTAAACTTACATGGCACAAGTTACTTGAAAAATGATTACAGCTGAATTATTATAGCAAATCATTGATAAATCATATATATCAGTGGTTTCAGGATAAACTCAGAGTACTGTGTTCACCTTTACATCACCTGTGCAAATTTAAAGTCCTAAATGTGGACATTATAGAAGACTGATTTTGTTATAATTGCACAGTGTCCCAATCAAGCTGCATAAAGAATGAAACAAACATCACATCCAGTTGCCAAAACCCAATAAAGTTGTCTGCCAAGCTAATATGAAGAATGATATATACAAATAATACATGGCTAAAAAGAATCAAGGTTTTAATCTACTTCCATCTTCATGGAGAACAACTTACAAGCCCAAATCACTGTGCAGCCGATTGCTTATGTTAATATAGAATACAAAACCAATTGCACCTCAGTTACCATTTCTTATTATAAACAAGCTCCAGAAAGTGAAAATTATCTCATGTAGGCATCTTTACTTTTTATTATCCTCAAACTAAGCCAATCTTCTACAGAAAATTAAGAGAGTAGTGATTCTTAAGATCAAGAAAATACAGATTTTATGTAATATATATATATTTGTTACTATATGCAGAGCTAGGTTGTCTAAACACTGATTAAAATATAATTTACTATTGAGGCCAATTCATTAGTTCAATGCATTAAAAGTGGCATGATTTTTTATTATGCAAAATGTGGAAATGGGTCACTTAAAATGTTCCAACACAGTCAACACTGACAGTTTCCAAAAGTGGGGGCTTTGCTCCAAAACCTTTCTTGAACAGGGCTGAAGGCTTTATGGCATAGAGCAACTGGCTACCAATAAGGAAAAATGAGAGGGAACATAAATGGTTAACTTTGCATTTTTTAAAGCAAAAAAGGTGTTTGCTCAGATTTATATTGCTATGTGAAAGGAGTAAGAACATACTGCAGGTATTCTAAGATTTTTAACAAGTTAACCTAAATAAGGTGAATCAACCCTCCTGTAAGAACCGCAGTGGATACTATTAAGTGCAATATATAAAAGATTATGATGAGAGGGAACTTTTTCTCTCTGATGTTGTTACTAATGTTGCATTATATACTGCCAAGATAACAGCAAGCTTGCCTTGGCTGCACTTAAAAAGGTACTGTATAAAGTGAAACATAAATCAAGTCTAGGCATAAAAAATAAATAGCCTTGAACTTACCAAGGTTTCTCTTGCAAATAAATTGAGGATATATCTCATCATAAAGTACAGAAGCTTCACAGAAATTAAGTCCTTCCATTAAAATATGAAACCAACAATTTCTTTTCCACTGTTTACCCAAATTAGTTTTCTATACAAGACTGAATAGTTACTTTCTCTTCTCAGGTTATCTGAAGTCAAAGGAATACTAATATCACTGACAACAGCATTCTAAATTTTTCTTAATATTTGAGACCCTCCAAAATTCATATATTACAGTAAAGCTCATTCTTCCTTCTATATAATTAAAACTAGTAAGATAATGACATTTCTACTAAGTTACCTTTCACTTTTGAAAGCATCCTTCAGTTAACTTCAACACCTTTCTGATACATTGAAATCTATCTGGTTAAGTGCCGTTGTCTCCATTCATATAAACTTACAGATAAAGTAGTTGTTCACTTGCATTTTCTGTAATCATGTCCCAGTTCAGTTAAGAACTATGACTTCCTGACAGAGTAATTCAGATACAGCTATGGCCATGAAAAAATAGCCTCATATATACCTACTTGAAGAACTTTACCAATTGCTTAAAAATATTTCTCAGTTACGCCTTTTATACAGAAGAATAAAAACTTGAAGGAACGGACACATTTACAGGAAACAATGAGTTTGATGACTGGAGACTATAGATTATACTATAAAAGCATATTTTCAAGATGTCATGTTAGCCACTGGATCCTTGTAAATCCACAGACCCTACAGGTTTCAGCTGACTGCTAAAAATCCAGTAACACTAGCTATGGGCTTGTGGTGTAATATATCAAATGTGACACAAAAGCAGAAGATAATTCAAGGTCAGCGAGAGCAACACAAAAACCAATTCAAACTACATTTAATTTAGGTCAGTTCGGGCCATGAAATTCTAGGCTGACTCAAATCTGTAATTGGTACAAATAACTCTAATATAGGCACAGTCTGCTCTGAATTCTGCAGTACATGTTCGCCTCTCGGACAGGTTCTCTCGGTTGAATTAAAGACAAACCATAGTTGGACATAATGTGTGCATGTATATATATACACACATACACATGCACACATACACATTATGTACATATTAATGTATGACTTTTCTCCAAGCGATGTAAATAACTGATTGGAGCGGTTCCTTGCTGGCCTCCTCACAATACAACAGCTTAGGCTACACGGATCAGAAGCGCAGTCCAACAGGAGCGGGGTCACAGAGCAGAATAGCTACGAAAGCAAAGCACTGCGCCTCTGCAACAGGTTTTAATCCAGACTAGCTCCAGCGTGGTCCGAAGGAGCGACTATCCATTAGTGGTCTGAGGAACTCAAAAGCACATCTTCCTTTTTTTTTTTTTTTTTTTTTCTTTTTTTTTCCCTCAGGAAGACCATTCTTCATGATCTCCAGCATGCAAACTAAAGTCTGGTAAATTAGCACAACCAATAAATTTTCTTCTAATGCATACACATGACCTGAACAAAAATGCTAAGGTATATGCACTCCAGGTGGTGCAAATAAGAGTATGAAGCATCACTTATCCACGTTCTCTGCTGTGGTTACCTGAAGCAGGAGGAACACAGACATGTGTATGGACTATACTATTTATAATTCAATAAGCACCTTTCCCCCGGTGTGTTAATGGCAGTCTCCATCAAACATCCACAGAAAGAGCTTCTTAATTGAATCTAAAGGCCAAAGTAATTCACAGGTAATTGCAAATTGAAAGTATTATAAGTCTGCAGAATAAAAGTGTCAGGGCATAATTAGATGCATAGCCAAGGAATGCTTAACACGATGGATTGACAAGACATTGATATTTACACCAAGAGCCAGACACAGTTAAGGTTTTCTTTTGATTTGTTATGTAATATGTAAGATATGTAGCTATCAAATATACAAGGCAGTGATCATTCCTGAGGAAATGAAATTTCCCTAAATCTTAAAATTGTTTTAATTTAAAAAGGTGCTTTCTACCCTGGTTAAAGAATAGAGTGTTGGCAGCAGGTGGAAGGAGGTGATCCTGCACCTCTACTCAGCCCTGGTGAAGCCTCATCTCCAGTAATGTGTCCAGTTCTGGGCTCCCCAGGACAAGACACACATGGAGCTACTGCAGAGAGTCCAGTGTAGGGCTACAAAGATGCTCAGAGGGCTGGAGCACCTGCCCTACGAGGAACGGCTGCGAGAGCTGGGCCTCTTCAGCCTGGGGAAGAGAAGACTGAGGGGGGATCTTATCAATGTGTACAAGTACCTGAAGGGAGGGTGTCAAGGGGACGGGGACAAACTCTTTTCAGTTGTCCCGTGTGACAGGACAAGAGGCAGTGGGCAGAAATTGAAGCACAGGCAGTTCTGCCTGACCGTGAGGGGGAATTTCTTCCCTGTGAGAGTGACGGAGCCCTGGACCAGGTTGCCCAGAGAGGTTGACCCTCTAGGTGACCCTGCTTAAGCAGGGGAGTTGGACTAGATCATCTCCAGAGGTCCCTTCCAACCTTACTGATTTATGATTTTATGATTCTATGACATATATGATGAGGCTTAAATATTCAAAATTGCCTTGAGAATATAAGAGAGAAGCCCAATAAAAACAATGAAATTTTTACTCCTAAATCACTTCTACGCTTTCTGTAAAGATATTCCATTCTAAACTGGTATATTTTAAAACAAAAGGTATGAAATACACTGGTTTTCAGGAATAAAACAAACGGATATGAAATAGAGTCAATCTGATCCATTTTGTACCTTTGCTTTGGGTTTCGGAGCACAAGAAAGCATCCTTAATGTTACTACTACTCATCAGGCTAAAACCCATTCAAGTCCTCAGGTGGCAGGATAAAAATTCTTCTGTTAACACAGATTTCCGGGGGAATTATTTTATGTTAATTTATCAGTTTTCTGTTGTATAGTATATTTTCATTAGTGTTCTCAAAGTATTTTACAAATCTGAATTAAATCAATCTTCATAATGCTGCTATTATAAGAGAAAAATCACTTAGCCCACTGCTCAAATGGCGACACTTAGAGCATAGCAGCTATTACTACAGCAAACATCACTGTGAAACTAATTCAAGGGCCAAAGCAGAAAAAACAAGCCAATGCAACTTTTAAGTGCTAGCACAGAGCTTCTTCCGATATAGTTTTTCCAGCGTAAGACTTATTAACTGACAGAATGAGAGATGAGTATGAAAAACAAAGAAAGCATTGTTTCTTAAAATGGAAAAGATTAAACATTTGAGATGGTAAGACATTAAATTTATTCGATATGTCACCTTTGTAATTAGCTTCATCACCGTTTGGGAAATTAATTATTTTAGAGTCACAGAGAAAAGAGAAAAAAAAAATAAACACTCATTTATTCAAGAATCCTACCTCTAAGAACTATTGAGCTTTGTAAAATTTATGATCCTAGCATCTTTAGCCAAAGAAGGACTTCTTTTTACACCCCAATATCAATCTGCTGAAATATCCAGTTATGACTTGTAGTTATAGGTGACGTTTTATATTCATTATGCAATGCCACATGACATGCTTTATTTTAGAACTCCATAAAGCCACCTCCCTCCTCCAGTCTGCTTCCCCAGGGCTAGACAGCACCTACTCAGCAAAAGCCTTCAGAGCACTGACTGTTTCTCAGAAATTCCTTACTTTTCCCCTTCCTTTTCTTATAATAAAAACAAGAAGAATTTATTTTTCTCAGTAGAATTTATTTAAACCTCCTTGTACCACCTTTCATGTGCTAAGTTCAGGTTTGCTGGCAGACTTGGGCAACAGAGAAGAGAGGTGAGGATTTTTCTCAGACCCCAGTCCCAGCATCACCAAAAGGGCTCCCTAAACAGGGATGCACCAAAAGGGTCACACAGCCAGGTACAAGTAACACAATCCAAAGATTTGGTTATAACTCCAAAAAATATAACCTAACTTCCGTGGGAAACAACTTGAATGTGTCTGCAGCAGCATAGATTAGCATTAATAGCAAATCATTAATAATAATAATGATTTGGAAGAACATTAATAGAACATTAATAGCAAATCATTAATAATAATAATGTTTTGGAAGAGCAGTTGGAGAGTGAAGAAATATGAGGAATCCATTAGGAGCAAAAGGAGCATAAAGTACGTCCTCCTCTAGCTCTGAAAAGTGTGATGGGAGCAGGGAGAAGAAGCAAACAATCAGGGTACCAGAGCAAATTTAGACTAACGAGATACAAAGACAAAAGCAAATGCATCTTAAAACAAAATTCCATTATAAATTAAATACAAAGGTCCATATCAACTTCTGCAAGTGATGCAGCAAAACTGGCATCAGTTAGTTTTAACTTAATTCTACAGCAGTTCAGAAAGCAAAAAAGAAATAACTAAGGCTTATTCTGTGCAATAGGGTAATTGAGATGATTCATAAAGTATTAAATTAATGGTTCTCATTATACAAAAAGATCTAAAATTTACAGCCAAAGAATAAAGAACAAGTAAACTCCCACAAATGTTTAATTGTGCTTAAAACACCACAAAATAATCCATTTTGTGCTATGAAACTTCCTATCAAATTTACTTCCCTGACTAAAGCTTGGCAAGCCAAAGGTTTTCCAAGTCACTGAACCTAAAAAAGAGCTAATTAGCTCTTTCTTCTATTATTTCCTGCAGGTCCAAGCTATAAATGTACGATATAATAAGGCCTTTTCCTTTATCTCATTTAGGAAAAGCATATTGATGAAGAATGATTCCTCACGAGATGATTTTTTTTTTCAAACTGTTGAGTTAAAAGGCCTGTAAGTTTTGCAGAATGCCAACAGTACCAAAAGTTTTAACTGTATCAGTAAAAATAATTAACACGTTAGGGAGACAAATAGGGAGTTTACCAATGGTAAAAAGGAAATTTATATTTGGCAGATGACTAGAAACATTACATTTGAAAAAGCTTTATGAATACTGGTCATCGTGGTGAGGTCCCCTCCTTCTGCTAGAAAACATTCAGGGATTTTCGGAGCAAGGTGGGATGGACTATTCAGAGCACTAATATTGAAATAGAAATGCACTAAAGGTACCTTCAAAGTCCACTTATGAGAAAAAACAGTGAGAAAGTTTTCTTGTGCTGGTGAGCTAGCAACTAAATCAAGGAATTTGCCAGAGAAACATTCACCAGGGATGTTCCTAGGCATTTACATCCTTGCTTTGGGGTATATATGGAAGTCCTGACAATGATGAAAATGTAGGTACTCAACTCATATTCAAACATCAAAATAATAATAATAATAATAAAATTTAGCATTCTGTCACCTCCTTGAGCTGCCTTATCTGGAAAGCCAGTTTAGGACCTATCTGCTAACATATATTCCCTTTAAGATAAATGACATGATGATAGGTGCATTATTACAAACTGGTACAGCTCATCCAGTTTTGGAGGCGGGTTCTTCTGTCTTTCCCAGTATTTTACAGAGACACTAAGCCTCACTGTCACCTACGCTGGATTACAGGGCAAGGGTGCCTGTAAGCCTGGGCCAGGAGGGGAAGCACACAGAAGCGAACGTGCGTGGCTATCTGGCCCAGCATTTTCCCAGCTGAGGAAATACCAGAAAACTGAACAAAACTATACAAAATTGAAATGCTCGTGAGAGCTGAAATGAGAACCCAGGTCTCCTAACCCTCTCTTCCAAGTATTAGGCCGGAGGGGGAGGTTTTTCTGTATATTTGCCTGTTTATCTCATTTCGGAGAGTGTTCAAGCGTGCACATCCTGATCAGAAAGAAAAGCCTATTGGCAAAGCAAAGATCGCACATCCTGTGGGGCACTGCGTTGGCCTGGGATCAGCCTCCTAGTTTCACCTTGACATTTCCTACTGGTGAGCCTAAACAGGTCCTTCTTTGGTAGCTCTGAGGTGTCCCATTTCTAAGGGACATAACTCGCCCCATGAATTGCGTAAGAGCAAGGTGACTAATTCAGAATCGTCTATTTTTAAAACAAGCACCTTCTGCTTATTTATCTAATGCACATCATGTGTTGGAGATTAAAATATAGCCCACAGTTACTTTTCACTCTACTATCAATATTTCTCTTTAAAGTATTTTGTTGTTTTGTTGTCTTTTTTTAATGAAAGAAAAGAGATACCGATATAAAATTGGTATAAAAATGTATAAGCATTGATAGATTGTGTTACAGGAATAAATCCTGTTGACTTGTCACTAGTGCATCTGTACTCAGGGCTTCTAACACTGTAACTATAGCTACAGACTGTCCAGGGTCCTGCTCTGGCACTGGAAATGAGAACTGGGGCTCCCTCTTGGTGGAAACCAGACAAGAATAACTATAAAATGTCTCATTAAAATGGAAGAAAAGCCAGACCTATAGGAGGTGAGACCTGAATGGAGATTTCTGATGTTGGAAACAAAAAGAGACTTTAAAAAAGGGAGTCTGTTAAGAAAAGTGAATGCAAACGAACACAGAAATTTGACTTCACTTTCCATCCTTTCCAATAGTTATAATTCCTAGCAAAGGTACTAAATTCTCTTCTGCTTTCAACCAGTGTCGTTCTTCTAATCACTCTTGGCTGTGGGCCTTATGCTCTGCACAATAATTTTTAAGTTTATGAACTGTCCGGAACAAATAAGCTGGCAAAGACAACTCCTATTAAGCCTTGATATTTTTCTAAAGGACAGAACTCAGCAATATGATTGGTTCTTTGGAGAAATAACTAATTACCTTAATGCATGGGAATCGCAGGAAACAGATGTGGACAAAAAAATGGCAGGTGAGGGATGTTAATTGGGAACTTTAAAAAGATAACCAGGAGTAGAGTGAGGAGAAAGATTAGATACTGACTGGCTAGCTTTCTAGTATTTACTTGCTATTTACTAGCATTTAAGTTTGATACTCTCTTTATTATGCATCTTCTTTGTCTTTCTCTGCTCTTTATTTTCCGCTGTAGTTGCTTTTGCAGTATAAAAATGACAATGTTATCAAATGCTTGAAGAAAAAGAGAGGTTTTCACTGCACCATTTGAATATTATAGTGTTCATTTAGATATCTTCTTAATAAACTAGAAAGGCGCTTGATGCTCTGAAAAGGGAATCTTCATGCTTTATGTGACCGGCAAGGAGGAACGACTTAATGAACCCACAGTATTTTTTGAAAAATGGTAGTTTTAGCAAGTTACAATAACTGCATTGAAGTCTGAACTAAAAATTATGCACACGTAATGTACTATAATCCACCTGAGTGTAATTGCCATTCCTGATTTATTCTTCTGCAAAATAATTAACTATGTAACTCTAAAAGACACAATTAATTGCATGATTTATTTATAATTTCTATCCAATAATGAATAGATTTTTTGTGTGAAAATAAACAATAACTGATTATAAGAAAATTAATACTTACATAAGGGATTGTGTCCAAGGTATCTGTGTTGACAATTATAGGGGCAGGGCTTGCCTGAAAGGGAAAAAAAAGAGGAAAACAACTTCAAATTTCTGAAATTCTTTCATATTGAAATGTCTCTAATGATACATTAACAGTCTAACAGCCTAGCATCCCACTGAACTCACATTGCACATAACTTTGGGTACTGTTCAGTCAACTGAAGGATGGAATAAAATATTACAAACCTCCAACTCACAGCTCAATGTGTTCTTTTTCACTGCATTAGGCTTTGGTTCACAACTTGAATATATAATAAATAGTGGTTCACTTTTGAGTAAAACTGTAAGGAACAAAGTATTCATCTCAGAATCAGGGGACTTTGGGGGTGAGAGGTTCCATTTCCTCTATTTTACAAGTTCACTTTTTGTGTTTGAGCAAAACGAAGATTATCAGCTGATCTTTGCAGAGGACAAAAGCAAACATTTTACATGTTTCTACTACTTACATATACAGTATAAATATCATATTTGCATGCATACAGATACTACATATTTATATCCAAGCTATATACACCCTGCATGACTCACAAGCAACAGGTATAACTCAGCTGATGCTTAATTTGAAATATTAACCTGGTTTATAAACAATTGTGAATTTGTAAAGCTGCCCAGCCTGATCTTTGACTTACTGATGAAACCTACATCCAACTTTCAAGCCCCTTGAAACACTGTAAGGTCTTTGCCTTCCTACGCTACGGCTCAGCCACCAGAATTCAAAGCTGAGCTCCAATTCGGCCTGGCTGTGTAACCTCAGCTGACTCCTGTGGAAACTGCGATGTAAAAAAACTGGGCAGAGCCACACACTGTACGTAAAACGGCAGATGGAGGCAGGGTTCAAGGATTCAAGAGGAAAAACATCACCGTGAAAAGTTTCAAAATTCAAAAAGAGAGGAATTTGGAAGAAGAACATCAAGAACATCAGAAGAACTTCAGAAACATCAAGACCAGCCCACTGCAAAGAGGAAAGGAGGGCAACCTTTCCCCACCTCCCTGATGCCTGCAAAGGCTCTCCAGGTGTCTTATGAAGCTGAGGAGTATATTAATACATTATAATGTGCTGACTAAGCTTGTTGGTCCTATTTACCCGTTCTGTGTATTAGCCAGTGAACAGCTTTATACTTTAAGGTTGTGTATAGGCTGCAGAGTCCCTTTATGCACACAGGGAAGGCTACGGAGCTCTTGAAAAACAGCGATCAGGTTTCTACTATCCAATATTCACTGCAGTATTTTAAAACCTAAAAGAAATGTAACCCGGATAAAGAATGTAACATTAGTGCAGCAGCTCAAATGTTTTCAGAGTATCACAGTTTCTTTCAAATTTTTGATGTAGTTATTATTATAAGATAATTCTGTCTTCAAAGAAATTGCACATTAGAGCACAACAGCTACTGATGATTAGTATCATTATTTCTTTAGGACCACACGACTGTGCAAGCCATGAACAAAAGCTGAAAAGAAAACACATGGAACTTGGTGTGCTGAAATATGTTTCATGAAATGTATCAGTTATCATGGCAGTGCATAAAATATTAAAGATAGGCAGTATCTGAAAAGATATTTTATATCCATGCTTAGTTATTTTCCTTTTATCACATAACACCAGACAGTCTGAAATGATAAATAAAAGCTGAAGGCCCAATTTATTGTAATAATTTCAGTTTTAGGCATACAGAAATGATTTATAAATATATTATCACTGAAAGTTAAATATAGAATACTTTTGTTTTTATTCTTAGCTTTTACTTACATGCATATTTAGTGCAATACAGTTAAAGACTGTTACCTCTGTTACATAAAGAAAAAAAAGATTTTTGATGATATTCTGTTGTCTCTACTAAATTTTGACTTTCATTCATTTTGATCATTTCTAATTATTACATACTATGAGAAGCTCTACTACCGAATATAAACAGTTTGTAATTTTCTGAATGTATTTTTCCAGTGCTTTATAAAACAGTATCTATTAAAATAATCGCCATTTTTCAGAAGTCAGTTTCTGAAGCATTCTAATATTATAACTGATAATTCCTAATTCAACTTAAGAACAAATCACTGTATTCACTTCACATTTTCCAGAAATCAAGCTAAACATATTTCTGAATCAAAAAGTAGTAATGATGGGGACGTCATAAAACAGCAATAGTTAGGGGATGAGGAAAACTCAATTGCTCCTTTATTCCCTCTTACGAGCAGCACCTGCTCACCTCTAACACTGATTATTCACCTTCAGGAGAACTACAGACAACCATCTTGAGAGAAATAGGAAAGCCTTCAACCTTGAAACCAGAGTCATACTAAGAACATGCTCCGACTTATGTTGGGAATTCAAGATTTCTTTCTCCAGTACAATTGTTTATAAGGATTTTTTTTTCAACTATTAAGCAAATATTTCTCAGATAAACCTAGCCCTGATGTTGCCTTCAAAAATCTAGCCCTGATGTTGCCTTCAAAGACCTAAAGAACTTTAAGAATTTCCAAAGATTTCTGGGCCTTGCTCTATCTGCTTCTGTATATCACCAAAGACAGAGATTTCAAAGCCTTTGTGGGTCCCTGTTTCAGTGCTTAACCACCTTCACTGTAAAGATTTTTTTTCTTATTCTAATCAGAATTTCCCTTAAGGCAACTTGTGTTTGTTGCCTCTTGTCCTTTTGCTGTACATCTCCAAGAGGAGTTTGGCTTCCTCTCCTCTGTAACTTAGATAATTGAAGATGGCAATTAGGTTTTTTTTACAGCCTCTTCTCTTCCAGGCTGAACAAATCAAGCTCTCTCAGCCCTTACTTGTATGCCACATGCACCAGACCCTTCCACCGCTATGTGTCCCACCAGCTTGGTAATACTTCAGGAAATATACTTTTGCGTATCAGAGAACCAAGAAATGGATATGATACTCCAGATGCAGTGGCATGAGTAATGAGCAGAGGGGAATAGGCATGTCCCTCAGACTACCTGCTAGGCTGTTACCAGTGCAGCCCAGTTTGTGATTAGCCTTCAGCGCTGCAAGGGTTGGCTCACGTGCAACTTGTGGTCCACTCTGCAAAGCTGCTGCCAACCCAGACCACGCCTGGCCTGTACTGTTGCACGTTGTATTCTATCCCAGGTGCAGGCATTTCCATTTGTTTCTTTGAACTTCATGAGGTTCCCCTCAGCCCATTTCTCCAGCCTATGGAGATCCCTCTGAAGGGCAGTCATACCAGTCACAGTATCGGCCACTTTTCCGTGTCTGGTGTTATCTGAGAACTTGTTGATGGTGCACTCTATCTAATCATTCTCGTTATTAATGAAGACATTTAACAGTATTAGCTCCCCTATCAATCCCTCCGTAACACCACAAGTAAACAGCCACCAACTGGCTTTTGAAGAGCTGATCACAACCCTTTTGGCCTGGTAGTCCTGCCAGTGTTCCACTCATCTTGTAGTACACCCATTCATTCACTCTTTCTCATTTGGCTGCAAGAAGCCCTTGAGAATTCAAATTGAAAGCCTTGCTAAAGTCAAGTCAAATGACAGTCACTGCTTTCTGCTCAGCCACAGAGTCAGTCATCTCATCACAGAAAGCTCTCAGGCTGGCCAGGCACAATGTACCTTTGGCAAATTGATATTGCCTCTTTCTAATCACCTCTGTGGCCTTCATGGGCACCAACAACACTTCCAGGAGGAATCCACCAGGACGTTTTTCTTGTTGGCCTCCATTCTGATCCCAACCTCCAGGCTCCCAGCTGGCCCAGCTGGTCCATCGCCCACTTCAAAACGAAGGTCTGCACATTTGAGCTGCTGCTTTGAGTACAGTGCCCCCACACATAGACCTACACACACCATCTCCCCGTCCTATCCTTCCTAGATTGGCCTTCAATCAAGAATATCTTTCAGGGTTTATTTTAACACAAGGTTTAATGTTTCCATTACTGATTGGAATAGCTAAACTTCGGCTGTCAAACTGATGGTTTTCTGTTTATCCTGATCAAACAAAAAGGGGCATGAGAAAGTTCACTGAGAGAGTAATAGTTTCAGATGAATATAGTGACTGTAACCATTTACTCACAGCTAACATCATCAAAGTATTTTCCTTTTCTGTTCTTCCTCTTTCTATTTCTGTGTGCATGCATGTGCATGCACACATGTATGTGAGCATATGTTTGTATGTGGTTTTTTTCAGACTGAGAAAAATGATTTAATAAACATTTTGCTTCAGTCTTTCTAGTGTATAGCAATTTGAAGAACATTGATCTCCTGAGGTACAACACTGCATTTAACAAAAGTGCAGGAAATGAAGACGATTTTGTTAGTCACACCCTGTTTGTAGCTTATGCTTTAATAGGATTTTATCATGCAGAGTTGAGAAGATAGAGTTTTCAACCACTGGAGAGAACCCTAAATATAGTGCAAGCCATAAAGCACACAATAACATCAAAATAATCCTGTAATCACTAAAAAGTAACTCAAGGGACAGGTCAAGAGAAGATCAGTAGCAACACAAACCCAGAAGGATTTTATTTCCTAGGATGATGTGGCTATATCTATTCTGACTGAAATATATGTCACATGCTCAGATACACCAAATTCTCAAAAAAAGATACCCAGACATCTTGTGGAGAACACTGAGAAGTCCATCACAGTATTCATCGGCTCATCAGGAATACTTTCAGTTTTGTATAAATTAACAAATGCAAAACCAGACTCTCTTGAAAACCTCTGCTTACTGTGTTTTGGGGATAGCGCTTCCTCTTATCTGTCACACTCTCTATATCCACACATATATAAACTATTTATAGAATTTGAAACTGGGCGAGAAGAAGAAAGTGCTTTCTGGAGGACAAGGATTTGGACTTTGTTCCTAGCTCTGCCCCCTGACCTGCTTTGTGATCTTAAGCAAGCCATTTAAATACTGTTTACCTAGCTTTTCCCGGCTGTAAAAAAATTCCAGCAAAACTGGCTTAATTTGGTCAGAGAGAGGTGATGTTAGCAAGTACTAAATAATCTATCTATACTAAATAATCTCTAAATAGGGAGCTGTAAAAGCTTAAGTGTCTAATTACCTACCTTGCAGGATGAACTCAAACCTGTAATAAGTAGTTCATGAAAGAGAGAGCCCTCCCTTAAAACAGGTGGAATACAGAGCTCCCAGGCTCTATAATTAGATTTTAAAGAAGGGCAGAGGCCTTAGAGAATGAATTCACAATTCTGTAGCAGCAAAATAAATCCAGACAAATCTCCAAAAGAGGGAATTTTACAGAGAAGAGCAAATTGAATGATCCTCTCTACCCCATTCCCAGTGCACTTTCCGCCCTAATCCTTGCTTGTAGGTAAGGATTATATCATGCGTCCACTGACAACCTACCATGCAGGCTGTCAGCCTTAGAGCTGCTCCCTGCACTGGCCCTCTTCCTCCCCTTGACCAGGGGTGCAGCGTTCAGCTGAACCACCCCAGCGCACAGAAGAAAAGGCATCACACTGGCAGCTGCAAGGACAGATTGACATAGATGGGACAAAACCTGAATAGCTTGGGGGGGGAGGAGGAAGGGGCAACATGATTTTTTTTTCTCTTTTTATCTAAAGGAGTTGAACTCCACAGACTTCGCTCCCACAAATTTGCATGAGATCAGTTGGCTGCGGCTGGTCAGAGAGTAAGACAGTTTCTCTTCCACCAAAAAAACAACTTAAAAGCAATATAGAGTGAAAGCACTTGAACCAGATAGATAGAAAAAGAACAAAAAGCCACACCATTTAGTTCATGAACATTTACTCTGACACCATTTCTCTGCAAGTGTACTACATGACTCATACCGCTCAGACGAGATGAACTTTCCTTCAGTAGGAATGCATGAGTGCTAGCATTATCCTGGTTGACTAGTTTTACTTAAAGCATTCATAGTTTTATAGACTATCCATATTCTATTGAATTTCATTCCTTCTGGAGTGCTCACGGTTCCCAATTTTAATTGTTCTGACTATGCAATGCACCAGACCATGAAACTATTTGGTATATGGTAACGGAGACATTATGCAAATAACAAGTACAGAACATTGCTTCTTAACTGGAGAACATTAAAACAAATATGTGATCAATTTGGACCTATCCACCCGTACCTACTCCTACTTAAAATTTTAATTTGAGTCAGAACTCTCAGCTCTTACTTTCTCCTGTGAAAGCATGACCATCATTATCTACATTTAAAAAACTCAGAATAAAGTGGTGATGAAATTTAGAGTAATACAACAGTATATGCATTAACATTTAAAAGGCAGATTCAGTTGTCAGTGACTTATTGCTATCTTTTGCAGAGACCTGACTCTGCAAACTGTAAGCCAAGGTTAAGGGCTCATCTTCCAAGAGAGTCCCTCTAAATTCTAGCACACCCGCTACAATATTCAGTTGCATTCTCATTTTATTTTAAAAGTATCTTTTTTAAAGTTTTTGTATTTGTAATACAAAATTCATAATACAATACCAGTATTTCTAAATCAACAGGGCTCCATGAATCTCTCGGATGTATTGCTTCACACCATTTGAGCTCTTAAGAAAGAAATGCTGAAGTAGCTTAAATTAATTTCTTATTTTCAGAAGTTTCCTTTCACAATTATAAGAAATAGATATACACAAACCCATGATGGAAGGAAAGATTAAGTGATAACTTAGATGTCAAAACATTCATTCTCTGGCATGCTACACAGCCTCAAGATCACAGAACATGCAGAACCTTCATCATATTTACCACAGAATTACAAACTGTAAGACAAAGAGAGAGAAAAAGTAATTTGGTTTTTATTAAATAGAAAGTAAAAAGATAGGGAGCCCCTTTGAAGATCTGAAGAATGGCTTCTCAGCAAACAATCCCATCTCTGTTTAAAGACATAAAACAGAAGTCAAAAGTAGCTTTACTTGCAGGCTGCAGCTGTCAAGAATACATGAAAAATGCCTCAAGAAAGCCTCAAGGCCTTTCTGTACATATATAATGCAACCTCATATAAAGCTATTTTAATTTAAAGGTAAATAGTGTCTCTCAAATAATAAAAAAAAAAAGCCTTATTTATTGTGTTTGGTGGTTTGTGTTTGCTTTCCTTAATGGGGAGGAATAAATTCTTCTTTAAAAATGTATTAGATGTGATGTTATTTAAACAAAAACAAATGTGGACTTAGGGAAAACTCAAAATTTTATCTGCAAGTTGCCAAAGGAAATGATGTCTTCAAAGACAAAGAAGCACCTACTATATAATATCACTACAGATGAAACTTCTACAGCTCAACAGTAGGTGCTTCTTTGTTTTAATTAGCTACAGTTAACAAAGGTGACTTTTTGCTCAGTATCTGATTCAGTGAAGAACACAGAAATGTCAACTGGAAAAGCTCTATAGTGAATGAGAGATAATTGTGATACACCTGAAATTCCAGCGAAGATATCATTCAATTAAGTGTTATTATCCACTAAATTTTGAGGTGGACCCATCTGTCTCATTCCAGGACTCCAAAGGCAGCAGTAAGGCTCTCAAGGAGGTCCCATTAGCACCTCTCACCTGACCCACCAAAGAAATTGATGCAAAGTGGCTTATGGCAGGGCTCTGTCTCTGAACAGTTCTGTATTCTGCAATACTGCTTTAGCGCCTACTCATGGCCTTTGGAAAAGGAAGGGACCATAAATGCTCATTTATTATCTAGGTCTCTCATCTGCTCTCCACCATTCTCCAGAACTTTCCCCAAAGTCTGTGTTGGAGAGTGTGGCTTCAGAAAATAACAGATTTAACGAACCCAAGCAATACTACCTTCTGCGACTTTCATACGAGTAGATTTAAAAAGGTTTGAAGCAAGAACAAAAATAGAAATCCGTTCCATATTGTCTTTTTTATAAATGTATTTTCATCAAAAGTGAGGTATCTGATAGGATACATTTTTTATAAAAGGTTTATAAGATTTTATATGATTTCATAACAATTTTACAACAGTATGAAACATTTGAAAAACCTGACATGACACTACAATCAATGTTACTCAGAAAGATGCATTGCAAAAATAAAGTGTTTTAGAGTTATGTCACTCAAAACCTAAAAGTTAAGAGTTTCTGCTCTGAAATTACTACGAAAGCAGGTGACATCTTTAATTTTAAACTTAATGGCATTCCACTGTATCTATCAGATATAAAAATTTCTGCGTTAAAGACCTTGCCTAACTGAAGTTTGTGGTAAAACATTGTTTTGCTTCAACAGAATCAAAGTTTAAACTAATATATTTCTATTCAATATTAGGGCTTTTTCCTTTTTTTCTTTTTATTCTGGTAGTATTTATAGAGCATGTGTGTATTTAGTCAGCTGGTTCATGGAAATAAGGTAATGTAGGTTTTCCAATTAAGGAGAGATTTTTTTTCTTGTGTTGCTTTTTTTTCTCATGCAATTTGCATATTCTTTTATATTTGAAATGTATTATAAGTATTAATGTGACATAAATCTGCAGAACTCATAACTTAGAACCACTGATGTTCTGTTTTTACCTGTTTCTGTATTTGAACTTTTTAGACCATATTATCTCGATATCCAGAAATTACTTAAAAAAAAAAAAAAAAATGGTAACACTAAATGGTTATGTTATCCACAGACTTGTTGACAAAGGCAAATTCTCTCATTGACTTGAGTATTCCCACTTCTTCTTAACCATTGACGATTTTACTTTTCTACAGGTTTTTTAAGCATTAGAGTTATTAAGCTCAGGTTGTTATATTTTATAAAACAGAGTAAGCCTGAACAAGAGCTGCACAATTAAAAGAATATTTTAACATCAAAAGTCATCTCAAAAACTTGTGAAGTATTTCTAACTGAAAAAGTACATTACATCATTGCATTACATAGAGGTGTACTCTACCTCATATACTTATATAAAAATATTTTTTTGCTGTTACGTGACATTTTTAGCCAATTTTACAGAAACCACCAAGACTAAGACATGCATATGTTTGTATGTGTGTGTATATATATATATATATATTTATACAAAAACTTATATGCATGCGGAGGAACATGTATATGCATGTGTACACACACACACACACACACACACACACACACACACACACACACACACAGACTTGGACAAAACTCCAGTTTTAAGGCATCTATTTGACCCAGATGCATGCTACGGTGCATGATTCACCCCTGATGTGCACAAAGATAAAACAACCTCCTCCAGTAAGAAAACAAAAAAAAACAAAAACAAACAAACAAAAAAAAAAGAACCAAAAAAAAAAAAAAACAAAAACAAAAAAAACAAAAAGAAAGAAAAGAAAAAAGCAAATAAAAAGATCCATTCTTTCTCTCTTTTCTCTTTAAAAGTAAAGGCTTTATTGCCAAAGGCACTATCTTTTACGTTTAAAATCACGGTGTGCCCAGCTCAGAAAACAGTTATCCCATATCCTATTTTGTTACCTTTTCACAGCTTGTGGTACCTGCAGATTGACTGTAACGTTTATTCCTGCATGGAGAATTTTATAACCAGCCTCTAAAACAGAGAGACAAATGGACCAAAAATTGCAGGGGAGATGAACAGGACAACAAAAACAAGCATAAGATTAAATGTGAAATAAATTCTGTTTAACAGAATTTGGTATCTATTAAAGAGGTTTATTGGAATATAAAGAAAATTCCAAAGACTCAAACACCTGCTTTCAGTAACTAATCAGTTATATTGGCCATTACTTGCAGCAGCCCAAAACTAATGCAATGCTTGAGCAAGTGCCAGTTAGCACTGACCTCTATGTGGCAAGGCCAGAAAAGACCAAGACTTACTGGTGCTACAGTTGAAAGTGTATGTTCAGAGGAAAGAATATAAAATACAGAAGAAAATTTCTTTAAAAAAGCTTTAGAAAGCTTCCCAGGTAAAACAGGGAAAGTAGCAAAATCAATATTTATCCTATTTCAGCACTGAAGTTATCAGGAGAAGAGCTGGTGAATACCATGGTCCATAAAATGCGCTGTCTTAACTTGTTTATTGTAGTTAAATATGTACAGGAGCAAAACTATTTTGCCAAATGTCTTTCAATAAATGAATGCATATTTAACAGTAATCAGGTAAAACTTAACAAACTAAACTTTATTTTGAATATCCACCACAAACTCAAAGTCAAATTGGTCTGTGCCAGAGCTGAATTTTGATTTTTATGTCAGTATAAGTAAACTTATAACGTAATATCCTCTAAAACAATTTTAACTGATGCTCCAGAATGTCCCTGCATGCCCCAGAATCACCATCTGATGAATAAAATTATTAAAATAATTCCAAATATATTGCTTACCAACAGTTTATTTCAAACCCTAAAATCAGTACAAGACCACTACTCTCACAATATGTTATCTCAAAGGTAAGAAAATTCAGCATCTAAAGCAAAGCAACACAGATTTAAAGGTGAGTCACGCTTTTTACAGGGCTTCACCTCATGTGGTAGAAAATAAATTTCACAGAGGAGAAGCTCTACCTTAATCTACAACTACTAGGTATTTTACCAGAGGAGTTAAAGTATTTATTATAGGGATTAAGTAGCTTACTACAGGGATTATCCCGGTTTCTCACCGAGGTCTTTCAGTCTCAGGAAGACTGGGTGTTCTATGGATGACTTGCAAGACAAGGCATGCTAGAACAGCCATTTTTAGCAGAGTTTTACAGATTGGAAGCTTGCAGCTGGAATTTCATAGGTTTTTGAGCCTGGTAAAAACTGCCCTCTGTTTCCCTCACATTTAAAAATTTTGAATTATGCAATTGTAGGAAAAAAAAAAAAAAAGCCAGTTTCCAGCCTTCATATCTTGTTACACCCGAGTGTACTACACTCAGATGCCCCTTTTAAGGAATACAACCAACAGAAACATTATACTTGTATCACATCTGCCTACCACTATTCTTAAGTTGGGTGATAGAATAGCTATTTTTTGATATCTTTTATTTATTCTTCTTATTTTCTGATAAATCAACAGATCGTGTGTTTTGGAGGCAAGACTGGAATAGCAGAAGAAACCAACAGAACAAGATCTTCAGTTGTAGAAGTAAATTTGACTTGAGTGGCAAAGGGAACAAAGAGAAAGCAAAAGAAGTACTGCAGCTGCAAGGAAAATGTAGGCATTGCGTGAAAACAGAAACACAGAAGTACCAACTCCTTATTTTCCATAAATGAGCTTGCTACGGAGAACTGCAGAATCACAGAACGGTTGAGGTTGGAAGGGACCTCTGGAGATCATCTAGTCCAACCCCTCCACTCAAGCAGGGTCACCTAGAGTACGTTGCACAGGATTGCATCCAGGTGGGTTTTGAATATCTCCAGAGAAGGAAAACTATAGTTTGTACTGCTAAAAGTGTATTAAGCTGATATCGCCGTTAACCTCTTAATTCTTACAGACAGCATTTATCAAAAATTTTCAAAGTACGATATCAATGCGACATGGCTGCACAGGTCTGGAGAATACTCAAAGCACGTAAAAGGACTGAACCCAAGATGAGTACTAGCAGTGCACTTAAAGCAGCTCTACTATATGTCATTGCTTAAGTAAAGAAAGCCCCTGGGGCCTCTTTAAGAGAGAAGCGCAAACAGCACGACTTGAGAGTGCAAGACTGACAGTCTTTCAAAGTAATAGTGCCGGACCTTAAAATTACCTTTTATTTAAATGAAGATACCCAAATAAATGAGGCAATTACTGTCAGGAAATACAGAAGGGTAGAGCATCCTTGTGAACCCGACAAATTTAGATTAGGGGTGCAAATGGACATGTCAAGATGAAAAAGATAGATTTAAGAAGCTGGACTAAAAAGTACAGGGAGAAATGTCAAAAACTTCTCTGAAGTTGTGAACGATGCTAAGAAACATTGCAGCAAAATTATACCTGTCTGTTTTTCAACAAACATTTTCCTATTTTTATTTTTAACCTGGGACTATTTTTCAACATCATGCCAAGGGCAGACAAGCAGATTTTATATCCTGTTTGATACAACTGTGTGGCAATTTCATCAAACTATAGTATAATGTCCCGAGAGGAGAAAGAAAAGCCTTATTGCCTTTAAACTCTTTGTATAAGCTTGGATTAAACACTGAAATACGTCCTCTGGGGAGTGCTCACATTCTGGCAGATGGGCAAGATGACCTATGCGGTCTTTCCCCATCGTCAAATTATAGCATTCTGTCATTTCTAAGCAGTGTTGTTTCAGCTAGAATAGGATATAGAAACACTGAGTAAGAAATGATTGTCTAAAAATTGAATAAAAATAGAGAGATGGGCAATTTTAACAATGACTTTTCTGGCAGCAAGTACCATGACTTAGAGGAAACCACAAAAAGCAACGCAAGGCACCACGTTGAAATACGCCTGTGGCTACACACAACTGAAATATGACTGTGACTACAGCATATCTTTTAGTATTGGTCCGCAAATGTATTTCCTGCTATGTAAGGCACAAAAATCCAGGAGGCTGCTAATCTTATGCAGCACCAACAGTGACCTGGGCTGGACGAGGAGAGCTCTGCACTCCTTGGATTTACTGTGTCAGTGTATATAAAAATACACTAAAACCCGCTTATTCTACAAAAGGTAACGAATCAATGTTCCTCGCACCCAGGCAACACTGACCTCTCGCTGTCACTGTATTGAATAATAAATGTAGCAATCTAGGAGATGTAAAACCCAAACTGTCAGAACTGATCTACCAGGATTGAGGAGACAGGCTTGCAGATCAATTAGGGGAACTTCAAATGTTGCAACAACCTTTCATGCCTTTACAGGTTCCCCCAAAACACTTGAAAATTAAATGGTTCATAACTTCAAGGCAGCCTCTGACTGGAAAAGAAACAAAGTGCCTGGGTGCCTGGGTCTGATATTGTCTGATATGGAAAATCTCCAGGAGAGGATATTCAGAAGCACACTTTGATTACTAACAGGAAGGAAAAAATATATATATATAACCTGATAGAGGAAACAGTTATGCGCTATACACCTGGTGATATGTGAGAGAGCCCCAAAAAGAAGAAAGCATAGCGATTAGAAACGCAAACGGAGCTGGCTGCTTAAGGCTAGATATAGGTAAATTGTAGGTGTCCAAAGCCAAGAGTACGGTCCTCAAAATATTTAATGTTAGGTACTTAGATTTCCTCTCTGCCTGTACGGCATTCCTTCAACCTCAGCCATAAAAAAAGCAACTCAACATCTATCTCATGTGTTTGATATTTGGACATGAGGCATCTTTCCACCTCAGATCCCTTTGGACGGATCCTTTATTTATGCTCAGGAAATGCCTAGCAGACACTGGCAACACAAAACGCAGTCACTAGGCTGCTTGAAATTACAGGAAATATTCATGACTTAATGCACTTGTCTCATCAGTCTGAGAAGATTCAAGCTCACATCTACTGCATATAGGAGAATCCCAGACTGTGTGGCTGGGCTGCAAGGCAGGCAGTCCCCTCCCGCCCTGTTATTTAGGGTCCATTTCTACTTTCTCATTGAAATGGGGTGCTTTGGACACAGTCCTTATTCAGTAAATCCTGATGCCTGGCTATAGAGATCACCATCCGCAGCCTGTTGTGAATTTTCCCTTTAGGATGGCTGGGGAAAATGAACACCAGCTGTGAGGAGCCTTTCCACCATCTTCTCGGGCCAGTGTACCAATTCTGAGCGCTAACGTGTAAAAACCCCGCGGCAGGCCTGACCCTGATACTAAATAAATAGTTGGTTGGGAGGGCAAGAAATGGGAGCAACGTGTGCTTCTGAGGAAAGGGAGAAAAATGACATAGAAAATATTATAGTGAGAGGAACGCAGAACCTGCAGCAGGCAGCGAGAATTTTTAGGGCATCTATGACAAGGAGGAATCAAGAGACTCCAAAGTTAAAGTCATCTTTCACATGCCAGTATTTGTTTTGTGGCACATTTTGAAATATCTGCTTCAATTATACTATAACCTTTTTACTCATACACAAACAAGGGTCCAAGCATCCTTCGTTATCAGCTCATCAAGTGCCAGAGGCACTCGGGTACGTTCACTTGTTAGCTCAGCGCTGAGCTGGTATAGTTAGTGCTACATGTCTCTTCAGATTGCTGATAACATGCTTAACAGTTCACGGCCTGAGTATTGGTTTCTTCTCTACAATATTAATGTATTTTCCTTTAAAGATGCCCTCCCAAATCTATGTTTCACTTGAAATGAAGATATATGGAAGAAACCAGGATACTCTGTTCTTTCCTCTCCAACACACCGTATCTAGTCCACCTAACCTGATCAGCGAAAACTTCATGCTGTATCTGCTTCTGCATGAAAATGAGTATTTCCAGCGCACATGAAACTAATAAAAATTGTTACGTAAAATGTTATGTAAAATACTTGAAAGCAAAACATGATTAAAAGTATTAGTTTATATGGATGTAAATACTGTAGAGAACATTCAGCTTGTTTTTTTCAATACACACAACATACAAATACCATATTACAATATGCCATTCTGTGTTACGCAATAATACCTGTATGTTCTATATATATTTAATAAATTCAGTTGATAAATACTCCCTTGTTTACAAGCCCTGCCTCAACTACATACATTTCTGAAAATAACAATCATATTCAATATAAGCTATCCCTGTTTCCAGGCAAACCTTAAAGTAATGATACAGTAAAAATATTAGCAATATCTGTTAACTTCACTGTGTTTTTTCTCCTCCAAGGTCACCAGCTTTTCTTTAAAGGCTGTAGGAGGGATGTCCATGCAGGAGATCTGAAGTCAGAGATTTGAGTTCATTCAGATCAATAGAGAAGTCAGTTTATCCATTTCCCCCCTAAAGAGAAGTCTAACACTTAAGTTGCAAACTGTTAACATTCTGGCAAACTTCAGAATTTCAGTTTAAATACCCGACTCATTTTAAAGATATTGCTACAGTTTTCCTTACCGGGTCAAAAGAATAATATGAGCCTTGTTCACGTTGCTGAATAGCTGAAATTGTTTTCAGCCAGAAGAGATAGCTTGAGATATCAGACATTTCCGAATGCTCCATACCGACAGCTGAAATATTAGTAGCACTGAGGTGAGACAGACTTGCAAAAGGAGGACTTTGGATGTGTTACATAAAGTTCTTAATTAGATCTCTGGTACAAATTACTATCCTAAGAATAAAAAGTTAATCAGAAAGCCTTGCTGGAAGGATAACAGGGCAAGATTAGAGCTGAGACAGATGTTTCACTTTGGGATAACGACATGACAGCTTAGCTAAACGTTGTTCCACTATTCAGGAGTGAAAATAAATGTATGAAAATTAAAATGTTCTCTCTATGTAGTCCCTTAGGACTAAATTGTTCATTGCTGTTTTTCCCTAGTGGAACTTAGGAGCTCTGCAGTTATTTATATTCAGGTGCAGCAGGCACCTAACTCTCAAACTCCTTTAAAAGTCTAGCCTGAATATATTCATGAGCAGAGGGAAAATTAGAAAGACAGTCAATACAGAACTGACACGAGACAAAGTGTTTCGAGGACTTTTGGTGACAAACCATAAGAATCAAGATACAAAAGTTTGCATAATGTGACTACATCCAAGATCTACTCTAATAGGCAACGGATAACGATGGATGATTTCGTGTCTCTCCCAAAGGATGCCATTTCCACCCACTTGCATTCCTAAAGGGATGTTGTACAACTTCAGTGACTTCTCTCTTTATCTTTTCAGGTAAACTTCTCTGTTCACATGCTTTTCCCATATTAATGAGTGCATTATCACACGGCAGAGACAATAGTACTTCCATCCATCCATGAACAGATGTGTTTATTTCAGCCATAAAAAATCTAGAGCCTATAGGAATCTTAAAGGTCATAGAATCATAGATTTGTTAAGGTTGGAAGGGACCTCTGGAGATCATCTAGTCCAACTCCCCTGCTTAAGCAGGGTCACCTAGAGCATGGTAGACAGGGTTGCATCCAGGCGGGCCCTGAAGATCTCCAGAGAAGGAGACTCCACAACCTCTCTGGGCAACCTGGCCCAGGGCTCTGTCACTCTCACGGGGAAGAAATTCCCCCTCACGGTCAGGCCAAACTTCCTGTGCTTCAGTTTCTGCCCATTGCCTCTTGTCCTGTCACATGGGACAACTGAAAAGAGTTTGTCCCCGTCCCCTTGACACCCTCCCTTCAGGTACTTGTACACACTGATCATATCCCCCCTCAGTCTTCTCTTCCCCAGGCTGAAGAGGCCCAGCTCTCGCAGCCGTTCCTCATAGGGCAGGTGCTCCAGCCCTCTGAGCATCTTTGTAGCCCTACTCTGGACTCTCTGCAGTAGCTCCATGTGTGTCTTGTCCTGGGGAGCCCAGAACTGGACACAGGACTCAAGATGAGGGCTCACCAGGGCTGAGGAGAGGGGCAGGATCACCTCCCTCCACCTGCTGGCAACACTCTTCCCAATGCACCCCAGGAGACCATTGGCCTTCCTGGCCACATTGCTGGCTCAGGGTCAGCTTGTAATCTGCCAGCACTCCCAAGTCCTTCTCTGCAGATCTCAATAAGGTCAGGATTCTACTAACAGTATTTTTTTTTAGGAGGAGAGTTTAGCATACATGTGGGCCGTCTGCTCAGGCAATTCACGGAGGGACTGACATTACACAGATTTTCTGGAACCAGATGCCACCCTTAACTGAAGTTGCATTAAAGCAAATCTGAATCTCAGCTTTGCTAGGAAGCCCAAACACTTCAGAATGGCAAAAATAGCTAAGACTTCAGAAACTGCTGTCTCTTCCTTTATTCCCTCATCTCTAAAATGCCCTTTCTCCCTTCTCCAAGCTGCATTTCTGTTATTCTTCATAACAGATAGTTATAGAGAGAGCAAAATACTTCTAAAAAGCAAGACTGGTGGTGACATGATGAAATGGAAATATCAAATATAAAGATATCCTGGAAAGAACAGTTGTTTAAACTGCCTGAGTCTTCACTTTCTCACAAAAATGGATTTCCAAAAGAAAATAACAAGTATATATTTGAGGAGAGAGAAAAGGGGTGGGAGAGTGAAAGGAGAAATATTGAGAACTACATGGCAGTAGAGACAAGGTCAGAAAACAAGTGTGAACTTAACTTTCTCTTTTTAAATGCTAGCAAGAATTCATTTTAGGACCCCAAATACTCCTGATCTGGAGTGTGGGGTGGGGGATAGAGAGTTTGACCAAAATTAAGTGAAAAACAATTTCAGAAGGGCCAAGAGTATTTATAAAATCAAGTTAAGTAATGCTGGTAAAAATGAAATTAAAGAAAAGCGTTAAAAATGCTAAAAATCTCCCTGCCTTAGGATTTTTATTTCAAAACAATGAAAATATTTCACAATAGCCAATAATATTTTTCAACTGTTAAAAAAAAATGAAAAGACTCAAAGAAAGCATCGTACAGTTTTGTAGAATGGAAGCGAGGGAAGGGAGATTGAAAACTTTTGAGTGTCTTTTGTTCATTTTGTGTGTTTCTTTTTTCATAAAATTGCTTTGGTCAATGAGAAAATTCTACATTAATGCTTGAATGTTAACTAAAATGCCACTTTGGTTTAGTTTTTAATCTAATTTCTGAATATAAATTGGAGACGTAATTTACCCACAAAAGCTTATGTTAGACAATATTTTACTTGACCAAATGAAGATCCTTTTAGTGCAAATTCTGAGGTCTGTGACCTGCATATACCCAGGCACAAACAACTTAATACTTCCTTTTGTTTAAAACTTCTCCATAAGCCTTCACTATTGACCACTCTTCAATTTAATGTAACACTTTGGATAGACCTTTGGTTTGATCCCATACAGCTGTTTGTATCTTCTGACAATACGATCAGCTCAAGCTGCTTCACAGAAAAGTGGGAGTCTTTTTTCATAAATCAAGTAATAGCCAATTCTTTATCAACTTGAATGGCTAATGTTTAAAACCTGTTTATGGACAGGAGCCGGATCCCTTATTGGGAAAACGGCTATAGTGAGAATAGCTACACAAAGCTTCCTTTCTGATTTGATGCACAAAAGCACCAATTAAGGTACATTTTAGGAGAATTCCCATCATATTGATTTTATGCAACACCTAAAGGTTTTATAGTATCTCCTCAACATCACTATAGACATGCTATACGTCAGTTCAAGACAGTAATGACAAAACATGAATAAAAAACTCATAATAAATAAAAATCAAAGTATCATTAACGATGGCACAACCATACCAAATAAAAGCTTATACAGTCTATATCCAAAGGCACAGCGGTGCCAGGTACCCCCTTGTGTTTTTTACAGGAAAAATACCATTCCTATTTCTTTCAGGCCTTTACATGTGTAACTTCATTTTTAACGTGTATTCATTTCTATGAAAACAAGTACTCCTATAAATCAAGCAAACGTTAAATAATTCAACTAGTAAGATTGCGTTTTATAATTTTTTGATATAACAGATCAGTTGGGAATACTCTGCCACGTCTTCAGCAGGGTATTTTAGAAATTACTTAACTGTACCTCACCCTTTTACATTTCTCCAACTAGATTACTGCCTTCCTATGAAATATTAAAATATTCAATTTTTTAATAAAATATAATAGGGAATAGTCTCTATGAAACTTTGTTAGAATGCGTCCAATAGGTTGTTGAAAACCTCTTCTATATTAAAACCAAAAGAGTGACATACTGAGTCATTCATACTGTATTTTACATTACAAAAATAAGGACAATGTAATAATGCAGTTTATGTACATATGTATTTATTTATAGTTGTAGAATTGCATGTCTTATTAAGTCTAAAATGCTTTATAGGTTGTTTTTAGTACGTTTTCATTCGAAGAGAAGTAAGAATATAGTGACTTCTGAGTTCTGGTCCAGACTTCCTGCATCACTATAGCTCAACTTCTGCATCTAAAAAGCATAATATAATATTGGTTTATAGTATTTTCAGACCTGGTTCATTAGCATTCCCCACTACTGCTGCAGTAGTTAAAAATCTGCTGTTGCATCCTTAAAAATGGCTTTTGTGGACTTTGAAATCTTTTTGTGGATTGAACATGAGTGCAAGATGCCGGCACAAATGTAGTTTTCCTTCCTCCTATCCTCTGCAACTAAACAGTGGCTTTCTTAATCATTGTCGTTTCCAGATAAAGTAAAAATAAACAAACACAAATGGGAGTAGCATTTCCAGCAAGTTTGATATGCTCAGCTTTGAAAACAGCTGAATTAAAAAGAAAGAAATCCTTACAATTTAAGTATCTTTAAAGGCTTAAAGCAGTAGGGCTTGTAGAGAAATTACGCAGGGTTTCTTGTAGATCGAGGGAGCTGATGCAGACTGGCCCGCTTTGTCCAGACCTCACCTCCACGTGCTCCCTCACCCCTCGTCTCTTTGCCACCAAATGTTCGTGACGTGGCAATTCTCTGTTTTGTCCGGTTTGCTGAACCCTCAGGTGCAAGAAGTAACGTGATGAGATAGAAACTGGCGGAAAGCACATTAAAATTATTATCACCTGAGGGCAAATCCTGGCAAGCGAACCACGTGAAAAAAAAGACTTCCATCTGGAAGCAAGGCAAAGAGCATACAGGTAAATGCAGCAATGCCACAATTGCTTTGGAAGTCCTTCTAAAACAGGCAAATACGGATGAGGTATGAAGAAAATTGATGTAGAAGTAATGGGGTTCTTCAAGAAGAAGGCTGAATGGGAAGAAGGTGAGAAGATGGAAAACATGTTCTTAATTTTCTCCAATACCAAAACGTGCTTTGAAAGGGAATTACACAAAATGAGTAAAAGGCAGCCTTTTGGTCAGAGAAGACCTTGGCAGTCATTAGAAGATACAAGGAGCCAATAAATATGAATCTGGAGATCTTTTTTTTTTTTTTTTTTTTTTTTTTATTATTATTATTAGTTTTGTAGGCACTTGACTACTCAGCAGAGTACTTCTGCAATTCTGCATTTTCACCTGCTACAAAGAACAGATTCATTCCTTTCTGTATTGTACTCTGTATGTATCTTCTGATTAACATACTATTTTATTTCTTGATCCTAAGACTAGTTGAGCTAAGGGACAGAAATCACTGCTTAAAGCCAAAACAATTAGCAGGGATAACCTCAATTTTCAGGAGCAATTATTTAAAGAGTAATGTATCAGTTCCAAGTTTGTACCCGTTACATAACTTAAATGCATCTCAGTACAAAAAGAAGATCCACTGAGAACAGTCATGACAACTCAAAGAGAAAAAAAAGTCTACAAAAGATAATATTTTTGCAGATTTATACCAGAAGTGATCAGATCATTACAACCTTTATACCTATAGCGTTTGATCAAGCACATAACAGCCCCAGAGGCACCAGAATATATCATGTCTGTTTATTATATGCAGTATACCTGTGGTGTGTTACAGAGAAAGTATGTTATACTCAAATCAAATTGGTACTCTCCTTTGTCATAGTTCTGTAGAAAAATTATAATAATTATCACAGTCACCTCTGCGTGTTTACAGATTTGTTGAAAATCCTGTAGGCCAGAATATTCAGAAACTCCCAATGATTTATGTGTTCCCCGTTTATGGATGCCTTTATAAGTCAGTGCTTTCCAAAAAAACCAGACTCCTTAAAATTATGAATTCTGGCACCACTCTTCCCTATTAAATTTACCTATTCCTTTTTTTAACTTCCTGCACAAATCTGGCTCACCTGTGTTCATAACCTGCTTTTATGAACTTACCTACATGCAATTTCTACCTCTAATGAATATACTCTGAAACTGCTGCTCTGCTCTGAGGTCAGGATTGCTAAAAAGTAGTTCCCGAAAAATTGAATCAATGGGCACAGAAAATATAAGGTTGTCAGTAATGAATATAACTACTGCAAAAGTTTTCAGGTATTTCACACACAAACACACACACACTAGGATGAACAGCCAGAAAAAAATAATAAACTTCATTGGAACCTGGATTTCATCCAAACATTTCAGAGATTCTCAGGCTAAAAAGTGCATTTTAACTTCTCCGTACCTGTTCTTCCTGTGTGTTGAGGAACTACTAGAGAGGAACGTACCGCAGTCTCTCTAAGTCTCAAACCAGGAGCTACTCGTCTACGTACTTGCCTAATGAAGAAATCTGGTGATGATCAAAGTGCTCAAATCTTTTATTTTAAAATAACTCCATATCCTAGCAGTTTAAAACAAAATCCGTGCTTTATCCATTTATAGAAGGTGTGCCCTGAATACCTTTCCCACATTGTTTTGTGCACAGCTGCATAATAAATTATCTTTTATCTAAGTCTATTAAAACATCACATGTATCAAAACATGTACATGTAGAAGTCTTCTATGCTGTGTACGTACATATTCATTATTACGCTTTTTCTATTTTTACACAGAATCTAAAATAAAAATATATTATGCCATAGCAGTGAGTTATTACAACTCTCTTGTTATTGAACAGCTAAATAAGAAGTTTTGACAACTTTTGCCTGTAAGAGCAACCTGATTGCAGTTTCACAGAGCTAATTTCAACTGCAAAAGCTGACCTGTGACAAGCAACTTCTGCACTCATGACTGCAAGATGAACAGATTTCAAGCGAACCCAGATATGTCCGCTGGAAAGAAAGAATAGAAAGGAAGAGAGAACATCATGTTATGTTCACAAAACTCTCCATTTCCTAAGTGAAACAATTTTTGAGAGTTCTTGGAGGTAGCAATAACTTGATAGATGTTTCTGCATTTAGGGCAGGGAGGCCCTCAAGTGCTATTGTGCTGCTGGAAACAAAATGCACCGGTACAAGAGCACATTAAGTACAAGAGCCACGGAAAGAGGTGGCTTCATGCTGATCTCTGGGGCCTCTTGCGTCCTGTCCCTTGTCACATGCCCTGCCCTCAGCTTTGTGTTGGCAAGAGAAGCTCTGCTAATGGGGCTAATGGGCATTAGGCTAGGCCATGAAATAGGTCTCTTGGACAGCTTTTTCTTTTTCTTCCATTTAATTTTCTGGTATATTGGTTCTTTGATCTAGCTTATGATGCAAGTGTGAAAAAAGCAGAAGGATGAAGGAAGCAAAGTGTAGGGTCAAGACCCAACTCCTCCAGCAGCCACTCTGATGAAGACGAGCTTAGGGGTCCATGAATGCATAGCTGCAAAAGGTGTCAAAATCACATATTTCACAAGATAGGCCCTTATGGAATGAAGAAAAGGAGAAATATAGCTTAGACCTCATGCACACTCTCAGTAAATGTGTAACATGCTCAGATGCCAGGTGAGCGGCAACTGCAACAGAAGAACTCGGACAAACCAGCAGACAGATCAATAGCAAAAATTTCTGTGAGGGTGGCTGAAACAAATGTCGCTGCAGTACGGAGGGAGTTTTCCTTTTTTAAAAAAGAAAAACAAAGTTAAACAAGGAGTCTCTAAAGGCCTCTGATTAACTTTTATCCATATATGAGTACAGAACAGCTGCTCTGCAATATGGAAATCCATATTGCACTGGAATTTCCAGTGCAGCTGGAAACCCATGGCACTACTCCATCCTGCTCTCATTTCAAATGTGTAATGAAAATCATTTGCCTGATGTTCTGTTTGACCAATGATATGAGCAGTTTTAGCTGCTGAAGTAACCTCCTGCTTCTAGTAGAAATATTTAATCAGAAAGATAAAACTCAATATTAAAAGTACAATATATCTAAAACAAAACCAGGTTTAACGTTGCTAAGTTGGATTTCGTACTACATTCATAGCTGGCTTCTGTGGCCAGAAAAGCTTACATCTGAACTGGACTTTAGAAAAAGGATTATTTTGTTTGTTTTTTGATATTCATTTTAGATATTACAAAACCTGTGTTTTAAATACATAAAACCCTCATTTTTCTAACTCTCAAAACAGTGCAAGTTTTCAAAGTCAGGTGATCACTGAGCTGACTTATCTGCTTAACTTCAATAATTTATAAAAAATAGTTACATGAGAAAATTGTATTACTGAATTTATAAAATTTATTGTAACAATCTATGGCTTATTTCAAGACAAACATAGTCATTAAAAGCCAAGATACTTCAGATATAACTTATCTCCCCCACCATGAAAAAGGCAGCTAAATTTACAGACATTGTAGGTCCTGTTACTGCTGCAAAACCAGAGAACTCTTTTATTTGGTTACATATTTTTTTTAAGAAATCTGTTGTTGAGACAAGTTCTACCTCAATCTTAGCCATTGTTCAGCAAACAACTATAAAAATCTGTGCATTTTCCTCCATTTATTTTGCTTTGATTAGACCAAAACCAGGTTGAGTCGTTATAAAAGGGTCTACATCTCTGAAAGTCTAATTTCAGTGCAGTAGAACACTAGGTGGGAAAGGACAACCTAGGTCATCCAGTCTGATTCCTAACATCTTAGGCAAGAGTGTAAAGCAAATCGTTGGTCCAGAGGACATTCAGTCTGCAAATCCCACTGACATACCGCAAAATATTCCCAGCAACCTGTAACTATAACCAGTTTGGTTCTAGGAAAATCCCCTTCTGACCTCAAATTTGGTGATGAGTTTTTATCCATAGGTGAAAAAAAGCAGTGGAGAAATTTATCAATAGCAGGAAGACTACTCAAAAACTTGTGTAGTTATGGCCAATTGCTAATGCTACAAATGCTCTCCTCCCCTCACAGTCCACAGTTCCCTTCCCATCCTCCCTTCTGTTCCCTGGAAAAACCCCAGAAGCCAAATCAGATGTCAAGGGGAGAAAATATTCTTGGCTCCTCAGGGCACCTAGAAGAAGCTTTGAAACATGGGATTAATTAAATGCAATCTAAATCTGGTGCAACAAATTGTGCAAATTAAACATTAACATATTTATGGCCGAGCAACAGCCATCAGGAGCCAAAATACGTGTAGATAAACTATAAATCATTAAAACCATTGGTGAGCACAGTATATGGCATATTTTTTTCCCTTTTCAATATTTATATGAGAAAGCATAGGACATCTTGTGCACAAATACATTCACAATCTGTGTAATCATGGCTATTTGTCAACTGTCTTTGCTGCCATCTGAAGTCACGTATCACCAAAACTATTAACACTGATGAGAGACCTGATACAGAAATACCACATTATACAACAAAAGAAAGTAATAGCCACTTTTAATCTCAGTGGCCCTTGCAAAGCAATGATACAATATTCCTCTGGGAAGTGGTTGCAGAAGCCTCCCTTGAGACACAAGGGGTTATCTAAGATGACTGACACATCATCAGCTTCCTCAGCCTGCAGAGCACAGAGCCTCATGATCAGTACTAAGTGTTTTTTTCTTTTTTTCCGTTTTTTTTTTTTTTTTTTTTTTGTTCCTACACCACATATTTCAGAGAAAGACCAAATGTCTCTCAGTATGCTTAGCTTTCTGGGTTTTTCATGAAACACTATGTCCATCTTTCAAAGCCAAATCACGTGAGCAGTCATTACATGAAGGAGTCCATATCTGCCAAGATATATTACTGACTGTTTCGTGTTATTTCTGACAGGGAGTATTCCTTATGCTGCTAATGTGATTGCTAGCATCAATCACTGGGGACTCAAAGGCCACCACGGCTACTCTTCGACCTCCTCGTTCCACCGAAGGTAACCTAAATACTATAAATTCAATACTAACAATGTGTTCCTGATTTTGGTAGAAGTAATAGGTTGAATACTAAAAGTATAAGTACGTTGTTTTCTAAAGCAGCCATCCAGAGAAGGTATCAGCTGTGAGCGGCAGTCACCCAGAAGGCTGTAAAATTCTCAAAGTCTTTTGTCAGTCAGTGGGACTAGATACGCAGATCATTATAACACAGTATTAGTCATCTTGTGAAAGAACAAGCGAACGGATTTGTATTTCTGTGTTCCGCTTCGAAACATTGTCTGCAATCTGTGCAGCTGTCACTTAAAAGAAGTACAAATGATTTTACTTTTGTAAATGCAAGACAATGTCGCACCCAAGACAAGACACTTAATTAGATATATCTTCCTAAAACTTATGAATTAGGAACTATCCCCTAAATCTGCTGATAAAGGTATCAGCTTGAGATTGGAGTATTAAATTCTTTCTACATTAAAAGTTGCCTAGTTACTCTTCTCTGCTTTCTCCTTCTTAACAGTGTCTGATTTAAGTCAAATCTTTAACTCTTGACTCATGACACGTCTCTCAACAGCTCTGAAGACTCTGGAAAGCAAAACAATGGAGAACAAAACAAAAAAAAAAACAATTTAAAGGCCAAATGAACAGTGTTATTTGGCCCTTCTTTAACTCCTATTTTATTGATACTCCAATGTGCTAACTTAGAATGAGAAAAATTCCCTCTGTTACCTAAGAAAATATAGCTTTATGTACCTCCGGTGCCTGGAGTGACTTACAGAGGAATGGTCAGTCTCATGCTGGAGTCCTCGAACCTTGAATATACGTTTGAAAAACACAATTGATGGCAAAGAATTTCTTTGTACTGTTAGAAGAGCAAGTGTTCCTTGGACTAGACTTGCTTTACTAACATATCTCAAAGCTAATTCTCACTTCATCCAACCGTGCAAAGAGCTCTCAAATGATATACTGAAATTTCAGCAATAGCTCTGAAGGCTTTCAAAGACAGAAGACCATGCTCCGAACTGGGCTGCTCACTGTGTTGTTTTTTTTTTTAAGTAATGCTGCATCTATAAATTAGGGCTTAGCTGATAAACCTTTCTAACATTGGCTCAACAATGCTATTTCTTTTAAAAGACACTCAAAAAACCTCTTTTTTGGTACTGCTGAAAAAATAACCAAACCAAAAAAAAAAGCATTTGATTTTGACAATAAACACTTTAAAAACAAGTGAAAATGTTCACTTTTGTACGGGTTTCCAAAATAGCATACGTGTACACATTTTTGTGAATAACACATCCAGGATACTTAGCACTACAATCATAGGATACTGCATTCCACATAATGAAATTACACAAATAAAGCTTGGGATTTATTGCACTTTCTATCTAAAGAAAAAAGAACAACTTAGAAAAAAATGCATACTATACTTAAGGGAAATGACTTTTACAAAATCTGAAATGCTCCTTCTCCTAAAGCACGACATGTGATGAGATACTTTCCACATTTCACATCAAAAGGTCCAAAAATGTAACAGTAAACAGATTTAGCTGAATTAAAGTGGAGCCTAATATCATCTTCTGAATTGGGAAACCCTCAAGGATGGGAGTCCACTTCTGCTTTTTCTTCCTTTCCCTTCAACAGAACAATAATGAGCTCTAGAAAGAGCCAACACACACCTGCAAGCCAGCAAAGCAGAATTTCTAAGTTAATTTAAAAAATTAATAAAACCTGAGGGCCATTCCTAGCTAGAAAAGGCATTGGAAGAGAAAATGCAGTCATATCCTCAGCAATAAAATCAACAGATTTTTCAGGATCTTTTTGAACCTCTGACAAAGTGTAAAGTTATAGAAGCTGTCTAGTACGCTCTGTAAGAATGAAGGACTATCACATAAAACTTATTACTACAATGATAACTGATAAGTTTTTTCAAAGTAGTACTTTGAAGAAGTTAGTTTCTCCCAAAAATGTCAAATACAAGAAAAGACTACTCGGAACCTTGCAGAAAAAAATCCCTCCACCTTTGAAGCCGTCACCAGCCTATTTTACTCTGAGAGCTGAATTGAATGAAATCTGATTGAAATTTCTTTCTTTTTTTTTTTCTTTTTTTTTTTGACTAGTCTCTCTTTATATATTTATGTATTTTTAGGTATATCTTTATGTATTTTGGGTGCTAGAAGAGCATAGTAAATATAGTCACTTCACTATTGCTCTTTCTTTTTATGAGGAGGAGGAAGGTAGTTTCCCAGATGAACATCACCCTCAAAACGCCTGAATGATTTTAACTTGTATCCCTAAGTTAAGGGCCATAAAGGCAGCTCAGAAACACTTTTTTTTTCCCTGCTATTATTCCTCTATGACATTTTCAAGTATTGAATCTTTTATTTTACAGACAATGTCTTATGAACATAAAACGTACCAGGGATAAATCACCATTTGTCAGCTGTTTCCCTAGCTAAAACCAGCATTACCAACCTATCCAGGATTTAAAAGCAATGATCATCTATGCGTATGTGTATACAAATAAAACACACGCACACACACACACACACACTTGCTTTGCACAGAGAAAAAAAAAGAAAAAAAAAGTTTAATATTAAATAAACTGTCCCACAACTGTATGACACAAAACCCAGAAAGCTTTTGCCAAAGTACCCCAGTCCACCCCTATGCACAGGACAACCCTTCGCATTAATATGGTTGATATAAATCAATAAATGATTATATGCAGAACTCAAGAAAAGGACTTTGCTACACAGAAAAAGGTAGTTGGCAGTAAGAATGTGGAGTAAATAAAGTTTACAGTGCACAGTTCAAAATTAGATAAGAGGAAGGACTTACACAGGACCTGAACAATTTCATGTGATTTACACAGAAATGAATGGGACTGCAAAAGCATTGAAAATACTAAAGCTGCTTTATAGTGCATATGTAATCTGTATGCTGAACTGAAAAGTGGTAAAATTAAAAAAAAAATACATGCAGCTGTAATTTCCCTTTATATACTCTACATCTTTGAAAAGCAAGGAACTCTTTGCTGTAAAGGGTTTTTTCTTCAAGCTTTCAAACAAAAACCTTCACAGTCTAAGAAAATGTTTAGAGCTTTTAATAATTAAAATTAAAAGAACCTGGTTCTATGGAGCAGACTTTTAAAAATATACTCATGTCATATATGCTTTGTGTTTATGACTCATAATAGAAATTGAATAATATATACTGTAGTCACATGCAACATTTTGATTACTCCAAAATATACCAGAAAGCCTAGTTTTTCAGTTTAAAATGGATTTCAGGCAAAAATGAAGCTTCTTTATATGCATCATTCATTTGCAGTCAACAGAGCATCACTTTTTTGGACCATAAGACAAGATAAAGCATAACAACACAATCTGACAACCCTGTACCTTACTGCTTCTCTGTTCACTCAAAAATATAATAAAGCCATTTCCATCAGAGAATTGATTTAGTCTCTAGAGAGGGTGCACACGGTCACTGTGAGCTAAGGCAGCCAGACTCTTGTGTACATTATTTCAGTAAGTAAAAATACATGTCAAAATACCCTTTAATATTACATTCTACTCTGTTTTGGTGTGAAATTATATTAAAAAAGGAATTTTGTGTTGACATAATACAAAGCTTTTGAACACAATCAAAATTTTCAAGGGAGAAATGAAAACACATGCATCAGTGGAGAAAGTGTTAAAGCTTTTTAATATTAACCATCATATGAGGGTCACTATGATTTTCATTTCACGGTGCTGATTTTAGTCTGGAGTATGAGCATTCCCAGTCTAATTGCTTACAAGTATCAGCATATATCCTAGACCCTGGTCGTTTTACACTTCAAAAGCCACTGCCTGGCCACTAACTAAAAATCTATAGAATAGAGAAGGCTAAAGAGCTATTTCATATTTATTAAAGATTTCAATTACGCTTGGAGTTCAAAGGAGGAGAAACAGATCATGCTTTCTTTTACTAACAAATCTAACAAAAAAAACAAAAAACAAAAAAACACCCTTGTATTTCCTATTTAAAAAATACTCTTTATTTAACTTCCTGTAAGATTTGGCAGCACACTGTTCACAGAAGCAGGCAAAATCCATATAGGGGATGCCTAAGCATATCACCTACTTGCACAACACCCTGGCATGCAAAGTCTACAGAAGCTATAGGGACTAAAGCATGCGTTTTAACACGGCAGCTCTTCTTCCAGGAGCTTCCCCACTAAAGAGTCAGGATCCATGGACAGGATCCAAACACCAGACATCAACAACCAACCACTTGCCCTCACATATGTATATATATATGTATTTATATGTATGTATGCATATACATATTTTTTTTCCAATAGGCTCCACTAAACAAAATGAAGACGGAGTGCAAAAAGTTGCCACCGCCACTGACCCCTCGCGCTCTTTCCCTGCAGCATCCTCTACGTTGCTGGGGTGGAGAAGAAGCAGCTCACCTGGCCCGGGCGGTGCCGAGCGTGGGCGCAGGAGCACTCCGGCCACCACTCGCCCGCGCTCCCCTTGGGCTTGGCCGGGGGTTTTGGGGGGCTCTTCCGCCCGTTGTCCCACAGAGCCACCACCTTGGTCCTGCCGGTGGCCCCGGGCGCCGAGGCGGGGAGGAACGGGGCACGGCCCTGGTGTCCCAGCGGGTGCTGGTGCCGACCGCAGGCGCAGCGGGCATCCCTCGCCGACGGAGACCCGCTCCCGCCGGCCCCCCGGCCGCAGCCGGGCCGCTGGGGCGGGGGCGCGCTCATGCTGCGCCCGACCCGCGTCGTCCTCGGACGGAGGCGCTCGGCTCCCCGGCGGGCGTGAGGCGGCCCGCGGGCGGCGGGGACGCGCGGCGGGGGCCCGGCCGGCCGGCGGGGACGCGGCGGCGGCGAGATGCGGCTCCTCTCGCAGCGCCCGTCCACAGCATCCCTGCTGCAGGCAGAAGCAATCAATGCTCTGCGCAGCTGGCACGCGCGCCCGCGTCCCCCCGGGGACGGGGCCGGGGTCGGGGACGGGGCCGGGGATGGACGGCCACGGCAGGAGAGCGCCCGTGCAACCCGCGGGAAGACTCGGCCCTTTCCGCGGGCGACGCGGAGGCGGTTTGCGGGGAGCGCGCAGACCCGCGCGGGTTGTGCAGGCAAGGCGCTTCCATCCGAAGCACTGAAAAGACCTCTTTGCCCACGAGCAAAACAGACCCTTTTTTTTTTTTTTTTTTTTTTTTTTGCGCTTCAATATATTTGCTTCCCCTGCACGCCTTAAAGGGCCATCAGAACACGCAAGCGACGAGTTCGGGAAGAGCGTTATCCACCCCCAGTGCTAAAAGCATCAACTTTGCGCTGCGCTGCCGGGCGCGAGCCCAGCGGAAAGCGGTGGAACATAAACACACGGCTACTTCGGAAAGATCCGTCCCGCACGTTCGCGTATCTCCAGCAGGTTGTACGCCGAGCTACGTGAATGCATTATTTCTGCATAAGGTCTTCAAAATTATGATTAACGCATCATTCCCTCCTTTCTTTTTTAAACACCTTTTACAAGCTCCTTGGTGTTTGTTAATAACTTGCACATTATTTTCTGTAAATACATTCTAGGATTTTGCTTGTTCATACAATCTCTTTTCCCTAAACTTGGTTGCACCCTCTATTTGCAAGCATTTTCTACCCGTTCTTCTCATAGGAGTAACAGCAGTGTAAAATGCAAGAAATCTGGGGTGATTTTTTTCAAGTGTCCAAAGCGACTCCAAGGTATAACTGAGTTTCAGGTGACTAAATCTTCATCCCCTTAGGACCCACCAAGAGTAAATGGATTTGGATCCCCTGCACATTTTTTGGAGGTTTTCTTTTTCTTTTGACTGAAGCCAGTTTCAGGTATTTTTAATTACAGAATATAACCACCTGATTTTCAAAAACAAATACAGGCCTGTCACAGAAACCTTTTTTTTTTTTTTTTTTTTTTCCAGGTTCTGACCTATTGAAATGTAAGTACACTCGTAATTCATAAGTGAGATGCATAGACGTAACATCCCAAAGACAAAGTAAATTAACATTTAAAGAGTTCAAAGACAAAGAGACAGCCAGAGACTGTCTGCTACTATACTTTCTAATGAGATAAATTAATTTTTACAAATGCTTTGTGCAATAAAAGTTGACTCAGTCATTTGATTCTTTTTAAATTATTACCCTAGCTTTGTCAAAGCTTAGATCTTGCTAAAATATGTAATCATACAACCTGGCGGTAAGTCTTAATGAAAAATTATGTCAAGGCTCTTACAGTAGGGAAAATATTTTGACAATCTTGCAATTCAACTTGTAGCATATAAAACTGAGATCAGTTTAAAATGTAGTTTCATTCAAGGTGCTAGTCACAAAATACCCTACAATCACTTTACAAGCTAAATTTATTCAGAACGCTGTATACATTTGTTTTCAAGATGGAAGAAGAGCAAAGACAAGACAGTACGTAGAAATTTCACGTGATGGAATATTCCATATATTTTCTGAAAAATTGGTAGAATTACTATAATGATTTGGTCATAAGATGGCCAAGACTGTATGTTTACTTAAAACTACTATTAGCAAAGAGATTGAAAGAGAAAGCAGAAGGAAGTGCAGAGGTGTGTGGCCCTTTCTGGAAATATAAAACAAAAGTCACACACCTGGCTGCGTCTTCTCGCGTAGCAAATGCTCAGTTGCAAGTGCTCTTGTAGTTATGCATATAGTTAAGGCCACTTCATGTTCGCAAAACAAGTGTTAATGCACTTCTGAATTGCAGGTGCAGTTATGGAAGTCAGCGTTTAAAAATGCCAACTAAGTAACTAGGTCTACAGGGTAATCTGCTACACTTAAGGTAAAGGTACTTAAGACCAAACCTAGTTTTTTAGCAACTTTTTGGTCACAGGTAAGGGGTAAAGTTGTGCAAGCTGACCAGACATCTACTTTCCTTCACACCTCAAGGGCAACTCAGTCCTGAGCACCTAAAAAACCTTGTCTACCAGAACAAAATCCAAATCATTGTTCCATCATCTCCAATAGTTTCCAATTCTATGTGATACATATATTTCCACTGATCTGGTATACTATATATGGTATAAATACAGTATTATTTTCTACATAATTTAAATCAATGGGAATATACATATTATCTTTGCTACATCTAAGGTAAAGATATATAAGGCATACCATATATATATACACCCATATATATGTATGTATAAACATAAAGAAAAACCACTAACAAGGCCAAATGCAGATTTCCGTTTCATCATGATAGACCTGTATTAGCAGCAAATATCAGCTTAAGAGAAAAAAGTAGCCCATGTTTTCTTTGAGTCTTTTTTTTTATCAATTGGCATCAGAGAATAACATAGCAAGCAACCCAACCCGCTCCAGCATACACTGAAGCTACTGCAGCTTGCTTAAATGCTGGTTTTGAGCAGCCAGAATTTAAACACTTTAAAATATTGCTTTCAAAAGTATCTGCAGAAATCTGGCTCATTGCAGAAGTCAAAATGTACGCATAGAAGTTTGAAAAAGGTCAGTCAAGGAGATATTTTAAAAAAAAAATCAGGGCAAGCTACAGTTCCTACATGGTTGAGTCGCGGGGAGAATGTACAGTCGGTGCTATCATGCTGGGTGAGCAGACACACATCTGCACTAACAAACAACAGTCAAAGCCACCTGTACCAGAGAACTAACAAAATCTATATTAAAAAAAATTGTTTTAAAAAATATATTTTAAAATATTGGGTGAATCTTTAGCCCCTTTACTAAAACCTCCAATGAGAACAATGTAAAGATATCCTCTTGATTGTAGTTAAGACACTATATTTGAAATTGCCTCTTACTGGAATGTGAAAAAGTTTATTTTCAAAAGAATTTGACACCACTGAAGTTACCCTGAACTCACTCTACACCTCTATGCCATTTCACCTATATACCTATATATATATATATTTTTTCCTATTAATAAAGGATTTAGCTGTCCAAGAAATGCATAAGTCTTTTTTTTTTTCTTTTGCCTATTGCCTATTTCAGCTAAGAACCCTTAAACACAGGATGTGCTTGCGCAGCTAATTGCTAGACAACAGGGTAAGATGGATTCAAAACATAATGCAATTTCATCTGCGGTAATTGAACCATTGTACTAAATACGAGATGGCACGGACTTCTGGCTCGACTTGGATAACACATGGCTCAATTCCACATGTCCAGCTATCACCCGGATTTAATAATAACTGGTGCACAAAGCAAAACTGAGCACTGTACACTACAGTGCGTGAACTGTGTTTGATCCAATATGGTTTACAAGGAAAAATCTCACTAATTTTCTTTCAAGAATATTAAGTAATAAAACGGAGCAAATGCATTTAGTTGATATTCTACCAGCACAAATAACTGTAACTGGATTACAGTAATGCTGGATACACACCAATAACAAACGCAGAGAAGAGTTTGCTTCAGGCAAAAATGTGCATATGGGAAACAAAAAATATTAATAGAGTAGTGAAAGGGAAGCTAGAAGCATGAGAGAAGAAGGTTTAGATGTAGTAACAGATTTTTCCCTCCATCTAAGAAGGCAATGTTATGCAACCGTAAAAAATACAGAATGAGGGAGGTGTAATAGGCATGGAGGAGACCACAGCTTGAGAAGTGGCATTTAGTAGTCCCAAATTTCTAAAAATATTTTGCTAGAATGAAAAATAGCAAGGAGGACAATTATTAATAAGAGAGCAAAGCTACTAAAATCTGTCAAATGTATTTTCTTTACCTTTGAGAAGCAAATTATTTTTAAATAGGAACAATAGTCTTCGTGATGATGGGGCTACAAGGGATGGGTGTGATTGGGCCACGTTCAGAGGAGCTGGGCACAATTCATTGCTGCCACAGGATCTCTAGGTAACCTTGGGTAAATTGCTTGATTTCAGTGACTATCTCGTACGTAAAATGAAAAAAAAAATGCTTAATTTAAAGACGCATGATCTAAGGAGCGAGGAAGGATACTTCTCAAACAAAGCAGCCGAGAATCTACCTCAAGCCTTCCTACCCCTCCCTGCCTGCAGGTGCGCAAGGAGAGAGAGGCACGCAGGACTGCAATACCAAAAATAAAACCGCAAGGGAGGAAAAATACAACAGAAGGTGCTTATTTAAAAAAAATGTTTGGAAACTTAATTAAAAAAATTTTATTGCAAATGCTATTTAGGGGTAATATTTTGTTTATTAAAAAAGTAGGATCCTCCAGAGGGCAGAATGGATAGCAAGGGTTACTGCAAGTGCTGCAAGTGGCGTTTTCACTGTGTAGGATGTCTTTACTGAAACCTTTTCTTCCACATACTCTTGAGGATGAAGAGGGCCATAGTCTTTCAAAAAACACGTAAACACAACCCACCTTGAAGAGCCACACAGGATCATGGAAAACAAAATTCCTTTCATGAAGTGCCTTTAGCCAAGTGGTGCGGTGATGAGCACCGTTGGGTCCGAGGACCTGCAACGCCCTCAGTGACTCTTCAGCTTGCAGGATCTAGTATTAGCAGTCTGGCAAATTTAAGACAGCCTTTATGAGATTTGATTTCCTATTCTTCAGGAATTGCATTTCAGATCCTGCAATTGCAAGAGCAGCCTAATCTTCCAACACTGCTTTGCACAGAATAAAAAAGGAGATAAAGAAATCTTCATATCGCATAGTTATGTAAAATTCATATCGCCATTTCTGTTGGATGAAGCTGTTCGGTACCGTGGGCAACACTTAACTGTCTCTCTGTTCAGTTAGGAATAAAACAGTGTGTTATTTACTTGACGGTGATGTTTGATTCTGAAGGAGAAATTCAGCTATGTTGGGTCTCTGTTAAGACACTAACCTAAGCTTTAATTATATACCATAAATACCCATGAGATAGACATAGAACAAATTAATTAGCAGCTTTATTGCATAGTTCAAGCTGCATTAAGATATATGAACTGCAAAACAAAGAAACAGGACAATATAACCGAGCTGGAATTTTTGCAGGAGTATACTTTTATTCCAGTCCTGGCAGTACAGGTAGCAAATAAATACTACAAATGAGCCAGCTCCGGTAATCTTTTCCAAATGTAATGCCTTTTAGAGTATCCTATTTCCAACCAATTGCTTAAAATAAAACTCATATGGAAAGAACTTAGCTCAAATCAACTAGTGTACAATGAGATTTTTTTTTCCTAAAAATCTATTTGTTTTATGTACATAATAGCACAATAACATGTTAAAATAGTTTGGAGCAGTTCTGGCACTGTTTTGTTATTGGCCAGGTGTAAGGTGTCACTGCAAACGAATGGAAAGCAGAGGGATGTGATCGCATAGCACAGCCAAAAAGGGCAAGGTTTATAGCATATATTAGTGAGGATTCAAAGTTACTAAGCTCCTTCTTCAGTCTTTGGAAAATAACAACTTGTTTAACATAATCTTCACCATGAACATAGACCTATTTGACAAGAAAAATACTGATTCAATGTTAAAAGAATGATGAAATACTGTCTTGCTAGTATATAGATCTGAATCAATGCATACCTGGTCACATCTCAGATTTCACTCCAGCTGAATGCAATTTTATAATAAAAAATCTAAAAATCTAAGATTTTCCCCAAAGAAAATCTTTCTTTTCTTTTTCCTTTTCCTTTTCCTTTTCCTTTTCCTTTTCCTTTTCCTTTTCCTTTTCCTTTTCCTTTTCCTTTTCCTTTTCCTTTTTATTTTCTTTTCTTTTTTTCCTCTTCTCTTTTCTCTTCTCAAGGAACTACATACAGGTCTCATATGATTTGTATTTATATGACAAGGACAGTACATGAATCAAGGAAGGAAGATACGCAAACATTTCATATTTAGAAGAACTTTAGCCATAAAAACAGTCCCTCTAGACTTTAGAGGTTTATATGGTGATTACTTTTTTCCTTTGGATCTCTATCTATCTTCATTATTTTGAAGAGTCAAAACAAGCTATTCACATCATTTGGAGCACATATTGCATTATGCCATCTCCATTCCAAGTGACCTCAAGGTGCTGAACCAATTGCCCTTTGCTTTGCTTCAGCTATAATTTATTGTGTTCAATGCAGAGCTGACAGGGTAAAATCTAGAGCTGGAGTTACATGAGAGGTCAAACCAGATGGTCACAATAGTCTGGCTAGCATTGCACATATCAATGAAACCATTCAAAGGGCCAAGATAAATAGTAGGCCCCCTGTTTCAGAGGAAATAAAGGTGGTTTGCTTGTCATAGCTATTTTAGGATTCTGTTTGGTTCCAAGAAAAGAGAGTAAAACTAAATATGCTTCTCAGAATGACACCTCAAAGAGAGATGTCCAGAATCCAGCAGATCAGACCCTGGCCACATGCCTGAGCCGCTTTCTGCTCTGTTGATTATAGCAAGAGGGGATGTAGGAGAGCACTTTTTGCTCTTTAGATTATGATGATGGTTTTTATTGTTATAAAAACATCCATGAAAGTAAATCTTTAGAAACAGAACACATGCCTTCTCTTGGAAGCATTTCCTACCTTAGAATAGCAATCTGGTCTCTATTACCAGATCGCATGGAAAGTACATTAGCTGGTGAAGGAAATGGAGATGTTGTGTATTATTAAGTAGCAAATTACATTTAGCTACTTCAAACAAGTCTGGTCTTTTTCTCCTCCTGTTAGAAATCACATACATTTTGCTTTTCTAATGTGTTGCGGTAAACAGGATTGGAAGTATCACGGCCAGAAGAAACCTGCAGCCAGAAATTGAAGCAACAGCAGTCACTTGATCCCACAGAACTACAGCTTACGTTCCTAAAAGACATGTCAAAACTAATCAAAGAACAATTCAGGAGTCATATACTGAAAAGTAGGTAATGGTGCATATTGCAAGGGTGTTTTTTGTTAGTCTACTTTGCCTCACTGATTGAAACGAATTCCAAAACTTAGCTAGGAAAGCTATTTTTCAGCCAAGTAGCTCTCATTCTGAGAAACATTTCCCTGATATTAATTCCAGCTTCCATTTCCTTCGCTTCATCAAATTATTTCTGTTTTCTAATATTACTTTAAATCATTCTTTAATCTTCCTGGTAATCACTATTTTCAAATGCAAAGGAATTTGCCATAGCTCCCACGGTCTGTTGTTTGGGTTTATCCATTTCTCTAACTAGTTCCTCATAAGTCAACTCTTTCAGTCCTATAAGCATTGTAATGCTGTTCTTTAGCCTAGAAAACTAAAGTCATCTATTCTGGAAACAACCATGCCTTTATGCAATAGCTAGCTGTTAATGAAAGGTTTGCTGATAGCTATTAAAAATAAATAAACAAAAATAAACAATTCTCTTGAACGACTCACGAAGCAAGTTTATAAAAATAGCCCATAGACTTGGGGAGAGCTCCTACAAACTTGTTCTCAGCAAACTGAGAGCTTCATTGTCTTAATATCCTGGAGTATATGTGCAAACACAGTGTACCGCTACAACAGTAAAAGAATTATGCAGAGAAAAAAGTAGTTTCACACCAATACATCAAATAATATCACTCTAAGGTGCTTTATTTTATAACAAACCAAGTGAATTTATGAAGCCAGAATGTACTGTGCCCTCCTTCAAAAACATACACTTTCCTAGATATTGAACTTAGATACTGAAGGATCTTACATAAAACTATTTTCAGGAAAAAAAAATCCAAAACATTTGCTAAACAACTTTTTCTCCCTCTAAAGTATTGTCCTTAATGTTTCAAAATTCAATATTTTTATTTCTTCCTGGAAAAAAAACAAAATATTTTATTGACTAACTTCCATGCATTAAATGGCACATGTTAACATTTTTACATTAATCTTTTACACAATGAAAAACTCTAAACTTAGTGTCTACGTCACTATGTCACTTAAATGTCTAGAGCATGGTCGGAAAAGGACACTTTTTGAACAAGATGCAACTAATTTATTTTAGAGGGGTAATTAAGATTCCTTTTCTAACAGTGTGTTTGTCTCTTCATTGACTTCCAGGAAGTCTAGACAACAAATTCAGATGAGGACATTTATGCTGTTAACAGCCATGTTTAGTTCCTTAATATTTCAAAAGTATTTTCATCTATCTGTGATGAAGGTAAAGAAAATATCAAGTAGTGCAATAACTTGATTGTAGTAAATGAAAAATAATAATTTTCATCTTTTAATAGATATTTCTGGGAAAGGAAATATTCAGTAGCAAAATAGATTGTTGCAGTACCAAAAAACACTCCTTCTTAAAGTACACAGGAGTGTGAAGGTCATTTTGAAAAGTGCCTAAACTATTGAAAAAAAGTTCAGTTCATCAGAATCTACATTTGGTGACTGTCTGGCCTCTTTTAGGGATAACATAGCCTTCCAAAAGCCATATTTATAGAAAAATAGACAGATGAAGCATCCATCCTACATTTCAAATGTACCAATAAAATAATCCATGTCCTAGAATTCTTAATTAATGTGAATATTTAAATTTAAATCTAATTGTATTTTTATTTTTGTTCATGTCTTTTTCAAACATTTTAATTGCATATAGTTGTACTTTCATTTAAATTGCACTTTTCATGGGCAGATCCCTCAGCACAGTGCTGACATGAATTAAATAAAGTCCACACATTTTACTCAAGTAAATTATAAATTCTTCTCTTTTTCTAAAATTCATTTAACAATTTAACAGTTCCTAATAATTTGTTTACTTTTCTAAACCATCACAAAGCATGACGATGTTTTCAGAACGTCATACTCATTTATTTCCAGATTTTTTTTTTTCCTGAGTAACAGCAAGGAGTTTAGAGACCAGTACTGAAAAATTATAGATTTTCCCATCTTAGGCCAGGAAGATGCATCTTTGCATTTGTGAATACTGACTTTCTCTTGCTAATTTTTTCACCTCCTCCCCTAGAGGTTCAATCCCAGATTAAACCCACCAACATTTAGGTGCTTACCTGAGAGTTACACGCCTGAACTTGCATGACGTGCAATGAACGTTTAGTCCATTCACCCAATTGACACTAAGAGAAGTTCAGCTCACCCCAAGGTGAACTAAAGTAAGGCTATCGGTTAACCAAACATGAATCTACAACAGCTCCTCTGTTCACCTGCTACAATTTCCCGTCATTTTGTTCAGATAGATTTTTGGTGCAATTTGTTAAAAGCTTTTGAAAATTACATTATATGGATATATTTTCTTTCTCCACCCAATCAGTCACTCCACTTCTAAGAAATTCTAACAGACTTTGGACAAAACCTGCCTTTTGGAAAAGTTATGTTGACTCTTCCTCAATTTCTATTTATGCTTCATCTGTTTCATTTTGTGAGAATTCTTTATATATATTTTTTTAACCAATTTAGACAGTACAGAACACAGACTTAGTCTGTAATTCTCTGAATCACCTTCAAAATTCATTTTAAGAATGTTGCATTTTTCATCTTCCACTCTTGCATTACAAAGAGCACCTTAAGTGCTAGGATACATTGTTTTCATATGTCAATAATTTTAAATTTCAGTTTCTTTCCTGGGCTAAAATCACCCAGCCCCAACAGTACGTAACTATTAATTTAATTAGGTTCTTCCTTTACTGACACTCTGACTTTTGACAGTTTCCTTGACTTCTCCTCTTTAAAGAAAAACCTTCCTACATTACTACACCATGGACAATGATGCAAGGAATTAGATTCCTTTTTAAGTTTTGTTCATCTATCAACTCCTTCCATCAGCCCTTTGAGAAACTATGTGCTTCTGAGGTGCTTGAAAAATTAAAACAATTTTTTCTCAGCTAAATCTTCTAGCATGCCTTAACATAGTTATATATTTAAATTCCTAGAGTCCAAACATCTACATTTTTTCTTGTATAGAAACAATATTAACTTATTGCATGCAAATATTTTTCTCTCTTAGCTTTTTATTAATTTCCTTTTAAGCAGCTTCTTGATTTTCTAAGCTTTCCTTTCTAAAGTTTAACATTACTATTATTTTTTTCTCCCAATCTTGTAAACACATTATAATTTCTAAATCAAATCTAGGTTATATGTATTGGTCAGAAGAGTCAAAAGAGACTGTGCAAATTTCTGATTATTTGGCATCACTTATTGCTCCTAAAAATAAAAATTATCTTTTTATTATTCAATTAACAATATGTCATTAATATCGTACTTTGTTAAAGAAATTATTATCCTATTTCGATACAAATTAACTAACTTCTGTTAACTTTGCTTTCAATGACATTACATCTTCCTATGTAGATTACAGCAATATCTCATGGATTATCTTCTTGTCACTGTTTCTCAGATATACTAGCATGTTTATTTATACTAAAGATTCTTTTTTATTTATATGTATCATTTATATGTAAATACTACATGAATTTCATAAACAGAGTAAATTACTTGACTCACAATAAATCAAAAAAAGGATATAGAAATTGAAAGGTAAGCAATTAGATATAACTGAAATGTTCCTCTACAATGCCTTATTGATTCATGGAACTCACTGCAAGTAGACAAAATAAAAACTAGATTTGTAGTCTTGGTGTAAGCTACAGGTCTTTTACAATTTAATGATAAATATACTCCAGGTCATGAAAAAAATATCATTAACTAACTAGTCAGAAGAAAATTAAATAGTGCTTTTGGCAGACAATTCTGGAATTATGCTCTACACTGTTTTCTTGAACGCTCTCTAGTCCTACCACCAAACATACAGCATTATCCCTTCTTATGCAGAAATCCTGCAGTTCTCTAAATTATACAAGGAAGACTTCATATAAACAAATGCCAAAAAGTTCAGAAGTATATTTTTAACTAGTTCAGAGTAAAACATGATGCCATTTTAATCTACCATTTCAATCAAACATAATTTTGTTCTCTCATGACTAATGACTAATTAGTGAATGGCTTTTATGCCAAAATAACTGTTTCTAAATATATTCTTAAATAGACATAATGACTGCAAAAAATTACAACAGGAAAAAGAGGGTATATATCAACAGAACTCTGGATTTGTTTCAGTATTTCAGACCATGTATATAGTGAGTTGTGGAGACAATACAGAAAGTTTTAGATGAAGAGTGCAATGAAAAGATTGTCATCCATGGAGTAAGAGGAAAGAATTATTTGTAAATCCTAACATTTAGGGTTTCTCATAAGATACTTTGGAATAGTGAATCATGAAAGATAGTATTATCTACAGAGATGCCCGTTTCTCCTCTCTTTAATGCATTAAATTCTCTAGAAATAGATTTGATATGAATATATATGTTAGGAATACTTTACATAAATTGATTTGGAATCTCTTCTGCCCTATACCTCTCTCACATGTGCAGCTGAATAGAAAAATTTTAAATTATATATAAACAGAGTTTAAAACAGATTACAAACAGGTTATTGTTTTAAATTTCACCCGATATCCATTTTTGGCACTTTCACTGCAACACTCTAAAAGAGATACATTAGGCAGTAACATGCCTAAACTTCCAGGCAACCTTATGTGAGGTTTATCGATATATGCTTCACAATATTGCACATAATAGTATAGCTGGATATGAAGCTGGCACTTTTTTTCCTCCAAAAGAGCTAAAATTGTCTTAAATTCAAAATATAAAATAACATTGTCTGAGTTGTGTGCATGTATATAAATTATTTATAAAGTCTGTATCACTGCGCATTTTTCATTATTTGTTGGGTGAAAAAGTTCTGACAATTGAAGTCTTAAACGTAAGAAATCACTTTTTTTCAACAGTATCAAGAAAGAATGCGTCATTCTCTGTCAGAATCGCAGGAAAACATTGGTTGCACAATATTATTCAACTTGCCTCCTCTTTTTTTCTCTTCAGTACCACTATCTGGAATATATAATTAAGCTAAAGTTTCACCACACTTTAGGAAGCTTACAGAGGATGGAGGTAGCAATGGGTTACTCAAAGGGACTACAGAAATACTGTCTGAACAGGCAGGCGCAGCATTAGGAAAGCTGCTGCTCAGCTGGAGTTAAAAGTGGAGATGGACACGAAGGGCAGCAAGAAAGGCTTCTAGAGGTGCATCAGCAGCAAAGAAAGACTGAGGAAAACGTAGGAGAGCGGTGACAGAGGATGTGGAAAAGGCTGAGATAATCGGTGTTCATCATGTTCTTGACAGGCTGGAGAAGTAGGCAGACAGAAACCTCATGAAGTTCAACAAAGGCGGAGGAATAATCCCATGCAACACAACAGCCTGGGGACTGACTAGCTGGGGCAGGTTGAACAGGAATTAGTTGTGTGCCCTTGCAGCAACATAAGCAAACAATATTTTGTTCTTCATTAGGAGGATGAAGTCCTGCCTGAACGTGAGGGAGAATTTCTTCACTGTGAGAGCGACAGAGCACTGCAACAGCTTGCCCAGAGAGGTTGTGAAGTCTCCTTCTCTGGAGATATTCAAGGCCCACCTGGATGCAACCCTGTCTAACATGCTCTAGGTGACCCTGCTGAGCAGGGAGGTTGGACTAGATGATCTCCAGAGGTCCCTTCCAACATCAAGCATTCTGTGATTCTCTGATTCTGTGACTGTAAATAGTAGGGCAAAGTAAGTGATTCTTTGCTTCTGCTGTGCACTTACGAAATCTGGAGTACTGAGACCAGTTTTGGACTACCTAGTAAAAGGGTGATATGAACAAACCAGAGGGAGACCAGTTCAAGGTGGTGACCAAAGGATGTTTTCTGCTCAGCTGTTAATAGATTGCCCTGCTCCTCCAAGATGGTGGGACATGCTCTGATGGCAAGGCCTGCCCCTGCTGCCACCACCAGTCCCCATCGCTCCCTGCATCCTGGCACATGGGAAACCACCAGCCCATATAGTGTCCACACAAGCAATTTTGTATTAATATAGCATTTCTTTTTTTCTCTTGTTGAAGACAACCATACAAGGCAAGCAGATTTGCATGTTTCATTCCATAATTCCTAAAAATGGAGCATCTGGAAAACCTGTTTCCACTTGTTGCATGGTGTCTGAGGATCAAAAAGGACATACACAGATACTTGAGGTTTTTTCTGTTCCTCTCTCTAAAAGCTGTGGCACAATTTTAAAGGATGTCTGTGTTATAGGTTGAAAGTAACCTCTGCACATTTGAAAAACACTAGATAATTATCTTTTCATGACCAAGTAATCTTCAAAGCCTTTATAGGCATAAAAGCATTTGTGTATATTTGGAATGTCAGCAGCAAAACTCAGTAACCAATTATCTACATAAAGCCATGCAAATAACTTCTCTGTTGAATGTCCTCCATGTCATTTACCCTGTCTTCATTAATCTTTTCTCTTAAGACATTGTGAGAGTCACTTATTCACACTTAACCAAAGTAAGATTTCCATGGAGTCTACCAAAGAGTCTTGAACATACACTATCTTGACCTAAACCCAAGTCTTCGTGCTCTTCTGAGTATCTCAGTTCAGGATCCAGCTCAAGTTGCCTGGCAAAGACAGATGCATCATGACAACTAGTAGGGAGACCCTCTGTGCTGAGATGTCTGTTCCCAAAGAGTGGTGGAGAGATCATGCCCCAGAAAATACAATTTTGCCATTAGTAGGAAAAGCCTGGCAGTGCAGAGTGTCCAGACTTCTCTGAGCTCATCTTGAGCTGATTTTAGTTTGTTTAGCAGTGATAGCAGTTGCCTAACGATCCGGTAATTATTGATTGAATTTGTTTTATTTTCACTTTAGCTGGTGACTATAACAACTATTCAGTATGGATTGAACTGTCTATGACTCTAGAATAAAATGTGGTGTGAAGAGGGTAGATACAGGTTGATAGCAGAGCACTCAGGCTGCAAACACAAACCCTCAAAATCAAATCCTCAAAAACAGACTTACTGATTCCAGTCACTTCTAAATTAAACCTGAACATACATGACGTTGACTGCTCCCATTTTCCAGAAACTCAATCTGAGCCTAATCACTTGGATGAAAGGTATGCCGAAAGTTATTTCACGGTTCTCCTTTTAACAGGCAATGAAACATGGACAAATAAACCTCAGGATATTGGCAGGATAAACCTCAGCTTTGCCAAAAACAAAAGAACAAAAGACGCATGAACCGTTACCCTGAATCATCATTATAGGGTATTCTCTTTTTAAAAATCCACTGCAGAACACCCGGAATCTACAGTGCTACTTTGAGTGCAACATTTAACGTAAATTTAGTGAATCCTATGACATTTACCCTATACTGCACCACCAAACTGACTTGACCAACCTGACTCTTCCTTACTCTAGCACAAGAAATGGCTGGGCACATACATATCCTGGTTCCTCATGAATACATGTGGGCTGCATGCAATACGCATGAGGGAGAAAGTGTTAAAATATGCTGAAGAAGTAACAAAACCATACCAATTAGTACCATTCTTTCTTGCTTGCACTAGATCTCAAAGCATATTTTAAAATTCTGCAGAAACCATTTTAGCTCCAGAGCACTCCAGTGAAGAGAAGACTGGATTGCTTTCTCAGTTCAAAGCAGGAACTGGGCTTGGCTAGAATCACTGCTCAAAACACTGTGTGTTACTGTCTAATTTTCTTGAACCTTCTCCTATGGGATGAAATGAGCCTCCAAAATGTTTTCCAGATTAAAAACTATTCAGTAAATTCTATTGAAATTAGGAAATAATTCCAGCACAGTCAAAAATCTGATTTGTGGCAACTTTATTAGTTTCCAAACACATAAAACATTCATATTTGTAGTTAAGCTCTTATCTTAATTTACTGTGCTATTCATGTCAGCAATCCAAACCCAACACACAAATTCTTATGTAGATCCAGTTCATCTGAATTTTGCATGTAATTACTTGATTAATCCCATGGCAGACCTCTGCTGTCAATGTGGGTTCAGAAAGGGAACAAGAAATGGGAATACAGGACCATGCTGAGTGATTAGGATTCATCTGTTGGGGGAAGAATCTGGGTGTCAGTGTAGTTTAAAATTAACTACTATTTTATAAATCCCATTTGCAATTTCCACTCTCTTTGCTTTGTGGTTGTCATACATCTGAAAAGATATATGACTCCCACAAGTCTGGAGCACTAGGGAACACTGTAGATAAAGAACTGGAGGAGAACCTTGTTCATAGGAGCTCAGCAGCCATTTTCAGTCATCAGGAAAAGTTAGAGAGAGAACTTTACTTCAGAAGTGGCCAAGAGGGCTCAACATAAACAAATGGGCACAAACAAATCATAGGGAGGGTAAACAGCATAGGGAATCTGCCCAGGACTAAGATCTTTTAATGGAATCACACTCCAGACCTTTAATGGAATCAATGGAATGACTCAGCACAACACAGTCATTCTTCTAATAGATGCTATAATCTCTAGCATCTCTAATAATTTTCAGTTACATTATTCATATAAAAGTCACTGATTTATGTATAAAATGTCAACATATCATGTATTCATAAGGTAATACCCTAGACCCAATTTAGTCTGTCCTGAAAAGTAACTAATTTTATCTCATTTTAAATCTGCAAGCTGGCAGGATGCTAAAGCACATTGAGTCAGTTTATAATAAGCAAAACTCATTTGACGATGAGATGTCCCTATTTCCTTGGGCTTGTAACCCTTACATGCATGAATACCCTATCTCACAAAAGGCTGAATGCTGCCCTGGCCAGAACAAATCTCAGCTGGGCACTTAATTGTACCATGGCGTGTATGTTCTGAACGAGGTACAGCTAATGGGAAGAAATAGGGAATTAGTGGTCCTGCTCTCTTCACACATGGAAATAGATACTGTATTTAAACAGTCACAAACAGGTCAGAATCTGGCCGTTAGTGTTTCCACCCTCATTATACTCACATTTCTGCTTCTAGAGCCAGTCCTCATCAGATTCTAAATCATTCTGATTGTAGTAATTTCCATATTTTACAAGACCTTTTGCAATTCTGCAGTTATTGATGTTAACTACAAAAAGAACAATCCTCAGTTTCTCCAGTAACACACCACTGAGTTAACCCGTGATATTATCTCCCCTGAGATACCCGAGGGTGACTTTGAAAAGAATGTTAGTTATCACTAATGGAGATATGTAAACAGATGTTATACTTGCCATCTGATTAAGCATTTTGGAATGATCATTAACGTCACTTACCCATATGGAATGTCATATGTACCTACTGTTTAACTGGGCAAAGCACGTTCATTGGTCGGAAGAAAATATATGATCTGTGATAGCTAAGGAAAGACTAGGAATCTGAACTCTTTGTTTTCTCCATTCTTCCCTGGAAATAAATTAGAATTATGTATGAATGGAATGAAACTGTTTTTAAGACCCTTATCTCACCTGCAGATAATGAGTCGAGGATATCAAGGCTATCTTATGGTTCAGATAACTAAACCATTCCCTCCACTGCTTGATTCAATGCTCTCTTCTACTAAAGCATTTCTGTTCAATGCTGGGGAAGTTATTCAAACGAATGTTTTCACATGTGGTCATTGCACTTGCTTCATTTTCTTGGTATCTAATTTGAAAGCATTAAGCATAATCTGCAGCAGTATCAAGAAACCAAAACCTGCAGCTGAGGTCAACACAAATTTTCTTATATACTTCAAGTGATCTACAAGGTTCAGCAATTTTGAATTACCAGGCCATAGATACCTCAAATCAAGTGCCCATGATTCGCTTGAGGGTGGGTTCATTTATTTATTTATCCATTCATTAATGGTTATTTCTCTGCGCTCTAGTTTAGCCTTCGAGGTTTTCTTTGTCAGGCTGATCCTCTCTCCTCCTGCCCACACTGATTCCCAGCAGCAGCCTCCTCACCCTTTCATTGTCAGACTATATCTATACAAATGGACTTGTATAAACACTACTGCCCAGTTTCTAAGCTACCCAGATTGGATATACAGCTCTGTGAACACATGCTGTACCTAATTAATATTCTGATTTTTATTTTGGCTTATTATTCTGGGGCACCAAAATGAAAGGCACTGTGCTTTCAGTTCCAGGGTCTATTTCACATCCAAGGATCGAGCAGTTGTTACAAGTAATGATTGGCTTCATCTTGGAGGTAAAATCACGCTTTAACGCTGGGAATATAGTGTACATGCACTTTGGTTATCACAAGGAGCAGTAATAACCTCAGAATGTGCAAGGAAAATAAGTTTTTTGAATATTTGTTTATTATTTCTAGCAAATATATACAGAGTTTAAATGAACTCTTGGCTTGTAACTCAGTCAAATTTGGTTGCATTTTCAGAGGGAAGGGTGAAAGCATACCCTTAGAGGTCATATTGCATCTCCAAAAGTGCAAGAACATCAAGGATACAGAAAAACATTTCCAGGGTTATTTAATTATTTAAATTGCTGAACCATAATGTATCTTTCCTCTCTAATCTCATTCCATAATTGACTCAATTGTTCTGAATCGTCACTGAGGCTCTGAAAACACAGAAACAAATGATCAAATCAATCACCCTAAGGCACAAGCACAGAGCACTGAGAATTTTAGCTTAGCATGTGATCATTGTCAAAAGTTATAAACTAAAAAAAAAATAAAATAAAAAAGATTTTATGGAAAAAATATCAAGCAGTCCCAAGAGTAGTAGGTGTTATCAGTTCTGCTTATTCATCACACTCACATCCTACAGTTGTCATGTCTATAACAAAATAACTTTCTCCTTCTAAGCAACTTCGCTTTCTACTAAATCTCTAACTTACTCTAAGTTTTCTCCTTGACATACACTGATAATAAATGTTTCCAATATAGAATATATCATTTGTTATAGTGTCAGTAATAAAGAGAAAATTTGACTTTTGCCAAAGCCTACTTGATTCACATTCCAGTAGAGCGTATTGTACCTGGGGTAGGTTCCTCTGCCCTCCATCTAGCTGCTCCTACTGAGATCTGTTTTAGTCCGTCACTGCCTCCTCACCCAGCTTCGCTCTCTGAATCTACCTTGTTTCAGCTTCCACTCCTCAAGTTTCTGATCACACTCCCAGTCCGCTTGCTCAGACACCTCTATGCTCACATCTTATTGTATTACTGCTCTTATAACTATTTCTGTTGCTTCTCAAACCTCTTTCTCACCTACATTTGGATATTGTTACAGATATTCAGAAATATATTACAATACTTTCAACAGGAGATTCTTTAATGAAAACAAAGTTAGCACTCGTCTTATTAAAGGATGCTGAAGGTTTCTAAATGTATCAAAATGAAGGTATGCCAGGCCAGACACTTTCAGACATAGCAGGGGGTGGTGCTGCAAAGCAGAAACCTCTTACCAGCCACCACTGTATCTATCACTGGATCTAGTAGGTTCATGTGAATTAATTTTTTTTGCTTCATTTAAGAAGCTAGGACTTTGAATTTAATAGGTTTCGAGTTTCACTTTCCATCTTAGTCCTGTAGCAGTCCGGATTCTATGTATCTTAATAATATGCAACCAATTAACACAGAATCTCATTTATTACAGACATGCTGATATGCTAACTAATAAGATGAAGTGTATGCTAATAAAAGTGGCAAATGAATAAACATGCCTTAGATGAAAAACACATTAGTTTTTTTCAAACTTAAAAATATTTTGAAATCTTTTGAACAACACCCTCTAATAAGGACAAAGGATGTTTACCATTAAATACAAATTATCTATCACTCTGTGATAGTTCTTTTTATAAGCAGAATGGTGACTTCACAACTCACTCTGAGATAAACAAATAAGTCTATGTTATTGTAACTGGTACACTTTGATGACGATTTTCCCCCCTACTGAATACTGATGACAACATCACGTTTCATTTTGTTGGGCTGTTAGTGGCTAATAAAATCAATAAATAAGGGAATATGACTTTCTGAACAAAATGCTGTTTCATTTAATGAGTCTGCAAAGCCAGAGTCACTGATAGTAGGCATTAAGAGCTCAACTTCAGCAAATATGGACCAAAACAAGAGATGAAAGTCTGTGCTGTGCCTCAGAGTGACTACGTAGTGCAGGCGTCATTAAGAGGAGCGAACACTTTGACGAGAAGCATGATAGTTACCCGGTACTGACTCTTGAAGTTATTCTGTCCTGAGTGCCTTTGTGCAATCAGCTTAAACCTTTCTGACCATGGCAAACTGTGGAAAAACATTTGGAAGGTGGTATAATATTTTTCAAGTAATGAGCCATGCAGCTGTTTGGCTGGAGTTGTCTCGGGCTGCTTTGCAGTTCTTTGAGATGCAATTCACAGCTCCCAGCCCGAGGGGCAGCTTCGGTCAAATGCAGCTTCTCTCTAACACCAGAGCCCTTGCTACATGAAAAACCTGTGCAAGTTGCAACATCGTCCCGCTTGCCTATGGACAGAAGCACTGCATGAAATACCTGAAGCCCACGACTGTTGTGCTTTAATTCTGCCGATGATCAGCAGCCCTGCCTTCAGCAAAGTTCCCAGTGCCAGTGTTTGTGAGCATCCCCCAACTCCAGGATCTCCCAGACTTTCCTAACTTGATGCAATCCTGTCTTCTCTTATGTAATCCAGAGTTTTCGGTATCTGTAGTTATTTAGGCAGTTCATGTTGAGTGAGGAACCCAGACCTGATGTGAGGGTGTCACTTCAGTTAAATGCTTTGGCAAACAAGGTCTAGCACAAGCAGGAACCAGAGAAGAGTGTTGAAAATGGACAGGAATTTATATATATATAGAGAGAGAGAGAGAGAGAGAACTTTATTTACTTAAACAAGACTCTTTAAGCCTCTATGCACAAAAAAAAAGCATGTTGGGTAAATGCCTCTCCACTCCAGGATGTCTCATAAATCAGAGGAGAGAAGGAGGTCAACTATCTTATCACCATGGATATATGAAACAAACAGTAAAGTCTCTATGTGCAAATAAATTATCATAGCAAAGGAACGCAATCCCAAACAGGGTAAAGATAGAGGTTAAATTCAAAATATCTGGTGCCTAGTTATTACTTGTTTACCTGAGATATAGGATAAATAGAAATGAGTTCTTATATACTGTTTCTTGATGAAGAAAATAAACCACCTTTTCAGATCAGGGCTTTTTCTTTAAGAGTATTTCTGTGACTTTAAAAGTTATTTGATAAGGGCCAAAAAGCATAAAAAGCTTCCTGAAAAAGGTAATATCCAATAGTTGAATAAACTTTCTAGTTAAGAGAGGAGTATTTTTTTGAGGAGATAATTAAATTAAATACCCCCAGAATAAGTACAACTAAAAAGAAAAAAAAAATCAAAATTTTAAAGTATAAAGAGGAAGGGAATCATACATAGCCAAAAATTCAAGCAGTCATCTTATGCATCACAAACAAGAAATAATTTTGAAACAGAAGAGCTCAGTCTATATGCTATTTAGACTGAGGATTACTTATTGATGCATAGTCAGGGACTAAAAAAATCTAAATGGAAAATCTCGTCCTCTTCAGGTTATACACTTGTGGTACACAAAATTAGTTTCTCCATTATATCAAGCATGGTTTTACACAAAACAAATTTAAGAATACTTTGAAGTCCAGACTGCTCACAGTGTAGGGCTTTTTTTTTCTTACTAATAGTTAATACCTGATGTGAAAGCCATTTTTGATCTTTTTCATCCCATTCAATGAATTATGGCAGATTATTAAAAACAGTTATATTTACACAAAGTATATTTATATTTAAATTACTCCGATTCAAATGCAACTTTGATCTGTTTAATGCTGATATGTGAATTTTGAAATTCCTTACTAATTTCTTTTAGTAGCAATGCATTTTAAAAACACAGCCTTAAAGGGTTTTAAATATAATAGATTACATCATTCTGAATCCTTTTTCCAGAAGATTCCCCTCTTTTTTGCAAAAGAACTAATTAAACCTAACGATTCATTAAGAATAGCTTCAAAAAAAAAAAAAAAAAAAAAAAAAAACTGACACTTTGCCAGATTGTCTTAGCAAAAAAATATTACCTTTGTTATGAACTTATTTTAGAAGTCATTTTTGTGAAGGAACCATCCTTTTCTCTCCCTTCTTCTGAAGAGTGCCCCAATAGCTTTTACTACCTGCTTGCTTCTGTTGCACAAACACAACAAGTGAGTGTTTGATGTTCTCTGTTTAAGGAATACACAGACTATCCTTGTGATAGAAAATTTCCAAGTTTCAAATAGAACATTGAAAATGCCTGAGTTTTATCTGCCTGACTTTACATTTAATTACACCTATGTTCTAGCTTGGGTCCCCTCGGTTAATGTTCAGTGATTACACAGACAGTCCAACTAGACCAAAACAGATATATTATTAACAATACATTCTTAAGTGATTGCATAATTGAAAAGGTCACTGTACAGGCAACAACGTACTCTGTGTACCACAAAAAAATGGATTAAAAATTAAGCAAAAACATCTTGTGTTTTTCAACAGTCTACACTTGGCCGAGAAATATATTTGCCTGAAAAACTGTTACATGTGCTACAGTAAGAGAAAGTTTTTTAAAAAATATAAGCAATTTTGAAGCCCAAACTACATTCTTGGAAGTTTTCTCCAACATAAACTAGGCAATTGTTGATATCCTGAATTTCCTCACTTGACTTCAAAATTTTCTAAACCTTAGGATATTCACTTCTGACTGTTCCAAATAACGCAAAAAGTTAACCCAGGAATGGAAGTTTAATGAAGTCCACTGCTGAGATCAGACTTGTGGTTGCAAACAAGCGAAATATAACTTGCAATTCTACAGCATATTCAGAAAAAAAGTAAAAAAGCCTGGCATAAGCTAACCCAACAGACATTAAGGAAAGCACTCTGGACAAGGGAAAAGTGGGGAATAAGAGGGTAATCTGATAACAGCTAAGAGCAAAGGAGAAAAAAAAATACAAAAGATAATACTGACAATAAGTGGCCTAAAATAGCCTAGACAAGTCAAATAGAATAAATGAGATAAATTAAATGTTTTTTTGCAATGACTTCTTTTGGGATAAATTTTTTCAACGGCAGTCTCACAAATGAGATTTCTATTTTTCTAGGCTCAGCCTTGATTAAACTATGGCCAATAGCTGAACTGACCCAGAGAACCATATTTTCAAGAAAGTAGTCAGAAGGGAAAGCTGGCAACTCAATTATGTCTGCAGCCAGCCTATCTCTTGCAGACTACTGTACGAATTTAAACACTGGAACAGATTGTCCAGAGAAGCTACGGAGTCTGTCCTTGGAGGTTTTCAAGACTTGGCTGCAAAAAGCCCTCAACAACTTAGTGTGAAATCAGTGTTGATCAAGATTTGAGCAGGAGGTTGGCCTAGAGTCCTCCCAAAGCCTCTTCCAAATCTGATTCTGTAATTTTCTTGCAATTTAAGTTGCTTTTTTTAATATAAACAAAATACACTTACTTAAGATGCTGCGAATCTTAAATACTAAAATATCAGTTTGAATCATTCATGTGGAAAATGCTATAAATAGCATATTAACATATGAGATGTTTTCCACAATATATAGAAATATAACATATTTCACTATTTTACTTTCCACCCCAGATTTTTGCTTTTTTTTTCTTTCTTTTTCTTTCTACTTCCCATTTTTTTCTACAGACTTTCATACTCTCAGATCTATTTGTCCTTCTAGCTTCTTTATGTTTTATGAAGCTGGTCTAGACTATAAATTCCTGACTCAGACCTCAAATTACTTTCTTCACAAATTAATTCCATACAATTTTTCATATCTTTTGTAGTTTTAAGCTTTTTGTATAAGAAAGTCTGCCTTTCTGTTGCCCAGCACTTGTGTGACTCCTTTTTAAAATTTAAAAGGTGAAATTATGACCATGGGGACAGAGCATTTTGTCCAAGCATTAAGTGTCACACTGAAGCATACTTCCAAAATATTCCCTGTGTTTCATGTCAGTACAGAGATTAAAGGGAGATTGCATCTGCTCATGCTGCTCATCTTCCAACATTAATATCTAAAAGCTCACAATTTTCTTATTCAGAAAAAAATAAAGTGGTATCTGATTAGAAACACGTGCAAAAATAATCTAGCTGAAGGAATGAGTCACACATAGGTGTCAAATCTTCAGAGGGAGTCAAATAATCTCAGTGCCAACTTCTCACTGAAACCAAGCTAGATCCAAGCATGCGCTGGCTTGGCCAGCTCTTGCACAACAGTTTGGATGACTTTGGAAATGCACAACACACTTTCTCTTTGGATATAACACAGGGTTAGGAAAAGTAGTTTTCCCACATTCCCAAGTCTTATGTTTAACCACAAAGCAGATAGAGAGGAACTGTTTCTTTACCCTGCTCGTTCATTACAATCTGACAGAACGGGACTGTTCACAGAAGTATGAATCTATTAAAATCTTCCGTTCTCATTCAATATTCCGTCTATTTGGTCTGAGCTGGTTAGCAGAGAAGCAATTCTCCATATCATGCCAGAGCTGTTCTATCATAAACTTCAGATAACCTCCCCATAAAAAGCAATTAAAAAATAGATAATCATTTATCAAGGTAGTGAAGGTCTATGTTACAAGTCTTACAGCTGGTTTCCTCAAGAAAGGGGTTAACTTCAAACACTTGCATACTTCAAACCAGGGAGGCTGTAGATCTAAAAGCAAACAGGAGTGTTAATGACTTCATCTGGATTAAAAGACGCCCAGAACTACCCTTTTTTGACAAGATTTTATCAGAGTTAAATCTGGACAGAGGTTTGCTTGTCTGATGTTTTAATACAATGAAAAGTTGCCATTCAGGTATCCTGCAGATGAATGTAGATGGATTGTGATGAAAGTAAATCTTGATATGAAAATGAATCATTTCCAGTTGCAGACATTTCAAGGGTCAATAGATCCATAGCTTGCACTGAAATTGCGAAGTCTCAGTGTCTATTCACAGTGCAACTGTTTTATTCTCCCCTATGTTATCTGCTAACAAACTAGAGAAATGATGCAGGTACTGAATGACCTGGTCAAGCCTGGTTTCCCTATGAGACAAGTTAATCCATACAGGTGAAACCTCAGTGAGATTGTACAGATGGGAAAAATAATATTTACAGGTGCTGTGTAAAAGATGGAAGAATATTTCTAACTCCTGCCAGGCAGTTAACAGTATAATTTTTATTTTAGCGTTATTATTCCTCAAATCTCTAATGCATACTGGTTTTATTCAACTCAAAAATGGAAAAATACCAATTTCAGAAATCCCATTTACTCTAAAAGTAAAGGAAATGTTTCAGACTGGAAAAGATGATCTCCCAAGAATTGTAGTATCATGTCCATTGCTCCAGTCTCTGATGTCAGATCCAAACTCTTGCTTAGCCTGGTAATGATCTCTATCACAGCAACCTCTGGGGTGGGAACAAGATCCCAGGCAAGGCTTGTTCTACATTTCCTTCCATCTAGCATCCCCTTCTCCTGTTTTTAAACAGCTACCATTATGTTATCTACAAAACTCACACGTACCAGAGATGGTATCACAGTGAAGGGAGCCTCCTGCTTTCATTCCTTGTCCTGGAAACGTAGGTCACTCTGCAGAGAGTTTGTGCAGAAGTGGTATAATACGCTTTTTAATACACAAATTGATCTGTGAACTAATTCCTGCCCACACAAACGTCCCATCTTTTGCCATATTTTCTATTGCTGTGGTTCAGATATGTCCTCTCTGACGCTCCAGTAGGCCCTTTCTGGCTATAGCATTGTGTTTCTTATTAAAGACATTTTAATTTTTCAGGAGAAATTCTGTTTCATAGTCTTGTCTAGGAAAACTGCCAACATATGCTACAAAATGAAGTACAAGAAGGACAAAGATTTTCTTAAAAATATGACCATGGGCTGTAAAATAATTGGGAGTTGCTTTTTACTTGTTTGTTTGTTTTTCTTTATTACCTTGCATTTCTCCATATTTCAGGCAAAACCTGGTTGTTGATACATTGTTTGCAATAGAAGAAACCTGTAATTGATTGTCTATATTGAAGGTAGTTAAGTGAAAAGATGCACCTAGTGAAGCTGTGACCTGTTTACTGCTAAAAGCTTCCATCTAAAAGACATCGCAGCCAGCATGTTAATTATTTTAATTATAGAGTGCAAGCAGAATACACAAACAGAAACCAACTTCACCATTGCAAAGATCATTATGTTTAAATGAGTGAAGAACAATTATAGCAAATTGCTTTAAGGATCACATTACTGGTGGAAAAAAACAGGGAGAAGGGAGGGAAAAAAGAAAAAAGTATGTTTCAAAATTCCCATGCTTCACCTCAATATGTTTCCAGTACCCTTAACGTTCTTCCTCTCCAGCAAAAGAGCCGCTTCCCTCTCTTCTCTCAGCCAGAGCACACGAGCAACTTATCACGTTACAAAAAGGGGCATGAAACATATTGCAGCTAACACTTGACCTAGTAAACGAACTGCAGAGGCTGCCACATCGTTTGTTCACCGCTTAGCGTGGTATAAACACGAGATTACGCTGGAATCGGAGAGAGAAACAACCGCGGCCTTATCAGCCCCGCCAGCCTTTCAGTAGCAAGCCCTTTCTCAAATGCCCTAAATCCCATTATCTTATGCATTAACTAGTTCAGCATTTAGGAATCCTACACCTCTGCATCATTACTACAGCATCGCTGATGTCCACACTGTTTTGTGAACACATTTTCTTTCCCACACACTTTAGCCTAAATAAGGCAACTCCCTATTTAGAGGAGCTAGAAGAGAAGAATTAGATGAGGAAGGACAGTCATGGCCACCAGTATTAAGCATGACTTCCTGGGAATTACGTCAGTGTTAGACATGACCAGAAAGAATTGCATTTTGCGAAAGTTTTTCAGGGCTTGAGCTACAGTTTATTCGGTATTGAGATGAAATAGAGACATCCAAACTAGGAAAAAAAAGGGGGGGGGGGGGGACAGAGAAGACAAATTTTCTACCTTAGTATCTCTCTGTGATTCTTTTTGCATATTTAATATGGCCTTCTTCTTCAACCTGAAACTTGAAAGCAGATAACAGCTCCCAAGTGCACACTAGACTGGGATGCCCAGAAAGATTTGCTTTTAAACCAATAAACATTGACTATAAAAGCCCAAATCTCTCTTCCTAATGTTTTGCAGGCTAATTTTACTTTAAATGAAAAGAATATAATTATGAATGTTTCTATAAATCCCTTTTAAATGAGCTAGCAAAACAATACTTCAACTCTCTTAATAAAAATCTTTTGAGTTAAAACATTTCTAAGTTTCAAATAGTAAAGCTACATTTTACATGGTGCTTATCTACCACAGTGACAGGACTCTGAGAGACAATATCCAATTCAAACCACAGCAGTCATATCTACTGCTTATTGATGCTCGTGTAAAATTATATCACATTTTCTTTCCAGACCAGCAATATCTCTCAGCTTTAGATTTTATTAAACCTAGTAATCTAAAAAAACTAAATATGTCTTACACGAGTCAGACTGCCACCAAATACCACGAGAGAAGTTTGTGAGATCAAACCCTGTTTACCAGCCCATTTCCTTTGGATCTCTCCCACCCTAAAATGACACAGCAACAAGTTATTACCTTTACTATATTGTTCTCTACAATCAATTTTTAAAATTCACCGGCAACTCATATGCAACAAAGGACTAGTGAGACAGGAATGTATGTCTTTAGAAATCATTTGATGCATGCTAATTACAGATTTATATCATTCTTTATGGTTCTAGCCCTAGTCTCTACTAATACCGGCCTACCTGCAATAGTTTAGGAGTCCAGAAATCCTGATATGACTGATCTCCTAAATTTAGTAGCCTAAGACCAGTTATTAAGGAAGTTGCAATTTCTGCCTCCAGAAGACAACCACTTTGTTTGTGCAAAACAAAAGAAACATATTTTTATTGTTTATGGTTCTTTGCTTGTGAAATTCCTCACTTTGGTACTTCAAAAAGGAAAAAATCATAAGGGAAGATAAAGAAGACAGTGGCTGAAAACCAGGGGAGGAGGAGAAGGAAGGCTCTATTTCTTCCCACAAAGGTTTGTTGTGGACATGAAAGATTTATGCAGTAGAACAATCATATTGAGTTGCTTCCATTCCATATCTAATTAGAATAAAATTACATTAAGAAATTGAATATTTTTTTATTCCACTCAGTTCTATTATAAGTGACACTAAACTTCAACCGAATGCAATCAATCAGGGGAAAGACCTAATATTTCAAGCTGCTTTCAAACATTAACTGGTATTGACTAGCCTCAAAATAGCACGGATTCTTTGTACATAGTTGGTTGCACAGTATGTTGCAAGCAATGGATTGCAAACTAAATAAAGAAGGAAAATGCTTATAATATTTTTTCCTGATAAAAATAACAGATTATTGTGCTAGATCCTCATTTCAAACTTAGATTAGATATGTCGGACTCTCTGAGGTGGACCCATCCTGATCCCAGGAAGCTAGAGGCTGCAGTAGGGAACATCAAATATGACATATACAGCATACATTTTCTTTAAGCCAAAATTGCTGCTACCACAACTGTAACTGTGAAAGAAAAAGAAAACCCTGGAATCATCAATAAAGGGATTCGGAAGTCTATAGTCAAAGAAGGCCTTCACTGAGTTCTCACACTTCTAAGTACTTTAAGCATGAGACCTTGAGCATGCACCATGGTAACTGCCAATGGTAGTAGGTGAGAAGGGTCCAAAAGTCATTATGAAGCACACGGATGAGTGGACCCATTTGGCTGTCGACAGGATGGTCATTTCTCATGCAAAAGAAGTCATAGGAAGAGGGTCCCTGAAAAGGTGTCTCGAAGCAAAAGCCCTGCCTACTAAAGCATCTTATATTACATGCCTGACAAGATTAGTAAGAGATTACAGTAACCAGTTGTACTGTTTCAGGATTCATTGGTGCTACTCCAAGTCCACAAGGCTTGACAAGCAGCAGAAAGGCAGAAGTCTCAACATTAGTAGGCAGACTAAACTTCACTCTGAAAAGACACCTTGATTCAGCACTCTTAAATGAAGGTTCTTGAAGCCAAAAATGCAATCATCAACCTCCATATTTTTTTCCACCTAACAAATCTAAAGTAGAAATCTCTAAAAAAAGACTGGACTGACTATATGCATCCCTCCTCTAAGACATGAGGACATTGCATGTCTGACACCTTTTCTTTTTTCATCTGACATTTTTCACATTTTCTTTCTTCTTTTTTGCTTCTTACAGACTCTTCAAGCACACTGCAAACTAAATAATATCACAGTTTTCATCAAACTCTCTTTTGAAGTCAGAGTAAAATTAATTTTCTATTCTCAGCTATTACAGGTCATGATAAAAGCCAAAATCTGTTAAAAAAAGTATGTTGAAGGTGCCACCTCCCAACCGTAAGAACATAATAACAGCTGTACTGATTTGGACCAAGTGCCCATCTCCCCAGTATCTTGTCTCACACATTAGCCAGGAGAAGAAAAATACATATATCACCCATTTTCTTTGGCTATATGTGCAGATCCCTGCTCTGGGGACCTGACTCTTACCCTTCTGTACAAGCAAAAGGAGACTGGAAGAAGGTCACAATTATGTTACCTTTACCAGGACTTGAATCAACTTGCACAAATCCATCCAGTGCCATGGGAACTTCCACCACCCCAAGTAGCAGGAGGCAAGGACCCTGTGGGTCATGGGTACACCCCATGTCACTTTGATGTTATGTAAACCACCCAATGCTCCCAAACCACTTCACCTCATAACTATCCACAGTATCCCTTCAAAAAAAAAAAGGATTTTGAAAAAGAGGTGCAGCGCAGTCTTGTATTACTCAGTTTCCTCACCACTTTGCCCTTTCCTTTTCCCACTTATTTTTCTTACACAGGGGCTTCCCCCACACAGGTCTCTCCCTCCCTCATATACACGTCTTTCACTCACTCACCCCTAGCCCCCACAAATGAGCACACTGGCGTGGTCTGTCCTGTCCCTTGATCACAGGAAGGCATTTTGGTAGGTCACAGCTCTCTTATAGTACCTTGCAGGGATATGTGCTCCCCATGTTCCTCGTGCTGATCACAAGATGCTCCACCAAACCCATACTGGTGAGTGCTGAGCTGAGCTTTTCAAGGACCACTCATGACTCTTCAGATATCGCCCCTAAGTGGCAATGGTCTACCTGGAGCCCATCATGTTAAAATTGTCCCCCTTGTCTCCACCACCACATGCACCATTTTAAAAAACTTCATACTAAATTTCACCAGATATTTTGTCTCTCAGTCTTTTAAGACCCCTTTGCAGTTCATCACAGTCCAGACCTTGTCTTTACTACCTAAATTATTATCACCTAATCAATATAATTCTTGACTGCTCCTCCCAGCTTCAAATGAGGCAATATATAAAGCAACTTATTTTATTCTTTTTCCCTTCTCCTAAGTACGGATCACCTAAACTAAAAGTCAATAATAAGCTTCTACAGAGATTCTGCAAATCATTTCATATGAATCACAATATGAAAATTCACAATAGCATCCTAAAGTTTGTCTTGTTTATATTGATTGGAAAATCCACTTGCATTCCAGTACATATAATTTTTCCTACATTAAACATGATGATATTTTAGACATCTCTATTTTATTTTTACACAGAAAAGTTTCTTTCTTCAACAATTTTTGCCTTTGGTAGCACCCAATAAATGATGGAAAGATGAAAAAATTATGTAGTTTGGTCAGTCCTGTGTTATATACAAACAGAATTCTGTTTTGCTTCATGAGAAGGAGACAAACTAGATTTCAAAATATCTCATAAGTACAATTTGTTGATTTTGGTTTTTGACAGAGAAAGGGAAATGTGAGAAGAAAAAGGCATTTGCAAAAGGTTTTTTTTTTGTGATTTTGCTGCTTAATATTGTCAAATGAGTACAAAGCAATTCATTCCATTCATGATTAGTCTGAATATGAACAGAACAAACATTCTCTAAAATAATCCTCTATGAGAGCCTGTAATGCATTTAATATTAAAAAGGGAAGCTTCTGAAAAGAATGGAATTGTGAATGACTGTTATGACCTACTCACTATTATCACTGAAGCATTGCTACCAGAACTATAATTTAATCCATTCCTCATTAAAAATGCTTTATATTCTTTTGCATGGTTAAATTTTGTCCTCTGAAATTTAAAAGGATTTATGCTTGAAGGTTAACGTAGAACACAACATCATTATATCCACAAATTATAACTGTCCACCTATGAGAAAGAGTGTAGATAAGAATATACTTGTTAAATGAGAGAAGTAACACCACAGGAGAAATGAAGTTCACAACACAAATATCCTGGAAACAAATAAACTTAGCATTATATACTGGCTCTTATATTCAATTTAACACTGCTTATAATAAAATAACATATTGTTGTGTTAGAGATTATTACTGAGGCGACTGAGATTACTTCTGAATTCTGCATTGAAGTACTAGTACTGACTGAAGTCAGCAGAAGACTTCAAAGTGAACCAAGCTCTCGCTGAATCATACGGAGTACTGCTTTTTTATTTCATTTTTGACCTTTTCCAAATATAAATTTATTTCATGAAGTTCAGTGTTGACTTCCAAACTATGAAGTCAAAACTTGGTGAAAATCAGCATACTCTCGTAACTACTGCTGATTGACACAATTCTTTAAATATAATTATATTGCTCAAAGAAATAATTTTATTATCAATTGTTTTTAATCAAAAATGGAAAAGATATCATACAACACAATGAAACATGACTTCATTTGTAATCTCTGAAATATAATACTGCACAATATTTGTTATATGCACTGCAAAAATTAATGTAGCCACATTTATATTCAAAATGAATGATGCTTTTCTCCAAATCTCTCCTCTGAGATGTTGCAAAGATGACTCCTTTATTTTCAGTAAAGCCTTATAAATGAGATTTACTGACACGTTGGAAAGCATCAGTGAGAACTGACTTAGTCTTTTAAAGTAACAACACACAGTTGGCTGTGCACTACTCAAAAATATTCACACGTTTCCAAATCATTAGTGCAAATTAGGAATGATACATGACATATGTATCAAACGTCTCTTAGGCACAATCACATTCACTTGCTAATTATGCTTAGCCGTATTACTAACAACAACCAAGATATTCTCGACTGACACGTTACCTGGAAACAATTCAATCTAGTTTTGTGCTTCTTCAGTAGGCGTTCTTCCAAACTTTGTCTCCATTTAAAAACGGTAAGAAGCGATGGCCACTTCAGATGGTTAGGCTCTCGGGTTTTTCCTTTCTGCCCATCCAAAGAACACCTTTTCTGGCAATGCGGATGCAAAACCTCACGAGCTGTTGCTCTTAGACTAGGTACGCTTCCTCTGTGATTTATCAAGGTTGACTTCTTTACCACTAGATGGTTCATTTTTAATGCCAGTCTCCTGATAAATATATTTTCTCTCTCTTTTTTTTTGAAAAAATATATATATTTTTAAAAAGGGTTGGCTTACACTTTTGTTTTTCCAGCCCTATGAAGCAGTTTTGGTTTACTGTGTACTGTAGTATCCTGTTCTCTAACTAACCTATAAGAAGTTGTGCGCACAGTAATTTTGCTGTAATTTATGGTATCTGATGCTATTAATAGTACAGTCCCAAAGTCGGTGTCGGTCATGCGTGCACCACGAAATTGGTTATCGTTTTCATCTGGACCATTCGACAGCATCAGAGAAGGTCATAATCCATTATTAACAGCTCACACGAAACAGGCAGCGGGAAGCTCTACTCTCACTTCTCTGTTTGCCGCTGTTCCTCTTCTATTGCAATAATGTTACTGCTATCTATTTTATAGTTGTCAAAAGCAGATCACGGCATCAGCGCGATCATGCAGCATGAAAAATAACTCCATTGACATGTATTCAATGTGGCCAATAGAAATGTGGTAGCCTTATGAAAAAGCTGTAAAAATAAATAAATAAATACAAAGCTTCCTGAACATAGCTTGCAAAGCCACATAATTAAATGCCAGAGGGCTATAAATTCTGCTGGATGAGCTGTACTATTTTTTTTTTTAAATCAATCATGTAAGTCTGGAGCCCATGCAAGGATGCACATATCGCTGCACTACAAAACAATAGTAGGAAAGTAATGCCTAAAGGATAAGCTGTAGCTAATAAAGCTGTAATGGCGAAAAAGCTGTCTTTTTTTTTTTTTTTTTTTTTTTTTCATTTTCAAACTGACTGAAAATAGAATTGTCTGCAAATTTTGCAGCCTCAGACTTAAGTTTCTATAACTACCCAGGTTGATGTATTGTTAATTAGGATATGTTCTTGTTGCTCTCAAACAATTGTCTTTATTTCAGGCAACATTTGGCAGACAGGTTTTCTGTGAGTATGAACACTAAATAGATAATCAATATATAGAAAAGATATTTTTGCTTGGTTATTTTTAGGAGATGACTTAAAACACTTACTATCCAAACACCTATCTGCTGATATTACTGTCAACGAATGCAATATGAACTGGGATCGTCCTGAAAAAATTCTGATAACTCAAAGTTCTTGACAATTTTGATTTAAAACAGTAGGAAAGTTGAAAGAAAGATGACGTGTTATTGCTCTCTGTGAAGGAAAGGTGGCAGCAGATTAAAATTGCATTGTATAGCACCACAGAATCTACACGGAAATAAGAAAACTGTGGGTAAAACTAGAATGGCAGCATGCCCCCCAGATATCAAAGAAGAAAATCTGGAGATTTATGTTCATCAGAAAATAAACTTTGCCATTTATGGAAGGGTTTTTTTTAATTAGAAGTACAGGACTATAAAAGAAAAGAAACTTGGAGATACCTCTGGAAAATATCTCAGGTACATGCCTGAAAGCACCAAAAGACAGAAATTCCGTGATTTTACTAGGCAAGACTTTTTTTATGGGTGGGAGGGGAAAACAAAATATGAGTGTCAAAGTTTCAATATCTGATTTATTCTAGAGCAAATCTACTAAACTCCCCAAACTTTTAGAAATTAAGCTGTAAGCAATCCAAAAGGACTCTGTTAATCCCTCAAAGCATCACTTTCAAGTGGAAGTCCTCTGCTGCATACAGACAGATGAAATGAAATCATGACAATCAAGTAATACAAACTAACTTTATTATCAGATGGAAAGCCAAATAATTCAAGGAAAAACTACAGTTTTTGCTCAGCAAATTTTTGTCACGACTTGCATACCACTGGGCTTGAGTAAAGCATTTTACCATCTTCATTATCATCAGAACTTGTATAATTGTTTTTTGACAACATTTCTAAAGCAATGCTTTTGCTGAGTTTCAGCAATGAATTCACATGCCTGTTATGACATATTGTATAAAATTTTATGATTTCAGCTTTTGAATAAGAATCATAGTTTCACTTTCAAGCACAGAGAAAGTCATGCAGGACATCATCAGAAGACCATTTCAGTTAGAAATTACCCTGAAGGGGTTGTCTTCCTTTTTTCATATGCTATCCTGTCCTGACACTATTGGTAAATCTAACAACAACAAAAAATTTTTCTTACAAGCTTCCTTTAGGTTTTACATAACACTCATTGTGCTGTTTTCTAGGGCCAGTGCCTGAAGATAACTCACAAAAAATGAGTACTTGCCAACAGGAAATCTCAGCTGGAAAAACTCGAGCTGCAAACTAAGTTTTGGGTTGAAAAATTCAAAAACGCTGTGGATTGACCACTGAGAGTCCAGAAAAAAAGAAAAGAGAATGGCAAGACGTCTTGAAATCAGATATAAGGGGGAAAATTGATTTGTTAAATCTAGAGAGAAGAGGAGTCATAAAGAGGCATGATAGCCTTTAAATGTGGAAAAGATTGCTGCAAAGAAGTAGAGTCTAAGCTGTTTTATATATTTGCTCTACTAATAGTAAAGGTAAAGTTATTAAATTTCTAAAAATATATTTGGAATGAGAGTTTTCATAAATACCAGATGTGCTGGAGTAGATAGCCTGGGAAGACTATAAAAAAATGTTGAATTTTCAGAACATGTCAGAAAAACATCTGACAGGAATAGCTGATCTTTCTTGAATTAGAGGGATGGATAAGCTGAACTTTTTTGTTACCGCTGTTTTACTTCCTTTGATTTCTATTTACTAGTGGTTTACTTTCTGCAGACAATAAAGGAAATTAAGGACTTCTAAGCACTAGTTTTAATGATGAACAGCTCAAAAGAAGTCCTTTAATATAGAAATGAACGCAAAATAAAATTACACTATTACTTACTTGGAATGAACCTTTCTGATTTTATGCATAAATTCACTGACTCCTAAAAATGTAATGCAAATAAGAAAAAAAAATCCTATAATCAGAAAACTTCATCTTTACAAAAAATTCAAACATATATTTCCTGAAAAATAAACACCCAAAAAATTTAGTTTTCTCCTAAAATGAGAGGCTAAACAACACAGACTTAAGATAGTTTACAAAAGCAAAGGGGAGGCCAAACTCTCACTCATTTTCCAAAGTTTCACTATTTAAATCTCTAATTAGCTGGAAAGTCAAAAAGACACTAACGCTCCACGTGTCTTACTCCATGTACACCATATGCGTTTGAAAACAGTCATATTAACTGCTAGCATCCCAAACGAACAAACATTAACTTGTCTAGCTTTCTGAATTTAATCTTCTTGTCTTCAACATAATTTCTCAATATAACATCAGTGCAACTATCAGGTGTGTTGGGAGATACTGGCAGAACAGAAAAGAGTATTTCCTGAAATCTAGTTTTTGATGTACAACATTGCAAACACAGCGGATAACTAAGACTGTACATTCAAGTTTTAGTTTAAGTATATTAAGAACATGAAATAAAGAAATCTGGGATGAGATTCAGCTACCTATATACATACATACATGCATACATATACACACACGCACACACATATATATATCTAGCACCTTCTCAGATGCCTCACTGCAGCCTGCCTAGCCTCCAGCTGCACTCCAGAAAGCTCAAATTTCCTGAGAGTCCTATATCATATCTGCTACCTTATACAGATGTGTCAGATTCTCTAAGGTGTCTGAAATGCACTAGAGCCCTATGCCTAGGCACCTAAATCCTGCTGATAATATTTTAAAAGTCCTCTTAAGCAATTTATGTTTGCCTGTGTATTACAGTCACATAATGATAACTATATGTTAAATTCATTTGTTTGCCCCAAAGCCTTTGCAATGGGCAAAAAGAACTGGCCTATTCCTTAGTGAGCTTCTGGGTCTCTAAGGCAGCATGGGTTAAAATATCAGCAGCAGAAAGCACATTTATTTAGATTACTGCCATCAAGAATTTGGAAAGCCTAGGGAAATGAAAAAAAACAAGGAGACACAAACATATACACACATACACACAAAAGAGAGGGGGAGAAAAAAAGCAAGAGATAAGAGAGAAACTCCTCTTAAGTCAGTAATAAAAGCAAAGTAATAAATTCACCTTTCAACACTAACTGGGAGCCAGTCTCTACCAGTTTTTCAAGAAAGCTTGAAGATCAAAGAAATATAAATAAAATCTGGCTAGGGTAAGTATGCTAATGTGCCCCTACTTTAGAAGAAAAGTAATCAATAAAAAAGAAGCAGGGACAGGAAAAATGGAGATATAAAGTAAAAAAGTGCCATCAGAGAACTGGATAAAAAGATAAAAATCTTCCCTGCATCATTCTTGAAAATCTTAATATAGAGATGGTAGTGTGTATTTCATTAAAAAAGAAGTAAATTAAAATAAAATATAATATTTTTTTAAAATCAAAAAAATTCTCTGAGCTGAAAAGCTGGAGGCTGGAAAAATACTATCACATGCACATTCTCAGCTCCTGTACAGCTCCCAGGCCACCTGTTGTCATGGCCACTGCTGTGGGCAGGATGCTGAACAAGATGGACCCACTAGCCTGACCCAGTTTAGCTCTTCTTCTACTTAATTAAAATTAAAATAATATGTTCTATGTGTGTGACCTAATATGTGTGACCACCACCTTCTTTCTTTACTTTGTTGATACAGGAAAAAAAAAAAAAAAAAAAAAAAAAAGATTAAAAATGAAGCAGAAGAGCCTCATGTGACACAGTGGACATGACTGCTGTTTGAATCTGTTCCCTTACTCTCCTTTGCCCTCCTCAGAGCCCAGCAACAATTCCTGTTCTTACCTCTCAGGCTCTACTTTTCTGCTTCCAGAGGGTTTAATATAACATTTTTTCTGAAGTCACAAACATTGCTGGAACCTTAATCTCATATTTCAAAGTTTATTCAGAGCTGCTGGCTATCCCACAGGTAGGTATCTGTCACAGTGCCACCAACCTTTTCACCTTCCCAGTGATAGCAGCCAAGAGGGCATTTCTTCCCTTTCTTCCCAAACCTGGTCTTAGTTTAATGGTCCAGTTTAAAAGCAGTTTCCTTCATGACCCTGCCAGCAAAAGTACCTGTCTCTTCTCCATTTTTTCCTCACTTATGGCCCTCCCTACTCCCTTTGTGTAACTCTGCAATATGGTATCATGCCCTGTAGCAGTTGCACTGTACAACTGTGTCTTGCAATTCTCTCTCATTTTTGTTGCAAAACCTGAACAACCCTTTTCAGACTTTTCCTATACCTCTAAGGGAAGGTATTAGCACATCATAATTATTCCTAACTTTTATTCATATCTACTAGCAACCTTTCTTTTAATGCATTAATTATTGATATCTCTTAGGCTAGATCATTACTGGAATCATAGAATCAGTAAGGTTGGAAGGGACCTCTGGAGATCATCTAGTCCAACCCCCCTGCTCAAGCAGGGTCACCTAGAGCATGGTAGACAGGGTTGCATCCAGGCGGGCCTTGAAGACCTCCAGAGAAGGAGACTCCACAACCTCTCTGGGCAACCTGGTTCAGGGCTCCGTCACTCTCACAGGGAAGAAATTCCCCCTCACGGTCAGGTGGGACTTCCTGTGCTTCAATTTCTGCCCATTGCCTCTTGTCCTGTCACATGGGACAACTGAAAAGAGTTTGTCCCCATCCCCTTGACACCCTCCCTTCAGGTACTTGTACACATTGATCAGATCACCCTCAGGCTTCTCTTCCCCAGGCTGAAGAGGCCCAGCTCTCGCAGCCGTTCCTCCTAGGGCAGGTGCTTCAGCCCTCTGATCATCTTTGCAGCCCTACACTGGACTCTCTGCAGTAGCTCCATGTGTGTCTTGTCCTGGGGAGCCCAGAACTGGACACAGGACTTGAGATGAGGCCTCCCCGGGGCTGAGGAGAGGGGCAGGATCACCTCCCTGCACCTGCTGGCAACACTCTTCCTAATGCACCCCAGGAGACCATTGGCTTTCTTGGCCACAAGAGCACATTGCTGGCTCTGGGTCAACTTGTCATCTGCCAGCACTCCCAGGTCCTTCTCTGCAGAGCTGCTCTCCACAAGGTCAGCCCCCAGCCTGTACTGGTGCCTAGAGTTATTTTTCCCTACGTGCAGGATTCTGCACTTGCCCTTGTTGAACCTCAGGAGGTTCCTCTCTCTGCCCAACTCTCCAGCCTATCCACGTCTCTCTGAATGGCAGCACAGCCCTCTGCTCCTGGGAGCTGCTCCTCCCAGTTTGGGATCATCATTAAACTTGCTGAGGAGGCACTCCATCCCCTCATCCATGTCATTGATGAAAAAGGTGAACAGGACTGGCCCCAGTAACTGAGCCCTGAGGAAGTCCAGTAGCCACAGGTCTCCAACTAGACTCCATGCCACTGACGACGACCCTCTGAGCTCTGCCTTGCAGCCAGTTCTCAATCCACCTCACTGTTCACTTGTCTAACCCACACTTCCTGAGCTTATCTAGGAGGATGTTATGGGAGACAGTGTCAAAAGCCTTGCTGAAGTCAAGGTACACAACGTCCACTGCTCTGCCCTCATCTACCCAGCCAGTCACTCCATCCTAGAAGGCTATCGGATTGGTCAAGCAGGATTTCCCCTTGGTGAATCCATGCTGGCTACTCCTGATCACCTTCTTTTCCTCCATATGTCTGGAGATGACCACCAGAAGGAGCTGTTCCATCATCTTTCCAGGGATGGAGGTGACTAGGCTGACCGGCCTAGAGTTGCCTGGGTCCTCCTTCTTGACCTTCTTGAAGACTGGAGTGACATTGGCTTTCTTCCAGTCCTCAGACACCTCTCCAGATCTCCAGGACCTTTCGAAGATGATGGAGAGCGGCCTGGCAACAACATCTGCCAGCTCCCTCAGGACCCGTGGGAGCATCCCATCTGGGCCCATGGATTTGTGGATGTCAAGTTTGTCCAGAAGATCTCTAATCCCTTTCCTCTTCAACCAAAGGAAAGTCTTCCCTTCTCCAGACTTTCTCCCTCACATCCAGGCTCTGGGATTCACAAGGGCTGCCCTGAGCAGTGAAGGCTGAGGCACAGAAGGCATTCAGTAATTCTGCCTTCTCTGAATCCTTTGTCACCAGGGCCCTTGCCCCATTCAATAGCAGGCCCACATTTTCCTTAGTCCTCCTCTTGCTGTTGGAGACGTTATCAGTTTCACCACAAGATTATGTAGCTTTCATTATTTTCTACCACGAGAGATTTCTGTTTCATAATAATAAGAATGGAGCTAACAGATCGACTAATCTGCTGCTTAAATAATGCTTGAATTTTTGTCCAAGACAGATTACACCTTGCTGAAGTAGACGCAATGCTTCACATTAACCCATTCCTCCAATATAGAAAGAGAACAGGGCTATAAGGACGAGTATCTTTTTTATTTCTTTTAATAATTTTATTGAAGCATTGGATCTATCTAGTAAAAATTGCTGCCATAAATGTTACAAAACAGAGTTTATCCCACTCAAGTGTTCTAAACAACCTGATATTAAACAGTCAAAGAGTACAAAGAAACACATGCAATGAGTGGCCTTTCTCAACTGTTATTTAAAAGATCATTAATTGAACAACCTAAAATTAAGACTGTGCTTTTTATAATAGCCACAATTTTTATATTTCAGTGACAAAACTCTCACATCTTTGCCGGTGTTTCTTTTTCCCTTCCCTCCCCCCAAATAAATGTACTGTAAAGTGCTTACTGGCTTATACACTTACCAATTTTTATTTCATGTCAGAAATTATTTATCACCATGGCAATGAAATGAAAATGCTTATTATCTATATGGCATTTTGAAGGCTAGTCAAACCTTGCTACACTCATCCTTGCAGTTCGTTGGAAAGCAGACAGAAATTATTCTAATACCATCAGTAACTAAACTGGGATTCTATGACCTTCTGAATACTACACTGAAACCTAAATGAAGATTTTACTCTCTCTAGATATGACTGATGGCCTCATCACCACAAGATTTTAATTAAGTGATTATTTCAAGTGTATTAGCTCAGTTTTTAGAAATTTTTATAGTGTTCATCACTGTCATAACTAAGCATCTGTATTACAATACAGCTTAAATAATTCATCTATATTCAATTCACAAGTTAGTCACATTCTAAGCATTTTTATTCTTGACAAATCTTTTGTTTGTAATGGTTTAAAATGTTTAAAAAGGTACTAAAGCAGCCAGATTTATCCTTTGGAATAATTTCCCACAGCTCTTTTCACTGGAATCAGCATAAGCAGCTGTGAAATATAATCAGCACCATTTTGATAACTGACATTTTTGTGCTTTGTGAAATCAGAATATTAACACATCGCTCTTCATGTCAAACCGCACTTCAAAGTTCCTTTGATTTACTAAGTGCATCTGTCTCCTCGCAGAGCAATCTTACACACAACTTTTAATTTGAACTAAGACACCAGTGCTAAATATTCAAATCTTTAAGTCTCTGTCTTAGTTTCTTCATTTGTTTACAGGAGATGATTGCGGTTAATATGGTAGTATCAAAATTGCAAGAATTGTTCTTAGTTTCTAAACTGATCTATCTATATTAAGCTATTCATATATATATATATATATATACACACACATACATACATGCATATATAGATAGGCATGTGAATGTGCATATGCGTATCTATATCATCTGTATCTATATTTTTATATCTGTGTGCATGTACACGTGTAACATCCAAAGAGGAAAAGTAAGAACTGGAGAGGAAGGCCAGGCAGCTCCTTTACAACCCATAGCTGGCTGCAAGATAGGAGTATAAGGGAAGATGCAGGAGGTCTGCAGTTACCGCAGTTGCTTTCCCGAGTCTAGGTGATGCCGATTATCACAGTGGGTATCTTCAAATCAAGGTGTTTGTAAAAAAAGACTACAAATTATAGTCACAAAGTGCTTTCTGCTTTTAAGTTATTCTTAAGCATGCAAAATAAGAAAAAGAATCAGAAATCTCAAACACTTGCTCCAAAATGCCCATATACCTCTGTTAGTGGATTGCATAAGGACTTTTATTCAAATAAGTTTACATTAGTTTGCAATGGGGTCTTTCATGAAGGGCTGAATGGAAAAGACTAGGGAAGGATGCCACAAGTTCTTTTCAAAACTATTTTTCTGTGTTTCCGTTACAGTAAATACATCCTCTCTGCTGCCTCAGGAAGTTGAGACACAGAAATATTTTTTGCAATCTACTTTATACTTTCATAAAAATAGTCTGCAATTCAGAGTCCTTCAGCTGCAGTTGCATCTGGCTCCTGTAAGTTGCCCTGCAGAACTTAGTTACAACCGGGACAGAGTAGAACACTTTGGGACATGTCTTTCCTTTAGGATAAACAAGGAAAATGCCCGAGTTTCAAACAGGTACCAGACACTGTAACCCTATTGCTAAACGAGAAATCAATCACAGTAGCTCCCAGGTCTATAAAAAGCATCAGGCAGGAGAGAAGTTGCGAACTGTTGAACAAGGTCTATGTAGCCATGTCGAATGGAAGGAGCCTTAACAAGTTTCTCCCTCACTCTTTTATGAGCATCGTAGATCAAAATCTTATTAGTATGATACTCGAATTGTAGGAACATGTGCACAATAGAACAGCTGCATTTGCATTCAAAGTTTTATTTCTGGGTAAAGGATAGTTTCAATTTTTGTTTTATGAGTCTGAAAAATATACGTTTTTTTTTTCTATTAACTCTTGGCCCCCAAAGCTTTGCACAAGTTCCTTCTCTGCCTGATCATACAAAAATATCAAAGAACTTCTTTGAGCTTTGAGTTCCTGTCCATCTCTTGTATTATGAACTGTTTTACCATGCAAAAATGGAATAGTAAAGGTTTTGTTCAAAATTTGTTCTGGTAAGCTCCCAAAGTATCAGGGGGTAGTTTCAATTCTGGGTTGTATATATAGGTCAGTGATATAGGGCTTTAGTTATGTTGTTTTCACCAGTATCAACAGGAGCTGCATAGCTACAACTCCCCACAGCAACTTGATATTACAATTATTCCAGTAAAACTAAATTATTGCTTACCTAGAGCCAAGAACAAGATAGAAAATTTGCAATGAAAGCAATAAAGACTGTAATAGCATGATGTACAGTGTTAAAAAATGTATCGTTAAGCTTGAATAAGAATAATAAAATCAGATTGCCAATTTCATTATTGCAGAACTGTTAATACTGAAGTCAGATGAGTTACTTTATATCATTTATTTGAGTGGAATTTATCTTTGAACCGCAGCTGAGATTTTTGTCTGAATGCATTTTGCAGTTTCTCACCAAAGTTTTCTTTTATTAACCATTCATATAAAACACAAACAACTTTCAGCATATCTGAATCTTATTTCAAAGGGAATAGGAGTCCAAATCAAGTTTGAACACCTTCTGTACTAGGCAGTGCATTAAAAAAGTAATCCCTCTCTCCAAGGGAGTGTACAGCAAAATGATCCACGACATACGATAGTAAGAAAAAGGGAAATAAAGACATGAGGCAACTTGCAAAGGAAGCTCTAGGCATAGCATCTCACTCTCTTGGCTTCCAGTGCAATTCTCCGTAACGGGTCAAGGTGACCTTGCAAAGCTAGAATTAAGATTTTCAATTAGAACACTCTTGTGTGAATTGAATATGTCCTCAATTATACTTCAAAAAATAATTTTGCCTACCAAGCAGCAAAAAAGTATTTTTTCCTTATTTGGGAAACATTTAGCTTTCTGATGAGTATGAATTCCTTGTTCTCCAAGGAAACGACAGGACAGGTCTGAGGGTAAAGTTTGGCCTTCTCTGCCATGTATTCCTATTGAACAACCATTCTAGCATGGATGTGCTTGTCCTCTAGATGCTCATAAAAATAAAGAGCTGAAAAATTTCTCAGTATTTTCTGAATTTTTGAAAGATGAACAAAGTGTTCCTTCATGGTTCTTTGCTTTAAGGCCCTGTAATCGTATGATCATATATTCCTTCCTTGAAAAAGCAGGACAATACATTCACTCTGCCTGTAATGAGACCATTACAAGTAAGATAACTTTCAACAATACTTATACATTTCAGGCTGTTCAGTATTAATTTATGAAGCCATATTACCATTCACCTTAGGGGGATTGGTACCGACTGAAAATAAGAACGTTTTCAATGTGATCTCTGATAGACACACTACGCAAGTATTTAAAGTTAAAAAGAGAATACTCTAGTCTGTGGAAGGGGGAATCCAAACATGAAGGTCTAATAAAAATCTTACTAGATTCTATTCACAGAAGTGATAGGCTTTTTCAAGATATTTATATAATGAAATGTTCTTGTGCCAAAGTGGGCTGTTCTTACAGTATAAACCAAAGCACACAGAGAGAGCACATCTGTACTGCTGCATTTGGTGCTTGTAATAGGAGATAGCTATGGGATGAAGTAACTAATATCACCTCTTCTTTTTTTTAGTAGTAGTAGTAGTAGTAGTAACTGCAAGGATTAAGGGAAATCTGGTAGCTCTAGAAAATAGTTTCATCAGAGTGGGGAAAAGTATCCTATTAAGCATTCTTGGTGATCTCAGCACTAAATTACCCCAAGAACTGCAAGCATCAGCATTGTATCAGTTTTCCATAAATTTTCCTCCATTAGTGTAGGAAGTTTCACAAACAAGGTAAAATTCAACTTCCAAAGTTTTCCAAAGATTTCATATCCTGAAAGATGGACAAATAGAAAACATCTGCAACCAAATGTTACCTAGGACACAAAAGAAAAAAAAATCATAAGTCTGGACTTATCCACAGAGCAGAAAAGGAAACCAAAAACCTCACCTCAGCAGATGACAGCAGCTACACCGAGGAAGCCGAGGAGAAGCATAACTAACAAGGAAGACTGAATAATTCAAGGCATCTTTCATACCTCACGGCAAGGTTCACAGCGCAGCACGGGGAACACCTCAGTTACTGATACGCGTTCCCCTCCGGGGAGCCGTGCAAGTTAACCTGCACCGTTACTGCAGCAGAGCATCACTTTAATAAAGCTATTTTAGTAGCACTTGCTATAAATCCTTAGACACAAACAAGAACAGAATAAGAAAAACAAGGCGGGAAATAGGATCTCAGCTCAAAAACAGTATTTTGTAGCCTTGGGATGGATGTAAACTTTCTTCACAAGGTTACCCCATCTGAAAATTTCCTATTTCTCCTTCCAGTTATCTAGAGACAGTGCATATTGACAGAATGATAACACGAATTTCAATGCGTGACATTTCTCTGTTTAGAAGTAGGTTATTTAATGTAAAGCAGCATATGGCATTATAAAAAATGAGTGACATTTTTGACCAAAAAGGATTTGCAGGCAGAGGGGAGTGTCAGTAAAGCAACAGGGGAAAAACTTGATTGTTTTTTGCTTACCAACCTTAAAACCTCAGTTTATGCCACAAGCAACGAGCGATAACAAAATTGGGCTAGCCTTTACTTGCCAGTTGTATATCACAGGTTGTTGTGAGAGATCAGAAAAGGAGAAAAAAAGGAGAAATTCTCTTTTCTTAGGCACACATATATTCACTGTGGTGCACTGTTCAGTCCACACACCTCACTGCTTTCCCACTCCATCCTGACTTCTGTATTTGACACCATGCATTTGGCCCAAACCTGCAAATTCTTTACCTCCTGACTTGCTCTCAGTAGCAAAAACTACCTTTGGGTGCAAGTGTTCACAGAGTCAGTCTGGGCAAAGATGACCCGAAGTCTTATAAACACCCAAACTCAGTTAATCTATTCTAGATTAGATAGTGTTTTGTCACACATTAGGGAAACAAAGTTTGGTATATCAAAACTTGTTCTGAATGCATTAAAGGTAAGTAAGAACACCATAAAACCACTTCTGTGATTGATTTATATTTTAAGTCTCATCTGAGAATATTTTAAAGAAGTTGTGTACTTTTCAATTGTCTCTTCTATTAAAGACTTTCCTTATTACTAATTCATAAAAAAAAAAAAAGGTTATCTCCTATGTCATCCATTCAACATATCTGCAAAATTAGCATGGTATTCCTCAGGAAAAGCGAACAGCCTTGACAGCTTCTGCTATCCTTTAACAGAAAAAATATTTTAAAAATCCCTCTTTCTGATATTTTATCAAATGATCTGAAGAACAGTCACATCTAAAACCTAGGTTAATGCATGTATACCTGTGTTATTCATAACTTCAAAGAAAACTTCAATATCCATAAGAAGATCTAAAAACCAATACTATCAAAAATCTTCACCGTGATAGTAAGTAAGGAAAACAGGCAAAGAATATAACATTTAAAAATATTCCAAGGTCTCTTTCAGAGGAGAAAGAGTGGCGACATTGCAGAATTCATAAACAAGTGAGAAACACGGTCGGCAAACATCACCACAAAAATGTGATATTGCACCAACTTGAAACCCATACTCCCTGTTCTTGCTGCAAGAGCTGGACATCGTGGCAAACTCATTGGCAATCCCAGCACGAGTAGCAAGCTCAGAATATGTCATAATGATTTGAGGAGCTCGTATAAAATCAGATACTATCATGAATCAACAGGAGTATACAGTAAATAGACACAAGGCAAAGTTGTACTGGCTTAGGTGGCCCACCAGCTATCAAAAACTCATATTCTCTTAGGTGGCTATAAAGAACCAGGCATTTTTGTTTCTTCCTTAGGTTCTGTTTTGCTAGCAAAAACAAAAGATACAAAATCATCTTTTAGCCTCTGCTTCCAGCAGTGCTGCCTTGTCGTAGGACACCAATTCCATCATGAACTTCTCTGAACATCAGTTCCCTTCTGTAAGAGGGATCACACTTAAAAGAGAAGTTAAGCTAGAAACCCCACTTAAAAACTGCAGAACCGCAGCCTTTCTTCTGGATGACAGCTAGCACTTCAAAGAAAAGGCACATGAAAATCAAGAAAGGGCAAAAGGCAGCTATATTACAACGCAACTGCATAGGTTATTTCAAACTCAACAGTGCTCAAAACAAATTTTACAAGACGAAGGGGCCTGCCATTGCGGTTGGGGCCAGCACCAGCAGCGCCGAGACCCGTGGTGGAAGAAGCAATCACTGGCAGTGCTCTCCCTCCGTGCCAAGCCACGTCAGAGCCCAGCAGACCCTACACAGCCCTGCCCTACGTCATTAGGACACCGAGTTACCAGGACTATTGAATCTTTCTCTTCAGACTCCACGTCATGGTCAAAAAATGTCCAGCAACAGGCCAGAAGAGATTATGGAATATCCCACTTAAAAGGTGATGTTTTATTACCTGAACAGTTTACCACATATTCATTAACTCAAATACAAGCAGCTGCTATGCAAGAATATGTTTTTCTGAAAATAGAGACTGTTGGCTGAATCTATTTTAAACCATGCAAAGTGGAACGGTTTGTCTAGATGCAGTAATTCAAGTACTTTATAAAAACCTTCATAGTGTTTTTTCCCTAAAGCAGTGAGAGAAATAACTAGTAGAAAAAGACTCAAAAATGTAAACTAAAGCAATCTGTAGATTAACAAATATTATTATTAACAACATATTCAGTGTAGTATTTTGAGACTAACTCGTAACTGAGAGCAGAATTGAAGGTTGTCACTTCACAACAGTACTGCTGTACTAATAGTACAGTATTGACCATTTAAAAATTCAGGATCTAATGTTGACTTAACCTCTCTACACCTGATAGTATTATGTTTAATTACATGATCACATTCTATTCCTTAAATATATATATTTTCAAATACATTCAACCAAACTTATAAAGTATCTCAAACCACTGTATACCAGATGATACATTATGAAATCCATCTATATGAAAAGTATACAATACTCCCTAATGATAACACTTGATCTTTGTAACAAAGATTAATGATAAAAACCTTATCAGCTGATACACTAAGCAAGTGAATGACTTGCAGAATAGCAGCTTTAAAGAAGTAGCTTTCTGCTTGCTAATAAACTGCATGGTAGACCAAATTTTTCAACTCAAAAATCACAAGTAGCTTTATTCACATAAGACAAAGGAAGTTACTCATATGCTTGCTTGCTTGCTTTCTGTCTTTCTTTTTCTTTCTTTTTCTTTCTTTTTCAAATTTATTACCAAGAACTATCATTTCATAAAACAGAAATATACCTAAAGAAATTCCACATCAGTGAAGATTACCTGGACAATCACATTTAAGTACAGAAGAACTAAAAAAAGGCTGAAACACTTCGGCTTAAAGAATAAATATGATCATAAATTGATATAAAGCTGTGTAAGTAGACATTTCAGAAGTTTATAAAAATAAAAAAAAATGTAGAGCACTAAATTCACTTAAAAAAATCTCTGGAAAGGAAGAATAAGAAGTATTTTGAAAAAAATAACCTCATTACTGGATGATATTCTAATGCTTCAGATATGTTGGTTCTGCCATTTATACTGAGCTTAACAAGATAAGCCATAGGCAAGCCAAAAATCATATTACCCATTTTTAAAATGTGAGAGCATTATCTTTCTTTTTCTTTTTAATCATTATCACAATAAATCTTCATTTTAATACTGCATTTGTGCTGCTCAGGAAGTCTTCAAAATGGTCATTTAGTAAAGATAATGTAGCTTTTTATTGGAACATTTAAAGGTATTGATTTTAGTAAAGATCAGCTTCTTTGTTATAATTAGAGAGCTCTTGAAAAGCTTCTGCAACAATATAAACCTTTTATTATCAAGTACCAAGTGCACACTATATTTTTTCATCTCATTCACATGCTGCTGAAATTTTCCAATATGGGAAAAGGAAACAAGATACAAAAAAGGAGACGAGGAACGAAAAGGTCTTGGCATGTGTCTAGGTTTCAAGATATGGTCAGACACATACTTTTGTTGATTGTCAGCCATGTATCTAGTTCAAAAAAGTACTCTAATACCTATTATAATTTATCCCTAGTGATTATGAACTATCCTTTTTAATTAAAGGAAAAAAGATAGGGGGAAATTGTTAGGTGTAAAATAAGAAGGGGGGAAAAAACACTGTTGATGGATCCATTTTTATTATGCAGGCAAGTTAAAAAATTGCAACCTCTGACACAAAAGTAGACTGCTACATAGGCAGGCTAGGATTTGTATTCCTGTTTTATGCTCTCCCAGGACAAACAAGAACTGCTGATTCTGAAACTTTTGACTAAAGTAGAGTATAGGAATTAATATTAATCACTTGTTTTGGAATTATCAAGACTGTAATTTGTGCCGGCTTTTGTGATATGTATATAAGGTCTCCAGGGAGCTGCAGTATATTACCTACTCAGGAAATAAGTCTTAAAGAGGCATGTGCCTGCCTACAAATGATTAGCATAAATAGGGAGATCACACATGAGAACGAGCAGCTGAATTCTGGCAGATACAATTAAAATCAATAGTTCAGTCATATATAGCAGGCTAAGATGTGAAATAAATTTTGCATCGAATGCAGACACCTAGATCACTATTAATTAGAATTTCTATTTCTGAACTGTTGGAGAAGTGCTGAATGCAGTAGTTGAGGTTTATGACCTTATTCAATTTGAAATTCAAAATATAAATGTTTTCAAATACATGCACTGCAGACACTGTAGGAAGTGCGGTATCATACTCAAAATATCCATCTCTATTTTCTATTAGTGTTAACATTTTTTCTGCTGAGATTTTGACTTTTAGTCAACCAATTGCTGGATTTGCTTTGCATAATTTTAGGAAACTTGGAAAAGGCAGTGAGAAACTGCTGACATAAGGTTTGTTCCCCGGGAAAATCATGGTACCTTAAATTGTTCCCACTGCTAACTGCAAAGACTTACTGCTATACATATGCTAGAGATGGTCGTTCAGACAATTAAAGTCCTACATGATTTCATGTAAGGTTTCAGAGAGGAGGCCTTTCTGAGAGGTGGTGGTTTGCACGGCAGGTTTTATGCGAAACGCTGCAGAAGAGCACCTTGTTCCCTTCGACCATCCCATCCATGTGGGAAAGAGGAACGTAGGTAGTAGGACCTAGACAGCTTGCAGTTAACTTTAATTGCCTAAGTTAGGAGCCTAGTCAATGTTGTCTCCCCATATGGTGAATAAAGCGTTTCCAGAAAGCAACTCAGGGTATCTAAAATATGAATCACACCTGGTTGTGCCCTTCTCCGTCGATTAAAGGGGGGTGGCGTGACTGTACTCCAACCTTAGGGCTGAGTGAGGTGAGCTCAGGCCCACAGCTAAACACTACAAGCTATGCCCTCCTTACTGAACCAAGGCACAGGCATGCAATATTTTTCTACTTTGTCCTTATTTTAATTATATATAAATGTAATTAATGTCAATTATATTTAAATACAGTTAAATAAAGTACAGGTATTTGTGGCATAAAGGTGTCTATACCATAATCCGTATTCCATCTATTGTTCCCCAGAAGTGCGGGTGTAGAGCTGTCCAACCAACCATGACAGCCCATGGTGCTGAAAGTGCACCTAGAAAGACAACTTCCATCTTAGAAGAGTGTACGGCCTAAATTGCAAATAAAAGTGTAAAAGGAGAAGGAAGAGGAGAACCTGGAGAGGAGGTTGGAACGAAACAAAGATGTCCCACCTCACTGATTGCTTCTCCAGTGTACATCGTTTGCAAATACAGATTTTGAGCTTCTTGTATTCTCTTCCAAAATCATAGACATATGCACACAAATGTGTATCTTGTGAGTTTTTGAATATATAGATTATATAGGAATTCTTACATATCATAATGATTTAACGTGACTAATGTTGTCACATATCCTTGCTTTCCTATTTTTCTGTGTGATGTAAGGTTAGATTTTTTTAGCATCCATTTGGGTTTGTCATATCATATCTACAACCATGTGTAAAATACTGTTTCCCAGGTTACATTCACTGAAATATTATTTTTTTATTTTTTACTCAAAACTGCTTTTTACTCATTGTGATGAGTGAGCCTCGTACTAAGTGGGTATTTTGATGGAGTCTTCGCAGGAAAATTAGATCTACCAAAAAACTTGAATGAAAAAGAAGCAGAAAGAGATTTTAATTTATGTCTATATATATTATTTAAGACACTAAATGAGTTTTCTTGTTTCCAATCTACATAATAACGTTTGATTAGCAGCTAGTAATACTATATCAAATGACTTTAGATATAGATTCTCTTACTAAGATTTATTCCCATTTATCTAAGTTCTTGCTACCAGGATGTGAGACATTTTATATTCCAAAAGTTCTTCTTATAAAAAGTCTAAAACATGAATGTGAAATTTGGATCATTTAAATATTCAATTTGTTCATGGTACAGAAAAACATCCTACATGACTGACTGATCATCTATAATCTCTTCTGCACAGAAAAAGAAAAGAAAAGTTTACAGAGTGACAGAACAAGTTCATCACTCTATTTTCCATTTTTAGATCACGTCATGGATTTATTTTTACCTATGCGCTTTAATTAAAAAAAAAAAAAATGCACACACATTGAGGAGCCGCCCAATGGTAGTGCATACTTTAATCCTTTAATTTCCTTTAATCCTGTATTTGAAATATCAATTTGTAATATCAGTGAAAGTAACACAGCTTTCGCCCACAACTTGACTGTATAAGTATACTAACGTATGCAGTTATGATTGGTACTGGTGATAACGCCACAGCTTTTAAGCAATTAGGGAAAACAGCTTGATCTCAGATCTTCCTTATTAAATCTTCACTAGTCACAGGAAGACTGCTAGATTCCTGATCTGTTTTTTCCCAGCATGGTCCAAGACTCTCTGAAGATCCTTCTAAAATCTGCAAAAACTAAGTCCCTTCTACGTGGCATATGCAACCTGGTTTTAAGAGTTGAAAAAGAATCTGGATTGATTGACAAGACAGAAAGCACAAGAAGCCTGGGACGGGGCAGTATCTGTAAATCTTTATGATAATTCAATGAAAAATGTAAGTCAGTACTTCAGGGTTTCGTGACGAATATCCTAAAAAGCGGATACTCACTACTTTTACTGAATCTTAAAGCTATCGGCTAAAGCTATTAAAAGATTTCTATCAGAAGATCAGAATTGTTGAATGGTGCCAAATTAGTCTGTAAGAAAACATCCATAGGCATTCAATATACTATTTGTCCTAGATAACAGAAACATTTCAGAAACATGCTTTAGCTGTGCTAACACACAACTAAACTGTACTGAAATTCCCAGCCTTTGATTTCTAGAATACAGACAGCACTAAATATTCTCTAGCTGTGAAAGCTTCTCATTTTGAAATAATTTCCTACTTCTTATGCTGTGCACAGAAGAGGAAGTATTGGCAACAAACAGATGACACTGGATCCTAAGAGTCTGAGGTTAGCAGCATACTAGATTTGAACAAACTCATTAATCCAGCATAAGTTTTCAGCATTCAGCTATTGTCAGAGGTGCAGAAGGACAATTAAAAAACAAAACCAGCTAGACAATAGGTTACTTACATGATATCCTGCTACTCAATATCTGACTCAAGAACAATCCCATTTGTCAAAATACATTTTTTAAAAAATGTAATTTTGTTCCAGGATAAAATAAAATGCAATTTTGTGAACTGCAGAGAGATTCTCAAATGATTTACAGCATGATATCATGGGTTCCAAAAACAGAGTAGTAGCCTGAATGCATTAATTTCAGAACGTTAAAAAAATCAAACCATTATGAGGAGATATGTTCTAATGGAAAAGTTGTTTTGCTGACAATACTTGCACATCAGGATATGGAACTATTTTACTATTACTATTTGTTGACAAAAGCTCCTTCCTCTTGTCAACAGTACACATATGGATATATCCTTGCTGTGGCTTGCTGTGTCCTTTGATAAACTAGTCTAAATGAACTGCTACTCATCTGCGTTTTTCAGTTTGCAGGTGTAACTTTTAGCACAGGCTCAGCTCAAGGCTCATATTCTGGGTTCATAACAAGATCACTTAGACTCTATAGCATACTTGTTCCATTAACTGATGAATAAACTAGTCCAAAGCACTTGAGAAATCTACTCAGAAAATCAAGGGGAAAGGGGAACAATCAAGAAATTCATGTAACTATTGCAAATTATCTTTTACACACTGGGGATTCTGATTCAGTGATATATGATGAATTGCTATTTAATAATGTATTTTTTATCCATAATTCCTGAAAATTACCTATCGTTACTTGTAATTATACTAAAGTATATATTTTTCTCTTTAGGACTACAAGTTCTCCTTTGGAAATAGTCAAAGAGTTTGGGAAAACAATTATTTATGAGCAATGAAAAAGGTATACTGTTGCCATAATCTGAAAAATTGAAGAAGACATTTAAAGGTAAGTTTTGGGAATTGCTTTATCTGAAGTTGCATACCATGAGTTCAAACACTGTACCACGCTGTGCATTCAAGGTGTCTTAGTTTCTTACCTGACATGTTTCTCTTGGCTCTGCCAAGGGCTGGAAATCTGACCCCTTCATTTTGCTGATGTGGCTTTTGCTCAGGTTACCATCAAGATTCCACCTTATAAATCTAAGGACATTTACTTGGTCTCTTCTCTATTCTCCACTTTCTCATGCATCTCTGTTTTACCTTACAAATTTCCAGTCTCCTTTAGTGATTGCCTGCCTTTGCCACTTCTGTAATTCACTCATTCTCCGATGTCCTTTATCCTTCTTTTCTGTAAAATCACCCCTGACTATTTGGCCCTTTCCTATTCTTTCAGTTGGTATCCATAGTCAACTCTGTGCATCTTCTTCTTCGTTCTTAATCTATTTAATTGTATTTAGCTGGCATGATCCCAAAGCTGAACTCAGTATTTCTGTTCCTAACTCTTGGCTTTCACTTTAGTCATCTTAATCCAGCTCTTATAGGAGCCAGAAATATTTCCTGTAAGTAAAGTCTTTCATTGTGCCACCTGTCTTCCACTGTCTAAGCACACTTATTCCAAACCAGAGGAGACTTTCCAGCCAATTAGTAGTCAGGCTTTACATCCTTGAACATACTGCCCTCTCACACCGAAGAAGAAAAATTTAAAACTAAACTCCACATCAAAATAGCAATCAAGTAGTAATAGCTTGATTTTGTGTTCTTTTCCCCCATCTCATTAGCTTCTCATTCAATTCCAGCTCTTCATCCTCTTTAACACTGACAAAATTATTTTTTTCTGAAATCTCTCATATGTGTGGATTTTCTCGCCCTGATTGCTATAAGATATCATCTTCCTGCACATCACCAATTCAAACTCTTTAAACTCAGTAGCCTGCTGGGAAATGGCACTACAGCACATCCAGGCTCAGCCAGTTACATGAAATCATGTATTCAAGGTGAAGACAAGGAAAATAACTGTAATAAGTAGTCTGTAATATTCCTGATAAAGTACTAATCTGAAAATAACCTGAAACAATAAATTGAGCTAATTGATTAATTAATGAAAAAAGATTATCATATCTGTGTATGTGTGCACACACATGTGTACATGCACATGTGGGTGGTAGATATTCTAATCAGGGCCAACGACAAGTCAGAAGGGAGGCTTTCATTAGCAGAAATGGATGGAAGGAGGGATGAACCAGATGAACTAGCTAGGGCCACTGAAAAACAGCCTCATGGTCTGTCTTCTGAAATGCTGGATCTAACTGTTGTTCTTTTAACATCTTGACTGGATTAGAAAAGAAAGATAATATGAATTATTGCCCCCATTAACCATGTTACAGCCCAGCACCAGTAACACTAATCACAATTTCCAGAGTTACGAATTTTCGGCTTTCAACCCATCTTCTGAAAAAGAAATTAAGAATTTAATTAAGAATCATCATTTTTTTTCATATCCAAGATAGCGTTTTTCTTAGGTTAAGACTCAAGCATCTCCACACTCTTCAAAAGAGAGAAAATCTCCTTCACGCTGCTGTCAGCAGCAGGGTCTGAACTTACTTCAGTGGCTGTGGTTAAACAGGAATGTGTTAGTACATGGTCTAACTCTGCCAAATATATGTGAGGATAATGAAAGGAAGGAGGGTCTCAGAGGAGTAAAAGAAAGGTTTAAGCGATGCATGGGAATGTTACTAAGCAATACTAAGCAATATGTGCTCTTACACAATAATGGAGAACTCGCATGAAGGCTGAAAGCCAGGATGGAAAATATCAAGCTACCCCCAACCTGGGAAAAGGGAGAGGAAAAGGATGTTGCCAGTTCTTCTAAACCGCTCTGAGGTTGCGAATATACAAATATAAAGGCAAAGGTCTTTGTGAGAGAGTCTTGGCAAAAAGACTGTCTAGAGTCCAGTGCAGCTAAGAGAGTTAAAACTGAGTTGGTGTTGTGCCCCATTTCCCAGATACTGTGTTTCCCTGTTTCTTGCTATCCTGCAGTTTCTTTTACACACAATTGACATATTTGCCTTGGAATTCTTCACCTTTTGCTTCTACGGGTTTTTCATTTGCACAAGTGAGAATAATCCTTAGCAGTCAGGAGAGAAAAAAAAAGGAAAAAGGAAAAAGGACAAAGGAATAAGGAAAAAGGAAGGAGAAGAGAAGAGAAGAGAAGAGAAGAGAAGAGAAGAGAAGAGAAGAGAAGAGAAGAGAAGAGAAGAGAAGAGAAGAGAAGAGAAGAGAAGAGAAGAGAAGCCAGGTAGATCTGTGATTAAAAGTTGATGTTTTTACATAGCATGCAAAGTGAATTTTCCATTTTTGTACTTCCCCTCAAGAACAAGTTGTACAGATTTATATGAGTTGGCATCATTTTGTCAGTTCTTGGTGTGGCAGATGGTACTGGAGACTGGTCCTGAATTTCTTCTAGCAATAAGCAGCAAAAGGAAGACTAGAGAAAATGTTGGCCCACTCCTGATTGGGGCATGGAACCTGGTGAAAAAAAGGACATAGAAAAGTCTGGGGTACTCAACGCCTTCTTCGCCTCTTGGACTGAAGACTTGACTTATGGTGTAGAAAGTATAGACTTATCCTTGATGGAGGAGAAGAGACAGAGTCTTCCCAGCAGTGCCCAATGAAAGGACAAGAGGCAAAGAACGCAAATTAAAATATAGGAAATTCTATTTAAATGTAGCGAAAAAAAAAACATTTTTACTGAGATAATAGTCAAATATTGGAACAGGCTGCTGTCCAGCCCTGGACATATTCAAAACCTGACCGGACACAGTCCTGAGCAACCCATTCTAGTTCAGCCTGCTTTGAGCAGGAGACTTAAACTATCCGATCTCCACAGCTCCCCTCAGCCTCATCCGCACTGTGACTCTGTGTTTTCTTGTCCTCTCTTGCTTGCATTCACCTTGTTCAAAGGAAAACCAGGGGGGTAGTGGAGTCTCCATCCCTGGAGATGTTTAAAATGTGCCTGGACGTGATCCTGTCTAACATGCTCTAGGTAACCTTGCTTGAGCAGGGGGGTTGGACTGGATGATCTCCAGAAGTTCCTTCCAACCTCAACCATTCTGTGATTCTATGAAAAAGGAATATATTGCAACAGCAATATCTCACAACTTTCTGAACTTTTCCTCTTATGCAGCACAGCCTTAGCACTTCATTATCTAGCTAACCTAACATAAACTAATGTAGCCTTCTTAGTCTTCTCTCTTTGCACTAAGCAAAACAACATTTTAAAGTATTTACGGTATAATAGAAGAAACTATTAATCTAACATTTATCCTCACAGTATAGACAAATTCCAATTCACATATACCTTTAGGTTAAAGATATACCTTATGACTCAATGAATAATGTATTCCAGGCATTGCCATAGCAGAACTACTAGAAGTAACCTAGTAGGGTTTGGGATTGTCATTGAAGGCAGTTCTTTTTATCACAAGCTTTGATTAAGGAAAGCAGCTACATGCTTTAATTTAGTGCTTTTCTGAGCAGAAAACCTCGAAAGTGATAATGAAAAGAAATAAAAGAACATCCAGAGGGACTATCATATTATAATCCAGCACCAACACAGAAATCACATTTAAAATACTCTAAACAGGTTGAAAATACTTTCTATTATTATGGAAATTTTCACAGATGCACATTTAAGGACAAAAAGGACTCCTATGAGAATTTTATCTGACCTCCTGCATAATTTGGCTCATAGACACCCATCCCATAATTTCTATCACATCATACTCCTATAATTTTAGCTAGAAAATATTCTTCAGAGAAAAATCCAGCCATTAAGTCATGAAAAGAATAGAATTATTAAAAGTTTTCATAAAGATAGATGTTTAAGTGTATTTGAATATGACTTCTCTTCTGATTTGACCTTGACTAAACTGAAAGCACATAGAAAATTTTACAATGAAAGTTAGATGGGAGCAATACCAATATCTGCCTAGCTACCTCTGCTGTGAAAGCTCTTTTTATTTTAGTAACATTTTGTGTACAAAAGCATTTTCCAGAAACTAATATAGTATGTTCAATACATTTTTATACCCAAGCTTAATTACAAAAGCTTTTTCATAATAACAAATATTGTCCCAAGCAGAGACTATATTTAATAAATATGCTTATTATTTTCCTTAATGAAAGCCATGATTAAAAATTGCAGTTAATCCCATTACACTGTACTTCAATTATACAACCCAGCTCCTACCCTCCTGCTGATAGAAGACTACCTCATCTTAGTTTCCAATTATATACATTAAGTCCTTCCAAACCCACCTTCATTATTACACACAGCACGCTTAGCTCTATCAGAGAAAAAGCTGTAATTGGGAAAGAGCAAAACACATTTTCAAGGCTAAGATAATCACAAGAAAAGTTAATTATGTCAATTAAAATAATCTTCTCTCCACTCAACAAATATGACCTATTCCTACAGAGAAACACAGGAGGACAGGTTCAGATTCTTGATAAACTGTGGTATTACCACTGAAGTCATTCTTACTAGAACATTTGTGACAGAGCCAAATTTTGACTTTAAATTAGACCTTATTAAAAGAAAGGCCAGAAAGGACTATTAGCTCAACCCAGGGGCCTCCTTTAAAATATAGACCATAGTGTTTCAGATATACAACCCAAATTAAACTTAAATATTTAAGTTCTTGTACTAAACTTATCTTTCCTAAAGCAAAACAGGACTACAAAAGGCCCTGAAAACATATGGAGTTAAAATGGCAGAGCATTAGAAATCAGGAAAACCTCCACGGTCCCTGTCAGTCGTATTTGGTGATGCATTTCATCTCAACATCAGAAGGCAGTCAGCCGAAGCTATGAAATGTTGATTTTCACTACAGTTACAACAAGTCTGAGCTTCACGTGTTGAAGATATCGTCAAACACATTACAGACAGAGCAGCTCACCCCAACAGCACCAGAGAAGGCAACAAAGAAAGGACTCGCAGACACCATAAGCACCTAGGCCCAACCTTCAGGGCCTCAGGTTGTAAGTGCTTCTCTTCAAGAGTAACGTGGGCCCTATCTCTCCTTATTAGCTGTTTCTGATGGTTAATTTTCCTTCCTCTGCACACTGTACCTTATTTTGACATTGACTTTGGCCATCTTCAAGAACCTTACTGCTTTGGGAATTCAGTCAAAGCTTTCAAAAGCCTATTCATTCTTATCACTTATTTTCTCCATATTTAATAGTACCCGCACAGCTGTTCCCATCCTTTACTTTAACGAGTGGAACTTTTTCACTCCCACCTCACAATGACTTATTTAAACCATTTTACATCCTACCTTTGAACATTTCCCATTTGTTATTATTGTTCTATAAACACCAAAGGTAGATATAATATTCTAGAGAGCACCGTGATATTTCTGAAATGTCATTGTAAGCTCACTTTCAACCGGGTAGTTTAGATGAAAAGCACCACTATATTAGTAGCCTGGAATCTAATCCAGATTTTCCATCAGAAAAATTAACCCAGGGTTCTGAGGAGACTTTGCTGCTGAACTTGTCTCTGACAGAAGTTGCCTTGCTATTGGCACTAAAAACAAGCAAAATCAAAACCAGCCACAACTATTTTATAATTTATCCAAATATGTCTATATGCCAATCAAAATCACAGGTCTGGACTGCAATGCAAATACACTCTAATCAATGGCACATATAAGCAGGGAAAGGTATTTCACTCTATATCCTGGCTAGTCCTCTTTAAGGGCATCAACAGCAGCAGAGTCAACAAAATACATATTTAAACTTACTTAAACTTGACAAAAGTCTTAAATCATTTTATGTGATGGAAGACTCAACAGAAAGCAAAAAGCTATCTCTCATAAGCGTAATTAATAAGAGTTTACCCCTACTAATTCATACAGAATCTTGCAGATTCCTGGCAATTTGATGTACAAAAATTGCACTAACAATACACTTGACTTCTGCTGTCATTTCTTGAAGGTGTACTGCAGTTTATAAAGTATTTTTGGTTTTGACATGGAAAAACTTATCCTAAAATTTCCAACCTCTTAATTTCTTTTATCCTGATTCCTTTTTCGTTATCACTTGCTGACTTTGTCAGAGAATTGGGATCACTGCCAAAGATGTTTACTTCAATTTTGTTTCCAGTCCTAAATTAGATTCCTCCTAAATACTGAATTAGATTATTAATCAGTTAAAATCTAAATCTTCATTATTAATTTACTAGAAACAATACAGCAGCTTGTAAAACATTTATGCAGCAGTAAATGGAGAGCCACTTTGCAGAGATCATGACATGCCTAATTTACTACCCAACTAAATATTTAATTACTAATTGTGGCAAAGCTGAAGGTGGTCTGTAGAAATTAAACACTCTTTTTTAATGATAGAAGTCTGAACTGTACTGTGTGCAGCAATACTAAATTTCTAAAGCAAATACTAGGAAACACTCCCTTTTGCCAGTTTTCCCTTGCCATTTAAGTGCAGAAGTACGTACATTGCTATTCAGTTTATTTACTGGTAGTTCTCTTCCCCAAGGTACTTTTTACAGAAATAAGTTTAAAATGACATTTTAAATTAAGCAAAAAGATAATGCACTTCATACATCTATTGAAATAAATAAAAGTTTAAGACAAAAAAGTCTTTATAGGCTTTTATCAGATTTTTTTTTTTCATTTGCAGTGTCATAGCTTTGATTCAACATCTTCCTCACTCAAAATACCACCTCTGATTAGAATCTGAGATTTTAATGGGTGTCCTTCTTGGGTACATATTTGTAATTATTTTTTTCAGATTTATGTTAAAACACGTGGCTCACAACTGGTTTCAGAAGTTGCACGTAGAGACTTTGTAAAGCTGTGTCGACAGGGACTCAGCCTTCCCGCTGTTCCAGCTGCACGGCAAGCCACAGTATGTAACACATCTATCTAAGGTGAGCTTTCAAACAGGTACTCCTGGCTCAATAAATTTAGCTGAATTTGTTAGAAGCTGCTAAATAGATAGAATGATGGACGAATGAGAACTTCTCATCTTTTTTTTTAAACGACTCCCTTTTATCATCTCACTAGCTCAAATAACAAGGCTCTCCAAAGAGGAGGGCAGGAGCTTTTTTACCTTCACAGGAGCAGCATGATGAATGCAGGCAGGAGGCGAAAGTAGCGTGGGAAAAGTTAAAACAAAGTATTTCAAGAGGAAGGGTTTTTTTGATAGAATATTACAACCAGTAAAATAATGAACAGCATATAAACATATTGCCCCTCAGAAAAAGGATAGCAAATAGGCACCTTCACTTAATCCTCAACAACTATTCCAAAACCGCCAACAGATGCTTCTTCACTGTCAAGCTGTTTTTGTTAATCATACAGAATTTACCAACCTTTTGCTACTTTACATAAAGATGAAGGTCAGTCTTACCAAAAATTACTCATTCAAAATCTTTAATGTAAGCTGTCAGCTAAGAAAACCAAAACTATATATATGTAAGTCACCAGCTTACTGGAGAAAACTATCATTTTTTGAAACTGAGCAAAAATATTCCATTGCCTGAAATAATAGGTGGAAGGAAACACAACTGATGTTTACTACAGTGTATTTTCATAGAACAGCAACAATAAAATATTGATTATAAGAGGATAAACTGCTTAATGTTCCTACATTTTCCTCATTTCTCAAGGCTAAAAAATATCGGAGAGATTTAATGAATAACCATTCAAGACTGCGAACAGAATAAAGATGTATTCATTTGGTAGCAGGCTTTACTCATCAGCCTCTAATTCGTTATCCTAACAATATGACCTTGTCTTTCAAGGCAACAACTCCTCAAAAAAACTTTTTAAAAGTAGAGTGAGTGAGATCACTGAGGTTAATCAATCCACACTCAGTTTAAACACCACTGCCTGCAGTACGGAAGAAGGTTTTAATAGAAGATAGACTGCAGTAAATTGAAGCAGTCCTAGGCCAGGACTGCAGTACTGACTTTTCATCCCAAGTTTGCTATTTAAATTTGACTCCAGTTGAATAACAGCAGTTATTGCACTGCCAGGCTTCATGAAAGGTGCGTGAGAGCCTCAGACTCATTAATACTGGCTAAGATTAATTAAAGTGATTAACTAACAGGATAGCTGAGCATGATGAGTCACTCAGCAGTGTACTGGTACCATCACTGGTTGTCTCAGAAGAGCTATGAATCGTGCAAGCTGGGTAACTTCAAATACTTTCTCTGTATCTGGGCTGTCATTTCAGAATAGACTTGGAATGTGAAAAACGAAAGGAGAGAAAAAAACCCTCAGGGGGAAAACTTGTTTTGCCATTTTTTTCCAGCTAAAGAGAGCTTCACTCTTCAGTTTGCGAATGCTTCTCATGACATTTGGATCTCCTTCCTAGTGGTAAAACTATCATAGTGCATGTACTAGCTAATCCCTCGATTGTCTCAAATTGCTGTTAACAGCTCTTAAGCTGTTAACGTATATTAAAGCTATAACCACATATTCTTCACAAAGTTTTTTTTTTTTTTTTTTTTTTTTTTTTTTTTTTTGACATGCATCAACTTTTTAACTAGTGTGTGGCACACTGAAGATGCACCATAAGGAATGGAAGCACCTCCTTTAAAATAAAACTGCCTTGAGGCTCATGTTATATGACAATAACTCCAAATTTTACTGAAGCTGTTTGCACACACCCCTCTTTCACAGGGTGCCGTCAAGTGGGAACAAGTTAAACATGTCTTAGCTTTAGTACCCTAAAATAGTATATTAAAAATATAAAGCTTGATTTTATATATGTACCTTAGAACCTAATGAGAAAATTTTCATCTGTTTTCTCCAGAAACTTTGATGCCAAAGGACAGACTGCTTCTTGTCAGTGCTTCAAACTGATCTCTATTTGCAAACATAGTGAGTGATGCCAAATGCAGTTCAGAACGCAAATCAAACAAGTATTTTATTATGCGCTGTTTTGCATTGCATATGCAAGACGGAGAAGCAAGTAATGACAAAAAAAAATCATACTTGCACATCACACAAGTTATTTTCATAATATACTTGAGCACTGCATAAAAATGCAAAGAAATAAAACAATCCAAATAAAATAATGAACACCTTATGAATTAAATATTACATTCACAATGCCACACACTGGGATTTAACTGATCATGATATATAGTGCAGATCAAGAGTGGAAAAATCCAAGCAAAAGTTTCAGATACAGTAGATGCTACTTTTTTTTTTATCAGCTGATAACAATAAATTATCTATGGACTTATTGTGAAAATTAGTTATGTTATTTATGCAAACAGGAAATGGAAACTGAGATCTCCCCCCCCCCCAAAAAAAAAAAAAAAGATGGTAGCTTGTCCTTTGATGAGAAAAAAAAATCGCTATTCATTAGAAGCAAATCCAAAGTGATTCCATTTGCATCCCAACAGGAGTGCTCAGAGTAGCAATTAATGCAACCATGATGTGGCACTTGTTTTCCAAATGTCTTCCTGTTCTTCTTTGTTTTGGTTTTAAGCAAACAAGATGGAAAAGTTACTTCAGTTGTCTCTGACAGGGAATCACCATGCTGGCTAAATAAATCAGCAAAGGATTTTTTTTTTTTTCAGTGACATACAGCAGGGCCCCAACAGATTATGAATTTAAGACCTTGTTGCACCTTACAGGCCAATTTATGCTTGAACAGCAGTCTGTAGGGCAGGATGATAACGCGCAAGGGAAAGAAGAGGTTTCACAAACATATGGCAGATAGCTAAGATTAATTTAGAGTCTTCCTGGATTAAGTCAGTGTACAAGAGCAGGGACATTTTTTTTCCTCTAAGAGTTCACTTATAGTTGATTAACAAACATTTCTTCAATAAGCAAAGGTCAGTTTAAACAAGAGTTCCTCTCTGTATTAGTTACTATGGATGGTGCTGGGCCCTCGCAGCTAGGCTAGCAAAACAGCAGGAATATCCCTCATAGAGGCAAAAAAGGAAAAAGATTAATTTACGAGAAAGGTTTGCAGAGGATTAACTTCACCAGTTTATTATTCCTCAGTATTTTATCTTAAAAAACATCACTCTTGCATTCTTGCAAGATGAGTTGAATTTATTTATGACAATATTGATGATTGTCGGGTGGAGGTGAGTTATAAGCCTAATAAATCTCCACTTAATCAGCTTATTCCTACTGTTTTATATTAATATGGTGCACCACATAGGACAATAACCAATTGCAAATAAGGAAAAGCAAAAAAAAAAAAAAAAAAAAAAGAAAAAAAAAAGAAAAACATTTGAGTAGCTATATATTTCTGGCTTAAATCACAATATAAGATAATGCCTTAGAATGCCAACTGTGCTTAAGGAAAAGCACAAACAACACAGGACGCAGGAACACTTGCATTTTTTTTTCCTCCCCACAGTTACGTGTAGAAAGACAAGATCTCTCCCTAAATCTGCCAAATGTACTCAAAAAATACAACTGGAAAGATTCCTCCCAGGGTGCGAGAGGTAACTCTGGTATCTATTCGCATAGGTAGTCCTGCAAATAAGTGACTCACTTCTGTCATTCCGTCCAGTCTGACCGACATGGGCCCTCTTTTGCCCAAATGCAACTAAATCCGTCCGCCGGCCCTCACCGCTTGCAGCAGCTACCTGAGCCATCCCTTAATGAAGGAGCCCTTTTACCTGCGGCCAAGACAGTAACTAGATCTGAACATTTTATCCCTTCGCTGCAGTTCTAGGAGAAGGAAAATATTGTGATGAGCACTGGATTGAAAGAGAGCACTTACCAGCAAATCCGAGTTACCAAAGTATACATGCAAATATTGACCCAAAGAGAGAGTTTATCTTCTCTGCAATTAAATACTGATCAAATGAACTACTCATTTCTCTTTCAAATTAGCTTTCTGGACAGCTACTTGTAAACAAAATGAAAGCTTAGCAAGAATACACAGCCTAAATCAGCTTACTCTGCAATTAGCTACATTAAAACAAGGGTATGAGAATGATCTGGATAGCAAGTGTCCTCTTGACATGAAGAGATAATTGTCGCTTTTGCCAGAACACTATCAGAAGAATGACTAAATGTGACTGCATTTACTAATATTTTTTTCCTTCTTTTGTCACACATCCCAATTTTGTTAATCTTTTAAGGCAAATTTCCTCCTCTTTTCGAAAATATTTCTATGTAGGCTATCAGTGTACTAAGGATACTCAATTCATCCAAAAAGACTCTAATCCAAAACTCACAGAATGCAAAACATCTACTGGATTATCTTCTACTTACCCAGTCCAGGTAAGCAGCACATAAGGTAAAACTGGTCACTTAAACCGAGAATGTTCATTTTGCAAATAAGCTGCTCATGGGCAATTTTTATTTTTATTTATAGTTGGCAGCCCAGAAACTTGACGCTGTTTGTATCATTATTTATAGGTACATGCACACATTGTGTAAGTTAGATTGTTTCTTTCTTGAATTACAAACCCCCTTCTGGGATACAACTTTGTATTTTCCAGTACAGGAGATCTGTTCTTAGAACTGCTAAGCTTGCAAGAGCACTTTGGTATCTGAAAATGAGAAAGAGATTTCTTCTAACAGTTTTATTCTGCAAAATAATGATGAAAGACAGCTTTCATTTATACACTTTATATGTGCACTGCTGTTTTGAAGCCAAAAAGTTTCTTCTTTTAAAATGATTTTTTCTCTTCAGATGTAAAATCTCAATAACAAGACCAGTTCCACTGGTGTTTATATTTTGGGTCTAATGGTTCAAACAGGTTCCAGTTCTGAACAAGCAGGAAAACTAATGTTCACCTTCCCTGCTGAAATTCAATGATAAGGGGATTTTGGCAAACCTTTACTCGCTTTTAATACCAAACCTTGAAACCCAAATTTTATCAATGGAGTGAAGCATTATCAGAAGCTCTTTCACAGTGCCTCCGCTAACCCTCTCAGGTCAACGTGATTAATTGCTCGGCTACTTTTTTGTACCACTTCCAATCATTTAGAGTACTTACTTTTATAGCATAACTGCATGCAGTTAACATCTCTTGATTTCTGCTTGATTGTGGTTTAATGAGAAAAATTCGAGACATCAATCTTTGCTTTGAGCTATTCTAGTTCCGATGTTCAAATGATCACATTTACCCTCGTAACAATAATCCTTTCATCTGACAATCTCAAAGCATTTTAATAACTTTAATAATATAGGTAAGAGCAGTGGCTGCCTTGAAAAGAATTCAGTTGTTTTTAGGCAATATTAATGGCAGCATTCCCTGTACACTAAATATCTCACTACTTGAGGGCAAGAGTAACACTAGCAATCACACCAAGACAATTGCATTGAGGTAGAAAGTGCTTCTACAATACACGCAATACATGAGTGAAAGAGTTTATGATCTTACCTAAAGAGTTTATGATATAATAAAGTATAAAGAACGTTGATATGCTTGAGTTTTCCATGGCAAAATGGGAACATTAAGAACTATTAACAAGCATTATTCCACTTTACTTATAGAGATTCGAACCTCTAAGCAGGACTGGTTGAAAAAAACAGACTTCAGCTTTCCAAAGTTTGAGATTTTTTCAAAATCATTGGTTCCATTTCTGAATTAAAGTAAGACTTTTCAATTTGACTTAGGAACATGACTGGAATAAAAATGCTGGAGCACATCACCTAGCTCAAAAGAATCATTATCATTATGGTTAAGCCTGCTACTCATCCATTTCTTCACAGACATCTTATCTCCAGACAAAATTTTAACAATAAGAGTTCGTTTCTGGGTTTTGTAAGCTTAAAATCTACCAGGAGGTCCTTAAGTTTTGTGGGGGAGTCAATGAGCCAATGTCCTGGGGGAGGTACTGATTCATCTGGCCAAAAATCTGGCTCAAAAATTAAAGAGTGGCAACTCCATGTATGTGGGACCCATCGGCCTGCATGGAGGATCTTGCAATTCTTTGCACTATGGAGATGTGAGGAGCAGGGAGGTACAGGCAAGGGAACCCTGAGTGAGGAAGATGGGGCACTTTGGAGATTCTGGGACTCCCCCACAAATAGAGTCCCTTGTCCAGGACTGCAGCATGTCCACAGCAGCCCCAGGCTGTCATGCTCTTGCCTTTCTAGCTCTTCCCACAAAGAACTGCTGTAACCATCCTTCCTTCTCCCACCGTTGCACGTGCCCTCTAGCACTGTGAGCTCTGCTTTACACCTTGGGAAATCCATTTCACAGAACCACACGATAGCTGGGGGTGGCGGGACCTCTAGAAATCACATGGCCCGAAACCCCTGCTCAAGCAGTCTCAGCCGGAGCATGTTGCCCAGGACTGTATCTAGCCATGTCTCCAAGGCTGAAGACTCTACAACCTCCCTGGGCAACTCTTCCTAAGCAGTCACCTGGGAGATCCAAGTTCACATCCCTTCTCGGTCCAGTTCAGATCAAGTCCCTCACGTTTCTTCAGGCTGTGCTTACATATCACAGAAACTTCGGAGGGAACCAGCTACTAGATGGTTCAATTAGTCTTTCACCCCTATACTCTGGTCGGGGGACTGATTTGCACGCGTGTGTGCACGCATGAGTCCATGCTATCCCCTTACTTGCATCTTCTCCCCTCCAAAAATTTCATCTGTTTCTTAAGGAAACAAATAAGCCCCTGCAAAATTTTCATTTCTTATAAAAACTCCTTTGACAAATTCCTGACTTGTGCTGGTCCAAAGAAGCTAAGTATAACATAGGATCTGGTGTGGAATCATGCTCTTCTGATTCCTGCTACCCAGATTTTAACTGCTTTCTGCACATATAAGCCATCACTACCACATATTACTTCCAAAAGCACATTAAGAAAACAATACTTAATTTAAATCGTGCCCACAGATAAGATGCTAATTATTCTTCCACATAAAATATGTAAGATTAAACTACCTAATAATTTGATTATTCAAGTATTATACAAACAAACAGAATAAAAGCTGAGTCTGGAGGAACAAAAAAGCTATTTTTAATTTATTTGTTGACAGACATGTTTTCATATCAATGTTCTCCTTGTCGCCAAGGTATTGTACAGAAGATGTCAGTGTTGATCAGCTTCCAATCATCAATGGCACTTATGAGAGAAATTTAAACAACCTGCTAGGGATGGGATTTCCTGCTACTGCTGGAGTACGAATGTTCAAAAAAGCGTTTCTCTAAAAATTACCAGGTACAGCTTTCCAGTCTCAATAGTACTGACTCGAGCTGTGTCTTGGTTACTCTGAAAGTTTAACTGAATAAGTAGTAATATATAGATTTATGCAGAAATATTTACAAATAACTTAAGAGAACAGGAAAAGAGCTACTTTTTTTTAAAAAAAGCAACCTTTTAGACCATGTTGCAGAATATTATAATACAACGATATCTTTTCTAGCTGAATACTCTGGCACTTATGTAATTTCCCAGGATTACTGGAATAATCTGTATGCGTAAACATGTTAAACAACACATACTGAATCTGTTTTTAAAGCTGCTGAATGAGTTCACTGTGTCAGGAGTGGAATGGGTCCACTCATCCCGCTTCTCCCATCTTGGAGAAAGGCTGAAGGAAAAACGCTCCTCTGGAGGGAGCCCCTCAGGACCGAGAAGATCCAGTCTGCAACTTTTCTTCCTCCCATAGCAACACAACAAGCAGCATGAGAGTTTATGTGATGTCCGCTTTGCAGAAATATGATTAATAATAATAAAAAAAAGTTTGACAGCCCCATGTACAGCCAACTGCATTTCTAATTTCTTCCATACATATGGTGTTGAAAATACAAATCGCTATAATTTGGATAACTTCCCAGTGGCTCGGAGGTTTAAATTTCAGAATCACAATATAGCACTTTTTTAACCACTGGGAATCTTGTGCAGAAAAAGCAAATCTCTGTCCACTCTCCCCTCCCCCAACCATAAATATGATGATGTATTTTTGTTAATCATTTTCCTAGGTAAAGAGCCTCTCTAGCTACAGATGAATTCAGGCAGTGAATAATTACATACTGGATTGGTGGCTGCATTACATAGCCTAAGATATATCAAAGAAATAAAGGAGACCATTTATAAATTCTTTGACTACATCAAAGACAGAAAAGAAAAGAAGGAGCCATCATTATCAGACTAATGAGGTAACTTCATAACATTACATTTAAGGGTTTTTTTTCCCCCAAACCTAATCTTCAGTTTTATAAAGAGAAATTAGTCCCATTTGGAAAATGATTTGTCTGTTAATTTAAGACAAAAAATGGGCTGCAGATCTAACTAAAGGCTTTCTATAACTAACAAAAAAAGCAATTATCTCAATATCCCACAAACATCATAACTGTAAATTCTAAAAAAAATATTAAGTTTTGCTTATGAGAAATAGAAGAATCTTACTTACAAGGACTTGTAGAAAACAGCTAGTTAAACATAGTTAAATATTATGAGGGGAAAAATACTGGAAGATATCTCTGGTCATCTTCACACACCTATTTCTTTCTGAATAAAAGGGATCCGTGCTGCAACACAGTTTCAACAAGTATCATGAAAACAAATTCCCAGCCATTATAAATGCTTATCGTGTTATTACGTTCTCATTGGTCCCATGTTAGAAAAAAAAAAACATGCAAGGAGCAGAGAGTCAATAGTTGTTTAAGACCCTAATGTTGTCTGCTAACAAAAATAATGCAGCACAGCAACAAGTTCACTGGAGTGCTCCTGGTGCACAAGATACCAGATGTGCAGCTGTTTATTTTGCAGTAAATAAAGATTATAAAGACTTTTGAATGGATCATCTCCTGAGCATTTAATAACTAACAAGCAAACAAGTCAAGGATTCTTGCATGAAATTATGAATAGCATTAGGTCATTATTCAGGGTATTAAAAAAAAATAAAATAAAATAACCAGATAGAGAACAGCCTGCCAGCAGGCAGCTTACATGAGACATAAGGCTTTCTATCCCCACCAGGAACATACCTTCTCTGATTTTGCTTTCCTGGCGTTATGCACAAACCTGCGTCCCAGCTTCTTGGCATACCAAATAGAGGCAAACATTGTAGTGAGAGAAGATTTCAGGCTGAATATGCAGCAGAAAAAAAAAATCCCCTGCCACCGGCACCGAGATACAAATCTAATGCTGGTTAAGGTCTCTCTCAACTATGCTGTTGCCTTGTCAGGTCCTCTCATGCTGCCTTTTGACAAAAAGAAAAAAAAAGCCCAACAAACCCCAATGTGGCCAGGCTGCAGGTGTATTTACATACTGCCAGCAGGAAGTCCAGGGTGAGGCATCTTTGCATCCAGCTCACATCCAGTCTGTTAAGTGCCTGTCTGCAGTTCTTTAGCACTGTCACCACAAACTACATATGTGTCAGCGTGAAAGGAAGCTGCAGTAAACTACTGTAGCAGACAGCTCACCTCCTCTTTGCGTGTGCTGAAATTTAACTCCTTGGTTCTCCTCGACTTGCCGGCATGCAACGGAAAGCAGCAGCAGTTCGAACAGGAGATGCACAGCACTGCAGGAAAAGCAAGGGGTACCGAGGTGCCAAAAATAGAAATGGCTATTAACTGTTCAGGTGAGGGAACAGGTGTTTTACATGACCCAGGGCAATTAAAATGTGAACAGGGAATAGACTTTAGTTTGTTCAAGTGGTCTGGGATATTTTCAGAGATGTATTTTTGCTGCCTAGTTTCAGTTTGCAACTAAAAGACATCATAGCTCTTCGGTTCACTGATGTCATACATGCTTTTCAGGAGGATTTGAGACTGATTCAAGGATTTCTGCTTTTCTTTTATATTGGTTCTGGGAAATAGCAAACCGATAATTTTTTCAAATTAATCTTCAGGCTCTTCCTTTCCTAATCTTGCTTGTTCTTCTTTCCTTAGTTGCAAGTTATTTTACATCAGGAGTTGAGAAGTGCTTACAAACGCCTATTTTTACAGTGAAACAGCAATCTACTGCTCTCCTTTGGCCACATACCTCTGCTTTAACCCTTGCATCTCTCCCCAGTTAAGACTGCTGCTAAACAGCAAGCAGACACATACCTTTTTGGGCTCCTGACATATGACTAACCAGATGTTCCTCCCGGCCAGACGCAGTATTGAAGCTGTAAACTTACAGGGTTTAGGGCTGGGTTTTGCTTTTGACAGGAGTCAACGTTAAAGGACAAATCCTGCCTCTTTCCCTCCTGCCCAGGACTACGGAAATCCTGTCCCTTAGGAGAACCAGAGCTGCTCTCGGAGCAGGGCAGCAGATGTGAAGCGCACATAGAGGAGTGATTTATGCTCTGCTTTTCTGTGGTAAAGAGCAAATAAAAAGGAATAGAGGCACAGCAAAGGAAATATAGTCATAGCAATCTAGTATAAGGCTCCTGGGGCCAAGGAAGCTATTTTTCTGCCCTAAGATTTTCAGAGAATAGCTGAAACTATTCTCTCTAGGATTCATGAATTCAGAAGGGAATATGTTCCTTTTCCACTTAAAATTCACAAACCATCCAAGCTACTGGAGCTGCATGGCATCGCACGAGATTTGAACCTGGAGGCAGATACTGCTTGCTTCTGTTCAGATTAGAAAGAGTTCAAAGAATCTCTTCAAAATATTTTAAAATGGAACGTTGGTTAATTAAATGGCAATTCTGAGATAGTGACGTTTTTGTCAAGGAAATTCCAAAGTATGTGTTTGCTTTTTGCTTGACGTCTAACAGCTTCTGGCCACAGAAGTGGTAACTTTTTAGGGGAAGAGAATAGTTTCTGATTACTTCCAATTCAAACATTTAGCTAATCTTGGCAGTTATAAAGTTGTGAATCCTTAAGACAGAGCAAAACCTTGTCTTTTTTGGAACATAGTAGCTGTAGAAGAGCTATCTGTCTATAATATTGTTCCAGTTCTCTAAGATGATGGTAAGAGAATGGATTCACTAAGGTGCAAAAACATTATTACACTTGGGAGTAAAGGTACATCACTCAGCACCTGAGCCCTATATGAGAGGGAAGAGAGGAGACGGAGGAAAGATTCCCTAAAAACTTTAGGAAGAAACCAGGGATCTTGGGTCTAGGATGGCTCTTACTGCAAGGAAACATGGTAGATGAAGGAAAGGAGAAGCAACATAATTACCCAGCTTAGCCAACACTATAAATGTAAATGCAAAAAGAACAGAAAATAATTCTTGCATGTATGCATAAACAGTAGAACACCTCTCCCACTCTGCTGCCATGCTTTTATGAACAGCATAAGTATATTCTGAAATCATTGCTCTACCACCAAAAAAGGGTACATTCTCTCAAGCAACTATTTATATACAGTCTTAGGTACGTTCAGCAGCCGAGAAAATTGAAGGAAGCGCTCATTAAGCAATAAAACCTCCTTTTATGACTTCTATTATCAACATTAGCAGCTTTACTGAACTATTTATTCAGAAAAGTAGGAAGCAATAAAAAGTCACAATTCATCCCACTTAAAAGAAAAAAAAATACATTGTTAATTCTAGGAATAATGACAAAGCAATGGGGTGATAATTGTCTCCACCCACTGAAAACGTTAGATCGGGAAGCATAAACCTCGCCAGATATCTGGGGTTTATTCTAATAAGAAATGCATTTTAACTGTTTGCATGTGTTTGTGGATCTATCCAAAACCTACAAGACAGAAATGGCCAGGCTACAAGCCATTTTACTACTGCTCCATCATGCAGTCATCTGTCATATACTGTCAATAGCAGGTTTAATAGGTCTGTACCAATAGCCATGGATTTTATTATCACTAATATCTTACTGTAACCATAATGAAGCCTGTATTTTACAGAAGTATTACAAGCAGAGCCGCTTTAGAAGAAGAATTGGGGTTCCCAGCTGTGGTCTGCTCACAGGAGTAATACGTACTTTAGCTTGCTCACTGAAGTGCTACATTACAAGGACAGCAAGATGCATGCAATTGAGCAGCAATATTATCGCAGACAGGAGATAATCAGTTAAGAGTAAATTTTACAAGGGGATTCTTGTTGCAAAAGACTGAGTGGCTTTTTATAAACCGAGCGACTATACACTACTATATATTACATTTAATTCTTGTGTCTGGGGGAGGAGAATTAGTCTTACCACAAACAGACACACGGGCATGAGCATAAAACAAGTACAGAGTTAAATCCTACTATTCTTATGATATGGCTCCACAACATTGAAGCGAGCGGCAATTGATGCCCAGCACCGAAACAGATGGTCGCTTCAAACACCTTGCCAATGGTTTGCAAGCACTGAGTAGCATCGGTATTTTGACCGTCAGCCTCCTCTTTCATTTCCAACATTGCTGTTTTACTTAAGCATGACATGTGAAGAAGCACAGCGTAGCTTTCGACAGGGCATTAATCTTCCCTTGTTAAGGGATAACTCCTCACAGCGCCCAAGCAGGGTGTCAGCCTCCCCCACGCACACACCTGCAGGGAAGATAGATGTTAGCAGTAAACTGCGTTTTTCTCCCACTTCTGTCTGAATATATACACACAGCGGTCATAAAACACGCAGGTAGTGCATTATGGACAAGGCCATTTAAAATACAAATGTTACCTTTCCTTACAAGAGTAGGAAGACAGACTAAAAGATTAGTCTTTCAGGGCTTGCAGAACTCCTTAGCTTCCAGTGAAATGGCGAGGAGACAAAATAAGTTAAAATCGAAATCCTAAAGACTTAAAACAATCGCTTCGCTCCAAGGTTTATACGTTACCACTAGGCACTGCTGCAGATACAGGAACCAAGGTGATGATGTGCAATGAAGTCGGCTGACTCTTTTTTAGTGGTAGGCCACAACAGGTATTGATTTGGCTGACTGTATAAGCAATCATTTCTCATCCGCAACACATGTAATTATTCTACACATTTGCATGATGCCAAGACATGGTATTTACTGAGCAGAACATGAGGAAAAATAGGAATCTTAATTTCTGCCACTTTGTCTGGAAGACACAAGTTTTAGGCCTGCAGACCACACAAAATTTAAAGTAGGTGGGAGTCCTAAGGTCTTGTAATGACTTGATTTTTCATTTTTATAAACAGAGGTCTTGTTGGACAACCCTTCATCCCCCTTTTGTACCGGGCAATGCTCTTAGTGGGAATCAACATATATTCTTACAAAAAAAAAAAGTTTACTCCTTCAGCACCACGAAAAACCCTTCTGAATTCTCTCCTGGTGAGGGCAAAAACCTCTCTGCAGCAGTCATGACACAGATGAAAGATTAGTTTCTACTTACAGTATTTTCTGCCAATTACAACATTTCATAGCAGAATCAATTTTTCACAATCAAAAAATAAAAATTCTATCACTGAGGTCTGAATTTTAAAGACAGGGAAAACTGGGTTACTTCAAAGCTAAATGCTTCTTTGGAGCATGTAAGTCATTGGCAGGAACAGTGCCCAATAATTCTGAGGACAGTCATGTATCCTGACAAAGAAATACTGCAGAGAAGAGAAGAAAAGCAGGAAAGGGAGGAATATGGGATAAAAACTGAAAAAAAAAAAAAAAAAAAAGGAGTAAAAATGAAATGATGTATATTAAGGATGGCAGAGGTCTATGCTCTTCTCTTCCAATTTCATTTTTTTCTAGGTTATCTAACTTTCTTAGTAATTCTTGTGCCAAATTTTTTCCCTTCAGAAATTATCCTTTCAGAAACTCAGCTGTGATGTTATGAGTTTGCTCCAGGTCCAGCTTTTCTCCTTAAACTGTAAGTAGCACACGCAGACATCTCTGCTGCCTGTTCTGATGTCTAGCAGAAGTGCCTTCTGCCAGAGGGCAGCAAGAGGTTGACACGTGAGGGCACAGCCCTGCGGAGAGCTGACGAAACAGAACACGAGTATGTCCCACGTGGCTCTCCTTGGAGTGTGGAGCCCCAAAATGTTGTGTAGCTGCCCTCTGCCATGCAATAATCACTGCTATTTTTCTAAAAGTTCCTCTGTCGCTTGCTGTGCTAGAGGCACGTAGCCTGCTGCATGCGGTGCATCGAGTCAAGAGGAGAGAGGACGAGGTGCTCTATGTAACTACATGAGATGCAGCTTTACCTGTGGAAGTAGGTGAAGCAGGAGACAAATGAGTTAAGTTTTAAACACGCGAGACTAGGCACATCCCTGCACACATCCCTGCACAGGGGGATGGATGCTCCAGCACACAGGTCCAGGACAACGCAGTGCAATGGCACGCGAGACAAACTTTTCAACTTAGCCAGTTCTTTTTCCTCCTTTATTTGTTACACTTTGGAACGGAGACAGACTTAATTATGGTACTTAATTTTGATTTTAGAAATTGATTTTCCACTCCAGTTTCTGCTGGTGCAGAGGAAACTCCAGTGAGTCACTCGATTAATATTACAACCATCAGCAGCCTTAAAGTAAACAACAACAAAAATACCCTTGAAAAAACGCCACTTTGTTCTTGTCTTTGTCCCCAGTTCAGCACAAATTATTTCCAGCTTACACCTTTCTGATAAAAAAAAAAAAAAATACGTTTCTTCCTGCTATATTAAGAAATCAAAGCCAAAATGGTGTATAAAATCCTCAGATGTGCCATTATGCTGCTCACATTCTTGTATCAATCAAAGCGCAGAGTCTATAGCAAAGTTACGTATATGCATGGCAAATACTCCTGCAGGAAATAACATAAACAACAAAATTTATCCCCAGGGAGGGCAAAAAGAAAGAATAAACCACACATTGCAAGCAGTGTTTATGTATGTCACTAGTGCACTTTGCAAGGGACTTGCCAAATATAATCCTGAACAAAACTGAGTCACGTGGAAACTATTAAATTGCCGCGCTGTGTACATTCCTCCCACCCGTAGTACTTAAGTACCTTTGTTTTCTTTGTGCTTACGAATACCTCTGTGAGATGGTCGAACACTTATCCCTCCCTTATCCTCCTTTAAAAAATGGAGAAGATAAGAACAAAGAAGTAACCTGGCAATGGCTGCCCAGAAATTAGAGGATCTGGAAGCCCCAAATCTCCATTTCTCGCAGTGACCGCCTGGCCCGCGGTCTGCCAGGGGCCCTCCCCAAGCCAAGTAGAAGCCACATCGTTAGGTTAACCCTACTGCTTAGCCCAAAATAATAAACTCTCTGAAGCATCTTAATACAGTGGGCTGACCATGCTCAATGCTGCACCAGCCATGGTTTTCTGACACTTTGGAGCAAAAGGGGAGCATTAGAGAGGCAGCAGTCTCCATTTACCCATCCACAGATACCTCAGAGATATATTCTTATATATCATAGATATATATCAACTTTCAGAGCAACAGCAACTGGGACAGCCTTTAACGAGCTGTTCATCTCATTACTAATCACACTCACAAACACAAATGGTTGCAGGTACGAGCATGGGAGTATATCATCCTATCACGAATGTTACTTTATTCTTGGCTGGTTACAAGCTACTTTCTCTTTCAAAACCCTCCTTAAATCTCACTTTCACTTTATCAGCCCCGGGAGTGAAATTAAAAAGTCGGTTTAAGCAGAATCACTGCAAGTTATAACCGCTGTATCAACGAAACGCGCAGCCTCCTCTGACCCAGCAACATTTAACAGCTTCAGGTCAATCTGCCTAGCCCTTGTTCTTACATCGAGCTCTCCAAAAAGCTCTTAAGCACAATAAGCAAGTTTTCATTGGAATATGAAACATGAAAAACTTATTTATTTGTTTATTAGGAGACCTAAAAGTGACTAGCTCAAACAGGACAGGGATAAGGAGAGCTATGAGCTAACCTCAGCCTCCTGCATCCTTGCGAATAGATGAGTGTATACATGCTTGGGTTCAGTCAGCTCAGCCCGTTTCTGAGCGTTGCACAGCCTGCAAACTGCATGGTGGGATTCTCACTTAGGGATATATATATGTTTATGCTGTAAGTCCCTCGGGGATAGATCCTACAGTTCAATATAGCTTGGGAAGTCAAAAATCATTTCAGAGATAAATAATTGTAAAGGCCATTGCTGCATTGCTTAGGTGCTGAGCATGGGCTGAAAAAGCAATCTCACGAAACTGCAAAAAGAAAGAAATAGGGAGGAAAAGCTTCTTCTTAGTCACTCTAAATACAAAATAATCTACTACTAAGTATGATAGGTAGACAACAGTAAAAGTATTCATCAAGGCCTGGCTAAAACTCTTGCTTCCCATGAGCACAGAGAAGAAATAAGTCTGCTTCTGCAGCTGCTTCACCCCCTCTCTGTCCCCCAAGCAATGCACAGCGAGAATAGCCCAAATCCTTACTGCCGAGATGCCAGGATTCCTCCCTTAATTCTGCCACCGCTTTTCTACATGAGCTTGATTATTCTCTGCCTGCCAGCTGCTCACTCTTGAAATGAAAAGAATAATGCTCTACCGCACTGGGACATGCTAAAGATAAAAGTATTAATGAATTTAAAGTAATGAGATAGAAAGCATTGCAGAAAAAAAGAGACCATCTACCTCCACACTGGTTTATACAGAACCTAACACACTTCTCCTGAAAGACGTGTGCGAGTCCATCACAAAGCTGATTACGCAAATGGTTCATTGTAATGTGAAACCAGAAAAGGTCCATATTCTCAATAAAGGGAAGTATTACTGCAGCTTTCTTGGAAATACAGAAAAGAACTGAAGAGAAATATGAGCTCAAAGAAAAGAAAACATTCCTGTTTTACTTATGAGAAGGCCTTCAGAAGAAAAAAAATATATAACAAACACTAAAATATGAACTGTAAATTTACTTGCTTCAAACATAATCTAAATTAATTAATCACATGCTAACAAAGGATAGGAGAATATTTTAGTGCCTTTTTTTCTAATCATTACTGTTCACACGTGACCCCATGACATGTGGTTGCTGCAGACAGTCTGTTTTACTCACGTTCCTTGGGACAAGTATGAGAAACACAGTTGTGGAGGGAAGTTTTTCATTGCTGTGGATTTGGGCGTTTTGAAATCAGAGGAAGATTTGAGGCAGCATATGGCTGGTGGGACATACTTTGAAAACATATGGCTAGAACTGATCCAAAAAAAAAAAATCCAGAAAATTTGTTTTTAGCTTTTTAGGACAACAATGAAAAATAGTATCTTTTCAAACACTTTAAAGTTTTTAAATTTAATCTGAGCGTTTCAAGAAAACAAGAACTTTCTGAGTTCTCTAACTAGTAGAAAATTGAGAAAGTGTTCCCTGAAATTGTCAAAATATTTGTCATTCTTTTTAATCAAAAATCAGAACATTTCAGCCAGCTCTAGAGCTGTCAATACTGGCTGCCTAAATTACATTTACATTTAACTTTCCATTGGGAGCTCAGTCAAGAGATATTTTAAAAATTTCTGTTCTGCACATCTCACTGGAAATACTTACTTTCGATTCATACATCTCACGGTTGCAAAGATTCTCCCACACCCCTTGGCAAATCATTTTTTGCCAACCCAGGCACATCAGTTGTCTTCTCACATGTCACCCAGACTTCATGAAGGTGCAAGAATGAACTCACCTGAACTTTTAGAAAAGCATCATAAGTAGGAAGAGGAAAGTATCACAGAAGCAAGCAATAAGCTGCTTTGCCTTTTCCTTGCATACTGGTAAGCAACAATTTCATGCCTAGACTTTGCAGAAGCAGAACGAAGACAAACAAGCAACACTCACCACAGCTAACCACATACAAAATTTAATACCCCTCACTTCTTATGATTCATTTTTCCCTCCACGGAGTGATGCACCAGAACAAGCAGTTCCAAATATCGCAGTTATTTGTTATTCCCCTACTCTGCATGGCTCCTGCTGAGCCTGCTAGGTAGTGAACTGAACCAAAGTGATTCTTCCTTCAAGCTCGGAGAATTAAATAATGAGCAATATGGCAAAATCACATTCCCAGAGATGGAGATCTCTGATCTTACTCAAGAGAAACTAATATTTTTCTCCACTTTCCATGTCAACATTCAAAGTCTTAAAGGGTTTAGAGAAGGTAAAAGTAATGAAAGGCTCCAGCGTTTAACGATTGCATTATCCTAACAGGTTTGGTCTTCTAGATACTGCTGGTTATCAGAGACCACCAGTCTTTAATAATATCAGTTGATTTGTGTTATGGTGGAGGCCAAGTTCTGGTCCAGATCAGACCCTTCTTGTGGACAGTACTGTGTCAAACGGGTAGTAAGGGAGAGTGGTAATAAGGAAGAGTGCTTTCAGTCATCTGCAGCTGCCTGCGCACCTTGTGCTAACCTGCGAAACATCTGTCCCTGAAGAATCATGCCCAACTGCCAGAACTGCTCTGTTAAAATGCCCGCTGACACGTCTACTTGCTTTCCAGCTTCCACTTTCAGGTACATACTAGCCATTTATGCACTTGCAGATCTTTACAAAACAGTGGATTGAGTAATAGAATCATGGAAAAGTCCTACTGCATCTGCCCATAGTAATGGCGTAGGGAGAGACATCAAGGTGAGACAGTAGATTGCATTACTCAAATATTTATCTGGGTAATCTGTTCTGATTTAGAGATGAGATAAGCAGACAGAATAATCTTCCAGTCTCAAATGGTCTCAGTCTGAAGAAGACTAAAGCAACATACCTTTTGATTATCTCACCTATTATAAACAATAAATTGTCATTAAAGCTCGACATAACCTGACAGCATAAATGCCTATGAATGGCATAAATGCAATATGAACGTGTTATCACAGTAGAGTTCAAGGAAACAGTTCAAAAGCAAAATGTGACTATTTCTACCAACGGGATTCCTATCAGAGCAAGTATATGAAAGAAGCAACCAATCTTTCGGCTTTTAGCACATGCACAATGTACATCACAAACAAGTATTTACTTAAGCAGAAATGGTCCAAAATTGCAAGAAGATTGATAATCACTTGAAAGTCCCAGATAACAAAATGAGTTACAAACTATATGCAAAGTTCTGTCTTTCAGAAGGCAAGGTAATTTCCCACAGTACTTTCCCATGCGTAGTGTAAAGGAGACTGTTAGAGCTGATATATTGCAATCTGATTTACAGTAACATTTAAATATTTGGTCTGTTTGGTTTATGTGCACTGATAAGCTCTAATCAGAGCAACTATAGAGTCTTAAAATGTTATGGAATATCATTTTTAATACTTGCATTTCCTTCTTGTGAAAGGTTTTTAAATCAGGATTGCAAGTAAAATATGACTCTGAGGGACCATCATGACATATAACATTGTTTAAATTCAGTATGTTCTTAGCAGGTCTTTTATTACTGTAAGAGTTGCAATTGATTGACGTTAGGCACCAAGATTTCCCCAGTAATAATTTCATGAAGCAAAGTTGTACATAGGACAACAAATATAGCATTAATGGTTTTTAGAATATTTCCCACATGCTTACACACACAAAAACGTTCTCTAACATACCTGAAAATTAAATTCCCTTCCTTCACTGATTTACATGGGGGTTTTGCCTAATGAACGACACAGTTTATCACTCAGTCTACTCAGATTTTAGCTTCCTCAGGTAGAGCCTCTGCTCTTCTGCTTTAGCATCTTTCAGAGTTTTAGGCCCTATAGGATAATTTATAAGAGCTTGCACAGTCACGTGGAACAGGGAGCCTATTTCCCTGTTCCAGACAGTTCTGAAAAGCAGTGGTAAAACTCCAAAGGGTGCCTAGATGATTTTAAACATTTAAAATATATCTGGTCAACATCAGCCAAATAATTTACAAATAATTCTTCTGATTGGAAGGAAGATCGAATTATAGGCTGCTTTTAAATTACATAAGCAAAAGTTCCATGCCTATGATCTATGTAACCACATTTGTTTAAACAACAGACAGCTTAACATATTTCAGGACACTACAAAAGCCAATTTTTTTTCAATGAATTAGGTTTCTGAGTACACACGAAGCTACTTTAGCAGTGCTGCACAGGCTGGGATCATAAAAATTGACAACTAGAAATGCCCTGAGTTAATTTATAAATAAATATTCATTGTGGCCCTTAACTGTGATGAAATTTATTGGAAGTTATGCAAGAACTAGAGAGTTTTCTTTTACTCAGTAGTCTGTATAGACCACAACATTGAATAATCCAAACTATGAAGATTTTTTTTATATAAACTTACATATTTTACATAAATTGTGATTAAACAATTTGCCATTCCTGTTTTCTGATATATCACATTAGTATTATTTTTAAAAATCCACATTTTAATCCAAAATGTGTCTAGACAGACAAAGTAGATTCTTTCTTGCTTTTCTTAATGTGAACTGGAGCATTATAACTACTAGGTTTGAGAAGTAAAAATTCAGTAATGCATATAACTCTAATTAGACTGCAACTGAGCAGAACTGATCAGCTGGCTTGCTTAACAGCTGGTCTAAATCTCTTAGGGAGGAGCATATTTTTACAAAACCTTTTATGAGGCCACACACTGAGAGCACACAAGTTTATTACAGAAGCAGACAGGTTGATTAATAAAGACTAAATTTGCTTTGGGAATCAGAAAAAGAAGTGGTTTCTCTGTCCGAGACACTTAGGCAATTTGTTGATTTATACTTATTTACATGTATGTAATATAGTGACTAAAAATGCCCTATTAAATAAATAGCCTCATGCAGAAAGAGCCCAGATCTTTTATCAACTTCTCAAATGCTTATGTTGGACAACATTCAGAAATGAATGCAGCCATCCTCAGACAAGAAGATTTGAAGAAAACGAAGATAAAGCAGCTGAGCCAAAATATAGCAGCAATCTGTCTCCAAGACATTTACAGACAGTCTGGCAAGAAAACTAGGGCAATAGGAGTGGAAAGAGAGAGGGGCAAAAACTGGGGTGTGCCAGATAGGCAGTTGTGAGTCGCTTCATTTTCGGAGTTACGGCACAGGAGAGATGCCATGGTCTCTCACACAGCATTGCTGAGGATAACGTTAGTTATGCAAGGTGGCAGCCTGCACAGTAACTTGAATCATTTCCTAACAAGTTCAGAAATACTTGAGGTTTTCCAAGAGGAGCTACTTTCTGGAGGCCACTGGTTCTGCGTGTCGGGCGCAGTGGTGCTGCTTTGTCCTCTTCGAGAACACCAACAACGTGTAAACGAGGACGTCTTGCCTATTTCATAAGTGGCTCAGAAAATCCTTAACACTGAAAACCAAAATGTTTTCTGTATCCATGCAAAAAAAATAAAAATAAAATAAATAAAAAAAAAAAAAATCAGAGCATCTCTAGGAGGGGACCCACGTGAGTTTGCAGCATTTCTCTCTCTGCTTTACCTCCATGTCATTGAAGTCTCATAGGTAGCAATTAGCACAGATCTATGCAGATGGGTTTAGGCGTACTAATGCTCTGCCTGACCCATCCATGCGCACTGAACTTGCTAAGAAAAGTGGGCTTTCCCATCTGAGATTATCTGCCTGAAATTATCAGTGTCCTGCCTTCCTTCCTGCCTTCCTTCCTTTTTTTCCTCTTCATTTATAATCTCTTGGTACAAGTGTGATTTAATGTCACACCTTTCACCTGCTCTCATATACTTTTAATCCTAAATCTGCTCTGTGACCAAGTCTCCTAATCCCTCACAACATCTGGAAGGTTATTTGGCAATTTTTCCCTAACTGCTTTGCCTACACTTCCATCCTATGAGGCTTAATCAATAATATTTTTTTTGCAAAATAGAAATTAGGCAACTTTCAGAAATGCACTGAAAAAAACTACCAAGTTGTTTACTGGAAAAAAATCAATACCACATCCATAATTCATTAAAAAACTGTCATTCTTCAAGCATATTTTAAGCATCTCATTCTACCTCAGAGCTTTTCAGTTTTTGAGCAAACCTTTTATGCCTATGATTCAGGAATCAGAGACACTCTTGCTTCAAAATTTCTTCTCTGTGACATAAAGGATCAGTCACGCAGGAGCAGGTGAGGGGGCATTTCTCTACTTGAATAGAACATTTTTATTACTGAATGCAAAGAATGCATTTTCCTGCTTCCCCTCTCAAAACAAAATGCTGTGAATAAAGTAGAACATGCAAAAATATAAAAATCCAAACACAGCCGGCCCATATTTTTACCTCGGCTAACACAAAAAAGCCAACAACAAAATCAGACAGAAAAACCCAGCCAGAAATAAGTTAAGTTCAAAAGTTATAAATAGATATTAACCTTTCAAAATAATGCTTTGATTATAGAGTACTCTGAGCATAACATGCTTGGTTAACTGCTGAATGACTAGCCTTTGCACACACACATATGTATATATGTATAGGTGTAAATACTTATAAAGATGTAGATAGAGCATTAGGTAGAAAAATAAAATAGTTTTACCAAAATCCAAGCAGTCTGGCAACACTTCCAAACGAAATAATGTCCAGTTTGTATGTTTTACTGACCTCTACCACAGGCACTTTTCTGGGCACTCATACTTTTTCGGAAAGGTCGGTACCTCCTACTCAACACAGCTCTGCTCAAGGACTGTGGTAGAATTGCCATTCACTGATGCTAGTGGGCAAATGGCCACGATCCAAGTGCTTCTACATGTTTTCTGTTGCTGTTGTCTGTTTAGTTTCCAATTTCAAAAGGACACACCAGGACACCCCACTCTTACTTGGCTCAAATTATTCCATCTTTGAGTTCCTTCACAGTCCTCAAACTATCTCTATATTACAGTATTGTAATATAGGTATAGTATAGGTGCAGACCTAAAGCTGTAGCTGAAAAATCATTTTCAGAAAGGTTTGCAACACCAGCCACTATTATAAATTACATAATTTACCCCCTAGACCAAATACTTTTAAGTTCTGTTGCTCCCTGAAAAATCAAATCCTGCTTTCCTTCAAAGCAGTCGACTTCATTCATCCCTGCTAATCCCAACTAGCTGCCTGTTAAGGACCTGATGTGGGCTGCATCTGCCCTAACAAGCCACCAGCACTCACCACCTAAGAGGCGATCACTGCACCGATGTCAGTTGTCACTGCAGAGCTCCTGTGGTTTCTGGAGGGTGATTCGTAACTTCTCACATAACCTTGTTCACAAAACAGGCAACACAAGATGCCCTATTCCTGCTGCTGACTATAGCGGGAGCAGTGATGACAGGCTTGGACTTAGATATCCAACTTTTAGATGTCTAAAAGCAGGTGAGGTAAATCACACCTTGACACAGCATCCTATACTACGGAACAAAAAATGTTCATTTATGCTTTTTCATGAGTCGACAGACAGGAACATGAGGTTAAATTCCATCTGTATAATTCAATGTGATAGCTAAGGCTAACACTCAGACAAACATTTGATTTAATACGATTGGTGGGATCCAAAGACATCTCTGTCTCAGTATGGCTTTTTGACTCACATTTCCACTGGCTTTCTGAAAGGATGAAATCAACATATTTCTTTTCATTTTCCACAGACACATTTGCTCAGTCAAGTGAAGAAAGGCATCAGATCACCTCAGTGCACTGTAAATATATGCAAAAATATTTCTAAATTCTAAGTATACATTCATATTTCCATGCACTCCTGTCTGCATTTTCCTTTTCCAACAACTTCATGTGGAATGCTGCTGGACTTTCCTGTAAATCTTTAGAAGAAGGAGCTTTTCTTACACAGGCACCAGCAACACATCCTTCCCTTATCAGTGATGCAAACCACGTCTTAGAGTTTGTTTCAGATAGTATACTTGATTTCTTAGCCAGAATCTCTGGCTGCAACACTGACTGCATATCTGAAGATACTACCTGACAATACTCAGGGATAGACTCATTTAAAATCAGTCCTTGTTCACAATATTTAGGAATTAGAGTTCTACAAAAACTTGAGGGTTTAACGGTTCACCATTCTTCCTGCCCTTCATTCTGTTCCAGGAGTTTTAAAAGGTGCCCTATCATCCATTTTCCATCAGGAATATATAACCCTTGTAAAGATGAATGTGCTGCCAGACTACTCTACCATCTCCAGATTTCCACTCAGACTACTCTACCATCTCCATCTTTAAAATTTCACGAAGTTTTTCCCCCCCCACTAAGTTGAATAATGTCCATAGTGCTTTCTCATGTATACTGCAAAGAAGTAATTGTAAAATATGCCAATGCCAAAGATATTTAACATTTCCAGTACTAGGATTCATTTCACTCATGGAGTCCGAGTAAGTAGAGTTACTGCGGCGTAGAGATTTCAGACTGCATTTTTCTGCTATATTCAACTTCACAGCATTATGCACTACCTGAAAGGGTATGTTAAGAGTATTTTAGTGGAGCTTATTAGCATTGATTTGTGTTATTTTAATGCCTGACATTTTTCAATAAAAGTATCTACAGAAAGCAATGAAGTAGTTAAGTCAGATGTCACTGCATGTTATCAAGTCACCCCCTGATTTTAGTATTAAAATGCAAACTTGATCTGAAAGGTGAGAAAAGCAGGAATCCATTATGCGTTAGCATTAGAAGTTATGTACTAATTGCAGAAATCAGGGAAAGATTTGACAGGAAAAAGACGTGTCAGTCTGATCAGAATTCTGAGAACAGAATTGAAAGCCAGCACCCAAAATCAAACATTTTTCTCTCATATCGTGATTTCAGTAAAACAGCTCTTAAGTCTTTAAATTATACCTGAAAAACAGAGGCTAGACAGCAAATAGAAAATGGAGAACCTTTAATGAGCTAATCTTTCAGGTCAGCTTCAATAATAATTAAAATTATTTTCTCATTTACCTTCCTTGCTTTAAAGATCAAAATCATGTTTCTGGCTTGCTGATACAATTATTTGTTTGTATGCTTGCCAGACAATGTAGTACATATCCATCTTCGCTACATGCTACATGCCAAAAATTGCTCTGCTTTTGTTAGCTATTTGGAAAGCAATCTGTTAAAGTCCACAGCATGACGCAAAACCATTTTCCTCTCCTTCTAACACCTTTCTTATTGAGAGGGTTTTCTTAAAGAGCAATCTCTCTCCATCAGCACTACGGCCCAGCCAATAGATCTTACAGTCTACAGAAGGTTTTAATTAATGATTTTTTGGGGCTGAGAAGGGGCTTTTATAGGTTGGCTGAACAATGCACAGATGAAAAACTACTTGGTTCTACCTCAGCTAGATATATATTATGATATAATTTGGGTGACCATTACCCAGCTGCCTCTCTGGGCAAACTGAAGAGCTGGACAATTCATCAGTCTGCTAACATTTATATTCCCACGCACATCAGCAAGATTTTAGTATTATAATCCATTACATATCTCCCTTGCTGGTGTAGGTGCAGGAGTCTTTTGATGTTTTCTTTGAGAGATTTATATTTCATGTTGCATTAGAATACATGCACTTTGTAGACTTGACTTCAAAAATCTCTCTCTTGGAAATAACAAAAACGTACAAACTAAGCACTCTGACATTGTCTAACCCCTATCACTGGGACAGATGGGTTTCCATCAAGAATTAGTAATATGACTTTTTCAGCACTTTTCCATCATGTCTGAAACCCTGCTGTTCCATGAAAGCACCTGTGACTTCTTCCAAACAATTTCATTTGCAATGAAAAGATTCCTTATGCACAACAGTCAATATTAGTGATATGACAGAATTGATTGAGCACAGAAAGGGATTCAGGATTCACGGATTTAGCTGCTGATTCAGTTGTGAAATTGTGGTGCACCTCTACGCAAGTCTCTTCTTTGCTCTATACCTTTGTTTCACCATATTGGAAGAAAATGATAATACTAATTTGCTTTATAAAGCAAAGCAAAGCATCACTATTCCTTAAGCTATTTGTAGACATTGCTAAGATCCCCTCTCAGTCTTCCCTTCTCCAGGCTAAACAGGCCCAGGTCTGTTGCCCTCCAGGCTCTCGCAGCCTTTACTCACAATAGAGACACTCCTGTCCTCTAATCATCTTTGTAGCCCTATACTGGACTCTATCCCGTAGCTCCACATCTCTCTGGCCCTGGGGAGCCCAGAACTGGACACAGGACTCGAGATGAGGCCTTATCAGGGCTGAGGAGAGGTGCAGGATCACCTCCCTCCACCTGCTGGCAACAGTCTTCCTGATGCACCCCAGGAGACCATTGGCCTTCTTGGCCACAAGGGCACATTGCTGGCTCAGGGTCAACCTGTCATCCACCAGGTCCTTCTCTGCAGAGCTGCTCTCCACAAGGTCAGCCCCTAGCCTGTGCTGGTGCCTAGGGTTATTTTTCCCCAGGTGCAGGACTCTGCACTTGCCCTTGTTGAACGTCAGGAGGTTCCTCTCTGCCCAGCTCTCCAGCCTGTCCAGGTCTCTCTGAATGGCAGCACAGCCCTCTGGTGTGTCCGCCACTTCTCCCAGCTTGGGATCATCAGCAAACTTGCTGTGGAGGCACTCTGTCCCCTCATCCAGGTCATTGATGAAGAAGTTGAACAAGACTGGACCCAGTACTGAGCCCTGGGGGATGCCGCTAGCCACAGGCCTCCAACTAGACTCTTGCCACTGATGACGACCCTCTGAGCTCTGCCTTTCAGTCAGTTCTCAATCCACCTCACTGTCCACTTATATAATTCACACTTTATGAGCTTACCTATAAGGATGTTATTGGAGACAGTGTTGAAACTGATTTCTCCTTGGTGAATCCACGCTGATTACTCCTGATCACCTTCTTTTCCTCAACTTGCTTAGAGATGGCATCCAGGATGAGCTGTTCCATCACCTTGCCAGGGATCGAGGTAAGGCTGACTGGCCTGTAATTTACTGGGTCCTCCTTTTTGCCCCTTTTGAAGATTGGACATTGGCTTTCTTCCAATCTTCAGGCACTTCTCCTGTTCTCCATGACCTTTCAAAGATGATGAGAGGTGGCCTAGCAATAACATCCACCAGCTCCCTCAGCACTCATGAGTGCATCCCATCAGAGGCTATGGATCTGGAGGTGTCAGCTTTGCCTGAATGATCCCTAACCTGATCCTCCTCAACCAAGGAAAAGTCTTCCTTTCTCTAGACCTTCTTTCTTCTCTCCAGACTCTGGGATTCCTGAGGGGCAGTCTTAGCAGTAAAGACTGAAGCAAAGAAGGCATTCAGTAATTCTGCCTTCCCTGTGTCCTTCATCACAACAGTCTCCATCCCATTCAGGAGCAGGCCCACATTTTCCCTAGTCTTCCTCTTGCTGCTGATGTATTTGAAGAAGCCCTTCCTGTTGTCCTTGACATCCCTTGCCAGATTTCATTCCGGCTGGGCCTTGGCCTTCCTTGTTGCATCTCTACATACTCTGACAACATTTTTATATTCCTCCCAAGTGGCCTGTCCCCTCTTCCACACTCTGTGCACTTTCTTCTTCTGTTGGAGTTTTGCCAGGAGTTCCTTGCTCATCCAGCCAGTCTCCTGCCTCCTTTGCTGGACTTCTTTCTTCTTGGAATGCACTGCTCTTGAGCTTGGAAGAAGTGATACTTGACTGTTAACCAGCTCTCCTGGACCCCCCTTCCTTCTAGGGCCTTAACCCATGGTATTCCTCCAAATAGGTCCCTGAAGAAGCCAAAGTCTGCTCTCCTGAAATTCAGGGTTGTGATCCAACTTATTGCCTTGCTTCCTCCACACAAAATCCTGAACTCCACCAACTCATGGTCACTGCAGCTAAGGCTGTCCACAACCTTCACATTTCTAACCAGTTTGTTAAGTCCAGCGGACATCTCTCCTCATTGGCTCCTTCACTACCTGTGTCAAAAAGTTATCATCAGTGCTCTACAGGAGCCTCCTGGACTGTTTGTGCCTAGCTGTGTAGTCCTTCCAGCAGGTATCAAGGTGGTGAAAGTCCCCCATGAGGACCAGGGCCTGCAATCGTGAGGTTACTTCCAGCTGTTTGTAGGTGGCCTCATTGACTTCCTCTTCCTGATCAGGTGGCCTGTAGTAGACACCCACAACAGTGTCACCCATGTTAGCCTGTCCTTTAATTCTTACTCATAAGCTCTTGACTAGCTCTTTATCCACCCCTAGGCAGAGCTCGATGTATTCCAGTTGCTCTCTCACATAAAGACCACCTCCACCACCTTGCCTTCCTGGCCTGTCTTTCCTAAAAAGCATGTAGCCATCCATGGCAGCATTCCAGTCGTGTGAGCTATCTCACCATGCCTCTGTAATTGCAATGAGATCATGCCCTAAGACCGCACACAGATCTCCAGTTCTTCCTTTTTTTCTTTTATTTTCTTTTTTTCTTTTTTTTTTTTTCCCAATTCCCCAAGCTGTGTGCATTGCTGTACGGGTATTTCAGAGAGGTAGTTGTGCATGCAGATTTCCCGAGAGGGGTGCAAGGGGATCGCCCATAGCCTTGTCTCACATGCATGCACTCCCCCAGCTGAATGCACCCGCCAGAGGCATCCCAACTTGAGTTGTGTTTTGTTGCGTACCCTGTCTCTATAACTCTCCCCTTCCCCCTTCCTTCTTAGTTTAAAGCCCTCTTTACTAGGCTGGCCAACTTGCTGGCAAAGACACGCATGACCTTCTTAGTGAGGGGGTCCTTTTGTCTTTTTTTTCTTTTCATATGAGGAAACCAAGAAAGAGACCCATTCATTCAGCAGCTAAGTCTCCCTGTAGCCTTTTACCATTTTAAAATTAGCAATCAAAATTAAGAAAGAAATGTAAAGCATGGATGAAGCTACTGTGAGTTTTGCTCCTGTGATTCCAAAATGCAGAGTCTAAACTGAGAGTCATCTGAGAATGTTGCAGCATGTTAGAGACAGAAAGAGCTTTCTCACCAACAAAGCTTCAAAAAGCTACATTTCCATGTGATTATGAGGACACTTCTGCAGAATAAGATTTCTGCAGTGGAACTGCAAAACCTCATCATAAACATTAACTAGAACGAAAATAAGGAGTTTCTCAAACTGCAAGTACACTTTCATTACAAATTGGGCACTGAAAAGCTAGGAAGTAGTTCTCAGAAAAAAGGGTAGCAGTACTTTAATTTTATTTTAATCTTCATTAATTAGCTTGTGCCAACTGGAAAGTTTTCCTCACTCAGCCAACACGTATACAAAGGCTTTAGTATGCTTAAAAAACCATAATAAATAAAGAATTACATGCAACATGCAGAAGAATTATCTTCTAGTCACAGGCTTCTCTTTTATCTTACTATGCTTTAGTTCATGCACCTTTTTCTTCCCAGAGCTACAGTTTTATGTCCAAAACCAGATGCAGAATTTTGACACATCTAGGACCACACTTTAGACCTACTTTGTAATTTAGCATAATTTGTTATAACTGCTAGAATTATTTAAAAGATTTCAAGACATAATTTTTATAATAAAATATGCCTGCAAAGATTTCTTGCTGACAGAAGCTCAAAGGAATTCAGATTTGCCTTTATATTCACCTGCAAGTGATGCTGGTTTATCTATATAATATATTAACTTTTATAATATCAATTTTTTACTTTAATCTTTTAATCTTTAATTTTTATCTATGAAATCCACCAGTATTTAGCAGAATTGAGATATCATTTCAGAATAGCAGTTCTGATTCTTTTCTGTAGATTTACTAACATGCAGGAAATCCACCAAGAACAAAAAAGTAATGGAGGGCTTTAAATACAAAATGAAAGAGGAGGCTTCTTCTGTTATCACTGTAAGTGGTAGACACTGTTTTTACTCTCACTATCTGGTGCATTAAGCCATCATCTATCTTTCTCTCCCTCTACTTATTTCTATTTAATTCTGTTTGTTTAATTCTTTGAAAAGCAGCAATTCCTTTCCTCTCGTTTTCATTGTTTCATCTCTGTCTGTAAAGGTCTATACTATGCATTGAGGAAATGGGGTTGCGAACTATTTCAGGATTAGAGGAGGAAAAGAAAATTTTGCTTAAAGTAGGCGCTGAATTTCCTTGCAGGAAGGTGGAACTTGCTTCTTATCTGAGCAGATAGTCTGTCTTCGGGGAGACCCAGTACACAACACTGGAAGATAAGTGGAGAAAAAACTTTTTGTTAGGCAGGATGAAGACAGCGCCGATCACTCCTTTTCTGCAAGGAGGAGGGACAAAAGGTGAGACTGGCATGAGGACAGCACACACCACATTAAGGCTTGATGCTTTTGAGCACCAAATCAGAACATGTGGAGGTCATTTTGTAACAAGGCAAAGACATTTCTGAGAAAGGCTGATTGACAATGAGCAAGACTTCCCTCAACAGCCTTGTGTGTAAAGGCATCTACTCAAAGTGGTCATCAGGACAATAGAAAAAGAACTAGAAGAATCAAAAGACAATATAATGTCAAGAAAATATGTATCAGGAGATCAGAGTGGTCAAAAAGAGGAGAACAGGACATGATATTTAGCTAGGAACAACTGAAAACATCCATACTGGAGTTGGAGGAACAGGGCAGAGAACCTCTACTCTACTCTGCAGCCAGAAGCTGGACATCAGATGGTTTGAGCCCTGAACAAACCAAAGTCCTTTATGATCACATTCTGGAATTAAAGCTCTAGAGTACTAAATCAAAAGCACATTACCAAATCCTGGTCCTGCGTAGGACCAGTACTAGCATAAATTGGGCTTAGTATCAACAATATCAAAGTATTTCAACAATACAATGTTTAGTCTGTGCTTTCCTATATAAGAAAAACACAAAGCTTCATTGTTCCTAATGCATCAACACCAGTGGTAAATTGCTAAAGGTAAACATTTCCTGAATATTATATTAGATGTATGTTTTATTTATTATAAATGTCACTGAAAAGAAAAGAGTCAAACCTCAATTCTCAAGTGCATATTGAATCACCAGTCCTTTCATCCTGCATAAGAATTTGAATTTCAACAGGAATTTTTAATTGAACCCCCTGGATTTTAGCTTACGATTTAATCTACCAAGTTGCTAGGGCAACCAATGATTATAGCTGCTGGGCAAAATTCACAGAATTGTTAATCGATCTTAATCTGGATACGCTGCATCAGTGGTTATTTCACAGGGGAGATGATAGAAAAACACTATGAAAATGTTCGTTTTTAATCCTTAAATTACAGCACAATCATACAATGACACTAAAATTGCAAAAATGCATTTCTTAAGAAATAGGTAATTCCTGCAACAGAAATACTGTATTTTAAAATCAGTTGCTCAAACAGAGAGGAATCCTTCACTGTGGGCTGAGATGTCCCCCAGCGGTCCGTGTCTCAGAGACATCTAATCAATGAGTTTTTTAATGTGCTCTGCTCTGGGGGCGGGGGGATGGATTTGCTCTGATCGAAGGTTGCAGTCATTATTCCAATATGATTGAGCATAACCCTTGTATGGGGCTGGCAAATCTGTACTCTTTGCCTGGCCCTGTATATACAGTGCCACGGCCACAAAGGTGCAGAAGCCAAGAACTCACGTGCCCTTTCCTTTTCTCCCGTTCCCATCACGAACATTAGCAAGTCTCTCAGTATTAAGGAGTCAAGATCTCTGTGCCTGTCCTGGTTTTGCATTTTCCCAGCAGAAGGATGTAATTAGGCTTATACAGGAATGCTGCGGGATCAACTAACTTTGAAATTTTGTATCCTCAAAAATATTCTTAACATCAATTATTATTCTTAGCTGATATACAGTATATTCATTCTTATGGCAACCAGTTGTTAACCAGAAGGTGTTTTTTCTGTTCTATGGTTCTACTAAGTATCCCGAAATTTATCCATCCTGTTTTGGCTAATATCTATGATCAAGTTGCCACAAAACAGCATCCTAAGATAAACGAGTCAAAAGAGAAAAATAATTTTCAAATAAAAGCTTGTGATAACTCCCTTTGGATTCCAATAGATCAACAAGAGGGTTGCATACAGAAGTGGTATACAGCTGAGGAAGAACTTTCCCCTAGTAGACAATATAGAAATGAAATTATATGATCACTTCCTTAAACAGTCAACTAACCTATCATAACATTCAGAGATATGAGGGAATATTACTTTTTGGATGACTAATAATCAATTATTATGGCTTAGGGAGGTGTGGTCCTCTCCTGTACCATCTGAAACCAAAAGTCCTGTTACTGCAATGGGCTATGTGTGACCGATGAACTATGACTAGTCCTCATGATTATGCTGCAAGAAACACTAAATAAGATAATGTCCTAAAAGAACCAGAAAAGAACACTATGAAGAGGTATTATAGCTGGAATTTTGCAAGTAAGTTCTTTTCTGTTTCACACTAGATTGACCCAAAATATATATTTCCTTCCCATTTAGATAATCTAATCTCAAAAATGAAAAAGATTTAGAAGGAAAGATTAAAGAAGGAAAAAAGCAAAACTTGAAGCACAGTTGCTACAATACAACATTTTTCTTTCTTCTGTTTTTCTTGTTTGCCTTCCTAATATTTTATGTAATCCTCATATTATTTTCCTCTTCCCAGAGTTTATAAATTCCTAATATGTTCAAGTTTTAGTCTCTTTTCATTTTATTTCCTGTTTTATTATTTTTAATATTTCTACCTTTTCTCCACCCTTTGACTGTTATCTTTTATTTCAGCCTGTACTGTAACACAGTCAGTACTGTGCTAAAACATATTTTTAAATATCTCCCTTAAGTCACTTGCCTCACTATTTTAGCTGAAGGAAGCACACACTGCATTGTAGTGATGAGAAAACTGCAGATTATTTTAAAAGATTAAAGGTAAGAAATATATATAGATATTAATTTTAAGAAAATTAAGATTTCTAGATTTCACTGCAAACATATCATAGAGATATACCTATACACATCCGCACATATCTATGTATGCACATACAATACAAATATGACTGTCAATTGCTTTTCAGTCTTCCTGGGAAGTTAAATAAGATAGGATGCTGTAGACTAATGAAGATGTTTGAAGGATGAAAGTCAAACTGGGCATTAAGCTGAAAATTATAATATACTAAAAATTCTTCATTCTTCTTCTAAGTTATATGTAATATCTTATGCATAATACAGGATGCTATTTGAGCAGAATGCCGAAGATATAGCTGAAACAGAATAAGGTGTTCCATCCCTTCTTCAAATCACTCATAGTCTCAGTGTCAAATGAATCTTTAAAAAAAGACCCTTAAATGAAATCTTCACAAACTTTTCCAACAGGAGAGCCCAGCCTGAAACCTTTTTCCCTCTTATCTATATAGAGAGAAGCGTAGCTAAATAAAACATACTACATGTACACTTGTCTCTTGTGCCATAAACATTTTATGCTTCATCTAAAACACATCACTAAAATGCCCTTTGAAATACTATTTTACACCAGGTGCTTAATTAAAGAGGCACATGGTTATGCGATTTGGATAATATTCCAAGTAATGGACAATAACACAGCAGTTAGGCAGAACTCCCTCCTGACCTTAATCAGGACTTCTGCCAAAAGACAGATATGCCCAATAAGAGTTATACATGCACACAGTTGCAAAGAATATAAAAATAAAATCCCTAATTTTGATGCTATCATCATTTGATTTTGATGCTATCATCATTTGTTATTGCCTTTATTTTCCTCATTCCAAGAACACTTACTCACACTTGATTAAAGTTGTTTTGTCTGGCTCATTCTCTATTTTTTCTTTACTGTGGTTCATTTGAAATGTCATGACAGATCGGGAATGTATAATTATTAACAGATATAAGGGAAATTAGAAAAAAATACAAATTATTTATAAAGGTATATTTAAAAATGTTACTCAGGAAAAGAGTATATTAATGACATTTTCTAAAGTATTTGTCGGACCATTATCTCTACATCCGCTGTAATTAATTACAAGGTTGGTTATAGATATAAAAAAAGTTTGCCATTTCCTTTAACTCTAAATATAAACTTAAATTTATGCAGAACTCTAGGTAGAACTAAGTATTATTCATGGAAAACTGGATCTTAGAAAGCCACTCTGAGATGATTTAAATTCTATATTTTTTAAAAAATATATTATTTGCTGAGGAGTGGGTGGAGAAAGAAAGGGAAAGACTATAATCAAACTGCAGACTTTAACCAAAGGTCGTAGTTTATCAGAACAAGTAATTCCACAGTTTGGATTCAAGCTACAGTGGCTAAGATGGCAAACTACAGGTGCAAATACAGGGGAGAATTTAAGAGGTTGTCATTGAGGCTAAAAAAAATGTAACTTCAGAAAATATTTTAAGAAGTCGTTTTCAAAATCAGTTAGTAATTTGGAGGACAGCACATGGGAAACCCGTTAGGGACTTTCTGGTGGCAGGGTCTCCTCTGCCTGAACCTGTATCACCCCAGCCCCAGCACACCAAAGACACCTCCGTTTGAAAACTTAAGACTGAAACATCACAAAATGCCCTTTACTCAATATACACCTAGCCGTAACACTTTCAAACCTTAGATATACAAGTGCTTTGCTAAATACAGTGATTAATTATATTGCTGCGCTATGTCTGTTGAAGCCCCACTCACACTAGACTTGGAGAAGAGCTAGCAATAGCCCCTCTCTTGCCTCCCTTCCAAGCCATATTCTCCTCATGCTTTGGACTACAGTGCTGGAAAGACACGCAATGACTTATCCTAGAAAAACCTAAGATGTTTGCTATGATTAAAGAGCAGAACATTTCAAAAACAGGCTTAAACCTCAGTGACATGCTAATAAATGAGATTTTTTTTTCCTTTTGGTGTGTATATGTAGGTCTCATGACCATTTGGCAAATAACTCAACGTACCCTGGGAAGAGCAGAATGGTACTGGAGCATTTATGTGGCAAAACTGAATGTTTTTCAATGCAAGTCAGTCATACATGTTTCACTGCATGTATAGAAAGAGTTTACTGCTCTAGAATCCAGAGTACTCAGTGTGGAAATTGCCTATAGTGAAGATATGAAAGTAATTTTTATTGCATATCTTCATAAATCAAAATAAAAGATCAAAACTAATAGGTTTGCTGCATCCATTCTCTGAAAATGTATACATATTTTGTCATATATTCACAGGTAAATCCATGCAAATAATGGATTATTCCTTCATTAACCAAACAAAGATAAAAATTAAGTCAGGTAGATCTGAATTGTTTCATTCAGTCCAGTACAAAAGTTTTTCTTTGGAGGAGAGAATCCTTTTTTTTTTCTTCCCTTTTTTTTTTTTTAACATTCTTGCTTTTGAAGATTTTGTTCCATTTCTGAATGCCATTTAAAATAGACAAGTCCAAAATCATTTTGCAGCTTTGAAATAGAATGCTTTGACTTTTTCAAAACAAACATTGTAGTAAAAATGTCAATACAAACACTGTTATTTCTGAATATTTTTCCTCTTCTGAATTCAGATGAAATTATTTGTTGACTTCAATTTGAGATGGCAGAGAGTTTTGAGGCAGGAATAAGCTAACTGTTTATGGCAAGTCTGCTATTAAAATAGGTACCATCTCTATTCGTGATAAACTCTCTATATAGTTAGATTCTTATCTTTTCACTATTGTTTCTGACAATAAATTCAAACATGTGGTTTTCATTTCTACTAATAAGTACAGTTTTGTTGCAGCCATGTAACTTAATACCAGGAAAAAGGAATCTACTTTTTATATTTAGACCTGACACCACTCCTTAAATATTGCAGAAGAAGGATCATAAAATGGTTATTAATTCAAGTAAAGACTGCTCATAAAATAAGAAAATGTATCGAATTGTAGAACAAAGAAAAAACCAGCAGCATCTTGTAGGATCAGCTCTTAGCTAACGCATTAGAATTTGGGGGGAGTGGTTCATTGGCTGATTTTATGTAAACTAGTAAATTCATAGCAGAAATCCTATAATTGTATTTGCTTTATAGCAGTGACACCAGAGTGAGTGAAGTTGTGCATGAAATTGTGTGACCACCGAAGTGACAGCAGTCACAACGCCTTCCACTGATTTAGGGCTTTGAACTCCGCACTGGACTTACAGGATGCTTATCACCAGCTTTTACTAAATGCAATTAGTAGACAAGCAGACTACATTCACTCTTTTTTTGTTTTACTTTCTCCATCCCTGTATGATCTCGTCAGTCCAAGATACACAAATGTAACAGGAATGCTCCAAATGAAATTCCTTTTCAGTAACCTATTAGAAAAATGCTAAAGTCTTGTCAAAATCGTGATGAAAATAGGTGATAAAATGCACAAGTTCTGTTGACACGTGTGCATAATACTTTATTTTGTTTATGTATACAATGAGTAGATATCATTGGTATAAAAAATACCATAAAATAGCAACGGAGGTTCTTCTGCATGAGTAAACTGTAAGGAAGTCAAAACAATGTACCTCATGTCTCCCTTATATGAGGCATTTAACATTATATTGACACTGATATACATATTTTGAAAGTCTAGTAGTAATTGGCTTTTTTCTTTACGAGCTCAAGTGCTGGCGGAATGTAATTATGGGAAAATCTGATTTTTTACAGAGTAACACTTTCTCATAGTTTCAGTTACCATAAAACCTCAGAGCCCAAGAATGAAAAAATAAAATAAATAAAAAGGTAGACTTTATTATTTTTAAACCTCTTGCATTTTTTAAGCTCATCTCACAGTTTTAGAGGCCCTAATGCCCTGCCAAGAAGGAATTTCAGACACTGCAGCTGGTTTTTCCTTCAGCAAATTCCAGAAATTTACCACTGCACTAGCAGATTCCTGGATTCCCCAGCCTGCACAGCCTGTAAAAGGTTATATATGACAAGTTATTACGTCCTATTAAACAGGGACCCGTTTTATCAGAGAGACCTATAGGACAGCAACATGCATTGCACTCTACAGCTTTACTGGAAGCCTCGCTAAAAAGTAATTTCCTCTCCATCTGCACAGTGGCATATGATTTATACGCTCTGACTTTTTTATCTCCTATCTGAAAGGTGCTGATTTTTCATATTCTCTTTCTTGTGAAATATTTCCCGACTTCAGGTAAATGGATGCATGAGCAGCAGAGCAAGCAAGGCCTCCACTCCTATGGCTCCGAATTGTGCTGCTAAATTTGGCGGTGTCTAATAAGGTGTTAGCTCAGAGGAAAGGCTTTCCCGCGGGTGGAAGGTCTCTCTGTCCCACTCTGCCACCTCTCATAGCTGTGCAGGCAGTGCGCAGGTTCGGTGGCACCGAACAGAAGCTGAGTTCATGCTATATCTTTCCTCTATTCCACTTGCAGGAAATCCTTTTAAATGCCTAAACTCTTTCTGATTTCACTGAAAATGGTTGGGGGGGGGGGGTGTGAGAAAATTGGAGAAGGGTGCAAAAGTCAGAATGATGGTCTAATGCAACCTTTTGTTAGGAAAATAGCAAAAAAATCTTCCCCCCTCCTTTCCCATTGCAATCTGTATTTTCTTTCTTTTTTCCCCCCCATTTATAACAGCTCTATTTAATAAAACTACTAATCATTCACCACTATAGGTAGAGATTTGTCCACAATGCTAGCAGCCACCCCTAAAACATCCAGATAATTAAGTACGTATGAGTAATTCATATTTCCCCTTCTGTTGTAGAGATGCAAATTTTTCAGCATTACATTTTATCCATCATGTGCCTGCTCTCCCAGCTCTGATTTATCCAAAATTTTTAAAATTGTCTTGCTGTTGCTATCCAAAATAATTGTGCCGTCTGCAAATTGCCATGTGCCTGTCTATCTATTTCCCTGGTTACCAATAAATAATTAGAATATTTGCATTTCTACAACTCAAGTGAGAGCAAGATTCAAAATGTGTATGGCCTTTCCCTCCTTCAGGTTGCCTTAGATTAACTTCAGTTTCCTGCAAATAGTCCATTCATGCTTCTCAGTTGTTTTGCTCACTTAGCTTCTAATCTTTGATAGCATTTTATTTTCAAAACTATTTTATTTCCTCAGTGGCTTATAGTGATGGGACTTTGTCAAAGGTATTTAGCAAATGCAAATAAATAACACCAACCTCTTTTCCACTTATCACTGATTTACTGACACTAGTAGAGATCCAAGCAAGCTAAGAGAAAACCATTTTTCCTTTAGAGAAGCTGCTTTTGTTTGTCCCAGTCCTGTTGCATTTATCTCATTAAATGTATCTGGCACAAATTTTCTGATGTGTGATTCCCAAGATCACCTCTAGTGTTTCTTAAAAGATGCATAAATATTTGCTGCAATCCAGTCCTCTGAATATAACAGCTGTGAGACTACACATTTTTGTTAACGACATCACTATCCGTCACTTTATTCCATATAATCAGTACTACCTGCAACAAAGGGAGATTTTCATCTCACTTTACTTTTACAAATATCCAGTACAGTCAGCTCTCAATTATCCATAATTAAATTATCCCAGCTGCAAATTTTGTAGTGTCTCTGGAAATCAGACTGGGTCAAGCTAACGTAGTTCTTTGCTTCCAGGTCCAGGTTTCGTCCCAGACTGAGGACATCCTCAGTCCAGGGAGCTCCTGGGAGTGTGGTTTGGGCCCTGCACACCCTGCAGAAGCAGCAGAAAAGCCAGCGACAGCGATTATCAAGGGCTAGGCAAAGATCATGAGGATGAGTGGGTGGTAGATTTCTTCTGTATGATCTTAGTGCTTCAGAAAATTTGAGGAGACTGGGTGAAACACAGTATGAATACACAGGGTCAGCTGGGATCCCGAGCTGGACCTAAATTAACTAGTCCTGTCGCAACCTGAAACACTATCGCCCAACGCCCCCAGCTCTTTCTCCATCTTTCCTTATGTAATGGTGGTGAAACAAGTAGAAGGTGTGAGCATCAGGGTAGATGTGCGGCACAGAAAGACAAATTGGAAAAAAATTAGAAAAATGAGAAATATAATAGAACTATAATATACATAATATAATATAGAACTATAAGGTTCTAGCAAGCGATGTTACGGAGAATTTGAGTTAGCCTTTATACTTATTGTGAGTCTTCAATATTGTATCTAGCAAGGCAACAAACGTCAGAGAAAGGAGTTTGTGAGCAGGAAGATGTGTGTCCCTGCTGACAAACGGTTGCCATCAGGATTGTACCAAAGATTGTTACATTATGTCTCTTAAAGAGGCATTTACCCTGCTATATTTTTATACCTTGCTATTATTTTTATAAACCATTGTGATAAAAATCATGTTGAAAAACCATCTGGTTGAAACTATACTAACACCTATCAACTCATTTCAACACACGTGGAGAATTAAATCAAGGTCATTAATTAATTAACATATTAAGCAACGGTATGGTAGTATGGGGGTTATGTTCTGCACTGAGTAATCACAGCAGATCCTCACTGTTTAGGTGTCTTTAGCTAAAAAAGGAATTCCATTCCTGGAGCTAGCTTCAATTGTCACCATTTTTTTGCCCAAAGGTATATATTACATTCGTCTCAGCCAGATAAAAAGCATTGGTGCAATTCTAATAGGAAAGAGCCAATAAATGTAATAAGATGGCACTTAGGTCTGTAATTCAGCCTTCTGATACGAACACCAGCAGCTCAAGAAATTATAAAGGAATTATAGGATGGTTAAAAATGTGGAAATAATTGGACTGGAAAGAATATACACAGGGACTCCTATTAACTTCTTCCCAGTTGTATCGGGATAAGCCCCTGTAACTCCATGGTATCATGCCATTTAAGCTTTTGCTTCTCCATACAGTGCTGAGGACAACAGAACCGCGATCTACAATCGCAGCCCCTATCATCATCATCATCATCATTCAGATTGAATTAAGAGGCTTGGAAAAAATATGCATCTGGGGAGGAATCTCTGGACCACTCTTGCTTAGATCATTAGGGGTAGCTATAACGAGAAGGGCAGTGAAATGTCTGCTCTGATGTATTCAGGGCCCTGTAAGGACCGCACTAATAACCCGATCAATAATCCTGATGTAGCAAAGCTCGGATGATCCGGGCTGTGCTACAGGAGAGTGACGAATTTTATCCTCTCCCACACCTCTCATTTTATTATCAGATGAGATTTTTCAAAAAGAATTTAAAAGAGTTTGTGGCTTACATGCCTTAGAAAAATCAAAGGGAGACGTATTCCTACTTAAATTAGGCTGAAACCTACTTTTCCCAGAAGCCTGAATATAAAAGAATCCTGATTTTCAAGATTATATACACACAACCATCATCCCCAGGTTTAGCAGTATTTGGAAAAATTCACCCACCCATGATCTTACTGACATCTACAGAGTTCACCAGACAAATCTGTCCTGTCATGTTTGTATGCGGGAGCAATACTCACAACCCCCAAATTTTAGACAGGCTAGTCTAGCAAAAACCCTTTGGAGGCTGCTATTTTTGTCAAGGTTTCTCCCGCAGTAATCCCCAGTGGCATTGCAATGAACAGCTACTATATGAGCTCAGCCTCTTTTTGAATATTAAATTACTGAAGTTCAGAAGAATTTAATTAGTATCTTACCCACTTACCATCTTCCAGTGATGCCTCAGCTACAATTATGGCATTACGTTACAAGCAATTTCAATTTAATTGACTAATTTGAGTAAAACCTGGGTTCCAATTGCCAGAAAAATTTGTGTTAAGATAGCTGTAGCTGAATTAAAAACAAAAAAGGGTGAGTGGATCTCAGTGCCTGCTGAGATACAAGGTTTATTCACCTCTAACATTAGCATCCTGTCAAAAGAAATACGTTTAAATAGCATTGCAGGAATACCAATGGTCTAGGTGAAGAATTAAAAGCTACAGGGAAAAAATAAATAAATAAATAAATAAAGACTTTGCCCATGAAACTCTTCAAAGGAGGAAGATATCTCCCCAAAGCATAGACATGCACAAGCCTCCTAAAGCATTAATCCTACAAATTCCCAACAGGTGAAGGGCTGCAGGGAGAATGGGGGAAGCAACCACAGTTTTCCAAAGGGAATCCCAATGCCTGGAGTTGGTAAGAGCAATAATATGCTGACATACTAATGCCTTACCATGCTGTTCTACACTTTTTCCCACTGATTTCAGAAACATAAATACTGATGCTCTACTTGTTGATTTTTGCTCTTGTCTATACATGCAGCTCCATTTCTTTAGTAAGGGTCAAGTGTTTGGTTGTCTCTGTGGCCTACTTTTCACTCTGAAATAGAGACAGGATTAAAATTCAAATTCAGTAGTCACAATCTCTTTATGAGAGCATAGGTAACTAGCATTTTCAGGAATATAAACCTATCCTGAATACTATATATTGATTGTATATATATATATATATATGTATATATATATAAAAATAAATAATTTTAGTCAGTTTTTCAGACATTCTTAGACACTTGGACATTACAACTATTAGTAGAGCATAAGCAATGGAATCACCACTTTTCTGATCTCTACTGATCAGAAAAGTGATCTCTTCTGATCTCTACTACTCTACTCAAAAAAAAAAAAAAAAAGAAAAAAGAAAAAGAAAGTAAAATGATTTATCTTTCTTAAAAATTAGGAAAATAAGCCAGTCTTAGCCCAAGTCTCTAATTCAGTTTATATCTGCTCAGTTGCAGATTTCCTGCAAAACAGTAAGGAGAGGCAGCAGCCCAAACACCTTTTAAAGAGAAGAGAGCAGCAATTTGAATGTGAAATCAGCTGCAAGGGTGGCCCTCAGAAGTTCCTAATGCCATTAACACTCCTAGAGTGCTAAACTGCTAACTTTGTGCTATTCTGGTCAATTCCCAGTAATTAATATAAGCTTTATACTCACATGCTATTTACTTTCACTAAAAATTCTGTTTCCTTGCTTGGAATTTGCTTATCTATTTGATCAAAGACACAATTTGTGACACTGACTTCAAAGGAGATATTTGTTTATTCATTGAAAACAGCATTACTTTTTTCACCCTTTTCTTCATTGTGTTATCAATTATAATCATTTTATTAAGTCAATTAGCGGGTTTTAATGAATATTTTTGGTTTGGAAGCACAAACTTCAGCCACTGATGGCTGATCAAATCCAGCACAGAAATCCAGGCAGATGTTTATCATCGAGAGAGTGAAAGTTAGCCTTTGGAAAAAAAAAAAAAAAAAAACAAATTACAAGGTACATTTTCCTTGAGAATGTAGTCGTTTTCTGCATTTTAATCTAAAAAGCTAACTTCTAGCCCTTAAGCATGTAAAAGACGTATCCTGATCAAATGTGGAGGATAACAGATGCAATACAATGTGCTTGAGTCTGTTGGTTGGAAAATCAATTGCACCTGCTGCTGCTGAGTTTCAGTCAGTCTCAGCAGAATAAAAATGGCCTAAAGCACTGCTCTTTTTAGTGGGCGACTGTGAGCCACTGGAGTTGATAACATTCAAGCGTATTTCATCTCACTTTTGCTTGGGAGGGGAAAGAAAACCTTCCAGCGATAAAAGCAACCAACACTGTTCATAAAGAACATGAGCTGCAGTGCAGAGACAGAGAGAAACATGTTTCCTATCTCTTAAAGCAGCCAAAAAAGCAGAATGATCAATAAGTATACAACTGGCTTGCACAGGAAGGGAATCAGTCATTATGGACGTGTATCAACAGCTCCCTGGTACAACCTTGCACTTTCATAGAACCATAGAATCAGTAACGTTGGCAGGGACCTCTGGAGATCATCTAGTCCAACCCCCCTGCTCAAGCAGGGTCACCTACAGCATGTTAGACAGGGTTGCATCCAGGCAGGCCTTGAAGATCTCCAGAGAAGGAGACTCCACAACCTCTCTGGGCAACCCGGTCCAGTGCTCCGTCACTCTCACAGGGAAGAAATTCCCCCTCACGGTCAGGCCAAACTTCCTGTGCTTCAATTTCTGCCCATTGCCTCTTGTCCTGTCACATGGGACAACTGAAAAGAGTTTGTCCCCATCCCCTTGACACCCTCCCTTCAGGTACTTGTACACATTGATAGGATCCCCCCTCAGCCTTCTCTTCCCCAGGTTGAAGAGGCCCAGCTCTCGCAGCCGTTCCTTTCTTCCTAGGGCAGATGCTCCAGCCCTCTGATCATCTTTGTAGCCCTATGCTGGACTCTCTCCAGCAGCTCCATGTGTGTCTTGTCCTGGAGAGCCCAGAACTGGACACAGGACTCGAGATGAGGCCTTCCCAGGGCTGAGGAGAAGTGCAGGATCACCTCCCTCCACCTGCTGGCAACACTCTTCCCAATGCACCCCAGGAGACCATTGGCCTTCTTGGCCACAAGGGCACATTGCTGGCTCAGGGTCAACTTGTTCTCCACCAGCACTCCCAGGTCCTTCTCTGCAGAGCTGCTCTCCACAAGGTCAGACCCCAGTGTGGACTGGTGCCTAGGGTTATTTTTCCCCAGGTGCAGGACTCTGCACTTGCCCTTGAACCTCATGAGGTTCCTCTCCGCCCAACTCTCCAGCCTGTCCAGATCTCTCTGTAGCGGTGGCTTGCAGAATTAACTGCTCTCACTTTGGCCGTGGCTGGCAGAATTAACAAGAACTGTGTGTAGGTGTATGAATGGCTATAATAGAGAAGTAAGGAAAAAAATACATGAGTAATATGGGAATGGATCCAGAAGGCAATTCAGAATGCAGAAAAAAGTAACAAGAAAAAAGGTACACTGATTAAATACAGAAAAGAAAAAGAGTAGGACGGAGGCAGAAAAAGAGAGCAAAAAATACTATAGGAGATCTAGTAAAGTCAGTGAACAGTGCAGGACTAAAAGAAGTCACTTGAGTCATCAGGCCCGCTGACTATTTTGTGACATTTTCACAAGTTGCACCAGCTGCAGTAGCAAGATTCTCTTTAAAAGATTATCAGAAAGCAAGTGACATGATCTGCTGAAGTAGATAAGTTGAAGGGAAGCAAAGAGCAAAAGGAGATTTCCAATTTGAAACTCTCCTTGAAAAATCTCAGCTCTCTATTTATACTTATACTACCAAGATGTTACACAATAATAATCCCTAAAACTCTTATTTAGACTATATTCTTGAAAATAGCTTGAAAATAATAGTCAGGAAAATCTTTTTTCATTTAAATGTCAGAAGACTGCTGTTTTCTAAGAGCTCCACACACCACATATTGCAGCTCCACACACTGTATACTGCAACTTAAAATAAGAGCCACAGGAAACAGAGGTGTGAAGAGGAAGAGCTTAGAAACAAAATAGGAATTAGCCTAAGCATTTAGCAGTCAGGCTGCTGCAATATTCCTCCTTTAGGTTTGAAATCAATAAATAAATTCCATCCTCTTCGTGCTGGAGGCAGCAGTGCAGAACCCGTCCGCTTTGGGAGCTGCACGCTTCTGCTGTGTACTTCTTCCACCTTCCACTGAAAAAAAAAAGCCTAAACATTTTTGACATGTCAAAACTTCATGAGAAACATCAACACATACATCTGCCGCCGAGGGAGCAAATTATGAGTGTAGTCCTCAGTGAGAAGGCATTACAGCATCTTAAACCTTCATTTAAAATGCAGAGTGCGTTCCCAAATGTCAGTAGCCAAACTTAAGGGCATTGCAGCTACTTAATTTAGGGAAACAACTGGCATTAAACCTTTCTGGCCTCTCTGAGAAACATCCCTCCTGTTGCAGGACGAATAATGGCAAGTTGTTGTATTGCGCTTTTCATCAGTAGGTCAACGAACGGTTTAGAAGGTAAACCAGGGAAGGAAACTAAGACGAAGTATAAATCTCATGTCTGTAGCATCCAGGAGTCTTTCCACTGATTTATGTCATATATTCCAGCTAAAAAAAAAAAAAAAAAAAAAAAAAAAAAAAAAAAAAAAAAAGCTTTTGAATAGTACATCTCTTCTCTATTTAGTATTTTATAATTGGCCAATACACCAAGTAAAAAAACAGCTCACTGAATTACAGGAAAGTGAAATGTAACTAGTACTATGCAAAACATTATAGAAAGATAACAAGAAAAAAAGATCTGGAATACTTCATTTTCTGAATAATAAGAGAGAGATGTGGCAAAAATATGCAATGTATCAGACTTTTTTACAAGATAAGTCTTAAGAGCAAGACTTAAGGAAAAATCTAATATCTGAAAAGAATAAAAACTAATTAATACTAATGGATAAAGCACCCAGCATAACAAAAACAGGGAAGTCTCCTGAAACTGCAACTCAGATTAACATTTGAAAAGACCTGGAATACCTGAGAGGCCTTTGTAAAGTAAACTGTGTCCATAGCCTGAAAATATTTTCCTCAGAAAAATAAAATTCCTTTGAAAATTCCTTTACCTACATATGATGAGCTGGTAGATACTGTCAGAATATGCTCTGCTTGTGCCCCTCATAGGTCAGCATTTGTTTTGCCAAAAAAAGAAAGAATTGCAATGCCTGTGGTTTACCTTAAGTTGCTGAGGTTTCTCCAATCAAATCACCTACTGACAGAAGCAATTTTGTTTAGTTTCTTTTTAATTTTGTCGGAAGCGAGAAAGATAACAAGATACTGTCTGCAACAACATAAATCAGGTGGAGAGCCATCTAAGGCACAAATCAAGCACATAAATAGGGGACCTTATCAGATCTGGTTATAGAAAACAAAAGCTATTCTTTATCAGGACTGTAACATTCAAATTTTGCACCATTTTAGTACTGTCTTCAGAATAAGGAAGGGTTTGCAAAAAAAGGGGGACATTCCTGCCCACAAGAAGCCCCCCAAAATTATTTTTCTTAATATTAATTTATAAGCTGCGTATTTTACCATGAAAACAGAATAAAATAAATAAAACTCAGAACGGCTTTTGCTGACTTCCCTACAAGCACAAAGAAGCACGGCCGCATTTATGAGTTTCCTTTGTCTCTTTTTAATCCGATTGCATTTTTATATTAAAAAACATAGATCACAGATACAGATCTATGGGATAGGCTTATCGGCTGTTACAGTAACGGATAAGAGAAAAGCAGTACACGATTAAACATGTAACAAGTGTTGTATCTTAATGAGGCGAGCTCCTGCATATTCAGTGGTAATTCACTAACGGATGCAGGCTGCAGTATGGAGCTTTGGCAACAACGGCATTTTAAAAAGGAGAGAAAATCACACACACACACACACACACACACAAACACACACACACACACGCAAAAGCTAGGAAACTACCAGGGCAGAGATCAAAAGTATTACTACAAGATCACGGCTACTGGGCTGAGCCACCCTGAGGCTAAAAAAGTGCTTCTTGCATATTAGCTATACTTATGAAACGTAGCCAGGGTAAGCACGGAAAAGGACGCCAGAGCAAATTTTAGATGGCTTGCTAATATATCCCGGCATACAGTAATATGTCCTCTATATAACCCCAATTAATTTTGCAATTGCACGAGAAAGCTTCAGACGTCTCCTGCTGGCATGCGCTGAAGAGGCAGCACAGCCTCCCTCGCGCAGTTCTCCAGGGCTGTGGGAGCCTCTGAAATGCGGTGCTTTTGCACTGGCACCAGAGCACGTGGCGGCACAGCCTCAGCCATGGCATGCAGCCAAACACAGGAAATTCAGACAAATCTGGCCTCTTCCTCTACATTTCAACCTCAATTCGACTATAGGATACTTGAACGTGTTCAGCACCTCTGGAATTTTTTTTTTCTCATCTTCAACTGACCTCCCCCCCCCCCCCAAAAAAAAATGATTTGCATTTATGCTGGCAAATTAGGCATGGTAATGCTGAAATGGCAATGCAGTGGCGCAGAGTCTAGACGGATAGCTAGTGCTGTCCCAAGGGCTCAGTACTGGATCCGGTCTTGTTCAACTTATTCATCAGTGATGTGGATGAATGGACAGAGTGCCTCCTCAGCAAGTTTGATGATGATCCCAAGCTGGGAGGAGTGGCTGACACACCCGAGGGCTGTGCTGCCATTCAGAGAGACCTGGACAGGCTGGAGAGCTGGGTGGAGAGGAACCTCATGAGGTTCAACAAGGGCAAGTGCAGAGTCCTGCACCTGGGGAAAAATAACCCTAGGCACCAGTACAAGCTGGGGGCTGACCTGCTGGAAAACCCCAGACCTACTGTCTGGTGGAGAACAAGTTGACCCTGAGCCAGCAATGTGCCCTTGTGGCCAAGAAGGCCAATGGTCTCCTGGGGTGCATTAGGAAGAGTGTTGCCAGCAGGTGGAGGGAGGTGATCCTGCCCCTCTCCTCAGCCCTGGGGAGGCCTCATCTCGAGTCCTGTGTCCAGTTCTGGGCTCTCCAGGACAAGACACACATGGAGAGAGTCCAGCATAGGGCTACAAAGATGATCAGAGGGCTGGAGCACCTGCCCTATGAGGAACGGCTGCGAGAGCTGGGCCTCTTCAGCCTGGGGAAGAGAAGGCTGAGGGGGGATCTGATCAATGTGTACAAGTACCTGAAGGGAGGGTGTCAAGGGGACAGGGACAAACAATTTTCAGTTGTCCCATGTGACCGAACAAGAAGCAATGGGCAGAAACTGAAGCACAGGAAGTTCCGCCTGAGCATGAGGGGGAATTTCTTCCCTGTGAGAGTGATGGAGCCCTGGACCAGGTTGCCCAGAGAGGTGGTCGAGTCTCCTTCTCTGGAGATATTCAAAACCTGCCTGGATGTGATTCTGTGCAACATGCTCTGCTTGAGCAGGGATGTTGGACTAAATGCTTTCCAGACGTCCCTTCCAACCTCAGCCATTCTATGATTCTGTGAAAGTAGCAGCAATTCACTTTTTTTTGTGTAAATCCTGTTCTCTGGTAGCTAGTGGTTTCTACAATTACACAGGCAGAGGAGTTTCCTGCAATTGCTCACTTAAAACAGCTACGTAATCCTGTTAAGAGTATTTTCTATTCTTGCTTTGAAGTTCTGTGAAACAACATCTTGAGCTGATCTCCAGAATGCCTGCTCTACAGCTACACCTGTAGAGTCTCGGAGTCTGGTCTTTGTGCTGTATCTGTGATGAGTGTGTGACTTTGCCTGTTACAAAGAATTGATAGTAAGAAATACCCTGAAAGCTTTTCAATTTGAGAAATGGAATTGTTGCATCTAAAAAAAGATTTTGATCTTATTTTTCCAAATTTTATTTTGTACGAAGACTTTATTGAAATCAATATTAAATCATAAAATAAATGGCTTTCACTTAATCTACATTTCTGGACTCAAAAAAGCCAACTTGTTAGGATAGTCTGGGAAACTCAGGCTAAGACAATTTGCAGAGGTTAATTAATCCTCCACTATCATCCTCACAGCCTCTTTTCCCCTTCTTTGTTAATTCATCAGAAAAGGACAGCACGCACCGTAGTAAGGTCTGACTTACATTTGGACAAGGAAGGCTTTGGAGATGATGAAGAGATCTGTCTCGTTAAAGATAGCAAAGGGGACACGCCAGATTGAAGGAGACCTCTCAGAAATGACCCTCCTGCGACCAGAAGGATAAAAATAAGACTGATGGGAATGCAAATAGCACTCTGCACGCTCACTAGAGGGAAGGAGTTGGGAAGGGGAGCCATCTGGCTTGGAGCAGAAAAAACAGTCAAGTGACATCATCTTTTCCTCACTGGATACAGAGAATCTCTAATAACACGGCAGGGCCTTTTGCCACCATCACGGAAAACGAGTAAAGGGAATCAGTGTGCCCTTATGACAGGAGAAGCAAATCTCTTTCTTTCGAAAAGTCATTTGCACAGATGTCAATTCATGTACAATCTTAATTTTGGACACCTCTAGGTAGATGAAATGCCCATTCCCCCCCCCCCACAGATGTTTTTTTTCCCCCTTTCTCCACTAAAAAGCAGCTTAATCAGTCCAAATTTCTATAACATGTCAAGAATCCTGCTGACCTATGAGGCAGCACCATCTCGCAGCAAGAGAAGGAGGAATTTCCACAGTGGCTCCTTCCCTTCTACAAAGCGGGATCATTAAAGAGGAGGTAATTGAAGAGATGTTCAAACTTCCCTATTTAAAAAAAGGAAAAAAAAAAAGAAAAAAAAAAGAAGAAAAGCTCCCCTTATTTAAAAATATCTTAGGCCAAGATTATAATGGTAATAACTTGGCTACTCTTTTTTGCACAAACACCATTGATGCCTGTATCCTGCAGGAAACAAGGATAAGGACCAGGGATACTCTGACATTTAAAATATGCAAGCAACCGAGGAAATATAAGATCACATTTTTTTCCCCCTTATAAGCTTATCTTAAGAGAGTCAAATATACTTAAAACACCAAAAAAATCCAACCTCACAATACTATTAATAAGGTTCATCTAGAAGCCAGAGCTCGTTCTCATTTGATGAACTCTGATTAGCTCTATTCCTCGGAGGAAGGAGCACAGGGGAAGACTTCATTTAGAGGCAGTTCTCGCATGTCTGAAATCCAGGTACGGCTGTGTTGTATTCAGAAAAATTCCCAGCACGCCAAGGACTCAGAAGGTACCTGATTTCTAACGAGTCATTTCTACTGAATTGGCACCTTCCAGCCCACACATTGAAAACCTCAGTGATATGTTGCCGAATCAAAGGATTCTCGGCTAACTACCCCATCTAGTGTCAAATGGAGGAAAGTGCACGAAAACCATTTTCAACTATATTCTCAGCATACTTTTTTCCTTTAAAGGACTAATAAAACACTTCCCCCCCCCCCTTCGCAAGTTTCAAATAACATTTTAAATCATAATATGTCAACTAACTCTTTTTCCAAGCGGCTCTAAAATTTATAATTTTCCATATGCTACCATACTGCCATATGACCAAAACCTTCCTTTAAAATGCTTGTGTTTGACATTCAAACTTGCTGAAGAGTCGTAAATCTTATCTTCTACACACTGTTAAGTAGATCAACCTTTAACAGAAGCTTGCAGCTTTTTAAAATTTAAGTATTTACTAGCACAAAGCTGAACGCATGGGAAGCGCTACAAGATAATAGCAAAGCAAAGTTTATGCTAAAAGTCTGAAGTTATAGAAGTCAAAATCAGAGTCAAGAGAGGCTCTAATTTCAGCAAAACAATTCTGCTTGTTATTTTCCTCCAGAATGAAGTAATTCAGCTTGTGCACACTAGACTATAGAGATTAGAAAGATAACAAGGTATGTCTACCACCAATATCAGAAATCAGATTCATATTCCTAAGAAGTGTCATAATCTGAAACTGAGTGTCTCAAATGGATTTTTCAGAAGAACTGAAGGCCATATTTCTGATCATTCAGCATAAACGACTGGTGTGAGATATTTAAAGAAAATTCACTCTATATATTCAAAAAAATCTCCTATTTTTTAAGTGCCCAATAGCCAGTAGCTCCACAGGGATATTTCTGCACTACATCAAATCCCATAATCTGGAATATGAGAACACAGTGAGGCAAGTCCATACTCAAGCTGTCAGACTGGCTTGCGGATGCTTACTGAGATGTTCACTGGAAATCTGGAGCACAAGAAGGCAACCTACCTGCACAGACAGGGTATAACACTTTTGGTTTCCAATGATGGCTGTGTGTACTGGCCAGTTACAGGTGCTCGAACTAGCCACACCGGTGGGCAGCTTTCTAATTGCATTGCCTTTGCAGATTTCTTCCCAAAAGAACACAAATGCATGCAAACAAGCAACTATTTCCTCTGCCAAACTTAAGGCACTTGGGAAAATGAGGAGATTGAGACCAATATGTGGCCTGACTTTGGGACAACAGTTTGGTTCCAAAGCATTTTTTCTGATTATCTTCACAGTCTACATTTTTCTTTTATGATACTCTTTCCAAAGAAAACAGAGTGAATCATTCCATCAACAGGGCTCTTTGAAGCCAATAAGCATAAATGACTGTCTCAAAAACGCTTCTGGAGACGCACTCTAATGCTGCAGATCCCGCTGTGAAATTCAGGCAATGAAATGCAAATTCAGCCAGTGACTTGAACCCTGCTCAGCCAGCCATCCATCATGCTACTTGTGCAGCACATGCCAGCAGCATTGCTTGTCACATAGGCAGTCCTCCTGACACAGGAGGTGATATGATCACTCCTCTTGGTAGAAGCTAACTTGCAACTTCATTTTACGCACATTTTCCCTCTGCACCAAATATTCTGACCTGTGTTCAGAAAACTGAGGCAGAATAAGTCAACCTTTTCAGTGAGAACAGCTCTTGGTGGAGTTTCCTGACAGCTTAATCCCACTGCAAATGTCAATCTCTTCTCACTCCTGAGACTAGAGCTGACAGGCTGTATTTGGACCCCCAGCATTTGTTACGTACCCTCAGAGCAGGATTTCAATAGTTCCACCTTTCATGCGAGATGACAAAATATTTAAATGGCAAGCACACTCATCCAGCAAATCTTTAAAAAGGAGTATTTTGCATTTCCCTAGGAGGCACACTATGGATTGAGAGACAGCATGCTTCACAGTTAGCTTTTATTTGGTGCAGCCATGAGCCATGATGTTTACATGGTTCTGCTGAGAAGAAACCAGAATACCAAACAAATCAGAACATAGGAGGGAAATTCTAGAGTTCAAGAATACAACCTATTCTGATTGAGTTTTGGGGAGTCTGGAATGGCATTTCTCAAATATGCAGAACTCATGGTAGTAAAAAGCTTCTGCATAGGGATTTCAGTGAGACATCAGAAAAAAAGTGAACCAAAAGCAGGTATTTCAGAACAGGCACGGACGGGCTCTGGAGCTAACTCTGTAATGAAGGGTAAAAGGCAGGTGAAAGACTGCAAAGGAAAAAAGCAGGAATATCAATGCCGTCTGAAGAAATAAATTTTGATTAACTGGCAGCCATGAGATTCTAGAGCCTCTGAATCTGAAGTAAAGGGAGAGGTTCAACAACAGAGATAGAAATCTTTGGCCTCAGAAGAGAACTTGTAGGAGAAACTCTTTCTCATGTGGAAATATTACGTATTTTCTCTCCTCTTCGCACTTTAGAAAATTGCAGGTACTTTCTCCTATCACAGTAGAAAATTGGACTGGGAGCCATTTAAAGCAACTACAGGTATCCTTGTTCCTCATCTCACTTCACAACAATAAGCTTTTTGCCATTGACGCTATGTTATCAACGTGGATCATGCAGCCTTACTGGGACGTCTCCATCTGCGAAGCAAAACATCATCTGTTTTTGACTTTAATGAAAAAAAAATGCACCACTCTAATCGTGATACTCAAAGGAGCCCTAGCAGTAGCAGGAATATTCTGCTTCCAGCCAAGAAAATGTTTTGCCTGTGGTTTTCCCCTCAGGTTACACTGAGGCCTCATGGAAGCAATCCCTTCCAAATATCTAAGCTGATCTAGTTGAGCGTAAGAAGATACGTCACTGTTTGTTGCTGGTGGCTTCTGCACTAGGTAGGTGACCTGGAAAACTGCCAACATTTTAAAAGACAAACTGCATACAAACCATGCAAACTAACAACAAGACCAGAGGACAAAGATTAATTCATGTGGCTAATCCACGAAGGCTCAATGAGCACCAGCTGCATCCACATCAATCTTTAATAATAAACATTTCCTTTCACTTGTTACTACACTGTCATCACTGCACTAGGCAAGCAAAGAACATTTCACTACCTTTGAGCACCCAAAGGAGCAAAGCACATCTGCCTTGTGTACTGCTTAGATAACTGCCTGAACAAATCTATTATCTAGTACATCATCACCTCTACTAATGTTATTCTCCTTTTTTTACTCTTCCCAGGGCTAGCAGAAAATAACAATAGGAAAACCATCATGCTGTTCACTCCATCCATGTCTCTTTCACTGGAAAAGTTTTAGAAACATCTTCAAATTATTGCAGTCTTGGTAAAGAGCAAATGCAATTTTAAGAAACTGGAGACAAACATTTTTTGCACAGCCAATTATACCAGAGGGCTCCAGAACACACATGTACACACAAACCTTCTGTATTTTTAAATATTTGCCTTAGCTGACACAGTGATGTGTCTACATCACTGTAAATCACAACAAAAATCATTAAAAAACAGCAAATGCTTGAGTAGTAAAGATTTGAATATGGCAAAAGAGTTCCCTGTTCATAACACATCTTAGGACTTTGCTGTAGCTCTTTGAAGGATGCTAAAGACAGGATTCCATCAGAGGTTACAATTGCAATACTCTTTTTTTCAATTTGTGAGCAAAGAAAGTCAACAAGAGAAGAATTATGCCATTCAAAAATCATGAGCATATTGAGGGCCAGAACCTGTGTTACTCCTTCCAAAATGCACAGGAAAAGGACACATTTTCCAGGAATAGCTTTTGCCCAAGCTGCCACATCTCAATACAAAGCCATGCCAGCTAAACTATCACCTATTACACTACAGCAAGCCTTAAAAACCCCACACAGAACAATCAAATTGCACCAATACCTTTCAAAAAAAAAAGCTTGTTTGTTCAAACAACAAGTTTTCCGAGAGCTTCATATTACACAATTTCTCCATTTGAGGACCAAAGCCACAGTGAATATCAATCCTACCTTCAAAGGAGAAATGTGAGACTGTAGGACATATCCATGGACATTCTCTATTTGAGACAAGTTCTTCTCGGACACATGAACAAGCTCAGGGCCTCTCACTTCATGGGTTAATCGAGGCAAAGTATGATCATGTGGAGCATCCTCATCTTGATAGCGGTATTTCTAGGGAAAAAAGATAACAAGAGCAATTTAACTTTGGGAAAACAAGGTACATGTATGAACATAAATATGGGATATCAGGTAAGACATCAGAAAATGCCTATAAGACATTAAACAGTATAATCCTAGAATTTCCTAGTGTGTGCTAGAAAGAACATCTCATTCTGTTTTTAACATTTCATCAAAGAGAGAAAGCATTAACATTATATCATATGGATAAATAAAACATTTATCTCCAGCTAGATATCTCAGATGACATACTGGTAAGGCTTAATACTGAAAAAAAGACATGTTGGTCTGTTGAGCTGTAGTGTCAGCTCGTATTTCTCATACTCACATCCTCTGCACTTTTATAACCTTTCTCCCCTAAATGTTGAGTCATTTTCCATTCAGCACAGTGTTGTCTGAGGTTCAGGTATGAGAGTACGCACATGCAAACTGCCATAGTGCTACTGCCAAATAGATACTTACTGTCCAGTAACAAGTTTTCCCCTTATCCTGCTGCAATTCTTCTAGATTAAAAATTAGCCGATAAGCTACTATAATTTCCCACTCCACACAGAAGTAATGTAAGAAACGGAGGAGGGAAACAACTTGTCCAAAATCCGAAAAGCACTTCATAACAACAAGGAATAACCCTAAAAATAGAAATCAAAAGACCAGGGAAAACCAGACCTGTCCTTTAGCCAGAAGATCTGCATTCTTTTACAGAAGTCTATTTATTTGTTTGTTTATTTATTAATTTATTGAAGTTGTCTGATCAAGGGGAGGGCAGAGTCCTACAGAAGCGCTCTTCTCTAGTGTGCAGGAACATTGGGTTAAATCAAGGGTTAAAGAAACTTTTGAAGACAAGGCATTACATACAAGCTCACGTACACACTGCTCTTTTGAAGGAGAGGACTACATGTGAGAGATGCAAATTCACATTATTTAACAGAAGGGAGGAGGATGTTCTGACATTATAGCCGCGAGCATTGCATAAGGAGCAGAACAGAATATAAATTAGAAAGGGGATTCATAAATCTCTGGCACAAAGAGAGGGGCACATAGTAATACTGTAAATGTTTTCAGCTGAAAGCTATATGCTAAAATATTAATGAGCAAAATCAAATATTAAAGAAGAAAGTGCAGATGTGGGAATCTTTTACAGTACCGGACAGGCAAATAAGAAAACTAGAAAGTCTTAAAGTTCAGAAATGTTCACAAGAACATTATAAAGAATATTTCTCTACTGCTCTTGCATTTAATTTTAAATACCAACCTTAGCTGTGTTATTCCATTTATTCATCCTTCTAAAGGAAATTGTCCCAGTTTACTCCTACCTTGACTTTGATATATGAGGTTGGTTCAGTTTTTGTCAGTTATCTTCAGAATACACATATGACATGATTTATTCTCTTTTTCTGTTACGGGATATGCCTGCAACCCTTCACATATTCGCTTTCCAGATAACATAATTAATGAATCTATAAAATGACTGGCACCAGACAAGTATTATTTGGGTAAGAAGCCATCCATCTAATAGACAGCATTCCAACCAATGTCACATTGGCTCACAAATCGCTTAAGCCTCAAGCACTCAATTATTTTTTGAATCTAGTGAGTACTCTTTCAAAAAAGATGACTACTGATAGACATCCTATCTAAAGTGAGCAATTTACTACGACATGGTTTTGAGAAATAGCAGCAGAATAACAGTCGTTCAATCGCACTGCAAAATGGTAAAGATGAAAATGTGCAGCGACAACCATCCAAAGAGATGAGACATCAGTGCCAGAAGCCATAATGAGCTTTGGGCTGATCATGTAGGCAGCTTTACGGAGCAAGAAGTAGCACAAGGTGGCACAGAACATCTCTTTACGTCCACTGGTAAGTCAAAGGACCCCCATCACAGCACTGCAGTGTAGCCTTTGCACAAATGAGAGCCAAGGATCAGAGTAAATTAGCTTACCCTGAGCCCTCTGATACTGAAAAGCCCAAAACTTCTGTGCTTCGCCACTGTAGACTTTCCTATGGAAGCCTATGTTTTGTAATTAAAATAGATAACCTGATAACTACATGTTTCCATTAAAAAATTAGATAATATCCAGGAATGAGAGAGTTTGCAGAGCAGTTTTCTCTTGTTGCATTTCCCTTTACCTCCCTCCCATTCCCAGCCCAGCCTTCTCACTCTTCACGTACAGGTCTAGGACATTTCTGGGTCAGTCCTATTTTGTGCCTGCCTCATGCCTCATGTGTTCTTACCACTAAATTCATTGATTTTCTTACATCTCTCCTCCCACAGCTTCTTCTGACTGAAATGCTTTCAGCTGTTCACTCTAAGCCAAAGCAGCTTGACACAGCAAAAAGCCAAGGATAAGGAAAGTTTTGGAGAATGGAAAGAAGAAAATACCTAAGCAGAACTGAGACTCCTCCAAGAATGCCTCGTTCATCTTGTCACTCTGTCCTGATGGGGCCCTGCAAATACCCTTGAAATTACCCAGTTCCCTAGAAACCAGCATTTTATCTAAGGGTTAATTCAGCTTTCTGGAAGTAAAAGCATGATTGCACGGAAATGCTCCTCTTCATTTGACAAAAGAACAGGTGGATGTCTTATGATAATTAAATTACAAATCAGTGCCTGCTGCTGACAGGGTATTGTACGCTGCCAGCTAGCATCAGATATTTAAAATCCTCTGTAATTACCTATAATGGGGGAGTGGAGTGTGCTGCTGTGAATTTTTAATATGAACGTGCCTTTTTATAACAGTTCATTCCCTTTACAGTCTGAGATTATTACAGCACCACTGCTCCTCACAACATACTGTCTGATGGAGCACTTTTAAGGCTGTGATTGCCAAAGAGCTGTCAGCTAAACAGGACTGAAGATACGAATCCAGCAGAGGGTAATGGTCAAAAGTCTTAAATATGAACAAAGCCAGCTCTCATGCAAAAAAAAAAATAAAAATAAATAAAAAAGAATAGTAAGACATCTGCTCAGTTACAAGTTACAATAGCCGAGCAACAGCATCTGCATGGAAATACCACAGTTCTTACAACCTACCTCTGACAGATTCTCAGTGAATGGAGATGGTTGGGAATTTGTAATTCCTTTTTTGGACCAAAAAGAACTGTCTTTTGCAATCCTCAGTATTTTTTGCAGTTATCATCATTTTGCTATGTATAGCAAAATTTTGTTTTAGATCAGCTCAAACCAATCTGTGTTCTAAGCTGCTGAATGTAGCCCTACTGAGGTTGTCCTTCAAGGGCGTATGTCCCTGTTCTTTTCTACATTGTGCTTTCATTGGACCGCACTTCAAAATATCACATACTTGCTTGATATCACACGTTACTTTTGCTTGCAAGGGGAAGCTGGCAAAAGGAGGGAGCAGAGGAGTCATATGACTCTACAATATCCTGTGAAATGTCAGTAGGCAATGAATCCTCATCCAGAGAGGATCTCGAATGAGTCCAAGAAGAAAGCATCTTGATATGTACAGAAGACACAGAATAATGAGTCAAGCCAAAAATGTGATTTTTCTTTTCAGCCAGCCTGAAGCTACATTATAGATACAGCTGATAGAGTAGGGAAAGAAGGCGTCACAGCATACTAAGAGATGTATGCTCACACCCGTGAAGAGATCCTGCCCCCCAAACCCGTAGTACTCTCTTTGGTCCGCATAATATAGCATTAGCTATGGTACTCATTTTAACTCTTAGGTATCATCATTTCAAGTCTTGAATGCTATTCCAGTAATACAGTCCTTGGAAGGGGCCAGACTTCTGCATCTTTGAAGCTGCAGGTCTTCATATAACCTACACAACATAGAGACCACGGGGAAAGGAATTTCTGCATAACCTATCCTGCACAAGACAACAGCTCCTGACGGACCCTGTCTTCACACTGCAGTCTGGGGCTGGGGGACAGATATGATTGGTCCCAGAGTTACCTGCCTCTTACTCCTTTGCTCACTTGCCTTTTCCCTCAACCCTGGACTGGGTTGTACCTGCCACTCAGAGTAGTCCCACTGCTCTGTAGCCTCGAACAAACCAAGGGTCAGTCCGCTTTTGCATGATAATAGGTCCAGAATTGAATACATGGTTATAGCTACAGGCAAAGCTAAAAACATTGGTGTAGGAGTTAGTCCCTTTACACAAAAGCTTAATCTGTGAAGTCCCATTACAATTTAAAAAATGTTAGCACCACATTGTCTCACTTTTGTGTATTCAGTGGTCTCCAATATGTTGAATTTTACTGGCATTGCTCTCAAAGGCAGCACATTTCAATGTCATACAGATGAGTATCTTGAGAAAACAAACTTTACAATTTGCACACACAAGTCCTTGGGCAGTCATCCAATCATGAGTAGAAATAATGTTACTCATCCAACTGATTGCAAATGAGCAACACAGCTTGAATTCTGAATATTTGCAATCAATCTATAGAGTCAAAAGAGAAAAAAAATACTCTTCTCATTATATAAAATGGAAGAAATCACAATCTGCTTGCCAAGTCTGTGGAAGCAGATTAAGAAGCTTAAATCATTGAATAATTATACTTATTGTGAATGACTTGCTCTTTCGCTTATCAAGTAGTTTTCTAACAAGCTTGTCACTGTAACACAGCAATACCTTTCATCTAAGAAGCCCGAAGAGCTTTACAAGTGGCAGTCAAGTCTTTTCCTGTCGAAAAAAAAAAGTATATGTGCATCATTTAAAGGTGGATAAAGTTAGGCACAGACATACAACAATGCTCAAGGTCACAAATAAAATCAGTTAATTAAGCCGTAATACAACTCAGGAGATTTTTCTAGTCTGGTCTTCTAAGTTCAAGACTTAATGCAACTACAGTGATGAATTTTTTAAAAAATACAGTTATATGTTGCTCTACTGCCATTGTAATCTTTTTTTTTTTCTTTTTTTCTTGCAGAGATCCCAAGAGACAATAAACTTTCTAAACTGAGGGTTTAGGCTTTTATCTATGTCAGTGTAATAGCTAGCAGTACTTCATTTAATTTCTATGGTGTATCTCTAAGAAAGAAATAGTGATTTTGTAGAGGACATGAGGTTAAGGTAAGGTAAGAACTAAATTATTTTACAGAAGGGATGCTATCAGCACTGAATAGTGGGAATTTGCAGGATTTTTCCATTTAGTACAACAAGAAGTTTATTTTTTATTTAGGAGGGGAAAAACAAACAAACAAACCCCCCAAATATATGATTTCTTCCCTCAGTTCATTAAAATAAGCAGGTATTTGCCTAATGAAGGCATTATATGTGCAATAACTATGCAGTGGAATAAATACGTTTAACAGTATGCTCCTCATTTGATTCTTGAAACTGAATTATTTTGTCATTATGAAGAAGAAAGGCTGGATATTAGCCAAAGTGCTCGTTTCTTACATTAGACGGACGTTGTTGCACCTTTAGCACACAAGATGGCACAATAACCATCGAATTAAAGCCTACTCTCGCATCCAACTATGAAGTGTTGCAGGTAAAAGTAAGCTATGAAATGTCATAAAACTTCAGATGATTTTTATTTTGAACTGGCCTAGTACAACATTAAAAAGAGGCTGTATAAGTCCACTGAAACAGGTTACGACACGACACAAAGCTGGCAGCTAAAGAAAATGTAACAATTCATATAAGCATCAAATACCACAAATGAGTAGGAACCTATTGATTTTTCCAAAGTTTAGCATGAACAAAACTGCTCTGTATTGACAAGCCCAAGACTAGCCCAGAGAGCTGCATTCCTCAAGGAATTCTAAGCCCTAATTAAAACCGCCTGCATGCAAATGTGTACCAGGAAACATTCAGCTCCATATGCTACATCACATTTTGGACCTGTTAACAGCATCGGTTTAGCCCTCTGGAGGTTGCTACTTGCTATCCAACAATTTAAAATAGATTTTTTTAAGTTGAAGCACCAGTGTAAAAAAAGACACTCTGAGAGGGCGGCTTTGCTAGTATTAAATGGTGAATGTGGCTGCAGACTATAAAAACCCATAACTGCTCAAAAGATTAGTCCAGCTAATACTGTTTATCTAGGTGGAGCAAAGAATAGACGCAGGAGAAACCATACAATTTATCAGAATCAGGCTGGAGTTCTCTTCCCTCCTTTCTTCCTGCAATAGCGTTGCCTGCATATCCCTTTCCACAGTTCTCAACTATTCCCCTCAAAATATTTTTTGACGATACTTCCATGTTCCCACAATCACTAGAGCGATATTCACACCTCACTATATCCTTGTTTCATGCTCCTTTTCCCTATAGCCTCCCTTGCAGCCCTCTATGTCCTGTGTCTCCCATTCTTTCATCCGTCTCTCTCTTCTGCTACAACACGCCAGCTTCCACACACTATGCCCCACAAATTCTCCCCATAGCATCACCCGAAATGCCAGTTCTGGCCCAGGGTGACTGTATAGGTTACTACTGAGCATTTGCAGAGATGAAGCTGGCAAAATGCTAGCAGTCACCGTGCCTTAGTTTCCCTCCCAACAGGCCTGAAGTGTGAAGCGAGCATCCCAGTTTTATAGCAGAAGACCATAAAGTAATTGTGCAATGTAATAAATAAATAATATATGACAGTTGCCCCAAACCAATGATCACAGAATCGCAGAATGGGTAAGGTTGGAAGGGACCTCTGGAGATCACCTAGTCCAACCTCCTTGCTCAAGCAGGGTCATCTAGAGCATGTTAGACGGGCTTGCATCCAGGCAGGTTTTGAATATCTCTAGAGAAGGAGATACTGAGAAACAAGTAAAACCAGAAAACTTGCCAATTTGTTCTCCGTACCAAAATTACAGATTTTAATTTAGCCCAACTTTGTCCAGCATATGAGCTTCTAATTTGAAACCAAAACCCTCTCCCCAGTCATCACTGGTGGATTCTCTGCTTAGTTGAATTTATGCAAAACTTAAGAGGATGGTTCTTCCCAGTGCCTACTGCTAGTGACCTTCTCACAATTACCCAACTACAGCAAAGATAATTTTACTTACTTTTGTATGTATGTATGTATGTATTTATTTATTTATTTAAAGCAATTAGTTATAGCTATGTGTTTTAATTATATTATTTCCCAACTCTTTTTTGAGTATTTTTCTACAGATTATATATCTCAGTTACTCTGGAGGGATTATACCCAAACTCCATTTCTTAGCTCTCACTGGCCTTGAGTAGATTTAGTTGTGATGGGCCTTTTGGCCACTGACCAATTTCACAGCGCTAATTCAGGACACTGTCTGGCTGTATTAGATCCTGTTGATGGTCTCTATGGAGATACCTCAAACTGAATGGGAGTTGTGAGACTATGCTAACCACATTTCCCCAAAGGCTCCCACTGAAGGGGTCTCTAGGGAGGCCTCTCCTGTGATGCCCAGGACTTCACCTCATGTCCATGTTCCCATGCCCATGTAGCTTATACACTCTCTAGGCAGAGCAATTTTTCTTGATAGTGGTGACAGCATAGGTAGTTTTCCACCTGCTGCATCCATCTCCCCTGTGCCACCCTTTTTTCCATCCTGCTCCATTACTTTGCTCACGGTGAGGCTGTAAGTTAGACTTGATCAGTCATTGATCAAGATAAGTTTGTTTGACCCTGAATTATTTGCTCTTGGAGGTCACAGTCCCCAAAACAGCAGACGAGGCAACACCATAGCGGGAATGAGCAGCCAAGGGAGAGCAGACACATGTCCCGAGCCAGAATTGCTACTACGGAAAAGATACGTGAAAATAACGTCCCTGAATCCTCTTCCATTCTCCTTTGAACACATACATAAGGGAGCTTTACATGCCAACAAGATAAGCCAAGGGATGTAAACTATGTATTGGCAAGTCCAAGGAACACTGACTTGACATTTCCCAAGGAGAGAGCAAGAATACAAAGATCATTACACCAAAGTTGGAAGAAAATGGGGTGAAGGCCAAAGCTCGGGTGGTAGAAATAGAAAACAGTAGGCAGAGGCTTGGGTAACTAGGGTAAATTAGTCTAAAACCCTTAAAATATTCTGTTTTCCAAAAGTTGGAACTGAAACCAGGATTCCAGTGTCGGTATTACTGTGGTGTATTCAAAAATACCTGTGAAACCCATAGAGAAAGCATTTGACTCATGCACCTCCAGGGTTTCTTTGCATACTAATAGGTGCCTCCAGCAAGTACTAGTCAAGTAACAGAGGTCTGCAGCTCTGAAAATGCTGGCCCTGCCCTATGATAAGTTGCATAGACTTTCCAGTCAAGGCTGTGGAGAAACATTTTAAAATTTGACCACTCCTCTGCTCACATATTCCTACCTCCCAAACTTCTTAAGTGTAGATGTTCCAGCTTCCTAGTCATTGATTTTTACAGAGTCCTGTGCCTATACGGATAATCTAGGAGGAAAACTAAGACTCTATTTTTGTTAAATTAAGACTCAATTAATATGTTAAAAGAAAGATAAATATGCAGAGTTAAGTACTCAGTGGTCAAAAAAGTATTATTTCCTCATGAACTCTATCACAGAATTACAAAATAGTTGAGGTTGGCAGAGACCTCTGTAGATCATCTGGTCCAACTACCTTGCTCAAGCAGGTTCTCCTAGAGCAGGTTGTCCATGACCATGTGCAGTCAAGTTTTGAATATCTCCAAGGATGGAGAGTCCACAAGCTCTCTGGGCAACCTATTCTAAAGTTCAATCACCCTTTCAGTGAAGAAGTGTTTTCTTCTATTGAAGCAGAATTTCCTGTATTTCAGTTTGTGCCCGTTGCCTCTTATCCTGTTATCCGGCACCACTGAAAAGAGTCTGGCCCCACTCTCTTTACACCTTCCCCTTGGATACTTATACATATGGATAAGATTCCCCCAGACCTTCTTCTTCCCTGGGCTGAACAGTCCCAGCTCTCTCAGCCTCTCTTCATATAGAAGATGTGTCAGTCCCTTAATCATTTTTCTGTCCCTCCTATTTGCTATGCAGGCAGGACAGTTCCTTGGGAATTATTTGTGTACTGAAGCACATAGTACTGTGTCCTCTGCAGGATTCCAGCACTTTTTCTTACAGATATAGGAGAATTCTGCCCAAAGGCTACAGGAAGAAAAAAAAAATGCTCTCAGGCTAAAACAGTCGTATGCTATGTTGGATAGCTGTTTCTATACTTGCTTTTTCCATAGAAACCTCATGTAGTCCTAGGTAATCCACATAAACCAAACTGTGCAAGTGAGATAGTCCTCACTTTGAATGGCCCAGCAGATGTAGACAGCCAGTTTTTGCAGAAGTGCTGAGCATCAGCAACTTCAGATGAAATTAGGGGGAGCTGGATTTTGCAAAGAAAGAAAATGCCTTGTAATCCTCTGTGCTCCAGGAAGTCAGCCTAAAGTGGAATTGATATCAGCTGACATTAGCCACCTTGAACTTCCAGCATCAGCTAGTAATCCAGGATCCCTCACAAATTAATGGAATGCCACAATATTTATTTATTTGTTTGTTGTTTTTTTTATCAAAGAACTGCTCACTGAAGGAAGCTTTTCTCTCCCCCCATTTTTTTTAACTTAGACTGAAAATAGTTTAGAATTGAGGCAGGTTGAATGAGATGAATTTAATTCTTGATGTTGCAAGCTGGACACAAGAATTAGTGGATTTATTTGATCTTAATTGTTTTGTCTAATGAGTAAAGGTCATAATCACACAAGAATATTGTGAAAATAATTTCATTAATGATTATGAGATACTTGGATACTGGGGTCAATATAAGAGTAAAATCAATGAGAAAATAATTCTATAATCTGAACACTGTTTGACTTGCATGCATTAAATAATGTGTGGAGCCCTATGTGAAATGCTGTATAAATAACCCATCCACATCAGTGAATGACGCAAAGAGCCTGTGAAAACAAAAATAACCATGTAATTAAAAATGTATTTGAGCGATATTATAGTATTACCTTACAAAATATTGCCAGAAAGAGACTGAAATAAAATTGCTTGGACCATCTTAATTTTTGCATTTCCTAAATCTGAGCACTTAACTTTCTAACCCCAGCATCCTTTAACTGTTCTTTCAATGCAATGTATACACACATAAAAATACTCATAAACTTTAATGATATTCCTGCTTCTTATACTGTGAAGTAGGTATAGAGAGTAAAATGATTTTTTCACTTTTCGTGGAAAACTGCTCTTTGTAAATATAAATACAATGTTCTATGTGCATAAACTTGAAAAATAATCTCCCTGTTGCCGCTCTGATGAACCTAGACCATTATCTGAGAAGATAACACTCTTTCTGTACTGAACCAATCTTTGATTGTGCTGGAAAACCTATTACAGGTCTCAAATATGTACATTTTCTATATTATTATCTATCCCTTCTCTTAAAGGTTATGAATTTGTAATGACAAAAAGAAGGATTTAATACATATTAACTAGGTTTTCAATAGACTAGGAAAGCACATTTATGTCAGGTGAATTTGCATGCGCTTGACACCCATAAGATTCAACATCAACATTTCTGAGGCAAAACACTTACTAAAAAGGCAGCTTTAGTCCTTTGGATCTTAAACCTTCTACAACCTTTTGGTACAGAATAATTGTGACAAAGTAATCTGCATCTTCAGACACTTTATTGAAGCCTGGCACAAGCAGTGACCATCAGAATAACCAGAGTGCAGTAAAACATGAACCTTTGCTATCACCCAAAAGACCATTTCCACTCTTCTATCTCCCCACAATCTGCCTGGTTCGTGGATGTGAACTCTAAAGACTTTAGGGTCCCAGGGGAATTTGATTCAGTCCACTGATCTGTTGGCAACACATCAAGGTAAAACTACTCCTGGGCCAGGAGCTGGACAAGAAGAGAGTATCCCAAGAAACAGAAAACTGTGATACACTGAATTTTGTATAATGGGAACATGTTGCTTAACTCCTCTGAGCCTATGGAGGAAATGAATGCAAGTCCACCGCTTCACAGGTCATACTTTAACTACAATGAAATGGAGAGAGCAACATATCAGCATCTCAGTCTCTGTTAGTCTCTGAGAACATAAGCCAGAGTCCATGTCTAAATAAGCTGGTACTTGTTTTGCACCATATTATAGTGTATATCTGCCTGGATTGGTAATGTTTGAAAAATCCTTTACAGCTGAAAAATGCTGTAAAAATCCTAATTTGTGTTACGTGGCACAGAGCACACTTGTGGGCATCAGGCAACAGTTAAGATTGAATTTTACTACCAGTTCACGAGATTTTCTTGAAAACCATTATTCTACATGTCTTAACTGTGATGTAATATGATAAAAAGCTCCTTTACACAAGCACAAAGGAGCCCAGAGAAACACTGGCAGGTGGAGGAACTTGAACACTCCCCTGCCCCAGCTGCCCCCAGGGCCATCACAGGACAGCCCCGTGACCCTCAGGCTCATCTCCACCAGCGCAGAGGAGCACAGAGGCACAGCAGCAGGCAGGAGAACCAGGATCTCCCCCCCTCAGAGGAGGGGACGCTCTGTCCCGGCTCCTCCCAGGCCCATCCCAGGGGATCATTTGGCTCTTCTTGTGCTGAGTTATACGGTATTTTGCTCCTCTCTTCTTGATGAGTTTTTTTCATAGTTTTTATTGTTACAGAAAGCAGAGGAAGACAAAGGGGAAGGCTGAATGGTGGAGAAATTAGCAAAGTTATCCCTGAAACCAAACCACATCCTTCCCTTGCACGCTGACCTTAACAGCATTCAAAGACATCCTTCTCTGCAATAAGGCTAGCTTAATTAAAAGGTTAATTCACTACTACACTCGCTAAGAATCTTTATTCAAAAAAGCACAGATATTGTAACAACTTTTCAAATTTCCTTATATTTTCAGCTGAATAAGGAAATATCTTGTATAGAATACCATGAAGACAATCATAAAAAGCAATTTTTTTAGGTGTTAATGACCAGCTTTCAGGAAGGCTGTGTAAATGACAGGCAAATAACAATGTCATGGTGCATTTTCTGTTGTTCTTAATTATTAGAAAATGAGGACAAAGCAAAACCTACCCTGGTTAAAATTAGATTCAGCCCAGATCATCAGGCAATCATGAGGCACTGTTAACTTTGAAATGAAAGACATTATTATAAAGCGATACCCAAAACAAAACATAAAGACAATCCCAGTAAATAGCTTGGTCTAGACACAGCAGTTTTATTATTAGAGAGGCTTTTTTCAAGTCTTGATCCAACAAATGGATTGATTGATTATATAAATTATTATTTTCCAAGACTATATACAAACAATGGGCCAAATCCTCAGATCTGCAAAATTCATCCGGGAATATATTTAGAGCTATTTGATTATTCATTTTCCATCTTTTTTTAGTACTTGGCTAAGCGCTAGATGGATGGGCAAAAACTTATATCCTCTATACGTTTTCTGATGCAGTAGCAATGTAAACTCCCTCAAATAAGTGTTCTTCTGTAGAAACCATGCCTACTTCTCTGCAGAAAGCACTTTTTTTCCAAGAGCAGGTGATTCACTCTCCATTTTCCATCAGTCCTCATCTTCTTGGGTAATAATGTCAACAAGGAAAAACAATTTATTGAGGCTGGAGCTGTGATTTTCTCCTGGGGGAGGGGGGAAGCTCCCTGGGAATCAAGCTGAGAGCTACAGCTTGTTTTCATCTTGACAATAAGCAAGCGAGTATGACTTTAACTTGTTGCTGACCTTTGCTGCAGTTGGATCACTGAGCTGAAAGTCAGTGGCTATATATATAACATTATTCACATCAAACTATCCTTATGTATAATCTTTATGTATGGGGGGGGAGGGAGAAAAACACATTATACTATTTATAAAACTTCCCCACATGAGCAGGATTCTGCAAGCATTAATCACAACAGTGTGAATGAGTCTCTCTGTGCACCACTTTGAGTGATTCATCCCATCTCGAGCGCTTCGGAAGGGGACTGCCCTTTAACGGTACATAACAGTGCTTTAATGGTGCTTTCCACCCCAAAGCCAAGATGTTGACATTGAAGTGCTGGCTGCTCTGGCCTTCAAGCCCTGAGATAGTGGTGGAAACATGCTCCTCCTTGGGACACCCATTTGTTTTCTGGTGCAGTGACTAGACATTTTGTACGTGACTGAGCCAAAGTGAAAACTCTCTATCTGGGTATTGACAGTATTTGTTGTGAAAATACATCTGTATTTTCTAAACTTGATGATCTCCAGGTAGTGTTACATTAGCCTGGTTCTTCTCAGATCTCTTGGGAAGGACTGCACCATCTAATTTCCCTTGCTACTATGCAAACTATTAGCCTGACCGTTGAATGTAACGTTCGTCAAATCCCAGTTGCCTGTAATATTTTGGCCCTACACTTCCATGTTCTCATAGATACATTTCAACATTATTAGCTTATTAAAATTGTGGCCTTATTAACTTTATTAGCTACCAAAATAATGATTAAAAGGTGCAGTAGAAAATGTTTTGAAGAGTTTCTTTTACAGATGATTAACTAGTATTATGAGATGCGCTCCAGTTGTCTGAACAAATGTAGGATGATATCTCACTTTTGTATTGACTGTCCCCATTTTTTTTAAGAAGTATTACAATAGTGCAGTAGCTAGAAACATAGGATCGCAACATTTTGTTTTCTTGAACTTTCCGCCAAAGAAAAGTGCAATGGAACTACTGCTATTTTTTTCACTTCATTTTATTGTTTTAAAACCAAAATTCTATAAAAATTTTCCCCTCTTATAAAGCTTGATGAATAAAATCCTAAGAGTACATGACATCAAGAGGTCAGTGTCTATGCTCCAAGCAACCGAAGTACTTTTTTTGGAACCACATTCTCTATTCCAAGCAAAGTGCATTTAATTGTTCTACCAAAATTTTGTGAAGTGTTTTAATTATTGCACTTATTCTGTGAAAATCTGCAGTCCTTGAGTTCCTCCGACTTCACTAGCTTTCACATGTCAGTCCTGCTCATTTGCAAGTGTTCAGCGCTCACCTGGAAACAGGCTGGATGTCTGCATTTTCTAAGACCCTTGCATACTTTCTGACAAATCTCTGCACACTACTGGAGCTGACCTGCCCGGGAAGTAATTTCAACACCTGCGCTTTAGATATATATTATCAAACTCTACAAGCTAGCGTCATGCGCAAACGTAGCTAACCAGATATTCTGGATCCATTCTGTCCCCTGTTCAGGCTTCAGAACACTTCATATTTCTCTAAAGTGCTTTTATGTAAAATATCACTGACTCTGGAAGAGACTATATATAGCATATATTTACAGATCTGCCCAGAAAACATGGAGCCAATTTCCATATGCAATAAGTCTGAAGTAGTAAAAGGTGACATTGGGAGGTTTCTTTTTTCAACTTATTTTAAAATAGATAAAGGGTAGCCATTTCTTTCAAAACCTGAATATTCAAGAGAATTTTCATCTGACATTTGTATCCTGTCTTATATTTGTTTATATTTATATCTTTCCCCTCTGACTTGGATTTATCAGAAATCCATATTGAGTCCTCATTAGTGGGATGTGGAATTTAGATTACTTGTTATCAGTAGGAAAATGTAGTCAGGAAACTCGCACAAGACTATGAAGAGGATAAAAAACAAAAGATATCCCAAGTGGCATTAATGCTAATATCTGTATTTATTTATACTACTACCTACAGGGGTTTCACATGACATTCTGCTATTTCAAAAGCTACTTAACCTGTGAATCAAGTGAAGAATTTTCTTAAAAAAAAAAAAAAAAAAAAAAACAGGTTAAAGAAAATCAACATATCTATCAATTGTTTACTTCAACTAAAGTGCTGGCTTTTAGAACTATATCACAAATTAGCACAGCATGTAAAATGAAACTACAAGGAAAATTTGAAATAAAATACTTTGCTTGCTGGGTGATTTTAATTTTGTTTTGACTATAGTTACTGAAGATTGATACATTCCCATGAAAACATACCCAAAAGTAAAAAGTTCCAACTAACTTAGAGTAACGTCAGATCACATAAGTAGCAAACATATATCCTTATTCATAAAAAATTTATTTTCTACTTATTGCACTCTGGCAAGTAGAAGGTTGTTTCGTAAAAATTTTTATCTGTAGTCCCTCCAATGTACTGATTTGAGATTTCTTATTGGTAAAATTGCAGAAAAAGAAAGCTTTGATAGGAGAATAATATCATTCATTAAACCAGAAGGGCGAGAAGTAAGAACAATATAATTTATTAGACCTTTTAATACAGCTAAAAAAATGTGCAAGCATTTGGGCACATAGTCTCTCCTTCTAAATTAAATTTGCTTCTATTTTTAGACATTTCTGATCTAAGTATCTGCCAGTTAAGTGCCACACATAGAATTATAAGTTAAACTAAAAAACAAAGGACTTCACGAATGATGTTAAATCACAGAATCACAGAATCAGTAAGGTTGGAAGGGACCTCTGGAGATCATCTAGTCCAACCTCCCTGCTCAGCAGGGTCACCTAGAGCATGTTAGACAGGGTTGCATCCAGGTGGGCCTTAAAGATCTCCAGAGAAGGAGACTCCACAACCTCTCTGGGCAACCTGGTTCAGTGCTCCGTCACTCTCACAGGGAAGAAATTCCCCCTCACGGTCAGGCGGAACTTCCTGTGCTTCAATTTCTGCCCGTTGCCTCTTGTCCTGTCACACGGGACAACTGAAAAGAGTTTGTCCCCGTCCCCTTGACACCCTCCCTTCAGGTACTTGTACACATTGATCAGATCCCCCCTCAGGCTTCTCTTCCCCAGGCTGAAGAGGCCCAGCTCTCGCAGCCGTTCCTTTCTTCCTAGGGCAGGTGCTCCAGCCCTCTGAGCATCTTTGTAGCGCTATGCTGGACTCTCTCCATCAGTTCATAGACCAGAGAGATTCACAGATATCCTGCGAGTGCATTTGCCTGTTGCAGAGTTTCCTGAAACTCTCTGTGCTGCAACCACTACTAGCCATCATCTACTGCAAACTACAGCCTAAACTCTTACACCATTTCTTATATTTCCACCTTTCAAAAGAATTTTAAATTGGGGGTTAAACTATTTCTAGGTTAGTTAAGCCACTTAGTACTCATGAAGTGGAAAAAATCAACACATATAACAGGATTTAAGAATCTCTTTATTTAGCTTTGTCATTTGGCTTTATCATTTTCAGCAAAATTTGCTTCACGAAATTTGACAAGTCTAAGATGAGATGCATAGGCTTGACAATTAAGGGCTTGCTTTTTATCCCTTTGTGTCAGATGCTTTGCAAAAGCCATCACAGTGACAATTAATTTAAATAACATGAAATATTCAGTGTACCTGATTCCGCTCCCTGTATAAATGGCCATTTCAGCTGAGGACTAATAACTCAAATGACAAGATGAATACTGATGGCACATCTTTTCCTCCGGATGAGCAGATACCACTAAATGCAGAACTTTCCTCTACAGAAAATATGTTCTTAATTTCCTGAGGTTTATTAGAAAAATCCCAAGATAGTGCTCTGTCCAGCAAGCATACCCATTTGCGATCAACTTCATTTGAATGAAGGATTGCTCCTAATGGAGGCAGCTCGTCTGGGCTCTCATCTCTCTCCTTTTCACCGATGGGTTACGTAGCTCTCCCACTCCGCTCCAGTCCTGCAGCCCTACCTGGGGTGCCTACGAGAGGCACAGAAGTCTCCAGGAGGGACCAATCCTTGGCAGGGTGCAGGGAGCCACCGTGCAGCTCTGCCCCTGCCAGATGAGGTAGGGGAGGACTGAAGACTTTTGAGGGCTCCATCAGGAGCATAGACGCAACCCATTGAGTAGTTTGGGGAGAAGATCATCAAACCTCAAGCAAAAGAAGGCCACAAATTTCATGCACACTCATTCATGCTCACACATGTTTTCCAGGGGCCAAAGAACATTTGGAAATGAAAGGACAGATAACACTCATATCTCTTATTCAATACAATATTCTGAAAACAACTCATGATTAGGGGGCTAGGTGCAAAAAACCTGCAACTCTTGAGAATGCCAACATATAAAAGCACAGACTCCGTGGAGGAAGAAAAGTAAGGTTTGAGGAGTCGAAATACATTAAAATTGCACGTAGACAGAGGAACAAAGAAGGAAATCAAACTAGCAACACTGAAAATGCCTTTGGCTGCTAATAGTAAGAAGTGGGGAGACAGATATAAAAAAAAGATCATTGACAGGAACTGACAAGATCAGAGAGGTCCCTGAGCAGCATATATAATACTGGCAAAACAGCAGGAATAAGAGAATTTTTTTAACTATGGCTATGGGTTACAGAACTATGATACAAGGTTTAAAACAGAACTGTTGTCAGAATGTGTGCACATAAATAAATATGTGCAGTAGGGTAGAAGGTGAGCATAGATGTTAGTCTAAACATGCACTGGAATATCTGTACATATATCATTAGTATATAACATAAAAAAGGTTCTAAAGTTACTGATTTTGAGAAGAAAAGTCATTGGGAATGTCAGCTGCAATTTTATCTGTCTTTCTTGGCACTTCATAATCTGTTAGGCAGGGAAAGGACTCCACTGTCACAGCAAAAAGAAAAAAGAAAAAGGATTTCATCAAGACATTTAAAGTGTTCTTTATAGGGAAGAAGAATGCTATTAATTCAAAAGTTAAAGCACAGAATATCTGGCTTATTCAAAAGCTTCCTACTGACTGAGTGGGATCCTAATGACCAAGCACACTCACTTTATTTATAAAGAAATATATTGCAGTTCACAGTGAAAAAATCCTTGATCAAAACCTAGTGAACAAAACAGTGATGAGACAAAGAATTACTGAGAGAATAAACTTTGTCAATTCAATAAATGGAGTGTTTTTCATGAAATAAGATACTGTGAACCTTTATTTTACCCTATATCTATGACAGACCTATACTCATCCCTGCCTTTCCCAGCAGACATTTCTGGTTTTTTTAAGAGTTATTTATTAAAAATGTTCTCTGGGACTCTGCAGTGTAAGTGGGACTGGTAAGTTTGTAGAAATCATAACCAGCAATGAGACAAGCATTCTTCTTACTATGCGATGGTAAGGAACTTATTTGTTTGGCAGGAATGTCAGCTTCACTGAATTAAATCTTTTCACTCACAGAAATTATTTCTACAAACTTCGATCTTACTTCTGTTCCTCACCTTGGCTCATTTATTTGTGTTTTCCAATGTGAGAACAGATAGTACAGATAGGTAAGTCTGGATCATTGAATATTATTAGTCAACAACATATATACATTTTCCATCCAGTATGCTTGTACCTACAAGATTATTGATGGCTGCAAACCTGGGAAGAAGCACAGGGCCTAGGTGGGAACTTGCTTTCCATAAACTAAGTTTCACTCATGATCTAATTTTCTACATATTACCTTTATTTACCTCCCATGCTGAACATATTCCAAAATGTAAAAAAGGAGAGAAACGAGATCTTTCCCTCTGAAAGCAAATTTCTAAGGAGGCAGCAAGGCCCAGGACAGGCTTCCTCTGGGACTCCCATTCTTCTCTACCATCCATCAGTTTTCTTCCTGTTATCCTAAGATAATAAGTATACTTCCCAGTATGTTTTGCAAGATGGAAAAATCTTGAAAAGGGAAAGGAAAAGCTCCAAAATCATATCCCCAGAGAGCCCCGCAAGCCTCTCCAGCTGTATGAGCTATGCCAGGCGGGCTGAGACACCTCCTATCATTGCAACTGTTATTATCCAGAAAACCTGTGGCAATGCGCGGGTTGGAAACCAAGTCTCTGAACGACACTCTGATGCTCTAATCACAAACTATTCTACTCTCAGGCTCAGGAGGAGAGAACTATGGCCTCTAGTAGTCAAAATCTTAATGCCATTCCTATGATTCAGACCAAGCCATGGAAAATACACATAAATATATTCACACTGTTTCTTTTAAGGAGGTAAAAGAAAACAGTAAAGGAAATAAAGATGCTATAATGAAGAGTTCAGTTGTTCAGTGCTGGGCTTGTGCACTCCAGTAAACAAATACATCAGAAGAGTATCTTTGCATGCAAACTAGAGTCCATCTAGTATACAACTTCAGTTTATCCAACGGGGAACTGGTAAGGTGATATATATATATATATATATATATATATATATATATATATATATATATATGTTTAAAAAAAAATCCATCACCAGCTGCACACAAAATGAAGCTGTCATTTTAAGTTCTGGTCAATGCATTTCTTTTTCTTCAAGGTCTATTTGCACTTAAGTTTGACAGGACTCTTACTGGGGATATAATCACTGCCACTAAGCTGCAATTTAGAATGAGAACAAGGACATTATTAGTAATGGGAACATGGGTGGGTTGCAGTTTACTTAAAAATAAAAACGTGGAAAAGGAGTCAGAGAAACTGCACTTGAAGCCTATGGAAATAATTCAACTCCACAATGAAATATTTTTCATGGTAATACATAATACTATGCTACAGGCAACAGCAAACATAGCTTCATTATTAAAAAGCACCAGGTAAAACAGAGTTTTAAGAAATAACCAGCACGACCTTTTGGATATCACTTCCCTTACATAAAGGAAATATGTGTGCAGAGGGACCACAAAATTCCCTTATAGTTGTGAGATATAGTATTTTATGCCCCGAAAGCTCCATGGAATTGGTAAAACCAGAGAAATAGGGAGAGTGGAGCACCATTTTGTACAGTAAAATGGCATCGCTAAAAGATGATGAGGAGGATGGTTTTCCTGGAGGTGACGCATGCGGGGAAAACCCTCCCTGAGCTCCACGCGCAGCCACTTCTCCTTGGTGCGATGTTCCTGCTCCTGCAGGCTCTTGCTGTCCTGCTGAACTCTCTGATCAGCACAAAACGACTAGAAAACGCCGACCAGTTGCTTCAAATGTCCTAAAATGCCCATTGCCTCCCAACAGCAGGAATTTGTCACTTGAGCACGCCGCTGGGATGTTATTAGGAAGCTCAGTTCTGCGTAGGTGGGCAGCAGAGGTTTTCTACAAGGCAGCCACAGGGCTAATGATAGAAAATTGTGTTCCTGGACATTCCCAAGGTTGCTCTTTAAAATCACGATAAAAATAAGCACCTATTTGCTGCCTCATGTAGGACTGCAAAGAGCTTATAATTTTGGAAAGCTATTACCAACTCTGTGAAAACAATGCATTTGGACTGCATGCAGACGCGATGTGCGCTGAGTGAAAGAGACACTGCTTGAATTAGGTTTCGCTCATGATTTTTCAAGAAGCTAATTTATTTTCTGGATGTTATTGGCTTGAAATCAATTCTCAGCAGGTGAAACCTAATACTCTTAACTTATTAAATATATGTTAAAAAAAAAAGGATAAAAATGAAAGACAGCAACAGCAAAATTTTCATTAACTTCAATCTGATTCTCATTTACGCAAAGGCTGATATACCACACTCTCGCTGGGCAAAAGGAATTTTTTGCTGGCTGCTAATATGCAGTCATATTTTCAGCCAGCTTAGCAACCCGTTACGGTGGCAAAGCTGGGTATAACAGCCTTAATGCAAATAAGAATCAGGTCAACTATAAAATAAATCAGGATGAAAGCTTCGTTTTCTGAAATGGGTTTCTAAAACATTTCTTGCAGAGCAAAGTGTACACTGCAACAGTTTTGTTTCTCACAGCTGACTCTGCAAGGTGCAGGAAGCATTGCATCGCTAACTAGCTTTCTTATATTTTACGGCACATAAAAAAAAAAAACACCTGGAAGCTACTTCCAAATACCTGATTGTGATAATCCAGACAGGATCAACAACCTCTCCTCACCGCCTTTGGAGTAGCAAGCAAAGCTTTGCTTTACCCCCCTGCCTGAAGTGACACCCTACAACTATTGGCCTTCACTAAGAAGAGATGTTATCTCTTCTGTTCTTGTGAGACTAGCTTCAAAATGTGAATTAAAAATACTCAGACAATAAATTTACTTTACTTCCCCCAAACCCCAAGTTTTTAAGTCAGCTACTTTATTTTCTTTGGATATAACAAATGATTTTTGGTACCGGGAGTTAGAAATTCTCTATGCAATACTTTCCCTTTCAGCACGGAAAGAAAGAAGGAAATTAAAAGTTTTCTATTGAATGCAATTTGAACAAAAGTTAATAGAAGCATGTTTTAGAATGAAAACTATTAAATGGGACATACATCAACATTTTAAAAACCTCAGAAGAGTTAAATAAATCACAATAAGAAATCAAAGTAAAAAATTAACATGATCATTTCCCAAGGGAAAAAGTAATTACAGTGGACATTTCCTATGAAATGCTCTTGTCTCAGTGAAATTCCATTGAAAAAAAGCAAAGGAATATTCAGCCAGATCTAAGTCAGGGCACATCTGAATAACAAAGCTTTTGCTGCTCAGCGTTGATATAATATTTAGAAACACACGCTTACATTTTGCATTGTCATTTGTGAGAAAAAGTTACTTGTTCTTAAGAGGGTAGTTTTTTCTATCTTCTGGCAAATCTTACCATTTTAGCTTAGCCTATGATCATTAGTAAACCCAGGACCTAATTTTTATAATGATGTACTGCTGGACATACTATTTCTCTTTCAGATCAAAAGAATATTGAGCTCTTCTGAAACGACCTAAAACCCGTTCAAGCCAATGGAAGGACTTTCATTTCTTTGGGCTTTTATCCAGACTTCACATCTTGTTTGAAAGCCCGGACCCTCAAATCGTGAGCGTAGAACAAACAGTCCTACTGGACTCACCGCATTACAATGCTAAAATTGTAATTTAGCGCAGAGGGCAGAAGCACACACAGTACCTTTTTAGCTTTTAAATAATGATACTAGAGAAACACAGTCGACAGGGGCTTTAAATACTATTGCCTCAGGAAATGTCTTGCAAAATCTGAACTTGGATGCATTCAGATACAAAAGTTTTGTGAACATGTCACAACTATTTAACACTGCTCCCTGCAGAGAGGCATCTCATCCACTCAGCCCGTATCTTCAAAGCTTCCATTGATCTGGATCTGGTTCAATGAGAAAAGAGTTTAAGCGGCTAAAGGCAAAAGCCATGGACAGAAACCCAGTGCACCTCTGGCACGGTAGAGTTGTCCATCACAAGCCAAAAACCAATTTGGGCAACGGGTTCCTTGAATGAAGGGTGCTGGTCAGCCTTTCAACCTGTCGCTATGAAATCGAGGATCTATTTCAGTCTCTGCCATCTGCAGTTCTTTGCTAATACAAACCACACAGTCTGGCAAACAGACACAAACATTTTGACAGTATCGAAAAAGCCACATGCAAGAACCATGTTTCTTTAAAGAAGAAAGGACTATGCAATCATTTTTTGCACAGTCAAAACTTTGTGGAAACCAGGAATCACAAACTTTTTTTTTTTTTTTTTCCTTTGACTCACACTCTGAGAATGTTCTAGCTTTGCCTTTAATGAAAAGCGGACACCTTCTCACTTCACCCTACCGAAATTATTCACATGAATTCTGTGACGCAGCGATGCCAGGTTAACAGCTCTGTTGTTTTATATAATTGCCGCACCCAGGTAACCAGCATGCGTTCTGCTGCAACGCTAATTATAACGATCATTTCTTTAATTTGGGGGATTGCGAAACTCTGCAAACACATTTGTGGAGCCCCTGTGTTATTACTTAAATAAGTAATTTACCCAGGAGTCCCATTATCCGCCTGCGGGCATGTACGTGGGAGTATAGGGCAAGTTCTGGTTCACGAATTTCAACCTCAATGTCACAAGTTTTCACAGCCTCCGTAGACAGCATCGAACTTGCATGCATGTAGATGTTCCTGGAGCCAAAGATTTATAGCAAATATTTATCTTCCTGAAAATGGGGAAGCTCTTCCATTAGCTTCAAATTTTATCGTTTTTTGAAAAGTTCAAAACTTAGCAGTCTATCAGTAAATTCGTAATACGTGCTGACATCGCACTAACAGGTACAGCACCAGCCCTAATTATACAGTGTTTCTTTAAACAGATTTTCTGCAATGCCTGTTTGTTATGTTAGGTTGGCACTGTTTTCACAGATAAATAATATACAGGAAATTAAAGAAACAAAAACGTTTGATGGTGTGGAAGTTTGACACAAGTCAACAAAAGCCAGTAATTAAAGGACAAATTTCTTCCCTAATACACTGTGATGCATTGCATTTTTTAAAGTTATATAGAATATTAACTGAAAATTCCACATGAAGAAGACTAGCAGGTCTTTTAGTCTACCTTCCTAGCAGTGCAAAACAGTTTATAGTATGTCTAAGTATTTAAATGTATCCAAGATTATTTCCCTGATATTCATGTGTCTTAGCATGTATACATTAAATAAATTAGCTAATTTTCAATTTATCACTCAGAGACTATTAAAAGGAAAAATAATAAGGTACACACTTTTCAGAGGGAACACAATGTTATATTAAATGTATTTTATTCTAGCACTTTTCTAATGATCTCCTTCAACATATGAAGAACAGGGTCTCTCAGAGGTACAGTATCTCTAGGGATCAGGTTTGCCATGGAAATCTATTGCAAGCTTGCTAGAGCTGAAAAATTCACATCTCCAAGGAACAGTTAGCAAACACTGCAGCTCAGCACTTTGCAGGGGGAATCTCGTGTCTCCGTAAGAGGTAGAAACTTCCCCTGCAAAACTGGTTTGCATTCATGTTTTCAGACGGGAAATGTGTTACCCATTCTCTAGGGATTGCTACACGGAAGCGGTACACTCATGCTGAAGGCTAACGTTGGACATAAGTGTTTAAAAAACACATGGATTATTTTCAAGTTCTGTTAAATTTTACAGAGATCTGAAATGGAGAGGTTTACCTAAGCCCTTTAAATATCTTTTGTTCACCAAAATAATATTTTCAATGTGATTATTAAAAAGTGAGATGTGATTATTAAAAAGTGAGAGTTTTCTTTAAAACTTGTTAATATATTTTATAATTTTTGCATCTATTTGTAAAATTCCTATTTTTAGGGTTTTTTTAATTAATATTGGCCTATTCTGTAAGCCGAGATCATAAGCATTTTCATGTGATGGGAAGCTTTCAGCATCGATGTTTTGGCTTTAAGCTTCATTTTGGCAAAAACAGAGTGTTTCTTGTAGCCATGTATTCATCATTTCCAAAATGGTTGTGTTATTAAAGCACAGAGGCCCTGGTCAGGATTATGTTGCAGTTTGTCTTGCATTATAGAATCCCAAAGGTGAGTCCACAAGAAAAAAAAATGGTAATCTTACATTTTTGTGTATAAAATACTTTTACTGCAAGTTTTTTTTTTTTTTTTTTTTTTTTAATGACTCACCACTATATTGGCATTTTCTGCTAGTTTCCAAATTATTTATAAGCTGCTACTTTCGTTAAATACCTTAAACTTTCTATTAACTTTGAGGTGCAAGGCTAAGCACAGACTATGACCCTATTCTAATAGTAAATGGGCTTTATTTCATTTATTTTCAAGATTAGGGGAATCTAAAATTAACATTTGTTACTTATGTAGGAAATTGAAGGGTAATAACAATGACGAGTCCAGATTTCTTAATGATATAGTGACCAAAAATTTAAGAACGTTTTTCATGTTGTGGTGTTGTGACCTTGAAAATTATAATGCGAACCAAATATCATTTTGGTTCACCACACACTTGATCTGTTAATGCACTGACTCACGAAATTCAGATATGACAAAGCACATAAAGACCATTTGCTGTGGGCTTAGGAGGACCAGAAAGGTTATAAAGGAGAATAATTTATGAGTGACATAACTGGACCAGGACTGGAAACCTTCCTTCATCATTACCACTGTATCAAGACTGTAACTGTTTATAATAAAAATTGGTAGCTGTAGAAAAGTCAGCTAATAATTTCTTTTTTTATATATATATTTCAGCAAAAAAGACATCTTTGAAAGAAAAAAAGTTCACAAGTAATCTGTGCTTTGCTTAGTTCTTCCACTTTCTTTCATACGTATGCCATGGTGAACAAGTACATTTCCATTTTAATTCTTCTATGCGCATTTTTTTTTCCCCGGGAAACAATGTTTTTATCAAGTAATGGTAGTATCTGTTTTAATGAAAACTTCAAAATGGCCAACTGTGACTATAGCATTGATCCACTGTTCTGATATTTGCAAAGTAATAAAATATAAAGATTTATTTTTATTAATGTGCATAGAAACAATTTAACAATGTAGTTTAGACTTAATTACATTTTTTTTTTGATTGAATCTCAATTGTTTGCTACAATACTTTTAACAAATTAAATATTGAGACTTTTTGACATGGTGGTTCCTCAGTCATGGATAATTTCTGGGTACCTTAACTTATAAAATATGGAGAAGTTGATTATTAAAATGAAGTTTACTGCTTTTACATATCATATCAATAAGGCTACATTTGTTTGCTATAAGAAGTTGCTTAGAAAGCTGTTATTCGTGATGTACAAGTGAGAACATTCAAAACACCATTTGAGTTTGAAGCTTATGATATTCTGATTACCAATTATATTTTATATATAGGTATATAAGTATATATGTACATAAATATAAAAAAGTACAATACTTGAATACTAGAATCTATATTTAAGGATGTTTCCAAAAAAATTATACATATTTTATATGCAAATATCTCTGAAGAGTTCAAAATGGATTTTTTTTACATATTTTTATCACACCGGTTATTATATGGTGGTGAAGTCTTCAGTAATTGCACACAACTGAGGCTAGACTGTTCGAGAGAGTGTGAGGGAATTAGACACACAAGTATCACAACATAATTACAGTGACAAAACCTTCCACATTTAGTACTTAAGTCATCGCTGTAGTACAAAACATGGCTATTTCCACCTTCACAGCAGCTGTAGGGACCCAGTAACAGTTGGCTGACACCACGTTACTACCACATTGTGATAACAGCAGGACAACCCCATATCATGAACTACAGAAGAATGATCAGTAAAAGATTTTGCCAGACAGTTACAAAGATGGAATTTCTTTACTCAACGAAAGGAAAATGCGATGCTGGATGACACTTATGGACATCTCTATCTATCATATCCATCCGTTGCCCTATAGGGGCACTGATGATGCACCCTGGGACACAGGCTTCTAACCATTGTTCCTCTTGACCTTGAGGCACATTCAAGCACATGATTTATGGCCTACTTGAAATGGTAAGGGGAAAAACCTCAGGCCCCTTGAATGACCATACCTTGGGGAAAGCTCTCACCTAGATGTGCTCTTGCTCTCCAGTCCATTTCTGAGTTGGTCACACGGCGGACCCCATATAATGTTCCCCTAGTTGACATGCTGTCCCTCTTTGGAGGGAGGTATGACACATGCACTGGTAGGATGCCATAAATCTGTATAGGATGCTCTGGAGCACAATCCATGTGCTCTAGTTTGTGGGATGCTCTGGACCTGGAGACAAGGCAATAGCATATGTTTTATCCATAGAGTGGTTTAGGTTGGTGTGGGTATAGTGTAAAAGATACTCAGGTGGAAAAGCTGTGATACAGAGAGATGCGGTGACTGGGCCAGGTTTGCCCTCTAGACAACAGTAGTGCCAAGGACTGCGTGAAGATCGCTGTGTTTGCATCTACACAGACTCTAGCATTTTTCAGGGCACAGAGGCATTATAGCCAGCACAAATAATATATGACAATTTATGATGAAAATAAATAACAACAGTATCCTACCATCTAAAATTTGAAAATGTGCAAGTTTATAACAAAACCCTTTGTGATTGCTTAAATGATTAGTAAGTTGATCAGTTTAACTCAGCTATTTACCTACTAAATGTGAAGCTTATCAAGGTTATTTGGGGTTGCCTGGTCCCATCTATCTCACTTTATCTGGAAGCGTGACTTGACTGCACTCCTTGGTTGAACAGTTACGGGCTTACTCACTGCTCTCTCCGGAGGATCACTTGGACTCACTTCTCTACTAAATCGAAACTAGTAAGGACAGATCCTCCCGTGGCATAAGCACACAGAGCCGCAAAAACACCTTGGCAGAGTTGTATTAGTATAAACTAGCCACCAACTCTTTCTATATAAGCTAAAGATGAAAAAACAAACTTAAAGAAAAGCTAGATGATCCAAAGTTACACAAGGTTAAACAATTTCCTTATCTTGATTCAGACTGCTGTGTCTGGGTTCTGCTCAGATCTGTGTGAAATTATGCACCTATGAGATACAATTCCTTGGCAGGCAAATGAAATTAAGTGCCCATCTGCCTCAGCTTGGGCTCTTAATATAAATAATATAGCTCCTCTCAGCAGACAGCAGATAAATAATTTCTATTTGTCCACAATCTCTTCTCATCGGACACACATGTTCTTTTGAGATCTGCTGATCACCCCAAATTCTTTCAAAAATGAATTAATGCTAACTGAAGCTGTACGTGTATGTACAGACTTGTAAGAGGAATAATAACGTTATACTTATTACGTTATACGTTATACTTGAATACAATGATAATCAGTGGTAAATGCTGGATTTTTTTTTCCTGGAGATTGTAACTAATGGTTACTGCACATTCACCTGACATCATGAGCACAGAGGGCATGTTGGGAGAGAGAAGCAGAAGACAGATAACAAAAACTGGAAGAGGGAATGGTATGGCATGAAAAGCCTTTTCTGCTCATATCATGATGCAGTATTTGCACCTGAAACTACAGAGGAGGACATGCCTGCTGGAAGCAGACTTCAAAACACTTTTCCACTCCTTCTCCAGTTCAGGCCTGTCCTGGGCTCAATATCACACATCCCTTCCCAGGAATGGAGAAAAGGAGCATGCCTCTGCCGCCGGCACCATCCTGCCCGGGGGCCCTTGAATCCTCTGTCTCTACCACTGTAGAGCAGGGATGTCAGCGAGCAGCTAACATGTCCTGCCTTTAAAATAGGCAACAGCTGAAGGCTATTTTTAAAACTATCCCAATTAAAGATCCAAAATAGCAAGTATGGTAATTGACTTTAAAAAAAAACAACAAAATGAATCAGGCACATCATAAATTACAGACATAACATTACATAAATTACAGTGCAGAGTGTGCAAGGTATCTACACATCTTTCTGTTAAGAAGGTGGGATGCATAGTCTGTGAAATGAATAAAATATTCTGAAACATTCCATTCATACCAGATCAAAGTTTGCCACAGGGTGCAATTTTTAGGTATCTAAAAAAATAAAATGTTGTTAAGTGTTGCCATTTTATAAATCCTGATCCAGAGAAACCTATGTTTTAATGTACTGAAGCAGACATCCATTAATATTCTGTTTCTTTCAATATTAGATGAGGCAATGCAACTAGCATGGAAATTTGATGTGAGCATAACATCTATACAATAGGAATTCTAATGGGTAGAATGAGAAATAAAAAAAAATGTTTCTAATCACACTTTACTTACCAATCTATAAAGTGCAGTCAGATGTCTGAGTGGTTAAGCCGTGCCAGATTAAATTTTAAATCAAATGCATAAACAGCCACAGATAAAACTAATGCATAAAACATGACGAGAATAGGAAAGACAGGGACTGAGCTCTGAACTACGTTCTGATCTACAGGTTCACAGATCCTGACAGCACAATGAAAAAGGTTAGGAGAAAGTCCGGACAACCTACTAGATTCAAATACTGCCCACAATTTGTTACACTGTCTGGTTTCATAAGAGGCTCTTTGATTTCCTGTATGGCTTATGTCAAGATTTTGAGCATTGATTTGAATTGTAAAGCTGAAGGTACTCTGTGCAGCACCAGAACAGCTACTGCCTCATCTGCAGCAGTGTGCACAAGTCTCTAAAAAGAAAAATTTTGACAATGAGCTTGTAATAAATAATTTTATTCCAATGGAGAAGTGCAGTAGTAACTTTTGTACTATGTCCTGCTGAACCTTGTCCTTACCAACAGAGAGGGACTGGTTAGGGATGTGAAGGTTGGGGACAGCCTTGGCTGCAGTGACCACGAGATGGTGGAGTTCAGGATCCGGCAGGAAAGAAGTAAGGCAATAAGCAGGGTTGCAACCCTGGACTTCAGGAGAGTGGACTTTGGGCTCCTCACAGACCTAATTGGAGGAATCCCATGGGTTAAGGCCCTAGAAGGAAGGGGGGACCAGGAGAGCTGGCTAGTATTCAAACATCACTTCCTTCAAGCTCAAGAGCGGTGCATCCCTATGAGTAAGAAGTGCAGCAAAAGGGGCAGGAGACCTGCATGGGTGAGCAAGGAGCTCCTGGCCAAATTCAGACAGGGGAAGAAAATACACAGACTGTGGAAGAGGGAACAGGCTACTTGGGAGAATTATAGGAATGCAGTCAGAGTATGTAGAGATGTGGCTAAGGCCCTGCTGGAATTGAGTCTGGCAAGGGATGCCAAGGACAACAGGAAGGGCTTCTTCAAACACATCAGCAGCAAAGGAGCACTCGGAAAAATGTGTGCCCCTCCAGAATGGGGCGGGGGCACACATGTCCCTGGTGACAAGGGATACGGAGAAGACAGAATTACTGAATGCCTTCTGTGCTTCAGTCTTCACTGCTAAGGGCAGCCCCCAGGAATCCCAGAGCCTGGATGTGAGGGAGACAGTCTGGAGAAGGGAAGACTTTCCTTTGGTTGAGGAGGAAAGGGATTAGAGACCTTCTGGGCAGGCTAGACATCCACAAACCCATGGACCCAGATCAGATGAACTCACGAGTACTGAGGGAGCTGGCAGATATTGTTGCCAGGCCGCTCTCCATCATCTTTGAAAGGTCCTGGAGAACTGGAGAGGTGCCTGAGGACTGGAGGAAAGCCAATGTCACTCCAGTCTTCAAGAAGGGCAAGAAGGAGGACCCAGGCAACTCTAGGCCAGTCAGCCTAGTCACCTCCATCCCTGGAAAGGTGATGGAACAGCTCATTCTGGAGGTCATCTCCAGACACACGAAAGAAAATAAGGTGATCAGGAGTAGTCAGCACGGATTCACCAAGGGGAAATCCTGCTTAACCCATCTGACAGCCTTCTCTGATGGAATGATTGGCTGGGTAGATGAGGGCAGAGCAGTGGACGTTGTGTACCTTGACTTCAGCAAGGCTTTGGACACTGTCTCCCACAACATCCTCCTAGAGAAGCTCAGGAACTGTGGGTTAGACGAGGGGACAGTGAGGTGGATTGAGAACTGACTGAAAGGCAGAGCTCAGAGGGTCGTCATCAGTGGCATGGAGTCTAGTTGGAGGCCTGTGGCTAGTGGCGTCCCCCAGGGCTCAGGACTGGGTCCCATCCTGTTCAACTTCTTCATCAATGGCCTGGATGAGGGGACAGAGTGCCTCCTCTGCAAGTTTGATGATGATACCAAGCTGGGAGGAGTGGCTGACACACCCGAGGGCTGTGCTGGCATTCAGAGAGACCTGGACAGGCTGGAGAGCTGGGCAGAGAGGAACCTCCTGACGTTCAACAAGGGCAAGTGAAGAGTCCTGCACCTAGGGAAAAATAACCCTAGGCACCAGTACAGGCTGGGGGCTGACCAGCTGGAGAAAAGCTCTGCAGAGAAAGACCTGGGAGTGCTGGTGGAGAACAAGTTGACCCTGAGCCAGCAATGTGCCCTTGTGGCCAAGAAGGCCAATGGTCTCCTGGGGTGCATTAGGAAGAGTGTTGCCAGCAGGTGGAGGGAGGTGATCCTGCCCCTCTCCTCAGCCCTGGGGAGGCCTCATCTCGAGTCCTGTGTCCAGTTCTTGGCTCCCCAGGACAAGACGCACATGGAGCTACTGGGGAGAGTCCAGCATAGGGCTACGAAGATGATCAGAGGGCTGGAGCCCCTGCCCTAGGAGGAACAGCTGCGAGAGCTGGGCCTCTTCAGCCTGGGGAAGAGAAGCCTGAGGGGGGATCTGATCAATGTGTACAAGTACCTGAGGGGAGGGTGCCAAGGGGATGGGGACAAACTCTTTTCAGTGCTGCAAAGTGACAAGACAAGAGGCAATAGGCAGAAACTGAAGCACAGGAAGTTCCACCTGATCGTGAGGGGGAATTTCTTCCCTGTGAGAGTGACGGAGCACTGCAACAGGTTGCCCAGAGAGGTGGTGGAGTCTCCTTCTCTGGAGATCTTCAAGGCCTGCCTGGATGCAATCCTGTCTAACATGCTGAGCAGGGGGGTTGGACTAGATGATCTCCAGAGGTCCCTTCCAACCTTACTGATTCTATGATTCTATGATTCTACTTACATATTATTTAAGCACAGTTAGGATTTAATTATTTAATATTTTTTTTGTTATGCTTCTGTTCTGGAGGATTTTCCCCACTATGTAGGAAGAATATTGGATATCTGTAATCTCTTCTTCAATTATAGAAATAAAATAAGAAGAAAAAAAGGAGAAAAAATAGTCAAAGTTGGAGGACGATGAAAATGAAGACATATTTAAGTTTTCTTTCTGGAAGAGCACCATGATACTCTTCCAGGAATAATGTTTAAATGAATCATAGAGGGAACATATGTTCACATTAGCAAGTAAGGGCAAGGGTAAGGTGTTTGCCAGCCCTAGTGAAGAGTCCAGAATGTTATGAATGTATGTTAGCATAATGTCACTTCTAAAGTCACACAGATATTTTGTTAAAAAATACTCACTTACGTGGCTTTATAACCAAGCAAAACCAAGCATTTCCTGTCAAAAATGTTTCTATTTTATCTCCCAAAGAATATCAGCAAGGAAATTAGGATGAAGCTTTGTCAGATAACCTGTGTGTTAAAAAATATGCAACTACTGGATAGACAAAATTAGCTCAAGCTTCTTCCTTTGTTAATGGATTATATACCAAGAAACACACTTGAACCCAAAATATGGAACTTTGTTAACCCAGAAATATTTAAATAAATTACAGTGGATATCCCTTTATCTATGTTCTTTGGGTTGTGGAATATCTAATCTTTAAATGAATGGATTTCCAAAAACCCTTTGCAGCACTAAAATCCAGGATACTCCTTTACATCCTATTTGTATGTCATGAAGTTTATAGGAGCATTGTAGTAGCTTGTCTTAACAGCACCAAGCTTTTATCAGGAACAGGGGCCGGCTGTCAAATCCCAATGATATCAGCGCCGTGTGATGCTTGGAGTCTGTGAATCAGATTCTGACTTCAGTTGTACTAACTTTTCCCTGTGTGAGTCAGTTTTGCTGAGGGAGTCACTCTCGAGTTTCATGAGCATTAATTTAATGAGGGTGAACACCGTTGATTTGCTCTTGTGAGATCTCAGCTTTCCAGCTACTTGAGTTAAGTGCTGCTAAGGGTTAGCGCAATCTATGCTGTGAATTGGACATGAAGTGACGGTATCATTAGTTTGTTCCGTTCTTTCACCACTGTCAGTCAAAGAGACTGAATAGACAGGTCGGACTGTCATGAAATGTGTGGTTCTGCCTCTATATATTACCTACTAGCTATTGGAAAGTCATAAGCTAAAGTGCTTAGGGAAGTTGTACATTTGTGCCATAATTTTGGATTAAAAAAAATGAGACTTTTGAGTGGTCAAAAGATGAAAGAAATGGAAAAAAATGATACAGTCAGAAGCAATTATCCAACAGTGTGAGGCAAAAGGTGAAGTGACGGAGTTTACCATTTACGGTATGGCCCTGAAAGAAGGGATTTTTATAGCACATAGCGATTTAACTATAAAAAGAACTCCATTGTAAACATTCTGCGATAGAAAAGAATAACCACACCTTCCCTCACATTGATGTTCGATCTACAGAGACATGCGTGCTATTTGACAGAAGTTATTCTGCAGCATACGGCAGGGAGTTATTGCGATTTTTTTTTTCCAATTGTTACACGGATTTTTCCATTTCTCTTTTTTAATGGAGAAAACTACGCTATATTACTTAGGTTTGATGGAACAGAATGAAAAGTAGTACTGATTTGATTGCACTGTTGTTAAGATCTAAGAGAGAAGGTCCCTCAGGGAAAAAGAAAGTAACAGCCAAGAAGAGACTAAAATTTTATTGAAGAGGTCAGCTGCTATCCTAAGCCATATAAGAAGAAACAATGACTAATTTCCTGTCTAAAAATGCTTTAAGATGTTATGAGACTGCAAACTAATATGATTACTAGCAACAGAAATATTTCTGTCCTGATCAGACATCTGAGAAAGGATGGCCTGCCTTGCTACTTGTTTTAATAAGAAGTATGTATCAAGTCTGAAAGGACAAAGATGGCTTGTCTAGAATTTTTTTTATCTGTCTAGTCATCAGAGTATCTTATGAAAATAGCATTATGTGGGATGAAGAAAGACTTGAAGAAGCTACAGCATTACTAGAAATTGTAGGTGAGAAAATATAATTTTCTGCAGAAAGTAAATGTTCTGACATGAAGAGATGTGTGTATCTATATATGTACACATGCACACATATGCATATAAAATAACTTGTAAGGAACTTCCAGGTCTATGTCCTGGTCATGCAGACTGATCACATACCATGGATACACGTGATGGCTTCCAGAACATCAGCAACCAAGAAAGATCATGGTAAATCTTAGCCTTGTTGACTGTTATAACACCAATAAGTTTACAAATATTGCAAGGACACTACTGTTCTAGAGAATAGTACATTTACTTGGGAATGCTTAAACATCCAGCACCAGTGTTTGAGAATAAATCAAAAACATCTGGAAGAATAAAACTAAAATGACTTCCTAATGAAATTGAGTTACTGAAACATAAGAATTCCAGATATTAATTAAAGGACATATATCTCTATGTTAATAGTGTAAACAACATATTCTTTTCACATAATAGAAAAAAAGGGGGGTATTTTCATTTATTTTCTCCATCATTTACATTTTTTTTAATTCTTTGAATATTTTAGTTTGAAATATGAATTTTAGAATATTTTCAGTATGTCATAGTGCCACAAGGATGTTGCAATCTGAAAGAGAAAATAGTTATTTAATTCACCATGTTGAAATTACATTCCCAACTTCCTTCAAGTTGTGGTGGCTTCTCTTGCATTGCTTGAACATGTATCTCATTTTATGTGAGAAATACAAAGGCCAGTCCATACCACTCTTATTCTTGATTTCCTGCCAAATTATCTAGCCCCACAGCCGAGCATTCAAGAAAGCACTAGTTCTGCTAGAAAGGATACATTCTAATTTGAATAAAAACTCAGAAACTTGCTTGTCTCTCACAATCCTGGGATTTGCTAAAATCCTAGGAAATGTCACTAACCGTCTCTAAAGTCTGACCTACTGTGCATATGTAAATTAGATTAAATTTCCTTTCCTCATACTGAAACATAGTGTGTAACTATACTCAGAGGGTTTTTTGTTCCCTCCATATCTTTAACTTAAGGCTTCTGAGCTTTGATAGTCCAAAACCACAAAAAGTACAAGAAAGAGCAAGAGGAATATGATAAAGGAATATGATAAATCAGTGGAGCTGATGTCCTAGCTCAGCCTCCAAAGAGGGAGAGGGAGCAGAGCAGCTTTAAAAAGCACCTCTCTCCTATTTATTCTGTCTCTAATTCCACAGGGAGACGTCACCAGCAGGTAGTAATAACACTGATTCCATCACTCTCATTCAGTTTCTCTGAACTCACAATAGCGACTGTGAAATACCTTAGGACACATCTAATTAGTGTGATGTAAGAAATACAGATGAGTTTTCTTCCAGTAAAATGAGTGAGGCAGACAAGAAAATAGAGAATGCTAAAGAACCATCATTATGTAATTGAGTGAAATAAAAAAAAAAGGTACAAAGTACAAAAATTCTTTCTAGAATTATAAAAGTAAGGATTCGACATAGCAAGCAGGTTTTTCTATATCTGAGAATGTAAAAATATAGAAAAGAAAAATGAGCCACTATTTTATTTTTTAAAAAATAAAAGTCTCCTTTTTTCTTTTTTTTTGGAAGATTGGAACTCTTAGGCTTTTTCTTCTTGAATTAATAGAAGAGATTTTCTCCATGAATAAGCACTACTCTGGCATGAGACATTTTGCCGGTTAAGCTTAGCCACATTTAATGAAACGAGTGGTAAAATCCTAGGCTGCCTTTCAGATTACGAAATGTATTGACTCTTGCTATTCTTTGGACTATCTATTTTAGAGATTTCACAGAATCACAGAATGGTTGAGGTTGGAATGGACCTCTGGAGATCATCTAGTCCAACCTCCCTGCTCAAGCAGGGTCACCTAGAGCATGTTAGACAGGGTTGCACCCAGGCGGATGGTATCATCAGCAAACTTGCTGAGGAGGCACTCTGTCCCCTCATCCAGGCCATTGATGAAGTTGAACAGGATGGGACCCAGTAGAGACATGGGAGACTCCACTAGCCACAGGCCTCCAACTAGACTCCATGCCACTGATGGCAACCCTCTGAGCTCGGCCTTTCAGCCAGTTCTCAATCCACCTCACTGTCCTCTCATCTAACCCACAATTCCTGAGCTTCTCTAGGAGGATGTTGTGGGAGACAGTGTCCAAAGCCTTGCTGAAGTCAAGGTACACAACGTCCACTGCTCTGCCCTCATCTACCCAGCCAGTCACTCCATCCGAGAAGGCTGTCAGGTTGGTTAAGCAGGATTTCCCCTTGGTGAATCCATGCTGGCTACTCCTGATCACCTTCTTTTCCTCCATGTGCTTGGAGATGACCTCCAGAATGAGCTGTTCCATCACCTTTCCAGGGATGGAGGTGACTAGGCTGACTGGCCTAGAGTTCCCTGGGTCCTCCTTCTTGCCCTTCTTGAAGACTGGAGTGACATTGGCTTTCCTCCAGTCCTCAGGCACCTCTCCAGTTCTCCAGGACCTTTCAAAGATGATGGAGAGCGGCCTGGCAACAACATCTGCCAGCTCCCTCAGTACTCGTGAGTTCATCCCATCTGGGCCCATGGATTTGTGACTGTCAAGTTTGCCCAGAAGATCTCTAATCCTATCTTCCTCAACCAAAGGAAAGTCTTTCTTTCTCCACGCTCTCTCTCTCATCTCTGGGCCCTAGGATTCATGAGAGCCACCCTTAGCAGTGAAGGCTGAGGCACAGAAGGCATTCAGTAATTCTGTCTTCTCCGTATCCCTTGTCACCAGGGCCCCCGCCCCATTCAGGAGCGGGCCCACATTTTCCCGAGTCCTCCTCTTGCTGCTGATGTGTTTGAAGAAGCCCTTCCTGTTGTCCTTAATGTTTCCTTGCCAGACTCAATTCCAGCAGGGCCTTAGCCTGCCTCGCCACATCTCTACATATTCTGACTGCATTCCTATAATTCTCCCAAGTAGCCTGTTCCCTCTTCCACAGTCTGTGTATTTTCTTCCCCTGTCTGAATTTGGCCAGGAGCTCCTTGCTCACCCAGGCAGGTCTCCTGCCCCTTTTGCTGCACTTCTTACTCATAGGGATGCACCGCTCTTGAGCTTGGAGGAAGTGATGTTTGAATACTAGCCAGCTCTCCTTGACCCCCCTTCCTTCTAGGGCCTTAACCCATGGGATTCCTCCAAGTAGGTCCCCAAAGAGGCCAAAGTCCGCTCTCCTGAAGTCCAGGGTTGCAACCCTGCTTATTGCCTTACTTCTTTCCTGCTGGATCCTGAACTCCACCATCTCGTGGTCACTGCAGCCAAGGCTGCCCCCAACCTTCACATCCCTAACCAGTCCCTCTCTGTTGGTAAGGACAAGGTCCAGCAGGACACCCTTCCTCGTGGGCTCTTCCACCACCTGTGACAAGAAGTTATTATTGATGCACTGCAGGAGCCTCCTGGACTGTTTGTTCCTAGCTGTGTAGTCCTTCCAGCAGATATCAGGGTGGTGGAAGTCTCCCATGAAAACCAGGGCCTGTGATCGTAAGGCTACTTCCAGCTGTGTGTAGAAGACTTCTAAGTAAAATCTTTCAAAATTAAATAAAAGTGGGAAAACAGACAGCATATCACTGTCCATCATGGAAGACTTACCTCAAATTTTGAATGAACTTCAGACAGCATCTAATTTGCCTTGCTTTTAAACAAAACTGATGCTAATGTAATATTCAGAAATATATCTTCTTCACTGTAATAAAGCTTAAAACTTAAGTATTAAATTTTAAGATTGAGTGTGGCAGGAGAATGTTTGTCTTCATTAAATCAGCTGTGTCCCTGCTGAAGAAAGCGAGTTTGTACAACTATACCCTTTGGCTCAATTATTTATTTTTTGGACTGGTTCTTTGAGCTTGCATTTAGTCATATATTTGGCAAAAGTACTGTATCTAAGGATTACTTGCAGCCTTTGTAGTCTTACATAACTGGTGTTACCTATTCCTTTTCCTTTGGCACCTAGATATATACCTCTACTTCCTTCCTGAAAGATTTTATTGAAAAAAACAGATAACCTTTCCTCTGGTTTCCTTTTTGTTTTATTTCTAGCTTTTCTGTTGGTTCACTATCAGGTTTCATTCTTACACAGCATTACAAAACATTTCTAAAATTCTAAACATGGTCTGAAACAAGCTAGTCTGAATAAGTTTTTATTCTGAAGCATTTTAAATGTCTTCAGCAAAACCTCTTCCACAGTAATGGGTGAATAGCTACAATCTTTTTCTTTCTCATCTTTGAGCTACCACCCATAGGGCCCAGACAAATTAGAGTCTTTTATGGTAGGACTATGTGAAAGAGAGAGAGTGAGAGCAAGAAAGGAATAAAGAAGCAGAATCATTTCTCCTGCAGAACTGAATTTAAATAGATGAGACAAACTGTAACATCGTGCCCTGCACTTTTAAAAGCCTGGATGCGGAGCCCAACACCTCTGTTCAATTACCAGCTTCAGGTGTCCACGAGTTCTTTGCTTTCTTTAATATTTTACCGAAATTATCTTGTTAGGAATAAAACTCTGTTGCAAAAGAGACTTGGAATAGCAGTGGACTGAGGAAGTAGGACAACAGTCATGCAAATGATAAAGATGCACAAGACAGCAAGAACCACATGCAAGCAGTAGACTGCCTCAGTTGCTCAGATAGTCTAAATGACTTGTTCTAATTAACGCAGGAAGTTTTCAGGAGCACTAGAGGCAAATTCAGGCCGCCTGAGTCAGTGTCCTTCAAAAGCACCTTTTTTGCACTGAGTACACTGATATTTTAGATAAAATGATACCTGTTGGTCTCACCACGTCTACTGTTATATAACACTAAAATTGAACTGAATTTCACCTTATACCCCTGAGCTGTACCTGACCTATTATGTAGGTCAATATCTTCAGTTAAAAAGTATTTAGGTGTTTTTTTCCCAATAATGTAGTCACTTATGTTATCTTAGTTCATACATGAAAGTGTTCATATCTTCTTCAAGCCTGTTAAGAACAAGCCAAGATGAACTGGACTATTTTATGAAAATTATAGTCAGACAATTCAAGGATGGTCAACCTATGATGGACCAAATCAAGGCTCCTAGAAAGATTCACAAACTCAAACCTGCTTGTTATCTTCATTTTCTCAATGGCATTGAGGGAAGGCAAATTGTGTCATATGAAATGGAAAACTGTAGTAGGCGTGTCACATGTCCAAGAAGGGATAAGGCATATAGCCCCACAAAGAGACTAGGATACTTCTGAGGTAGCTAAAATGTTCAAAGCTGTTCTCATTTCTAGACAATCCTCTCCTGCCCTGACCCCAAATCTGCCTAGATTTCAGGTCTTTCTGATTTAACATATTATTTTTCATAACTATATCTGCTGATTTTAATCTGCAATTCAGATTCCATAAAATATTTCCAACTTCCTGAAAAACTTTCAGACTTTTTTTTTCTGAAATTGCTATGAAATTTTGTAAACAAGCACTTTTCTCATATTTGTTCTGATGGAAATGGTTAGAGTCCATTGTAATAAATATTGTAAAATCAGAAGAAATATTTGCTTTGGGAAGCTTCTGATATAATTTTAAAAATGTATTTTTAATAAACCTTTAATTTGAATGTAATAAAATGTTTTATTAATTACCTGAGAAAAGTGTATGAATGAGAGAGAGAGAGAGGGAGAAATCAAGAACTTGGTTAAAAAAAAATAATAATAGGTTACTAAAGTATCAAAGCTAATTGTAATTATAGCTGGGTTTATTTTTGTTTATTTGTGAATTGGCAATTTTCCTGTTTCTTTTCTTTTTAATAATATCTACAAGATTATAATAATAAAGAACAAATAAATATTCTATAAATTTACATTTCAGCCTTAAGTAACTGAGAATACGCAATTGATTCTATATTTAGACACATCATCATTAAGAGAAGGGTTTTTTTAAGTACAGAAGTGAAAATCACAATAGTTACTATGAAAATAGACATTCTGTTTTGTTTCTTAGTTTAACCCTCTAAACAGATTTTGTTGGTAATGAACGATGTATGTTTGCACATCATGATCTGTTAGGGTTTTTTTTTTCTGACTTTAGTAAGAGCATAACTAATTGCTTGCAAGAAGGCTAGAGTGTGGAAAAAGTAATTAGGCTGCAGTTGGGAAATAGTTCAGCTCCAGCTTTTCTACAAATAAACTAAAACTAGGTTCTATAACTACCTATAGGTTCTAAAACTACCTATAACAGCGAGTTGTAGAAATGTTAGATGTTTTTCCAGTGTGTGGAAATATTACCTTTGCATCTTGGCATAATAAAGCTGATGGGTTCTTTTTGTAAATACTAATCATTCTCTTCAAGGTAGACTTCAGAAATTAAAGCATTCCTGGAGGAATGCTCCGGGAGGAAGATGTGGCTGGCCAGAGCTGTGTACCGAGAAAGGCTGACACAGCTAGGACAGCTGAATTTTCTACTTATGGGAAAAGTGACTGCAAAGCTTATCTTGCTCTTAATGGATAATGTTATCACTCAGATTTATCATAATGCACGTTTTCTCAAGTGCTTTCTGAGATATATTGTCACTCCTTAAAATTATAGTCAAGAAAATTTCATTGCTGTAGCTGCTCTAACAAATTAGCCAATTTAGTAAGTCTTCTAGCAATTGAGTTACTCGCACAGTGACTGCTGATTGCTTCAACTCTCACAGTTTAATGGGTCTGTGACCATAATGACCTTGGAGATATATTGCTCCGGGATATCCAGCAGTCTCAGTGCGGAGAGAAAGGTGACTCAGCAGCTTGGTCTAAAGAGTCAGTCCATTGGGTTCCTGACTTCCAGCTTGTCTTCCACTGTACTCAGGCTTACCCTTGAGCTGAAGCTCTCACGGTGTTCTTGGGATACTTAAGGGAAAACCAGATAAACTGAACTTATCAAAGAATTCACCCAAAGCTTTAAAACGTGGGGTTAAACAGACTCGGGGGAGACTGCACAAAAAAAATATCTCACGTGTTAAAGTGGCAAGACTACTCTTATATAAACCCCTTTGTGGTATGCTTGAGAAGAGTCTGATAGTCCTCAAGAAAAAGAAAGCATGCTAAGCAAGAAATATCCTAAAGGCTATTGGGTGTGACTTTTGATTTGAGGAGGAGGCAGGTAGGTAGCTAAGTGGGTTTGGCCCCCTCTTCCCTTCATCCCCTGGAAGTTCTCAGTCTCTTACACTAAGTTCTGCAAATAGTGCAAGTTACTCGTAAAGTTACAACTCCTAAGGACATTTTCACAAAAAAAACAAAACACACACACACACACACACACACACACACACACACACACACACAAAAAAAAAAAAAAAAGAGGAAAGAGCAAAAACTCTAATCCTACATAAAGTTTGCAACAGTGGTGAAGAAATGAAGGAATTATTTTTTAGCTACATTTAGCAACTCTTACCAGAAGCACAGTGAATCATCAGTTGCACTTCAGGAGGATGTATTTGGAGTGCAAATACCAGAGTGCAACTTCTGACACTTCATCTTTTAGTGAGGGCAGGAGGTGTTATTTTATTTATTTTTTTTTTTTTTTAGGCTGCTTTGAGATTACAGGAAAGCTGCAATATGATTACTTCCAAGCTTTACCCACAAAAGGCTCACTTCTCAGGTCAGAATCTTTTAAACTCTCTTTCACCATCCACAGGAACTCTACATCCAATATTGAATGAGATGAAGAATTCACCAAAATGTTACTAGAGGAACAGAAATTTAACTATGGAGGTATGCTCATATTTTTATGTGAGGAAGCTCTTTGCAAAGTGTCAAAGTGTCATTGGTAACTCATTGCAGTTAACAATTTCCTTGAAGTGCCCATTTCTGGTAGTGCTGCTTCTACTCTTGTTTTTCTACAGATTAGGCATATGGAGTAAGAATTTAGGATAATTTGCAAGAAAACATTTTCTAGAGGTAGAAAGCAAAGCTAGATGTCTATCTGGAGTAATCTAGTTCTTTGTCCAGATCCTCTAGGATACAAGTTAACATGCAACTACAACTTCTGTAAACTAAACCAATTGTCAACATATTACAAATACTTTCTCAAATCTCCATTTGGCTTGATAAATCTAAGGGTAAATTCAGAGCAGAATTTGCAGATCTCATTTACTTTCAGTTAGTTGCTTGCTAATTTACTGATGATAATCAATATGATATCAGATAATAACCAGGATGTTATATAAATTGTTAGTTAAGGACATTTATGACTTTTCCTAGGAGTTAGTGATGACAATGGCTTTCACAGAAAATCTAGAATAGCACTAGTAAGTCAAATTATTTAATGGAAGAAGAGAACATCCTCCTGCAAATTCTTTCTTGGTAAACCCTAAAATAGTTAATACCCATTTTTTGTAAGTTCTTTGAGATAAAAAAAATCTGTACAAAAATGTAAAGTATTTAATGTTTAGAAGTATAAATAATAAAATCCTATCACAAACAAAGTATTTTATTTGTCTGTACAATAACAGTGAAGTACTTATACAGTCCTATATGATAAGTAAAATAACTAGTCAAGATTCAGGAATAATAAGTGATGTCAACATTATCTATTACCATCAGACAAATAACCAAGAGTTTCCTACAGCTGTAGGATTTCCTACATCTTTCACTAATGGAGAATTCCAATATGCAAATGTTGCAGTATATTTAATAATTATTTATTTAAGCATCTCTCAAGTAGTACCTAGAGATATTTACTTTTGTTTCAGCAGATTTTATATCAATCTTTTGACCATTCCCCAACTGGTATTTGTAAGACATATTTGGCTACTGTGTCCCAGTTGTTGGCTTCCCAGTACAAGAAAGACATTGACCTTCTGGAACAAGTCCAGTCGAAGGTCACTAAGATGAAACAGGGCTTGGAGAACATGATATACAAAGAAAGTTTGCAAAGAAAGCTAAGTTTGTACAGCCTGGAGAAAACCTAAAGGTTAGGGAACCTAACCTTTAACTGATTGGTGGTTGTAGAGAAGACAGAGACAGATTCCCGTGAGAAATGCAGAGCGAAAGGACAAAGGTCAACAGAGGCAAACTGCAACAAGGGAAATTCCAATTATACTTTAGGAAAAAATTCACAATGATGGTCCAAACACTGGAACAGGGTGCCCCAGCGAGGTTGTGGAGTGTCCATCCTTGGAGATATTCAAAACTTAACTGAACAAGGTCCTAAACAACATGATCTAAGTTTAAAGTTGGAATTAACTTCAAAGCAGTCCTACTTTGACTGGGCATTGGACCAGATGACTTTCAGAGGTCCCCTTCAACCTAAATTATTATGGTTCTATGATTTTCAGAAAAGAAGAATTTTAAGTTTTATTTTTAGTTTGAAAGACTTCCTGTTTCTCTGGTAACATGCTATTTGTTGGACAATTTGACACTTTAAAGCTAATGCATGTGGCTGTAGACAGAAAACTTTCCATGTCACCGAACTTTGCTTCTCAGTCTTCTTAGTTATGATGACAGCTAACATATAGTAACACATCAGCTGATCACATGCTTAAAGAAATTAAGTTCTCCCTATATACTTTGCAACTATTGAATATTTCTTTTACTGGTAAATGTTGTTGTAAAATCACCTCATTGTCCTATTAAAAATTCCTTGTCACTGGTGTTTAAAATTAGAAAATATCTCCAACTTTGCTTATTGAGACTATGTCCCTTAAAGAGATGTTCCTACAATAGCACCACTAGTAATGATATCTTCACAGCATTGCAAGATATTTGTAAAGACTTTTGATAGAAGAAAATTGCAGACGAAAAGAATATATATCTCATCCCTTATGGCATTTTTCTGAGTCACTGGAAATAGTGGCATGGAAATTTTTCAAACAAACTTGTCAAAATGAGGGAACAATGAGAGATTATTTGCATACATAACATTCCACCAAATGTAATTTAAAATGTAGCACCAAGAAGTAGGAAAAGTCACAGACACACAGACCCCTGCACAAAGGGTTGTTTTTAATGAATAAAGATTTAGAAATTGTTCTAAATAAATACCACCTTTAAACATGAGCAAATTAACGAGCACACAAGATTTGCAGCACTGCTTCTCAAGCAAGCCAAAATCTCCTCAGATAAAGAGTGGCAAGTCAAATATTCATAAAGCAGATGCAGCATTTCCCTCAACACCTAGATGACTGGAATTTGGATTCCTGTATATGATGTAGTGTAGAATAAAAAGCATTACTAAGAGCTACCAGAAGCTTATGTCACCTGCTGGCCAGTGACCATTATATATTCCCTTCTGTGTTCAACCAGTGTAGCCTGTAGGTGTGTTAGAGCTTTTTGCAGCTCAGGTTATGCTAATTCTTATGAACGTTGCTGAGGTCTAGAGTTCAGTGTCAGCATTACAGTCAGGACTCGCTGACTTTGGGGAAAATGCAAACTACATCAACAGCAGAAATAAAAAGTATTAACAAAAAAACGAAGAATGGAAGTGCCTTAGTAGACCCATGGATCTACAACTTGAAACAAAGCAGCCCTAGATGAACTACAGAAACCCTGTCAGAGACTAATGGTACAAAGAATCAGCACTCCCTTCACTACAGCCAAGTCCTGTCTTGTCTACTTTACAAAGGGCACTTCCTTGGTGCAGACAACATTAAATTGCCAACAATTACTAGACTTACACAGGATACAGCCTCATATTTTGGAAGAGTTGGTTTAATGAATATGTAGATTTGCCTCTTCACTACCCCAGTCTTTTTCACACTGGAATAAACCCAAAAGCTAATTGACCCCCTATGCACTGAACTTGGCATCCCACTCAGGCTGCAGAGTTTTATGGAGCACGTCCACAAGAGCCCAGCACGAAGGTCTAGTGCATGCACAGAGGTCTAGTTGTGCATGCACCATGCAATATGGGAATGATCTCTGCAAAAAAACATGACACAAGGGAGAAAACGGCAATGTCAGTCCTGAGATCCTGGGGCTCCCTCGTGCTCACCTAACATCAGGCAAATGCTGAGATTATGACATTTAACTCCATCTGCCAAAAACTCTTAGACTGAGTAGCCAAGTACTGAGCCTGCTGTTATGGCAAAGCCTGGAGCTGTGCCACTGGGAAGGAAGAACATAATACCCTATGAAAACAGTTTGCCTGTCTTCAGAAGCCAACATTTCCCTTGCTACAGGGAAGAACATTAGTTCTATCTGTTTCATTCACTATTTCAAAAAACATAAAAATGAAAGAAGCTTAATACCAAGAATCCCTTCTCTACATCCAGTGCGATTTTAATTACATTTTATCTAGGTTAAGAGTTAAATGCTGCAGCTAGTCTAAAACTGGGGGGAAAAAATCCCAGAAAAACAATTTTTTTTGATTTATTAAAATAAAAAAATGTTGAAATTAGAGCTAAACATCTAATAGCTCTACTAAAGATAGTGTAAAAGGGCAGTAATGCCAATAAATAGTCATGACAAGGAAAGTGCAATTCCTGATGTTTTGTTTCATGCTTTCTTTTTCTTGTAATCATGATGAGTGAAATTCTCCTTTGAAATGAAAATAGAGATTCTCAAGTCATCATGTACTTTCATTAGCATTCAGAAAAACAGAAAATAATTTGGAATCCGCAATAAAAATACAAAGGTATCCATTGCTATAGGAGATGGAGGGAGTGTCCAGATTCAAAGAAGAATATTAAGGAGTATTTCAAGAGCGACCTAAGTTTTGTATATTAATATATTCATCCTATAGTTTTTTTTTTTTAAAAAAAGAAAGGACTTGTGTTTTGAACATTTTATTTCAAGGCAGCCTAAGTAAAACAGCTGCTTTATTAGGTCACAACACATTTAAGAGATACTGAGGGTATATAGCAAGTGTCAAATGCTACTGGCATTCTGCTCATTTATAAGACTTAATTTACATATATGCGCCTATTTTCACTTTGTAGGTGAGAAGGTCAAATATTGCAAGCATAATTAACATTTCACTGCCAAAAGTTATTAAGTTTGCTCAGGCAGAATGAAGTTTTGAACAACAGAGCATGATAAGTAGGTGCTGTATGAAAGGATGAGTAATAAAATTTAGGACCTGAAAAGCTTGTCTTGTTTAAAATATTGTAGGTCCTGAGGACACATAATTTGACTTAATAAAATCAAAAGTAATAAAAATAACTCTTCTGTAGCATAATGAGGAAAACATTATGTGAAATTCATTTAAATAAAAGAAGCTCGAAGGAGATACTCTGCAAAGTACAGAAACTGATGCACTCCTGCACTCCGAACAGCTCAAGAAGGCTAAGGGGGAGCTTTCAGGGGTGGATTTTCGATACCCACAAGGAGGTTACCAAGAAGACAGAGCCAGACTCTTCACAAAGGTGCACGGTGAGAGAACAAGAAACAACAGTCACAAATTAAAACAAGGGTGGTTCCAAATGAAGTTGGAAAGGAAAAACAAGCAAACAAAAAAGAGGTTAATTAAGCACTGGAACAGGGCTCCAGAGAGGCTATGAGATCTCAGTGCTTGGCGGTTTTCAGAATCCGGTTGCATGAAGCCCTGAGACCTAGTCTGCTCTGAGCAGGAGGTTGGGACAGAGACCTCCCTCAGGCCCTTTAAACCTCAACAATTCTGAGGTTCTACAATATGTAGAACTAAAATCTCACTAAAATTTCATTATGGAAATAGAGTATATACATATTATATATTAGTCCTGAAAATAGAAGCCCTAGTTGTGCTTGTAGTCATATTCTGTAAAGCACTTCTCAGAAACAGCAAATAGCTACATGTCTGAAAGAAGGAATAAAATCCAAAGGCCTATATTGGAAAGACAGATCAAGGAGTGTCCATTAAGGCAAATTAATTTGCATATATTCATAATATAGCAGTAATGTTTTTATTGGCTTTAAAAATTCTATAATAGCCACTAAAATCTCATGCAGCAGGAGAAAATGTGAAATGAAACTACTCAACAGTAAGCAATTAAATATGCATATTTAATCTTTTTACAGAAACAAAGTAAAGCTGAATTTATGTCTGCATAGCTTTCCAGCTCAAAGTCTATTCACAATTTGAAAATGAAATTATCTGTAAAATCTTGTTTCTCAACTTTGTTTTTCATCTGTTAAGTAATCTTCTCATATATAGCTATTTTGGGCAACTTGAGGTACATGTGCTGGCAAATAAGGAACATTAGTTTGGTTATAAGCATGAGATTAACATTTGAGGATTTCAGAAGTACAAAGACCGATGTCGTCAAAAATAAAGAGCATCGTTCACAAGGCACAGAAGCCAATGAATCACTACAGCGTGGTGTTTTAAGAACATGTAATACAAGGGAGTAGCTCAGAAGTCTGGATGAATGAAGGCCAGAGATCACTATTCTGGAGTGCCTCATTCAGCTATTCACATTCTCTGTTCACATCAATTCTCAGAATAGGAAAAGTGAAGACATGTGGTTGTCCTAGACAGCACTGAGCAGAAGAACGAAATATATTTTTATATACCGGGGATTCAAAACCTTTTATATAGAGGGAACTTTGAGAGTGAGAACATCATTAACTACAACAGCAGTTGCATGTCTTACTATCGTTCACATGTGACGTTTTGAGTGCTATAATCCATTTTACTGGAAGACCTGACAGTCATGACTGAGATATATATTTTCTTTTCTAATCTCACTTTTTCAAGTAAGCAAAAGAAAATTTGTATACCTTCTGGTCCAAAAAATGATCTGAATGACTGAACCTGTCCACGATTTTAAGAGAATTATAGTGGATGATTATTATGTTTTAGTCTTTCAAATGGGGGAAAAAAAGAAAAACTAAAAGATTTGTTTTAGCCATTAAAAAAAGGATCATAAATAAATTTCATTATATGATTTTTTAAAAAAAATTGTTCTTGTATTCAGCAACTAACAAAATATTCTCATACTAATTTTAAATCCTAAGGTATGGCTGTAGCTGATGGTCAGGTTAATCTATTAGGAATTTTATAATGGAATATATGAAACTGCACAGTAAGCATAAGAAGGTTCATAACAGATATATTATTACATGTAGTCCTTCTTCAGAAAGTTAGAAACAGCATATCACTAAAAAACAAAGATTTCCCATTCAACAGAAATTAGGTGAAGATGTGGCTATGTGCTTGCCCCAATTTTTATGGAAAATGGGTCTTGCTAAACTTTATATCCTCCTCTGATGACTGTACCAATCTGGCTGACAAAGATAACTGTCAAATGTAAAATATTTAGACTGCTGAAAAGCCATGGGAACCACATGGAAAAATTAGCACTATTAAATGGCATTAAAGCATAGATTCATCAGGTGAAGAATGGGCTAGGTGATAAATCTAAAAAGTAATCAACAGTGGAGTAACATGATTTGAATGGGAATGTTTCTAATGTAGCCTTGTAGCTAGAAAAGCAGGTCCTGCACTGCTGAACCATTTCACTAAATGGTTTGAAGTACATAAGAGCTTCTTTTAATGAAAATTTTGGATGACAGAAGGGATGGCAAGGTTGAGAAATAATGAAGGCAGGGCATGACATAGAGCTGTTTAGGTCCATTCACGCAGAAGGGATGAGTTCATCCATCTGACCAAATACAACTGCCTGTTTGGTGGGCATCTAAGCTCATAACTTTATGTTCTTTTTGCAGTCACAGTCACACAGGCAGTTTTAGATGCCTATGATCAGATTAGTAATACCCTAAAAGCGTCTACCTCTCTCTGCTGATCATAGAGAAAGGACAAGCTACTATTGATGTAGATGAAATTACTCCTACACAGTATGTTTTTAGTATAAAGAAGCTACATGTTTAGGTGTAAAGAAAATAGGTAAGCCCTAAAGATAGAGGGACTGGATACTGGAAACCAGTAAAAAGGATTAAGGGCTTGTGGTGGATATGCAAAGAAACTTTTATCACATTTGTTTTGGAAAAAAATTAACTTAAAGCCAAGGTACACATTTGCAGAGAATAGATCCAAAGAATAGCAAAGGACGATACAGAACTGATTTTATTTCAGTAAAGAGCATTTTAACACTAATACAAGAATACTGCATAAAATTCAAGTAGCTACATTTTAAAAAGGATGTAATAAAACAAGAGACCTTAAAAAAGAAAAGAAAGAAATGATTCAAAGACAGGAAAAACAAAGCAAAACAAAAAACCTTTCTTTCAGTAAAAGGCTAAAAACCTCACAATGTATAACTCTCAATCAGACAACTGAGAAGTGATTTGAATGCAGGGTTTAATATAGTAGAAAAAAACATAACAGGAACCACCGGCTGCAAACCGATGCCAGACAGCTTTGCACTGGAAACATGGCACACGAGGAGGCAAGAAGCCATTAAAACAAACTGCCAAAGGAAGTGACGAGTCCTCGATTACTTGATCCCTTCCAAGACTGAATGCCTTTCTGAGAGATACACTTCCACGAAACACAAGCGCCCTTTAGTCACTGGCTTACGGAAACACGACTAAATACAACGGCTCCTCGGGCAGCCTGCTTAGAAGCCTTCCTGGCCTCAAGCTCCCCAAACCCTGTTTCCTATGCATTTAGGGATGGAGAATAAAGCTGAAGGAAGTGCATGCACAAAGCCTGTGTCTCCCTTCTGCTACAAGACCTAGCGATGGTGAGTCACTAAGTTTACATACGAACACATTCCTCTCCAAAACCATTTAAACAGACTCTCTGATGAACCGGCGTATTCACAGCATGTGCCAAAATGCTAAGAGTACAAAAGCACAATGAAGACCTGCAATGAAGAATATAGATGGATATAAGCGTTAGGTTACATTATTAAAGGATCACCTCTGCAAATGCAAACGAGTACAGATGGACAATGAGGGGCAGGAGACTCCCAATAACTTACTCAGGGTCAAGGGAGCCCCCAACCCACACGGAATACAGAAGGTGGTGAAACTTATATAGTAGGTGGAAGTTTTGTCTCTTATCAGTGCTAATCAGGTGCCTGCTGTGATGTTAAGAACAGCATCATAATTCTGGAGATAGGCTGTGCTGAAAAAAGGCAATAGCATTTTCTGAAAGGGCAGGAGTTTTGATTCCAATGTCCTGGGTAATACTGATTTAAAATTTAAATTTCATCACTTGATTTTCCTGACAGTTTCACTTAGTTTTACTTCTTGTTATGAGCTATATCGAGTGTGCAAATAGCTGATTGATTCTTCTTCAGATAGCTGCGGGATGCATTTCAGTGGTGGGAGAAGTTCTCTGTATGTATTTTAAGTGTCTCTCCGTTTTTATGCTGATGCCATCACTTATTAGTGTGTACCAATGCACAGAGGCAGAGGGAGATTTAGGTTATATTGCTGTATGCTAGGAGATAGCCAGGCAGGGGAAAAATAAAGTGTAATTTAAATTACTTGAGAATATTTAAATTCTTCATTTTAATGGAAATGGCAAAAAAAGTTAATGCATTAGATGAATCATGTGTTCACATGTTTTTCTATTTTCACTCTTTTCTATTCGTATTCGTTACATGGATTGACTAGTAGGAATCCTCAGACATTAATGCAAAGGGCTTCTTTATTCTGTGGTTACTGAAAAGTAAAGTCTGTAAAGACAGGAGACTGTGAATAAGCTCTCTAGGTCCACGCCTCTCCAGCCTGGGCTCCCAGAGATAAGCTGTCTTCGCAGGAAGACTCAACGCCCCTTTCCCCGACTAACATAACTGCTCGCTCTCTGCTACCCGAGTCACATCTGCCTCTGTGCCGAATGCCTAAGATGCTCGCCGACGGAGAGGGATCCGTTTACTTGTAGGCTATCAAATCACATTAAGAATTCTTCTTTTCTCTGACTCTCATAAATCTCCCCTTTAAACCATGTAATTTTATACATCTTAGACTGGTATGAGAAAAGTGCATTGTTTTATAGCACGCACCTTGGAATACACATATAGAGACACATATATATATATATGAACTACATATGCAATCCTTCATGTTGCAGGGCCTGAAAATGGTATTGTTAATAGGCAACATTCTTTTTACAAGTAATATTCTTTTGTAAAGCACTGTGACCTTTAAATCTGAAATCAGCAAACAGAGACAACAAGCACATTAAGAAAAAAGGACAAATTAAGTTTATGATCTAAGAAATGGGTCCAATGGGGAGAAATATATGGCAATAAGACTAAAAACCAAAGGCATTGTAATATCTTATGTATTAAAAGAAAAACAAAAAAGAAAAAAAGCTTCAAGGAATGCAGATAAGGAAAACCATAGACTAAAAAAGAGGTAATTACAGAAAATGCACTATGCCATTTGGATAATATTTACATCAGCAAAAACAAACAAGGATCTGAAGGAATATGTTTTTCCAATTATAATATATGTACTATAACTAGTATAATGAAAACTCCTGTAGTTGAGGTTGATTTCTAATTTCCATTCTATTCCCCACTTTTCCAGCTGCTTGTAACATTTAATTTTTTTTCTTTGGCAAAATCATGTCCTTTCTCTGTGACTATACATCAAGAAAGTTTTTCTGTGTAATATCTAGAGAAAGCCTTTCCCATGGCTGAAAGATCATTTCCAAAGTATCACAGGAATAAAGAGCTCATGTCAAATGAGAAGAAATTTTATTGAAATCCACAAAGATTATCAGGGTGCAGACTGAATATTTGGATTTCTTCTCACCCATGAAATTATCCTATAGAAAGTATTCCAAAAGATCGGAGAGTTCTGCTTTGCTATTTTCCACCATTATTTCCCAGCATTAGGAGTCCCAGCTTTTCCGATAATAGCACTGAAAAGAGAATCCTGGTTTGTACCCCGAGGTGACCAATGGCCTAGAGAGTCTAAAGACTGAATAGAAATTTCTGTTGATAAAGTTCTACCATGATAAATAATATCTGAAAAGTGCAAAAACTTTATTCCCACAAGTTGGAGTAGGAAACCATACGGAGCTTTAGATATATTATTTAAATTAGTATGGCAGAAGACTAAGAAGCCGCATCATTAATTTAATCTTGAATTCTCCCTAAGATGAATACTAAATAACTCCTCTTCATAAGTTCTCCCAATATGTACAACAGCAGTAAATTAGGTATATTTTAATTGACTTAGCCCTTGGGGAATTGTTAGTTTGTGGTTTTTATGAGCTCCCTTACTATGAGGAGACAGCATCCAGAAAACACAGAGAGGCATTCTGAACTTCTTCCCAGAATTAAAAAGTCTGTATGAGATCTTATAGTTGATCAAAATCTTACTCAAAGGACAAAATGACACAAATACTAAGCCAAAATCACCAATTAGCTGCCCATCAGGCACTACAGAGCTGCTTTGATATCTTGTCAATGTAGAGGCTACGATGAATATTGCTCTTTGAACATTTCAGCGGATATTAATGCATGTGTTACTTCTGTCTCAAATTTGGACACCATCACACCCCTCTCTCCTGTATTTTATAGTATACGTAGAGGCATTAAAGAATATACAAATATCAATATAAGAATATGCTGGTAAAAGAATACTTGATCGATAGTTACAGCTCTACAGATACACAAATGTAAAACTGAGTGTTATAGCTATTCAGCTGACAAAAAAAAAAAAACCCTGTAAATACTAGGCTGTAGTTAGCACTTAACTAAGTAAGCAGAAAGGTGAATAGTAATGTTTTGCCACAAGTTTTAAAGTTTTCATCAGAAGGCTGCCATAATCGAGGTCCATAGTTATCTCAGTTACAGCATTCCAAGCAAACACAGGAATGCACAAATGCAACAAAAAAGAAATTATTTGCTCCACCGATAACAAGAAGGGCAACTGGCATAATTTGGGAAGATACAACTTTCATCAAAACTTAAAGGTAGGATTCATGAGAAAGATGAAAACGTCAAATGTTCTCTACCAGTGGAACAGTGAAATCGATTAAATAGTGTGAATCTGCCTGGAAACAGCTTATTTAGCAAGATGTCGCTTAGAATTTCCGAAGAAAGTTCCATTTACTCAACATGTTTTAGCAGCTGTGACATGGGGTACTGTATTTGGTATGCACACATTTGAAATTATTAGATCAATTTTTGTTACTGGTCCCTGTACCTGTCTGCTTATTGAGCACCAGAAGTGGTTTATTCTGGTTCACGTTCTGCTTCAGTACATAATTTGATGTCAGAAACAGTTTTGATTTTTTTTTTAACCTCTCCTCTCTCACAACATACCTTCACTCAGGTTTGCTTGATCACATCGCCAGATTGAAATACGTACCTTGTTTACCAGGCTGAACGCTGGCAATACCACCACAACTCAGCAATTCTGCTGTGCTCCAGCTAAGGGGATGAGCTACAGAGGTGGGCAGAGAAGCTCTGGACACTCAATTTGTCTCTGCTAGCGGAGGGTGACGGGAGCTAGCTTGCTGTAGCTTAGAGATAGCACAAACGTCTTACAAATCTGTGACGTACGATAGGATTTCACTCCTTTTTGGCACTGCTACAGGCACACAGTGCCCTCCAGGACAGTCTGCCAGTATTTAAGGCCATACTACTTTCTGAATATTTTTTAAAGACAAATAAGACAATACATGCAGAAGCCAAGGTACAGTATTTACTAGGTAAATACTGAACTCAGCACAATTCTCTATAGACTTTTTGGAACAACGTTGTCATGTACAAATGACCAGACTAGAAATAGTCATCAGCTGGAAGGTCTTAATCTATCTCTGCATAGTATAGTATGAAATCTGTAAGCTTTGTGACTGTGATGACCAATTTTAAATGAAGAGTTTATGGCTAAATTTGAAAAAAAAAAAAATCAACATTCAGCTGCACTGCACTGAACCCAGTTTAGTATACCTTGTAAAATTTCTGATTATCTTACCAAAGAAATGTCAGAACTATTTATAGTTCCTTCGCGTTAAACATCTAATGGCCCATAAAAATAGGACTCTTAAACTGTGAGATCTTCCTGCATCTCAATATACAGTTGCTGTCTGGTAAGTCTGAATTTAAAACCGCAGGTTCAAAAAATTAAACCGAATTAGAACTGAATTCCCTACTACGAGAATGAGACACCCCTCGTTCAAAGCTTTAGATTCTCTGCTTTTCTTCAAGATGAATTGCAAGAGTATGGAGAGGCAGTGTTCGCAATGTGTGTCCTACAAACAGGTTCTCATTTTTGAACAGTCACTGTCATCCTTTGTTCTCCCTTCCCCAGAGACGGCTGATTTGACATTCAGGGGATTATAGCATCCACAGAGGCTGTAGGCACTTAAATACTTAAATATAATGGTATAATAGGTAACTCACTCTCAGTTCTCTCTCTTCATGTTTCTCCCTACGGTCATAAAAGCATCCACATTCCCCCGTTTAAAATAAAAGAAAAAAGCTAAGAAATACAAAAGCACAAACACGAGCAAATAGCAAAGCTGCTCCATCTTTACGAAGCCGACCCATTTTGTTCTCTAATTACTTCTCAATCTCCCTCCTCCAAATGATGAGTTATGTTGTTAGTCCTACAGACAGCCTATGCATGTTAAGTATATATAGCACCATGTATATTTATGGTTCTCCACCACAATAAATGGGTGTTTTGTGTACACGAAAGGTCATTTTGTGCTTAGCAACTCATAAAAAGCCTGGAAAGAAGTGGTTTCACTAGTGAAAACATAGATAAGACATTCTGTCAAAAGATACATTTAGCTAGGCATCATTTTTTTTTAAAAAAAAAAAAGTGAAAGATTATTTTTTCTTTCATCTTTGAGGTTTGCTTAGCCTTTATCAAAGACTGACAGCTCAAGTAATCTAGAGTGTCATAACTTGGCCCAACTTTTCCATTTCCATTTAACAACTTTTCATTTTATTTGAAATTCTCAGATTTGTAAATGAACTGCTTACAGAGGTAGAAGGTTTCAGCACCCTAAGCTTGCAGTAATTATATATGACAAGCTGCAGACAACTGTTTCAGATATCAGATTAGGTGATTTACATTAGTTAGGTTCTAATAAGATCAAGCCTTTAATCACTTAGTTTGCCAATTTCAAATTCACAAAATTGTTTTTTTGGTGAAGTCCAGAACACAGTACTTTTGTTTGCTTGTTTTTTCTTTCTTTTTTTTTTTTTTTTTTTTTCCATTAAATATTTTCCAAGCAGTAAAATAACAGAGTGAAAATTCACCAGTAAAAGCCTCTGGGTTATTATGTGTTATTGCTCCTTCCATCAGACAACCATACCAGGCAAAGATGGTAAGGGACCAAACCCTCAGTCTGCCCACCCCAGCAAAGGGAATAAGCCAACCTAAGCAACTCTTTTACCAGGATAAACATACACTGGATGATCTTATAGAAACAACTAAATTCTAAATGTTCAACAGAAAGAGACAGTCTAATTTGAAATTGTCTCTGAATCATGTTTTGCAGGCCTTTGGAGACATATCCCTGTCTCCATTGCTAAAGGACTACACACATCTGTGTTTAATTTTTTCTTTTTTTAAAAAAAGGAAAATCTCAATGACGTTCTAAGTAAATAATTTAGCTGGATTGTGAATGTCCTTTACTTCTACAACACTACTGTTTTTCATAAGTAATATTCTAGCTTATTTAGTCACATCAAATTCAACAAATTCTGGCTTTATTTATATGACACCTCTTCAATTCTTAAAAAGGCTTACAGGACATTTTCTTACGAAGCATTATTCCAAAATCATCTTTTATTTTAAATTTTTCCTTCAAAGATCTAATCTTGTAAGTCAAATAACAAGGTTTCATGTTATTCTTCTCTAGGATTAAGGGCATATATTCTCTCACACTTTTAGGAAAAGGTATTATACCTGTTTTGGGTTCTTCAACTCAGTGTTACTGAAGAACCAGAAACAGTTGCTGGATAATGAATTCTTTGGGATACTCAACCAGAATATGAGCCTGGTCATGTTTAGAGTTAGAAGACAATCTATGAGATCCGAAAACTCACAGAACAGCAGGAAAAGAAAAAAAAAATGTTTAGAAAATATTGATTTGCAAAAAAAAAATCCCTTTGCATGAACCTGGTGAACCTGCATTTATAGAGCCTATAGATGCCAGACAAAGTATATTCAAAAAGATCAACAAAATGAGTTAAACTATATGAAGCCAGATCAAAATAGAGGATAATTTATAGAATACACACAACTCAAGGACACAGAAAAGTTTTCCTTTGCTTATTAACTTAAAGATTAAACCAGGGTAAAAGACATGTTTTGTTCAGATTTAAGGAATCTTTTTGAGCCACGTTACCCAACTAATTTCTAGAGCTAAAATAGCAATGTGTTTATAGCTAAAATAGCAATGTGTTTATGTACAAAATCTCAGCCTAACTTAAGCTTTAATATCCTTTTTAAAGGCACAATTCCAACGTATCACCACAACCACACAGAGGACGTAAGATTTTACATGGAGCCACCACATAAGGTCCTGTTTTCTTCAGATAACCATTAATGTAATACTTGACTTGTCAAACCTACAGCTTCCCTGAATTTTCTGGTGTCACCTGCTCGAAGACATAGCAACAAAACTCAGCCCACATGCTTTCTCTAGAGGTTTCCCCATGTCAGGGAATAAAATATGGCTTTAGCCATGCAGTTGTAATAGACAGCCCTGCTGTAGATTATTGTTCTATATGGTATATATAGTCTTCTATATAGTATAGTCAGGACAAAACTAAGTAAGCAGGAGAGCAGGAACTTTAATGAGTTATCATTACATATTCTCAGCGAACAGCAGACACCAGTTGCGTGGTCAATTTATTAACAATTTGTTTCCTCCTTCCCCCCATTCTTGTACCTTTCTTTTTTGTGTTACTGAAGCTGTTGCTTTCCCATGTGGTGTCTCTTTATATGGCCTTTTAACTCATTGTTTCTCTAATTTATCACTCATTTCCCCCCCTCTTTTCTTTTTTTCCTGCCCCAATATATCCGTTGTTGCTCACCCTCATCACAAGTTATTCTCTTTACCAACAGATATACAGAACTGGGGAAAAAGTTAACAGAGTTAAAGTTAAGATTAAATTAATTTAAAAGTCTCTCCACCAAGGATACTGGCCTTTGTAATCTGCAGCAGACAGGACTTGACTGTAGTGAGGAGAATGATGACTCTTTGTACCATCGGCCACTGACGAGATTTCTGAAGTTCAGCTAGGCTCTCTAGCCCCCCACAAAACAGACCACGGTAAAGTTAAGTGAAAATAAGATGAGAAGTTTCACTCTTTAAGATCAGTTACTCATTCCAAAGTTACTTCTCCCCTAGCAGCTAGAGAAGGCAAGTACTGACATTCATAGAAGAGCTTTAAAATTTGCTCAGTAATTACCTAATTTAAACTGCTGAATTACTAGAAAGAAGAACAGCAAATAGTAAATCCTCAAAAGATTAAAAAAAAATGACTCAGAACTCAAGAAGTCATTCAGTTGTTTCAAAAGTCATAAGAAAAGTTTCGTATTCTGTATATGTAGGTAAAATTCCTACCTGCTGTATCAGACTAACCATCTCAAAATTATAGTTTCCTTTCTTTCTGTTAGACTTTGGAAATGTCAGTAAGATTTTACCTTTTATTAGAGATATAGCTTTCTACTCCAATTGTTGCATCAAGTGGTCTTATGAATCACAGAATAGCTGGGGTTGGAAGGGATCTCTGGAGATCATCTGGTCCAATCCCCTGTTCAAATAGGATCAGCTGGAGCACGTTGCCCAGGACCACATCTGGCTGGGTTTTGAGTATCTCCAAGGATGGAGACACCACAACCTCTCTGGGCAACCTGTTTCAATATTCAACTGCCCTCACAGTGAAGAAGGGTTTTTTTGGTGTTATAGCAGAATTTCCTGTGTTTCGCTACGTGCCTGCTACCTCTCATCCAGAAAGCTCCATTGATTTATCTGCACAGTCTGCACAGCAAATGAAAAACAGTTATCACCAGAAGTATCACTATGAGAACTCAGTTCATAACAAAGATCACCAAGATCACAGAGATACAAAGGGTAATAAGTAGAAATTCTGCGGATAGAATTTAAATCCCTGACTTTCAGTCCGATGCACCACCTCTTGGCCTAAGGAGCAACACTTACGTTCATCACAGTAGAAAAAGTATATTTTTTTCATCAGGTGGTATTGCAGAAGGAAAAAATTGTGTTAAAATACATCAGAACTGACAGTGAAGAAGTTTATCCCTTCTGTCCCAAAACATCTGGTATTCTAAAACATCACATGAAAAATGCCTTTTGGCCATTTAGCCTGATTATTTGGACCTTGGCTATAAATGACCACCTCTCCCTTTTGCTTCTGTTACAACAGCACATAGCTGTCTGAAAAAGTAGAGTAAAACTAGATCTCATCCAAGTTCAGAGTTCCCCACCAGGTCCCCAGGACACCCCATAAAGCTACTCCTTTATCCTTTTTTTTTAGTGTAGCAGTTAATAAAAATATCAGCAGTTGGTGCTGTTTTAAGTGAACAAGTGGATATTGGTTTAGATTTTAAGATTTTGCCAGAGGACTGCTTTATCTGCAAGGGAAAACGGTAGCCGGTGAAACTCTACCACTAAACCTAAATCTTAAATTGTAGCTACAGATTATATCAGGAAAGGCATAGACCTCTACATCATTTCTCCAAATCTATTTGATTATATAAACAGTGTGTGAAAGTTATACCACCTGTGACATAACTATGATGTGAAAAGGTTGCAATGAGTTTCTGCCAACAGTGAAAAGGCAGGATCAGGAGAAGACAGCACAAAACTAAAGCAGAAGGGCCAACTATTTCAAAGTTACTTAAAAAAAAAAGAAAAGAAAAAAAAAGAATAGTTTTGCATTGGAGGAGTGAAAATGAAACAGGGGAAAGGAAAAGCTGAGCTAAATACTAAGAATGTACAAGGGATGGATTTTTCAGACTTGGATGCCTACAAGGTTTAGTTCTTTTTGATTTTACTCTTCAAAATCAATCCTTAATTAATTTCAGGGAAAGTCACAGAATCATAGAATTATAGTAACAGTTTGGACTGGAAGTGACTTGTGTAGGTCAGGGAATTCAACTGCCTGTCAGAGCACAACAAATTAAGGTTACATCAGATCGCTCAAGGCCTTTTCTAGAGTTTAAGTTGAAGGAAAAATTAAGCTAAGGAAAGGATTTTATTTTTAATAGAATTTCTAAACGCAACTGAAGAATTTGGTTACCAGAAATTTATTAAAAGTTCAGTGATGACAGAACTTAACCTTCTATCTTCTGAGCTGAAGTGCGTATTTCTAAAGGGATGGAGACCTTTCAAGGTCACAGGAAGGGGTAGAAGCTCCTGCCTGTTGGACGGGAATTCAGAATGAGCTCTGTTAAGCTTGCATTTGTAAGGTCATGTATAACTGTAAGAGGTTGTTTCTGTTAAAACAAACCCCACAATTTTCAAGTACCTGAGGCTAAAGTGAGCTATAACTTTTCTTGGATTACATTACAATTTAATGGGTTGGGGGGGAAGATCTAAGTCAACTCATTCAATGATAATTAAAACCTGCAGCATTACTGAAGGCTTATATAGTAATGAAGCTGTACGTATGCTACCTCTCGCCAAGATACTCAGCTTTGGGTACTACTGAGCTACAGCAAAAGTGTCATTCTCAATTTTCCATTATTTCTCTTGTTTTAATTAGACAACTGAACAACTTTATGTAATCATGGAGTTGGAATAGAACGTATTTGGCTCACATTCAGGATGCTGAACATGAAAAGGTATGTTAATTGTCTGTGGCTTATGGGATTCAATAATTTCTTGATATCTAAAATTTCTAACAGACTTTAGCTACAGATTGCACTACAGTCAGTCACTGGTAATTTGTAATGAAATGGAAAATAATGTTTTGGGTAAGAAAAAACACTGTCCCCCCACCCAATAAAATAAAAGTGCTGCTTTTTTGTTATTGAGGGTTGAATCCAAAAGGCACTACAGAAAAATATCTCCCATGACAGAAGTTCAGAGCATGAGAGTTAATGACTTTGCTCTTTATATTTAGCTGATTCTTTTTGTTCTATGAAATTCTCCAAATTGACTAGTAACTTCTATATTTCCTTTTAGCATTTCTCTGAATAAAGGGCCTGAAGAAAAATATGTTTTTAACTAGACAGAGTCCAATATCAAATGAAACTTTAAACCAAATACTTTCTTTTCAGAGTATTCACTTGATCCTATATCAATGAAAAGCTTTCTGTTCCTTTATTACATCAAAAGAAAAGTATAGTTTTATTTGAGTTTCCTTGAAACACACTCTGCACTGTAAAAATATAATTTTATCACGATTACTTTTGCCCTGAGAAATATTTTTTTCAAATAACATACGAAAACAATTCTACCAGTAGCTATAAACCCCCTATAAACAGGTTATACAAACAATCAAAAGGCCTTTGGCTATCTACACAAAGTGCAAATGGTACCAATACAATTAAAGATACAGTTCATGTAGCTCTTATCTCACATCATTCTCTGTGCTTTTCTGAACAGGTGAAAATTTGCAAGTTTGGAGCAAAGAGAAAAGTAATTCCAATCCCTTAGGTGGAGATTGAATAAAGCAAAAAAAAAAAAATCAAGTAAGACAGTTTTACTGAGGCAGCAGGCATCAACGATGTAAAGGTACATAGGAGTACTCTCTAAGAAATGACATACTTCTTTTTAAAAAAGGTTTTCCAATGGAATAACTACTTGAGTTTAAACTATAGGATGGCTAGTGAATAATTTCTGAATTTACACTCAGAGCTGCAAGAATTATATCAGCCTTTCCAAAGGTCCATGATACCCCAACTTTCCAACTTTAACAAATAACAGCATTTTAAGTATGTAATCAGGATGTTGTTTCAGGATGCAATAAAAACACCTACTTATGTCTGTTAAGAAAAATTATCCTTAGCAGCAAGATTTTAAAAGATCTGGGAAAAGGAGTAAATTCAGGTTTTGACTTAAGGTTTCTGTTTTTAGTCTCAGCTCATAATTGCTGTGTAATGATGACTTCATGCAAAAATTTAAATCTGCAAGACTGTAAAGCTTCTGGTTTTTGGTTTCTTTAGCTTGGGAAGCTCTGAGTCTTTCTCTCAGAGCTGACGTGATAGCCAGCTGCTTTGCAAACCTGGAATGAACTTAAATCATCAAGAAATTCCAGATGTTTCAAGTCAAACAGGTAATAATGACAGTATCACAGGTTCACTGCATAAGTTTCTATACTGAATAACAGAGATGGAGAATGTATAGCAGTTTGGTGACTCCTAAGTTTTTACTGGCTAGGAATGTGAAATAAATTTCCTTTTCCTTAAAAACTCTCTTTTCTTTACACTAATGTAAGCTATTTTTCATCCAACAAATGTCACTATTCCTATCAGAGGGACAGCACAGGGACCAGCAACACATGAAAGAACACAGCCGCCTCTGAGTGGAAATGCCCAGTAAATTCAATAGTGCAGTTAGTTGAGAGGGTACTCGAGAAACCAGAGTTAGCCCTTCGTTAGGACCATGCATTTAGCTCCAAAGGAGGCCACAAGCATTGAAGCTGACACAACTATACAGCACTTTGACTTCATTTCTCAAAAACACAAGAAGCATCTTCAGCAACACAGCTATAACAGGTACCTCCCTCTTCAGTCCCTCAAAATACAGTTTGGTACTGAAGTGATCGTGAGACTAAGGCCACCATCATCTCGGAAAACCATTGCATCCAAGCCACCAGTCTAAATGGCATATTTCTGCCTAATATGATTTAAAATAACTGAACTAAAATCCTCTAATTTTTTTAAAGTTTATATAATAGAAATGACAACTGACCCAGCACCACACAGCACAGTTATAATTATCAGGAGACTTTTCTGAAAAATGTCTGTGGCACCTTGGGGAAAAAATGTAGGTCACAGCATCGATTAAAAGAAGAACAACCTCTTCTTTCCTTCTGTAACATTTAACCCCAAATCATTCTGTTGCAGTAAATTAAACAGCCCACACTTCCTTACATCACAGGACTGAAGAATTCAAGAACAGTTAGTTTTAAAACAAATTTGGAGCTCCAGCAATCTTTCCCATATTAAATGGGCTGGCAAATACAAAATATCGGTTTTACCACTGTTTTTCTCAGAGTCATTGAGAAAAACTACCAAATGTACATTCAGTTTTCTTATACATTGACAGGATTAATTACACAATGCCAGAGCTCTGCAGCAAAGGATGTGAGGACTGCCTAGCTGAAGACTAAAAACAGACGTTACCTTTGTGGCTGATTGCAAAGAAGAGCTAAGGTTATTTAGGCTCCAAGGTTCAGGTTTGGTATTACTTATATCTGAAAGCTCTAATGAGCACTCTTCTAGGTACAAAAAGGGAATACAGAAATACAAAATGTGAGTGTCTATAAGGACCACTGCAGACACTGCATACATTCTTCTGTTTGTCTAATTGCTTTTTTAGCCTTACAAGAAATACCAATGGTAGCTGTTAATAGAGGCCACCCAATAATTTAAAAACTTTCACTTTGAAACTGAAAGTCTGCAAATAATGTCATTTTTAACATCAATAACTTTCTGCTTCTGTAGAAAAAAAGACTAGAACTACGAAGAAAGGTCTTTCTGTCTCTAGTTTGATGATATAGCCTCTCAAATGTTAGCTATCTTTGGAAGTGTTTGTTTATCTAGGAATAGTAGACAAATAGTCTTGGATTCTTTTAATTCATTTAAAGTTTTATCACGTGCTTCAGTGGAAGCAAAATTTTTATCAGCTTGTGAAGCTAGAAGACCAACTACACCATGATGGAACAACAGAAGTGCATGAGCAACATCTGTCAAAGTCCATGAGAGAGACCACAAGGGAACCTCAACTGATAGGGCAAATGAATTGTTAAAGTGTACCTCCATCTCTTCAACTCCTCACAAGAAATCATTAATAATGAAAAGGTAGTGCAGATAAAATTAGGCCTCCTGATACCCATGCAATATTTTCAGCACAAAAATCCAGCACAGACAAATTAGTGAGTTGATAATTCCATGGTGATGTGTAAGAAAGAGCAAAAACTCATATTTGAAAACGTATCAGAGAAAAAGCTAAATAAATTATGTTAGTTAACAAATACGACTCCAAATATGCAGAGGAAGTGGATCTACATCAGAGAAATTCCACTTTAATAGAATCAGGTTTTGAGCTCAAATTCTGCCAATGTTCTCTGGTGAGTTTTTCGATGGATGATAAGGAGTTTAGGAGTCCAGCTCCCCATTTCTCAGCTGAAAATTGATTGAGTTGACATTATGCAACTTCTGATTAGACTTTATTGCTATAACATCTAGGTGCCAATGTTATGGACTAGAATCCCACTGCTGAAGGCTTTCAGCAAATCCAGAGCGAAAAATGAAGTGGCCAAAAGACCTTGCAATCTGAGAGTAAAACAAGAGGCAATAGATAGAAAAAGATGGACTGCACATACACCATTATTCAACAGTTGTCATCAGGATTCCACCGAAGCCATACATCTCTAATTACTTAGCCATTGAATCCTTTGTAGATATAAGAAAAAGAAGAATTTCGCTGGAAAACATAAGAAATTTGACAAGAAATTTGACACTTTCACAAAGTTTCACAACTGAGCAATGGGTCAACTGGAACCCCTGTCGAACCGGAAATGAGAGTCAGTCTCTTCCAGTGAATGATATAGGGCAAGTAGGATGGGAACAAGTTTTGGAGAGCCTCAAAAGTAAAGCAGTTATTTTATGTTAGATGCAATTCATATGATGGAGCCTGGGGAGGAGGGAAAACATAGCTAATTATAATTCTATTTTCTCTATGGGTTGATCAGTTCAACTACACAGTTTATAAGATTAGAGGTCTCGGTTTCTTCATACCTCCAAATGTGATAGTATTTACTGTATGAGAACAGATCATTCAGCGTTCTTAAAGTATGTGTAGTGGTTGAATAATAGTAAGTTACTTATATGTAAAACAGATAAAAAATTGCAAAGGCTTTTGAGGCAATACTACACTTTCAACTCAAAACACTTTTTAAAGAAAGGAAAACATTATCTCCCTTTTACAGGTAGACAAACAAAGGCAAAGAGAACTAAGTAGCCCCAAATGACTCAAGATACTAGTAGCAAAACCAGGAATAGAAACAACATATCCTAAGTCTGGATTCGGATTTTAAAAATCATCCAATCCTCAACTAGTTATTCAAAGAATCACAGAAAGATAGGCTGCAGGCAGCCACACAGCACTGAAACAACATCAAACTCATAAAATTACACAGAACCACAGAATGTTTGAGCTTGGAAGGAACCTCTGCAGATCATCTAGTCCATTCCCCCTGCTCAAGTAGGGTCACCTCAAGCACATTACCTGTGATCCTACTCAAAAGCCTTTTGAATATCTCTAAGGATGGAGAGTCCACAAACTTTCTGGGCAACTTGTTCCAGTTCTCTGTTACCCTCACAGTGAAAAAAAATTTCTTTATGTTCAGAAGGAACTTCCTGTGTTTCAGTTTGTGCCGATTGCCTTTCATCCGACTGCTTGCACCACTGGGAAGAGTCTGGCTCTATCCTCCTTACACCCTTCCTTCAGATAGTTAAATGCACTGATAAGATCCCCTCTCAGACTTCTCAGGCTGAAGAGGCTCTCTCAGACTTTCCTCATAGAAAGAGGAAGCATGAAAGATGCTCCAGGCCCTTAGTCATCTTAGTAGCCCTCCACTGGACTCACTCCAGTGGCTCCATATTACTCTTGTACTGGGGAGACCAGAACTGGACACAGTACTCCAGATGCTGCCTCACTTGGGATGAGTAGAGGAGGAGGATCACTTCCCTCAACCTGCTAGCAATGCAGCCGAGGAAACTTTTTCAAACAGATCTTGCTGTTTTAATCAAAGTTTAGCAATTCCAGATTACCAAATCAATAAAGGGAAATTAATTCAGACATCACATATTGGGAGGATTCAATCTTCATCCTCCTCATGTTTAGACCAGGAGACATTTATACTGAGCTGTATAGATGATCTGGAATTAAAGAGCTATGAAATTAAAAACAAAAGTGTCTCCAACAAAAGGAGGAAAAAGTCAATCTAAGGACCTCAGCTATGGATGACAGAGTAAATATGTTGCTTGTTTTTTTGCTGGAAAGCTTTTTCTTAAGTAAGTGGCCCACAACAATTACTTCTACTGAAGTTTCGAAAGGTAGCTCCAGGTAGCATGTCTTCCAGCAGTCTGATTGATTCATGTTTGCATCGAAATGCAAGCTGCAAACCTTGGCCAAGCAAAATGCAAAATGAGAAAAGCAGTCTTAGCTTCCATTTATCCACCGGGAGGAAGTAAAAAGGAAGTAAATGGTCTCATTAGATCAAGTAATATGACTCTACATTTCTTCATTCAAACTAGCAGCCAGGGAAGGAGAAGGTGATAAACTACTTCAGTCATGTGAGTCAAATCTCCATCACTCTATTATCTAATCCCACATTTCAGTACTGAAGAAATGTTTTGCTGAGTCTGCTGGAGCAGAGATCAGGCATCTAAAAGACTCAGAGTTTAAGGAAGAGAGTTTCATTAGGTTAGTGCAATACACTGCAGTTCATAACTCTGACAACAATAATTTGTTTTAAGCTGAAGTGTGTATATCTTCTCAGAAAAAAACATAATGAGATGGAGATCCACCACATCCCTTGATAGTTTGTCCAATATTCTAACTGTTAAAAATGCCTACCTAGCATTTATTTGGCTACACCCTGATTTATATTTTGCTTTCCTCTGCTACACTGAAGAATTCTCTTATTCCCAGTCTCTCTCCCCACAGGAACACACTGTCATTAAGTTCTTTAGGTCTCTTCCTGGAGGAATCTTTCTCCACTTATTCTCTGCTCTCTCTGTTCTTATTAAATAGCATTTAAAATACAACTCCAAACTTTGCACTATGTTTGTATAGTCACACTAATGCTGCAGACACAAACCAAATCACCTCTTACATGTAGCTTTTAGTCCTTTATTTAACATTCAAAGTGCACGCTGTAAATCCCTGCTGAGTCATCTATTCTTTCCTCTAAAACCTTCATGGAGTCACTCATTTCCACTACGTGGTTCCCCTCTGTGCTCCTATGGCTGTCACCCCTTCTTCTGGCTGTATAAATCTCTTCTAGGTAATAATCATTTTGTTGGAACGGATTGTCTTTAACCAGCTAGACTGTAAGTAGTTTGATCCGTATAACTGCTGTGTCCTTTTTTTCCACTTCAATCCCTGAATCGTCTGCAAATTTTAACATTCACTTATGCTATCTATGCTACCTTCCAAATCATTTGTGAAAATATTGAAACATGTTGTCTATATCCAATTCCGAACTGCGGAAAGCTGTCCTTCAAAAATCCCATGTAAGGATCATTTCCCACCGACTAGTACTTTGAAATCAGTCCTTAAACATTTAGGGAACACTATTTTGATAAAGTATACTATTATTTATTGAAACTAGATATAATATAAAATTAAATTAAACACCTTACAAACGTCTAAACAATAATTAGTGCCATTCATTAAACAAATCCACACTCTGGAAGAATGAAATGAGGTTTATTTAACACAATTTCTTTGCTTTAAAATTATACTGACTGTTATTAATTTATTCCTGCCATTAATTTATTCCTATTCTTGCTTTTTTAACTAAATCCTTGTTAATCTTTCCAATATTTTCCCCAGGATTGACATCCAGTTAACTTGCTCATGAGGCAATGTTTAAAAAATAATGTCATGATACTCACACTTCATCTCACTAGAATTTCTAAAATATTCCAATAGATCTCTTCAGCCTCCTTTGTTAAGGCTTTTAGGTGAAAGTTATCAACTAATGAGCCTTCTGATTTACTTATTTTATCACCAACAGATGTTATTTTAACATCCTTTTAAAAATTCAGTGCTGTTTGCATAGTAGGGACACTGCATCTAAAACTACCATATGGGCTTGTTGAGGAGGAAACAGCACTTGCCTCCTTCTGTGTGCCACTCGGTATTGAAGAGGTATCAGATTTTTATTCATCTTTACATTACCAAATGACACAATTAAATAGTAACTGGCTTAATTTTTTTCATTTGATGATGTTGTCAAGAAAGTACTAAAAATTAGTTATGTACACCTCAAACTAAAGCAAAAGATCAGCTTCATCAAACCTTTTTCAAAATCTCAGGAAGTAGAAATTGAGTGTGTCCAAAAACATACTGTAAGAGTTCTTATCCATTATATTTGCTACTGAATTCATTCTGGATTGCCACCTTAAGCACCAAATATTTTGGGCCCTTACATTTATGAAAATTACCTACACAACATAAGCCGTTACAAATCGAGGTCAAATTGGTAGATAGATGTGCAAGGGTAGCTCAGAACTGCCATCTGCCCTACTTATCCCAGTGTCTTGTTAACTGTAAAATCACAGGATAGCAATCTGGACATCAACAATATATCACTTTAGACTACTTTTACCGGAAACATCCCATTAGTGTGCATTATCCTGAAATCTTAAACTACCTCCTTTTCCTCCCGAGGTTCCAGAGAAGTCAGCTGGCAAACAACCAAAATATTACATTTCTCCCATGTCTACTACCATAATGGCAGGAGGTCACATATTGAAAACTGAGAAAACAAAGGCAGCATAAACTAAACTGAATATTTTGATAAAAGAAGGTTTTGGAGGTTTCTGTCCTGGGTCAATAGAGACTAGTTGCAGTGACCATTCCTCTGCTGGAAAAGTTCCTTGTTAAAAATATATATACATATATATATAGCAACTTTACTAACACTTCTGTCTGCCAGGCTGCTCAGGTCCACAATGGCAACACAACTAGTCATCAAAATACTCAGTCTTGTTAGATTTCTATACCCCAAGCTGATCCTGCCTGTTACACCTCAAAGGCAGATTGTATCTGTGGAAGGCCAGTAGATAATAAAAGGAAATTTCAAAAAGAGAAAGGTGAATTTTTCCTGACCAGATCGGATATCTGAAATTTAGCTGTCTACATCAGAGTTATTTGACCATAAAGTCTAAACAATGGAGAGACACAATCAGATCTAGGACATGATCCATCTCAAACTAAACGAGACATCCAAAACAGGTTAGAACAACTGCCTTCAGGAGTAACAGGTGTTTTTGAGTCTAGGGGAACACTGGTGAGAAAAATGGGCGAAAATTGGCAAAAACAGTGCAAAGAAGCCAGGGTAATTATTTCCTTTCCTCCCTTATTTCAGGGATTCTCGCAACTAAATTCACTACTCTCACCTGTGGGTTAGTCCATTCCATTTCAGGAAAAGGTCCCAGCTGAAGGCCTCTACCTGGGGAATTCTCTTCCTCTTGGCCTTTCTGGAAGTACATAGAGACATCTACTCAGGACACATTTCAAATTGAGATTTTTCATCTTTCTTGCATATGACGCTTAGTTGTGTGGTTTTGCTTCCTAGGTTGCTTTTTAGTGGTGTTTTTTTTTGTTGTTGTTGCTGTTTTTCTTTTCCTTTCTGCTGTAACTGCTTTGGGAATTAATCTGACGTGCTGTCTATTTTCTTCAAGTGATAAATTGGTGTTAATATGTGCTGAAGTGCCCAGAGGCCTTTTAACATTAATGAAATGGCATTATGTTATATAGTATTCAAAATGTGTATGTGTATTATTGATTATAAATACTATGGAATAACTATTTTTCCTTCAAGGAAGAAGCAAGAAATATACATTTTTCGAGAATTAACACTGTACTGTATATTTCAGTATATTTTTAGTATGCAATATCTACTAGTTTAAGTAATTATTAGTAAATCAAGTTAAAAAGCTATAAAGAATAAATAAACATTCTCTTGATAGGCTGCCTCTTCCTACCTAAAATTAGAAATAACCCTGTTGCTTCTAAACTTCAAAAATCATTTTAATTATCATTATGGATTTGTACTATTTTAGCAGTAGGAGACTATACATTTGTTCTTAATGAACATCAGGCTTCATTTTTGGGGAAATAGAAAATCTGCGATGAAACTCAGGCTCCTGACTAGGTGTGAGTCAACGTTACTGCAGAAAACCTGTTTTTATCACGTAACAATATGAATGAATGTGGCCTGTCATTAAAAGGGGAACTACGGTGCAAGGATCACACTTTTTGTGAACAGCAAAATTACCATGTCTGTATCTATGCATCCATTATGCTTACACCCTCACCTTGTAGTATATTATTTTAGTGACTTTTCTTTTTGTTTCCATATCCCCCAACACCCCCAACATTTAAAAAGAAAAAAAAACATGTTTTTACTCTGCAAGATTAACTTTTCACCTGCAAGATCATTCTTTTTTTACCAGCAAGCATTACACCACGAAGCTAACAAGCCATTCAGCGGAGTCTTGCAACACTATCAGTATAAAGAATGGCTACTAATTGTAAAAAAAAAAAAAAAAAAAAAAAAAAAAAAAAAAAAAAAAGAAAAATCAGTGTATAATGTATTTTTCAGAACTGCTGTGTACTATCTATGCAGTGTTAAGTGTAGTCTAAGCAAAAGGCGCTTCTGGCTCTGCTTGAAAAGATGTCATAAATCAGCGTTCTTAAGAACTGAGGCTTATATTGAAGCTGCCAAACTTCAGGCGTTCAGATGTGTCAGCTAGAAGTAGAGTTGTTTGAAAGACAGGAAACTCCTGAGAGTGCTTAATGCACTGAATCACTCTTTGGAGGATGCCTTCCTAACAGGTCTCATTTAGGTGGGATTAATTTGGGTCTGAATAGTCAGTCAAGCTCATAGGGCCGGGATTGTTTTTTTTTTTTTTTCTTAACATGACTTAAAATCCGGGGTAACTTCCCTCGGAGTGCAACGAGTGGCTGTGGATTCCTCCCGGGAGCTGGTGACAGGCATCTTGGTGGCCAAGTCTGCTGCTAGCTTTGCCTGTGCTGATGGGTGAGGCTATACATATGTCTACATTTAGTTCAGTTTGCAGGTTAAATTTTGTTTATGAAAAGAAACATATAGTTGCATGTTCACGAATACAAGGAATGCTCACAGAGCGCTTTGTACTGCTCTGAGGACGGAAAAATCAAATGTAAACACATAGACAGGAACCAAGAGTAAGCAAAATAGCTTTCCTTCCAAAAATCAAGAGAGTTGCATATAATGACAGGGGTTATAATTATTTGGTGATGATGAAGCACTTGCCGAAGAAGTCTGTCATTTGGGGGGCACTGTGTTTTCAGAAAGATACTAATGAATTGAAGAGTCTCTCTCTACGAGACAGCAAAAATAGCGATAAGGGATTTAGAAACCATGACCCAGGAAAAAATGAAGACAGGACACTAAATGGGACAGTGACCAGTGGTTCTCTGTCTCCACTGAGGTTAGAGCCCAGAGAGTCAGCTGAAATTTGCTTTCACGAAGAAACCTTTCCAACTGCTAGAAGCTGAAACACTGAAACAAATCCTTTCCAACCCTGAATGTTATGATTCCATAGCCTTCATCCATGGGAAGTTTATTTCCTTGTAGTTCAGTAGTTTTAATGGGAATTAGATGATTAATAGTCAGCCAACAGAAAAAGACATATCCCTCTGTACTATTTTTTTTAACTGCTTTCAAATTCAGATTGTATAAATTATACTAAGTGAATATGTAGAAATGTTAGGCTCTTTGTAAAAACGGGCTCCTGAATAAGCCCTACTCTTAACAGAAGTGAGGGAGTTTTTATAAACAACATTCTTCATAGGCATCATAATTTACATTATATATGTGACAATATATAAAGGTGAGATTAAGCTTCCCAAATAGAGGTGTCTAGTGTTATTAGAGGCACTAAGGCATCACTTGGTCTCCAGCTGCCTCAAAAGGATGTGGGTTTCCCCTCTGCCATTTGTGCAAGCCCCATGCGTGGCTCAGATTTTACAGGACACCTAGACTAGCAATAGATGCCTATTTTAGACAAGTGAAACCCATTCCAAAAAGTCTTTAAAAATCTATTTTATTTTTAGGGGGTCTTCTATATAATAATAGGCAATGTCTTTCTTTGTTGTTGATGCTAGTTAGTACTGAATATAAATACATACTTTAACTATAAAGTTTTTGTCTTTACTATGTAGAATATCTGTTGCTCTTGAAAATTAAAAAAGAAAAGAAAAAAAAAAGGCAAATGTAGGTACCCTAAATACTATGGACTATCATGACAGCATTGATCCTTTGTGACAACTCACTTTTAAAAACCCAAAACTTTACATAAGACCTGGAGACAAGCTGCATTCAGTGTGGAAGTATTCCACTTTTAGAAGGATTTATATGAAACAATATCTGGACTATAGTCTGGCAAATTCTGTTAATTTGAGGGCTAAGGAAGGATCAGTTTAGTGTTGTGGAAAAAAAATGATATATACTAAATATTGGGAAGTCCCTAGATCCAACAAAAATTAACTTCACACAAGGGCATCATACACCATCCTTAGCAAGTCAACCTGAGACAAATAAAATTGAAGAAAATAAAGTTTTCTGGGCAAAAAATCTTCAGAAAGTGAAGATCTCTTGAAGTTCTCAAGGAACTACAGAATTGCTGTTGAGCTTATGTAGAGAACACTGTTATGCCAAGTAACAGAATAAACTATCTATAGCAAAACTGCAATACTGTTTTTAAATAAAGCAATCAAAAACTGTTGCATTCATATTCAATATACTGAATAGTATCTGGAATCACATGAAGTTCAAGGGTGTTTCTTATGCCAATGATGTAATTAATTGTTAGGTGAATACTGCAGAATTTACACATATGCAATTACAAATCACACTAAAATCAGAATTTAGCATGAAGCGATAAATTTTTCTGTCAAATAATTGGTTTTAATTTCAAAATTTCAATTTTGCCAGACAATAGGGGAAGACAAGTTTCAATGAATTGCTTAAAATATAAAAGAGTTACCTTTTTATTTTTTTTTCTAATTTGAGTCATTCTTGTTACGAGCTTATAACAGAATAATAAATGGTTGATAGCACATTGGTGGTAAGTCCAGAAAATATTTTAAAACAAACTAGTCAATGAAGTAAAAATTCAGGAGCAGCAGATGGGTTTAATTGCTGTTAAATGTGGAGTGGTTTCCAAGAATATTTGTATGGAATAATATATAGTCAGAGACACAAAGTTTCCTCAGTAGCTTAAATCCTGGGTCTACAAGTTACATGCGGCTTTTTCAAGCACTTGCTCACTGAAGCATCCTTACATTTTCCCCTTGTCTACAGCAGCAAAAATGCTTGTTATTGACAGCGAGTGTCGACAACGGGTGCATTTAAAGCAGTGCTGGACGGAGTTTTACCTGCAGGCAGTTTGAACCAGGCTTTCCGAAACAAGAGCAGTGCTTGACTGTGCTTGCAGGTTAATCATGTTCAGCACCAGCGTGTTCATCGGGAGCGATGGATAATTATGCCAGTGTACACAACACCTCAGTTTGTGCATATGTTTTACATAATAACCACATTATGAATCGCTTTCCCTACTAATTCCTGATCTGGATGAGGGAACAGGGGCGGTGGGCTCCATCGAGGCCATAGATTATCATTATATCTGACTGACACAAACAAATACATGGGACATGGAATAGAGCAGAAACATATAAAGCCATATAGCAATGCACAGAAGCACAGACAAAAAGTTCAAAAGAATGAGCACAACTGAGAGAGAGAAGAAATCTATGTTGGGATTAAAGCCCAGAAAAAAAAAAATCATTGCTTTCATCTTCAGTTCAGCCACTTGCTTCTGTAAAAACAAAGGGTTTATTAAGAACTGTGGAAAAGAACATTGCCAGATCCAGAGCAGTCTCCAGTGTAGACCTATACTTTAATGTGTATGTGTGCTGCATCTCCCTGCATCGCTGCACCAGGGACAATTCTGGGTAATATCAGTAGCTGCCTAATATTTTCTTAGATGAGCTGGAGGGATTGAGAGTAAGAAGTGAGCAAGTGGGGGGGGGGGGGGGGGGAAGAAGAAACAAGTGGAATAACAGTTTCAGCTAAGTTCAAAGATGCCAGATTTTCATGTGGGATATCAAGTTTATGCTTGCTTTGTAGCTACCCAATTACTTTGCACTGCTGCTCTAGATAGTTACGTTTTCTAAAGTGTCATTCCATAAAACATCCCTCTTTTTCCCCTTTATTGCACCAAAACCAAATACTGTTCTAACTTCTGCAAAAACGCATCTCTTTAATCCTATCAGTAGACCTCATTCACAAAAAGGATGAAATGAATTCAGATTTTTGATGCACTGCCTGGCATTCAGCAATCTCTCAGTAGCTAGGGGTCTTCCTCGACATCTTCCTTACCCCTGGTACTTACTGCTAGGCTTAAGAGCAAGCTGCCTTTCTTGTCTGGGAAACTCAGCTGTTAAAAAGTAACAGCCCCAAAGCATGCCTTTCACTAAAGTCCCCAAATTAATGGTTAAAAAGCAACAGCTGTAGGAGCTCACAGTTATACATACATTTGATCAATCTAATAAGTAACCTAACTGAGTTTAATTAGTCCATGGATTTCCAGAGCTGGCACTTCAGTCCAATGGATCGCACCTGAAATAGTATTATTATTGCTGTCAGATAGCCACGAAACCACTTGTTTTGGTTGTTCCCTGTTCAAATTGCTGCCTGCACAGGTTAGTTCAACCAGCTGCAATAGTGTAAGATCATTACTGCTGGACATGCCTAAAGCAGCAAAAAAAGAGGGCTGAGAAACTGGCCCAAGCCTAGACCCTGACTGTCCACACTGTTAGCTGATAGTTCAAGCCCTGGCTCTGTTTTGGATCACTCCAGCTATCCTCTTCCCCTTAAAATTGCTCTAAAAGGGACCAGACTGTGCAAGTAATGTGCAAATGAGCCAGATGCTGCAACCTGACTTTCTGTTCACCAGTGCAGATGTAGCCACTTTCTTCTGCCAAAGAGGTGCACATATTTTTCTCTTCCCATTTTCAGATCTCCAGTGACTTTAAAGATGGTTTCCAGCACAGCAAATATGCTTGTTTTCACGTTTCTGTTAATTGGAGTATCAGTGATAACAACCTCACTTCACTGGTGCCATGCTGGAATTTGAAAGTGCTCAATACAAGTCACAGTCTGATTGATATTGCACTAGTGGTTTCTTATATTGACATTATTTGCATCAGCCACTTAGCCAGGGAATTATGGGAATAAGAAATTACATGATTAGACCTAACTTTTTTATTCTTTCTAAATGTCATTACATTTATTTTAATCTATTTTATCTGTAAAATTTTGGAGATCTCCTTGCTAAAGCCCAACTTCATTCAGCTCCAGGAGTACTTCCTTAAGTTGATAATAAGGGTTAAAACCATGCCATGGCCAACTGTAGGCATTTTCCAGTGTCTCATGTTAAATTTGCTCTGGCAACCACTGTGCACATCTCCTCTGAGACCAGAGTGGTTATTAAAATCTGATTATAAGGAACAAAATTTAGGCTCCAGACAATTTTTTGTACTGAACTTCTGTCAGATTCACTATAAACTTTGCCTACAACAAATAACTCTCTTCTAGCTTTATATTCAGCTCATAAATCATACATATTTTTACTGAAAAATAAGTTCTCCATCTGAAGAAAATTGAGGATTTCCCAAGCCATTTTGGCAATTCCAGTAAGTGGTCTATGGTCAATATTAGCTTACGCTGGTTTCCCATGAATAGGGGCATGAAATATTTACACCCACAAACTAATGCCTGCTGCATTACAGCAAACTGATGTTCAGTTTTCATCACCTATAATGCCAAAGCTATTTCCAGGCTTCCCAGAGTGGAATAAGAGGATTGGAAACAACTTAGTATTTCATTTATGAAGATCATAAACAAAATGAGATCCTTGAACTCTTTCAGCTTCCCAAACTCTTTAGTAAGGCTAAAGCATTAGCTTCCCCGTGCTGCTTTCCATTCAAAGAAAGGCACGTGTGTTAAGGATAGCACGTGCCAGCATGGATCAAAATTACTGTGATCTCTTGTACCCACAACACAATAATACAGCAGTTACTTCAGCTTTGACCCACCAGCCCACTTTTTTCCAGAGCTGCTGAGACCCTGACTCTCTAGCTCTCTTTTCTAGGTCTGCTGCTTCCAATGATACCACAGATGTGCTCTCTGGAAAACACTTTGGTTGCTCAGCACAACTCAAATGACAGCATGAGGAAAGAGGGGAGGGTTGTATTGTTTTTTCTGAGGCATTTGCTGCTACCTCTAGCTCATAAAAATGTTTGGTAGCAAATTTTCTCCAAAAATCACTCCATCATTCCCTCCACCCTTTTTTTAAAAAAACAACAAAATCTAGTAAATGCTCTTGCTCTTCTAATACTTAGCGTAAGGGCCATTTGCCTAAACATATGATTTGTAGACTGGCAAGTCTCCATCACCTCTTCTGATGCCTCTGGAGAATACAGTCATGTTTAGCTGCCTCGAGATAGGTATTTAGGCCATTTTAGCACCAGAGAGACTTGCCTGGCCCTTAGCTGCCACTGCAAAATGGCACAGGTTTCCTTGGGCATGGTGTCACTTCTACCACAGTGATGGATGTCTCAGATGCCCTATGACATCTAAATGGCAAGAGATGCCTATGTTTTGGCAGGTTGATCACTAATTTCCTGGAAGGTAGTTTTTTGATGAGAAAAAGGGGTTCACATACTCTCAGTTAATAAGAAGTACTTTTTCTTTAGTACCATTAAAAATTTAGAGTCTTCCATAGTGCTCTTTATTTATCCAGTTAGTTCAATACTCTTTTCACATGAGGTTTCCCAAGTAAACACTGTTCTTCAGAGACTTCCCTGGTAACTTCTGCACACTGATAGAACTATGTCCATCCAAGACAACAGTCCAGTACACAAAATACCTCAGGCTTTCCCTCTCCCCTAAACACTGAAGGTTGGAAAATACTCCTTTAGTGGCAATAAGTGCACCACTAAACCTTTTACTATCAATAATAAATTTACTATCTTGTATCTAAGCCTGAGCTTTCTAACAATGAAAAAAGCAGTTTCTGGCAACATAATGGTGTGTACACCTCGTCCAACCTCATAAATGTTCTATTAACTTTCAGTTCAACAGAGTATTTATCTCTTAATGAACTGCTTTTCATTGCTCCTATGAGGATTCATCTGAGCAAAACATGCAGTTGGTTCTTGCCAAATTTTGCCAAGTGATATAATCCATTCTACTTCTCACATCTTTTCTTTTGTGGCATCCACTGTGTTGGTTCCTGCTGGCTGGCATTGCTTGTGAGACTATGCATATATTTCTTTTGCTGCAGTCTGTGTTCTCATGCTGTTACACTTAGCTCTCTTCTCACAGTGTTGAGATTCTCAATCCTCCAGAAGTTTGAACTTGCACTTGATGCCTTATTTTGTTTGCCAGATCCTTATGCCTTTTCGGACTCCTAGTCACACTTCTGAGTTCTTCTCACCATCCCAATCACAAGGGCTGTGTTGGGATGAGGCTTGGGCATGCACAATCTCCTCTTAAGGAGGCATGATGTGCTCTTGGAAAATCCCAGTCTGAATGACCAGGAGAAGACAAACATGGGGTGTAGTAATGAATCCATCACCAGCATGCAAGGAATCAATCAGCAGCATGGGATGCACAGCAGATCACATTTATCTCCCAGTGCAGATGTAACCAATGTGCTCCCTCATCAGAGACTCGACTGTCCAGCAGCACCAGGCTCTTCACTCACAGAGTTTCCTCAATCTTTTGTACCTTTGATTAAAAGCACTGCTGAAATTTCACGTTTATGGTGTATACAGTACTCCTCAGGCTTTACTTCAGTTTCACAGTCTCTTTTCCTGAGGTAACAAAAACCATCAAAAATACCAAGTATTTCAAAACCAGCTATTGTAAGAAAAGGAGATATGCTTTTCTGGCATGCACTGATTGCAAAACTAGGGTAGAGCAGTTTTCATTGCCCTCTACCTTCCCAGAGGATTTCAGCCCCAGCAAGGCTGGCTTTGAACTGTGGGCTTTCCCAGCTGTGTGTTTTCTCTGCTCCTTTTAACTCCTTGTGCAAGTCATGCTCACTGATCCTTTAGTTCTGCCAGTGCTTGCGAGAGGTCTCCTTTAGACCACATCTGGTTTCATCCAGCTGGGAATAACCACAAGCTTGGTATCTCCTCCTACGACCCAGAGATGGTTTGTGTCTTACCAATGTGAACGCAGAGGCATTAACCAGTTATCTCACGAAGGACTAATCAACAAGAGCTCTGCCGTGAAACTGTTTCAAACATATGCTATCTATAGCTCTTTGCATTAAATTTCACACCATTTGTTCAAACAAAACACAGCAAATTTTACAACAGACAGAAGAAATGTAATCATCATGAAGTGCATTTTGAGGTCATAATTGTGATGTATTTTTGAGTGCCTTCAGGGGTATAAATATCCATTTTAGCTTTTGTACTATGTCTAAATAAATCAAATATACCGTTTCAGAAATAGATTGCTAAAAAACCTTTGTGCTATTTAATTTTAGCAGGACGCTAAGCATTAGACTTCGACCCCATGACTCACAGGAGAAAATTCTGTATTTAAAGAACAGAAATAATTGCTCTGTCTCTGTAGGTCCAGCTTTCCTATATTTAAAGGAGAGTTACTGTTTAAAGACATTTCTGGATGTAATTGTTCTAACATTTAATCCCTCAAATGACAACAGAATAGAATTTTTATGGTGTTCCATCTTAGTGTCTCCTTTTCCAGTATTTCTCATTTCTCTTTAGTTGAATTCTTGGTGAGTTAAAACTTATATCGCCTTTATATATTCATGGCTCTTAAATGCAAATGAACTCTTATTTTTTTTTCTGTCTTCAGGCTTCTATCTTAGGGATTTAAAAAGCCAGAAAAAACTGTTCATATTCTGCAAGTCTACTCGCTATATATTTATACATACATTATGCTTATGTTATCTGTATATAATGTTATCTCATTACACAACAGCTCAGCAAGAATACTCTCATATTCAATAGATGCAAGGATGTATATTTATTTGTGTAGGAAAAAAAATGATACACTCTCAGTTCTTCTTCTAAAGTATTAATCCTCTTCTGGAGCTCCTGCCCTGAAGAATTATGTCACTGAAAATGGAGAGTTACAGAGCAATCACAGAAAAAAAAAAAAAAAAAAAAAAAAAAAAGAAAAGAAAAAAAGAAAAAAAGAAAAGTGTAGCTTGGAAAAGTACTTTACATAATACTTGTAAAGCTCACTACCAAGAACATGCCATTCATTGAATCTCTTGACAGCAATAAAAATGAATAGTACCCTTTAATGCCTTCACTATCTAGACACATTTCATTGGACTATAATATGTGCTTTTTTTCTCATAACTTTCCTCTATTCACTCCGCCCGAACAAAACAGCTCAAATTTCTTACAGCTGTCAGTCTCTCCCCATATCAGCACGAAACCCTCCCTCACCCTTATCGCTTGTCCTCTTGCTCTCCAAAGACTTTCAATTATGAGAGAGAGTTTCTCATGGCTGATGTACACACTTTGCAAAAAAAACCACATAAATTAGCTCTGCAGTATTAAGTGTGGCATCAAAGCTCAACGCATAATCAAATATATAGCTTCTGTTTGATGCTAGGGAGCTTGTCTGAAAAAAAAAGGTTGCCAATGTCATCTTGATAGCTCAAGGAATTTATGATTGAAGGGTGTCTGTCACAAATCCTAGCTAAATTTGAAAAATAATAGAATTGGACTTTTGACAAGGTATAGATTGTTCAGGTACTATGTTTTAGCATGAACACTTATCAGACTGGACAGAAATTCAGCATTCTCTCTGCATTGCAACACTTGACTAGAGAAATATCAGAAACAAACCACTTCTATAGACAAGATATTTAGCCGGATTAATCAGCTTCCTGATCTAGCACAGCAGGTCCCAAATCCATATGACCATGATAATGAATGATCCTATTCACACAAATATATACACATCCAGTGCACATAGGAGACAGAGTTAAGGTTGCCATGGGAACTTTACCTCCAGATTTTTTGATTTTGTGTAATTAAAATAACACAAAAATAATGTTTCAGTAATTTAGTTTTACCTTGTAATTAATTGTGTTCATATTTCCTGTAGGCAAGATAACCGAGTTTATCTGATGGCTGTAGAGTGTGGTCCAGTGAAGTAACTTTATTCAAGATTTCCAAAACTTGGTTTTCTAAGCACAGGATATTTTACGCTAGAGTCACTACACAAGAGCGACTGCAGTAGAGTGTAAAAGGAGCTGAGCCAGTGTTAGAGCAGGTGGTTTGAGTGCTGATAAGATAACCTCCACGGCAGCACCAGACTCAGTAGAAGCTGCGTGTCTGCAGTGTGTACAGAGGGCCAGCTTCTGACATAGGCTGATGTTGAGGGATAGGAAGAAGAGTGGTTCTGGGATCAGACACCTCAACTTCAGCAGCAGTCACTGCCCCACCTGCCTTTAATCCACCACAAGCAACCCCTGCCTTGCTCTCCAGGGCTCTCCTCCGCTCACTCACTCACGATTCATCCCCTTTCCTCCCTCCTCTCAGGCCCAGGCCCATGCTGAGAAGATTTGAGCTAGCTCAAAGTATGGGAATACACTCAGGCTCCTCAGTCTAAGCTTAGACCCTGGGTTTTCAGAAGTGCTGATCTACAAACCTCATTGATGTTGCCAATTGAAAGTATGCACAGCATAGTCTTCCTCACCAGATCTTTCCTCCAAATCAGAGCTTCAATGTCTTACAGAAGTTGCACAGGGATATGAGAAAAGAAGGATGGCCATTGGAGTCGTCTGTCTTTTCACTAAGGGGAAACTCAGCCTTTTGTGCTGCCGATCTATAGAGCAAGGCATAGTTAAAAAAAAAAAAGAAAAAAAAGGAAAAAAAAAAGTAGCAGCCTTTCCTCCACCTAGGAGCATGTTATGCTGTATAGAGACTTGAACTTTGCCATAGATTGTACCCTAAGAAAAGGATACAAGCAATGTGCAAGCATCATTGATCTAATTGCAGTAGCATTGCAGCTACTGACTACCAGAACATCATTTTTATATCCTGTAGCTGTGTTACATGTGTAGATACGGCTGTCAGCACTGCAGACATGGAAAATGTGCTTTCTGAGGAGCCAGCTGGCATACTGAAGGGCGAAGGAAATAAGGAAAAAAAAACAAAACAAAACAAAAACTGAAGGACTGTAGTGAAATGATACCCTACCACACAGGCCCGTGCTGAGGAAGTAGTTTAGTTAAAATATTCAGTATAAATCTCCTCCTTAAAGGAACAGCACTTATTACATGTTAAAATATAATTGTATAATTGGAACTCAAGTGTTTGGGTTATGTAAAAGGTGCTGTAGGCGTATCAGCTTAGACAGAGGTAATTAGATCTTGTATATTAACATTATTTCCTTAAAGTGATCATCAGCTTCATTTTTAGTCGTGGAGATGACAAAGCCTAGAAATCTAGGGAAAAAGAGGTGCTGTTTTGAACTGTTAGTGCAGCTCTGCATTAGCTTTGTTTCTACCTCTGTCACTGCCTGGACTGAAATAATATTTTTGCAGTAGATTGCCTGCTTAAGGAAACCTCAGCTGGGTGCCCACACAATGGCAACTCTGCTACTGCTTTTGCTGAATTCAGCATAAAACTGAATTGTCTGCAAGCATCAGTCTTGGTGCTGAAAATAGGACTAGATAGTAGCATTAGATAATACAATACTTTGCATGTATATATAGTAACAGGTCATACACTGAAGCCACAAAGGAAGTCTGTGGCAGTCAGAAATAGAAATCAGAGATTTAATCTCTGCTTGAGTTAAGGGTTAATATTTTATATAGAAAAGAGTAAACAGCCGCACATCACTGCTTAACTCAATCAGTCTGAAGGATACAGTAAAAATAAATATGACTTTACTCACAATAAATTGGATGACAGTCAGTGGTTCTACAGCTTTTGAATATCCAGTTGAAGCTTTTGAAAAATCAAGTGGATTTACAGAAGGATAAGTTTTTATGAAGACTGGAGAATGTCACTGACTTCTTGGAGTTTTAAATACACTGCAGACCTACCTAGAAGACAACTGTTTATTTGGAAAGGGTACACTGCACCTCTAGCAAGTGGAACAGCAGAGGAAAAAATAATGACTGATGCCTAGTGGTTTTTTCTTTTCCTCCCCTCTAAGGTAAAAGGATACAGATCCTCAAGACGTTAAAAAAAATACAAGACTTTCACCTAGTATTTTTTAATTTCATCACTCTTATCCATGCTTGGCTTTTCAAATACAAGAAAATCATGCCATGGAAGAAATTCCAGGAATGGAAAAAAAACCACCAGACCTTAAGCTTCTCCTTGACAGGTTTGTTCCAATTTTTTAAATCCCAAATCCAACGAAATCTCTATTCAAATCAATACGTTAACCAAAATTTTAGGTATTTCTTCAGTTTCCTATTTCTCCCTCCCAGCTAAGCTCTCTGAAGACCTATCTGTCTTTACTCTACTCATACAAGTCTTTGTGAGGAGTATGAGTCAAAGTCTCTCTTGGTAAGTGAAGGAAAAAAAGGTTCTTTTTGGCTTGCTTCTAAAAGTCTCAGTAGATTAACTTGTAGATTAAAAGAGCTGAGTGGCCTAAACAGGACTCCCTTTTCCATGAAGAGAGAAGAAATAAGGAATATCCACCAAGACCCATAGGGCAAGGATTCCTATCTTACCGTGGTTCAGCCCATACCATGTACATGCCAAAGAGATGTGCAGGCCTTCTCCAGAGCCATTCTTCAACAACAACAAAATCAAGTAGCTCAAGCAAATTTTGCCCTGAGGTTAGTAGAATGAAAGATTTCAATAATCTTAATAGAGGATTTTTTTAAAAGACAAATATCCAGACAGAAGAAATTCAAATAAAATGCAGGCAACAATTAGAGGGCTCCTTAAAAATTCAGAGCTGTTTTCACTTGCCACTTTTTCAAGGCACATTTGTTCTAAAATGAACTTTCTGTTGGGGGAACTGCACTTTGTACTCATTTCTGTAGACAGCAGTGGAGCACAAGAGCACCCTTAGGAGCTGGGAATTCCAGGAAGTCACCATGTCTTTGAGCACTCTTGTTAGGGGTCAAATGGGAACTGACTGGCAAGCTGATAAGCAGCTGTTTATATCAGCTCTTCAGACAAGACCAATTGGTTCTCTGCAGCCAAAAGAGTAATAAAAGCAGCTGTAGTTGATAGCAAACACAGCTAGAAGGCCAGCTACCATGTGAAGAGTGGTCGTTTCCAAACGAAAAGCTGCCAAGGCTAGTGTAGAGAGCCTTGGGTATCTCTGTGCATATTTATGACATTTACCGTTCATCAAAACCCAGTTGAAAAAAGTATCCTTTTCCCCCCTCACTTACTAACTGGTAAATATGATAGATGCTTGCAAGGTCTCACTCTTTTGGGAATGGTACAGAAACTTTAAACATCGTTATATTGGCATGTATCGTACGTAAAATTGTCATGCTTGCACTGCGTACTCAAGAATGTTATTACAATGAGGAGAAAATCGCTTCATTTTCAAAGCTTCACACACAGAAAACGTAATTCGCAGACTAACAAACTCGAAAGCTATTCAGTTCTTTCTGGCTTTCAGTACTTTCTCTTTTGTTCTGCTTCAGCTTCATTATTTTCTTATTCTTCCTAATACATTCTAGTCTTACTGGATGAAAGAAAACGACTGCATATTAGTCATGCCAGGAAAATGAATTTTGGCTTGCAGTTGGTGAATGGAGGTTGTCAAGATGTATTTAGATAGCAAAAAACAGCATAACAGGTAAGGAACACCTAGAGAAATCCTGTGTTTATCACTTTTGCATGCTTTGTCTTGTACTCAAAAAGGCCACCTAACCCATGACTACATTAGTCCTCTTTGGTAAGTTTTGTGGCAAAACTCACAAGCCTGAAATCCAACTGAAATCCAATAGAAAACATTGGCCCACATTTAGTGTGGTACTTTATACTCATTTGATACTCTCTGGATTTTTTGTCCTACTAATCAAAACATGATGAGAAAAGCAAGAGGTAAAAATCTAGGGCCTTTCTTTCAAATGGCAACAATATTTTCAGATCAAGTGGCCATTTTCTTTTTGTACCAATAAGAGTACCAGCTCTCACTGAGGTTTAAGAAATTTTGCATCTAAGCACCTCAATAAAAAGCCCTAACCCTAGTTCCTAAAACTAAAGTATGACAAAGGATATCCATCTCATTTAAGGTCTTGCTCTTTACACCAGTCATTAATGTGTTTTAACCTAATTTGGAAGCACTAATATGGAGGTATTTAACTACAATATCCTTTCCCAGTCTGACTTCAGTTTCTCAGCATTTAACTAGAAAAATAAATAAGGTAGGTAGCTCAAAGTGGGACCACCTCCGTGTCCCACTCTTAGCTTATTTTATTTTAGTAGCTAATGTGCCATGTGAGGGCAGAGTTTAGTACCCTGTTTGCATGTAAGCACATGTATGTTAGAGGGCATGCACACATTACTCTCTTGCTGTCTCCCCTTTACTTTAGAAATACTCTGTTAATGTCACTTTTTTTCCTCCTCTTCAACCACATTGTTTCTCTGGAGCCTAACAGTGAATTTTAAATGACAGCCAGCAATAGAAAAGAAAGCACATACATATATTTGAGAATTAAAGCAAAGCAAGGCAGTGAGATAATACATAGGACTGAATAAAAGAAACACAGGAGAAAGATAAGCCCTTCATGGTCAGAGCCTTAGAAAGTGCCTAATTTCCATCAAAATCAGTGGGAGCTGCTACCTAATTACTTTTGAAGAACACAAAGGGAACTCAAACTCCAGGTAACTACTTGGAGAAATCCCATGGGTTTCTAGGAGGAAGGGGGGTCCAAGAGAGCTAACTAGTATTCAAGCTTCCTCCAAGCTCAAAAGCGGTGCATCCCAAGGAGAAAGAAGTCCAGCAAAGGAGGCAGGAGAACTGCATAGAGGAGCAAGGAGCTCCTGGCAAAACTTAAACAGAAGAAGAAAGTGCACGGAATGTGGAAGAGGGGACAGGCCACTTGGGAGGAATATAACAATGTTGTCAGAGTATGCAGGGATGCAAAGAGGAAGGCCAAGGCCCAGCTGGAATGAAATCTGGCAAGGGATGTTAAGGACAGCAGGAAGGGCTTCTTCAAATACATCAGCAGCAAGAGGAGGACTAGGGAAAATGTGGGCACCCTCCTGAATGGGGTGGGGACCCTGCTGACGAAGGATACAGAGAAGGCAGAATTACTGAATGCCTTCTTTGCTTCAGTCTTCACTGCTGAGGGCAGCCCTCAAGAATTCTAGGGCCTAGAGATGAGAGAGAAAGTGTGGAGAAGGGAAGACTTTCCTTTGGTTGAGGAGGATAGCATTAGAGACCTTCTGGGCAGGCTAGACATCCACAAATCCATGGGCCCAGATGGGATGCACCCACGGGTACTGAGGAGCTGGTGGATGTTGTTGCCAGGCCGCTCTCCATCATCTTTGAAAGGTCCTGGAGAACTGGAGAGGTGCCAGAGGACTGGAAGAAAGCCAGTGTCACTCCAGTCTTCAAGAAGGGCAAGAAGGAGGACCCAGGTAACTCTAGGCTGCTCAGCCTAGTCACCTCCATCCCTGGAAAGGTGATAGAACAGCTCATTCTGGAGGTCATCTCCAAGCACATAGAGGAGAAGAAGGTGATCAGGAGTAGCCAGCATGGATTCACCAAGAGGAAATCCTACTTAACCAATCTGATAGCCTTCTCTGATGGAATGACTGGCTGGGTAGATGAGGGCAGAGCAGTGGACGCTGAGTACCTTGACTTCAGCAAGGCTTTTGACACTGTCTCCAATAACATCCTCCTAGGCAAGTTCAGGAAGAGTGGGTTAGACAAGTGGACAGTGAGGTGGATTGGGAACTGGCTGAAAGGCAGAGCTCAGAGGGTCGTCATCAGTGGCATGGAGTCTGGTTGGAGGCCTGTGGCTAGTGGCGTCCCCCAGGGCTCAGTCCTGGGTCCCATGCTGTTCAACTTCTTCATCAATGACCTGGATGAGGGGACAGAGTGCCTCCTCAGCAAGTTTGCTGATGATCCCAAGCTGGGAGGAGTGGCGGACACACCCAAGGTCTGTGCTGCCATTCAGAGTGACCTGGACAGGCAGGAGAGCTGGGCAGAGAGGAACCTCCTGAGATTCAACAAGGGCAAGCACAGAGTCCTGCACCTAGGAGGAAATAACCCAAGGCACCAGTACAGGCTGGAGGCTGGCCTTGTGGAGAGCAGCTCTGCAGAGAAGGACATGGGAGTGCTGGTGGACAACAAGTTGAGCATGAGGCAGCAATGTGCCCTTGTGGCCAAGAAGGCCAATGGTCTCCTGGGGTGCATTGGGAAGAGTGTTGCCAGCAGGTGGACGGAGGTGATCCTGCCCCTCTACTCAGCCCTGGGGAGGCCTCATCTCGAGTCCTGTGTCCAGTTCTGGGCTCCCCAGGACAAGACACACATGGAGCTACTGGAGAGAGTCCAGTGTAGGGCTACGAAGATGATCAGAGGGCTGGAGCATCTCTCTGATGAAGAAAGGCTGTGAGAGCTGAGCCTGCTTAGCCTGGAGGAGAGAAGACTGAGAGGGGATCTTGTCAGTGTCTACAAATACCTGAAGAGAGGGTGTCAAGAGGATGGAGCCAAACTCTTTTCAGAGGTGCAAAGTGACAAGACAAGAGGCAATGGGCAGAAATTGAAGCACAGGCAGTTCCGCCTGACCGTGAGGGGGAATTTCTCCCCTGTGAGAGTGACGGAGCCCTGGACCAGGTTGCCCGGAGAGGTTGTGGAGTCTCCTTCTCTGGAGATCTTCAAGGCCCACCTGGACGCAACGCTGTCTAACATGCTCTAGGTGCCCTTGCTGAGCAGGGGGGTTGGACTAGATGATCTCCAAAGGTCCCTTCCAACTTCAACCATTCTGTGATTCTGTGATTCTATGAACTCGACCTTAGAGTCTCACAAACGGTACCTGAACTTTTCCTTCTGGTTTTCTAATAGAAAAGCTAAAGCATAAAAGGTGAAATCCTGGCTCCTGTAACAGTAGCCCCTACACTCCTAACCCCTGGCAACATTCCAGTTTTATAAAAAAGAGTTAAATAGATTCTCTCTACATCTTCTATGGAGTCAATAGAGCAGAGAAGAACACTCAGAACATTTAACCTCCTTTCACTTGTTTTAAACATTCGACTATGCTTCTCCTATTTTCCTTCTACTTCAGTTGAATTTCACCTGAACTGCTTAAAAAACAAACCATTTCTTCTGCAAAGTGAAGTGTATGGCTGCATATTAAACCACTCCACATCCCTCCCACTTTCAGCAAGATGCTGAAATAGGTGACTTACATATAGGTCTCTTCTCATCAGCATTTCTATGATTACTTCATATACGTTCTTACAACATGAGCTATCCCTGTCCTAGCTAAGCTCCTTTTTTTTTTCATGAATACACTGAATACAGTAGAAGAAAAATAATCAGACTACAGAACAACTAATTTTTATTTACTAACAGAGGTTTTATTAACCAGTGGACCCCTCCTTTGTCATTCCCAGTAAATATGTATTGTTAGGAATATGTTAGCTAGTGCTTGCATACAGAATATATGTTAATTTAAGAGCAGATCCATTCCCATGCCTAAGCACAGTGAACATTTTTATTACAATAACATTGCAATGTAGTAGTTACTAATGCTCTGTGAAAAGGGGCCACACTACAGCACTAATAAGAGATTTATACATCATATCCATACAGCTCAGGCAATTATAAACAGCAAATTAAATCTCTGTTTTAGGCAGCTGGCTCCAGCATGAGACACAACAGACAGAGGTTCAGCTCCCAGCTATGTGACAAAGACTTCGTTCCTCAGGCCCTACAGCTGTGCATGACCCGAGGAAGCAAGTGTGAAGTTCAGGAGCCCTGTGGCAACAGTACTTTTAACACAACAGCTTCTTCTTCTATAACCAGATCTTGCCATCATCTTAAGCTTTGTCTCACAAACAGTCTCTGCTAGGTTCCAAAATTTCTAAAGCCTACAAACTTCAAGACACTGGAAAGATGTCTTTCATGCTTCAAAATTAAAGCGCTGCATGCCTGAAGCTCACATGTAGGTTGATGCATATAATAAAGAGCGCAAAACACCAGGGCTTTAAGGAGAAAGTGCATCAGGCTTGTCTGTAATACGTACTCACACACAAAATTAGCTTCTCAAATGTGTTTTCTAGGCCATCTTCTTTCCTCTCCTCCCCCAAACCTCATTTCTTAATTGTTCTAGAAAGTAGTAGACATTTCAAAATGTATGGACAAACTTTGGCTTATGAAAACATATTGTTATGGTTATTTTACATTCAAAACTGCTGTGTATGAAATATGAATAATCAATTAACTTTGCAAGTGCATAAATGACCTGTGCTGCCTTATTCCCCTGAGTGTTTAGTTCCTACCCAGTTACCCTACAATCTAACTTAAGCTATGATCAGAAATCCAAGAGCAAACAATAACACTGACAAAGGAACGTAATGATAAAGAAAGGTGTATCACTTATTGTATGAATACAGTACAAACCACAGCTAGGTACAGGAGTAAGAAGAGCTCAGTCCCAGTTCTGCAGATTGCTCTGTTCTGGATTTGACAGGACTCTGTAGCCCTTTCCTTAGTTTATTGTAAACTGTGGAATCTGGTATTTACTGTGTACTTTTTTAAAAAGAGTCATATGGCCATCTGACCTGGGCTGAATATCCCTTCTAACCAACAGTCAAAACAGAATTCCTGAACAGTCATGTAATTTATGCAATGCAGTTACTGATTTGCCCCCTTGCAACAGGTTTATATTCCTCTATTTGTCTCCTTCCTGCATTATTTATCATCCTATGAGGACTTTTAAACAAACTTTGTGAAATAAAAATTCAAAACACCAGCTCTCTGGAATGCACTTCTCCCCTACAGCAGCTTTATACAGTAAATTAGATCACAGTAGTGCTACTGGTGTAGATAAGAGCCTGTCAGCATTTTCATCTCAAACTCCCCTTTCCAGGGGCTTGTAACTCAACCTTGACAATCTGCCATGGGCAAAAAAATAGGATATGAAAGCCCTTACCTGGAGTAAGAACTTTTAAAAAAAGATGAACATTGGAATTTTTAAGTTACACCTGAAATATAGACTGTGGGCAGGCCAGCAAAAAAGGAGGTGGAAATGCTTTGATTTTCACCTATACTATTCCATACGGCCACCGCTCGCTTAGCCTGACCAAGGCTGTATTCCGGTCCGTAAAACCAACGGTGCGTTGTACTCACACCGCTCATTTCATTTCAGTGCTGCGTGCATGCAATAATTCTTAATTCTCAATACTCCTCTGACATAGACATTACCAACTGAATTTTCTAGATAGAGATGCAAGGCACAATTTGCCCAGGGCCACAACAGAAACTCTAGGTGACAGCCAGGAATAGAAACAAGGAGTTCCGGCTTCCCTGTCGTATATTGAGGCCACAGACCCCTCTCTGGCAGTGACTGTTTCCTCAACATCTGATAAAGGTGATTAGCCTGTTTGGGGACAATATCAAATACAGACGGAGATATACTTCCCTGACAATTTAAAGGCATCTTCTGGCCAGTTGACCGGAGGTTCTGACCTCTTAGAAACACTGCAAGTGTCAGAGCTAATGTTAAATGTGGGACTTATTTTAACAGACAATTGGTATAAGTCTAATAAGGTGGCAGACAATAGTGCACTACTGATTCAAATATGTTTATACGTACGTCTTCTTCTAATGCACTGAACTTCTAAACTTCTGACTGGCAGAATCTGCACAATTCAGCAGTAAATAAAGTACAAGTGAGTTAGCTAAGCTCACGGGAAATATTCCAGGGTGGAACACCCCTATATGGTGAACACAAAGTTTCTTGCCTTGTGCTGAGTCCAAGGCAGTTTTCTCATGGAACTGGGCCTGGAGCTGAAGCAGAATATGCTAGGATGAGGGATTTGCTGCTTCCAGGGAGACTAAGGTGGTGGTAGTGCTAGAAGAACCAGGCCTGCCAGGGGCATTATGGTCTCTGTCTACTTCTTGGAGCTTTCAAACTCCCAGTTGTGGGATCATGACTGAGACTCTGATACTACCTCTCCTCCACTAAATACATCAGTTTCTCAGACTGATCCAGAGTTCCCAGGCCAAATGGTACATTGAGGCTTATGTCTATGTTGCTACTAGAGTGGTACTTTTACTAAATGAAGCTGAGGAGATGTGTTGCAGACTTTGAGACATCAAAGGAAAGTAAGGTGCAGGGGTGGAAGGTGTCTGAAGATACAGAATCTGATGGGATGGTATTAGAGCAGAGGCTGTAAACTGAAAATACTCTAACCTGATACAGTCTCGTCCACGCTTCCTCTTGAAAGGGGTCCCTGGCAGGAACAATTTTTCAAACCATGCCTGAGAATTGTCTTGAAAAAGTTAGTTGGATAAATTCAGCCAAGGAATATAATTAACAATTATATTCTTTTTTTTTTTTTTTCATTTAGCAATATAACCATATCCTAAAAATCTAGCAGCTGGTCTGTAGCTACTGGTCTGTCTCCATAGCGGATGAGTTCAGACCTCTCCATGAAAGTAATCTTGCATGTGTCTACACTGACTTCTTCAGGCAGAAACATACTGACTCAGGCTCTGTACCTTGCCACAACTACCAAGCTTCCAACTGATTCACTGTGTAGACTCCAGTGCTGACACCAGCTTGCATCTTCCTGAAATTCATATTTGGTATATTCCTTCTTAACTACACTGAGCAGCTGTGATCACCACCTAAAGGAAATCTCCCCAAAATTATGTGTTAGGCTTCTCAAAATCAAGGTTTCTGAATTACCAGTTTGTGGGAAAATCAAAAAATAATAAAGGTTTCAGTTTCATTAAGACATTTTCCCCAAACTAGAAAGCCTGCTTTCCAGCATGTACAACTTGACAGGGGTCATTTGAGTGACTGCAGTTTGGGGGGTATGATTTCTTTTTAAAGCAGAGTGAGAAGGGGTATTTTTACCTTCAGGTTTTTAATGATACTCTGCACTGAAGAGCCAAGTGACTCCTGAGACTATCTCAAGACACTTCAGTGCTTCACCACATTATTCTGTGCCTTCTCTCCTGAGGTTACAGACCATAATCTTCCACAGGGAGTCACAGGAACCCCATTGAACAATCTTTCTTCCTATTCAAGTTACCACTGATTTCAACAATCTCCAAGCAGACTCTCTTGGACAAATATTAGTACTCCTTAGGGACAACATTTATCAGATGATTAAAACTATGAAGAAAATATAATCATACAAGTGAAAGTAGTAGATACTGATTTGTTAACAACAAAAATATTTCTGGCAGCAACACTGAAAATGTAAAAGCTAGCTTTCGAAGATCAGAACACTACTCAATTTTCAGTTTTATTGCTATTATCATTTAAATATATTTATATAGTTCTTTTCTATCACTATTCTCTGCAATGACATCTTTCACAGGTAAGATGAATGTCTATGCATAGCCTTCTCAATCAATAATTAATTTGAAAAATAAATCAGTTCATCTAACTGTACATCAAGTTATTCCAGTATTTACATATTCCAATTTGAAAATGACTCATTTTATGAAATTATTAAGTACGATTTAAGGCAAAAAACATATTAAGAAAACTGTCTGAGATTAAGAGTATATGGTGAAATTCCCCTTCAAAATATTCAGTAACCTTTAGCTATATGCCCCCGACCTACTTTTTCCATAGGTAACCTTATCGTCCTTATTTATAATCCAGTGCTTCTGCAATCATGACATTCTACTTTGCTTTATTACCAGCTTAAAAAAAAAATCTATTTCCCTATTTCCCGCCATGGCTATATTCTCTAGGGCATAATACAGAGGGTATTCATAGCATCCTTTAACTTCAATTGAATTTGTAAGTAATTTGGAGTGCTGAGAATAAGACTGTATTGCTGAACTATCAGTAAATGTTACCATGATGACAGCAGCATGCACAGCAAGCTCTGCGGGCCATCCAGTCCAGCATCCTGCCTCTGCTAGCAGCAAATATTCTGGCAGATGTGGAAGAAATACCAGTGATTAAATGGTATAGGGACTATCTTTCTCCTAAGAGAAGTTTCTTTCACAGAATCACAGAATGGCTGGGGTTGGAAAGGACCTCTGGAGATCATCTAGTCCAACCTCCTTCACCCTCTTTAGTCAATGTCTGGCTTGTGTCTAAAGTACAAGATTTTATACACTTCTCAAAAAAATAAAATCTAATTAAAGAATACCACTTTTAATGTTGTTCGCTTAACTTCTATTATCAATATATTTCTTAAGAAATAGCTTGTCAGGAAATCTCCTGCCAGCCACCCATCTCTTTCACAGTGCATAGAGAGCTCATGGGAGGACAGTGCTAAAAAAGGAGACATATTTTCACATAAGCAGAAATATTTGTATCATCCAATGTTGCTGCTTTCAGAAAATGCCTGGGCATTGTCTGTCCAGACATTGGCTATTGCCAATGAGTAACAGCCAGCCAAATGAGCTCACTCCAGATAAGGAGGAAACAGTAACGCTTGTTTACCTTCCCTAACCAGTGAGATAAGTCCAGCTTGACTGACCAGATCGACCTGTCATTTGGGAAGATTCATGATCTAATTACATTTTTAACATTTTCAGTCCAGCTAGACCACCCTTTTTTGTTTTCTCTTTTGCTTGCCTCCTTCTGACCCTTCCTTCAACCTTAGGCCACTGTCTTCCAGCCCTACTCTTGTGTTCTTCTCCCTGCCTTCTCCTTGCTCATGTTTTGCCTCCACTTTCCCCATCTGGATCTTTCTGCTGCTGCCTGCTATCTCTCTTGCTGCCATGCTTGTATGTCCAGCAATACCGGCTTCTGTACCACCCACGCTGAGTCCAAGATAAGAAGCTCAGGAGCATTTAGGAAATTACCATCTCGTCACCTCTGGTATGGCATACTTCACTAGTGAAATGCTCTTCTCTGGTTGTGAACAAGAAGTTCTGGAGATGAGGATGCACTATATGAACTTCTTAATGCTGCCAAGGCTCCACAGCTTTGTAATTTGCAGCTCCCAGCCTCAGAAAACTTCAGTCAGGTGCCCTTTGAACATAAGGTACATCTTTTCCTACACACATTGATGATGAGTGGGAACTATTGAGAAGGGCTTGCACTCGTTCAGAAGGTAAGAATGTGAAAGTGTAGAGTGTCAGGCAATCCATAATAGAAAAAAAAATCATATGACCAATTGAAATTCCTTGGGCCTCTATCCCATGTCTAACTTGTACAAATGCTATGTCAGAGAAGAAAACTCTCCCTACTCTGAGTTCTGTACATTAATGCATAAATCCTCTATGACAGAACCGATCATTCTCAGAGCCTCTTGCCAGTGGCAATCCTGCCTCTATTCTGCAACTTTTCTACTGCTGAGCATTTTTATTTTAGCACAGTGGCCTAACCAGAATAATATGTGGAAGTAGGTTTCTCAGTGCCACTGTCAATCGTTGAGCATAGCAAGTGGCAATAATGTTCCAGCTGACTTACTCTGTTGATTGCCTATGAATAGGCATTAAACTCTTTCAGAGAGGTCTGGGGCCCTACACAATCTATCAGTCTGTAAAGATGGTCATAGAAGTCAGAATGACCATGAATACATTGTGTTTTTATGTTTATCCACTTCTATCTCCAAAAAATCAGAACAGAACACAGAAGTAAGAGAGGATTTAGAGGTTATGTGCATGTTAGCAAGCAGTACAGGGCAATAAGAACGAGCCCATAGCATGAAGAGCTGGTGAGAAGGATCCAGCCTCCACATCACACATATTTTGTGTACTTTACTTTGAACTATTTCTAATCTGGTTTTATAAACTGAATATCTGGTAGATTTTGGAGAGCACTTGCTGCATTCCTGGAGTGCATCTTTCTACTTGGTTCAGTCAAAAAGAAATCCCATTTCCAGACTCCAAGCCTACACTGTGATGCAAAGCTGAGCAAGATAAATTGGGAGAACTGGGGCATTCACTTCAAAAGCTAATTGCAATGAGTTTTTGGATTCCAATCCAAATGAAAATGTTAATCTAGACACTCTCGAAAACCAGCTCAGTTTGTGAAATCCCATTTGAGTTTACTGAGATGCATCAAGTGCCTAAAGCACACAAGGCTTTGAGCATGGTCTAGTCAGAAAAGTATTTTCTTATCATCTTAAATGACTTTATTTCTTTCAGTACACAGATCTAGACTGCAAAAGAAGAAACTATTGTCAATGAAGAGCTAAGTGACATATAAGAGTTTGGTCAAAAGACTAATACTGTTGGTGTAGAAAACATAGCTTTCTAACAGTTTGATCATAATTAAAATAGTGAGCTAAATAAATATGAATGTCAAGGCATTCTGTAAATCCTTCTAATATTTGTTCTAATAAAGCTTTCAGTTTTTGCAATGATCTTGCATTTCTAGTTGCAGAGGTGCACAATGTGTTTGGACAGGCAGTTAGTATGAAGGAAAGGTTTTCAGGTGTGGTGTGGAAATTTGGGCAGCTGAGAAAACAACAAGTGGTGTGACTTTCACACTCACCTTGGATAGTGGAATAGGTCCTTATTTGGCTATTTCAGCTAAAATAGAGAAACTGTAGGGGGAAGAAAAATGAAATCAGCTATTGTGCTAAAGAACTGGTAGTGATAAATGTGCTAAGAGATAGGAAACTAGGTAGGGAAGAGGAGGAGGTATATTTTAGCCCCTTTTTTTAACTGTAAACTTATGCTAGGACAGACACAAAATAGACCTAAATCAAAAAGAATGTATAATTTATCAAAATACCCAGTCAAGGTCAATAAATGGGAAGGTCACTCGTCCTTCAATGCAATCCCCTCAATCACTATTTACAGTATGCCAAGGAGCAGGAGATAAGACTAAAAGACTCTTCCATGTGGGAGCTAGAGTTGTTACCGAAACATAATTTAAGAAACATCTCAGTCATTCTGAAGTACCTCCTGGCACTCCTAATAAGAGCAAAATGAACAGGATATTAAGAGTCAGGAGTTAACCCTTCCACAATACTGCATGGACTATTATAGGAACCAGCTCAGCAAAGCAAGCAAGCACATACTGACAGTTATGTGTGTGTTCAAGTCTCATCACCTTCAGTGGGAGTTTGATAAACATCCTAGCACGCCTCTGAACGGAGGGCTGAAGCGAATAGAGGCCTTTTAACCGCTTTAACAAAATAGCCTGGTAGCTGTGGAATAACTCTAGGACTCAGAGAAAACAAACTGAAGTTCAAGTCCTGCGAGATTATGAACAAGAAAATTCTGCAAGCCACCTGCTGGCACCTGAGAGTCACGTCTAAAAGCTACGGCCTCCCCCTGCCTGCTTCAGCTTTGCATCTCTGCGATGGAAACACTGGTGCTTCCCTTCTAGACATGCAAGATGCTTAAAAATGTTTAGGTCAGGTGTGATAGAAGCACCTCAGATGGAAACTAGTCTGTCTTTCAAATTACAGTGCTTTGAGCTCTCGGCAGTTTTAAGGCCACAGTTCATGAAATTGGGCATCATTAAATCTGAAGGCCCGAACAAGGTCAGCTCTCAATGTCTAGGAAAATGAGCTGAATAAGGAAAGCTTCCTGCAGCCGCAGTTAGACTTTTCCACCACCTTTGCAACATATGGCATAGCAAGACATACGCATCCTCTTCTGGCCCCCCAGAATTAACTCCTTGGCACCACCTGTTCGGAGCGAGCAGACTGCAAAATGTTTGCACTGGGGGCAGATAAAAATGGGTGTGATGCTTCTGATGCAGTCTGTTTCTCTTACCCACTTCTGTGCCCATAGGAGATGAACATAATTTGACTCTAAATTAAAATTAAAAGCTGTAAATAAAGAGTGAGAGTAATATTTCAGTCCTATAAATTGCACTGCCCTTTAGAACGGAGCTAGTTAATAGTCTGATTTGGATATTTTAGCACTAGAAGATATTTGCTAAACTTTGAATTCCTTTGTTGTTTATCACTATCAGGCAAAATAATCTATATTTTAAAACTGTCTTTCTGTTCCTCTTCCTCCTTCATTGCCCCAAATACAAAGTGTGGGTCTCATATATCACTTTTCTTCCCAAGTTCATGAGTCATGTGATTGCAGAAGCCAGATTTAATACAAGCATGCTTAAATCCACGATTCCATGCCACGCCGCTGACATATTGCATAACAGAAACATCCCTGCTTCCTTGCAAATTTGTTTGCTGGTAAACAGTGGGTCTGCACCCATAAATCTAGAAGTATAATCCTACAAGTCCAAAGCAAAAAGTTATGTATATAGGTGTGGATGGCAGAAAAAAAGGGAGGAGAAAAGGATTTTTGAATGGGGATAGGCAAGACACTGGTAGGTACAGAGAATATTTCATGTATGCTTGATGACTGTATCAAAGCATATTAATATGACATATGTTGAACTGACCCAAGACAACTCTGTTCACTCATGCTTCTTAGTATCTTTTTGAAAATGATCACTGTCCCTCGTGAATATATTTATTTCATTCAAGAAGTAGTTCATACACACCACAGGAAGATAAAACATTGACTGTGACTAACTTAATGAGCCTGAAGCTCTAAAGAAAGAGGAGGAAGAAAGTTTGAAATTTATGATTTTTAGTCTCCTGCTTCTTCCTAACGGGATCTGAAAAATCATGAAAGAGCTTAAGTGCATCAAAGAGCATCCTTTGAAAACTATACTTACAGGCAGGAATACAAATTGGATACCAGTCCCTAGGCCACTGGCCTACCTTTGTAGAATAGTGGCTTGCATTTTATTTCCCCTGACTAACAAGTCACCTTTATTAATTAGAACTTAACACTTGAAAATAGTGGGTTTTAAGTTTCAAAGCTAAAATTTAAGAGAAACATTATTTTTTCTTATGAAAAAGATGCATTTTAAAAAAGCTTTTAAACTGTTAGACTCTTGATGCTATTCATATCACTAGTGGCATCATGACACAGCAATTAAATCATAAACATTTCACTAATAGAATGTATTTTTGCCCATTTAAAATGGGAATGAAGACACCAGAAACTTTAGCACAGGAAATACTCAAGTAACGAGAGGAGATGTAGACAGGGTAGAGCCTGGGGAAAAGGAGAAGGTGAACCAATAAACTGTAACTTAGTCTGAGTTTAAGGATAATATATGAAGCAGTAGATGATCTGTCATTAACCTCTAGCAGAATTACGTTCAGGGAAGACTGGGTCACTTATAGCTCATTTCATAAAGTTACTTCATTTTATTCAGCCTAGTCTGTCACACAGGATCTTAAAAAGATTAAACTGTGCTCCCAGCGCTGTGGACTGTGTGACCAAGATTTGACTTTTGTAGCATAACCAGTCCTGAGATTTTTTTAAAAAAAATGTACACAGCATCATTTAAAAATAATTACTACCACTATTTTTTTCATATGAAAGTTCTTTTGTTAAAGATATTGGAACAGCATTAATATTATCTGGTATCTAAGAACAGCAAGGAACAAGAATGGGACAAAAATCTGTAAATCACAAAAAAAACATGGTGATTGATCCAGCAATCCTGGAATCAAACTTGTTTGCCTAAATATAGTAACTTTTATAAACATGTCATTACTTTGGAATTATTTTAGTAAAATAACAAGCAACATTGGTTATATTCTAATGACAAATCAGGATATATATACAGGGGAAAATATACCCTAGTCCAACACTCTTGTTAAAAAATTTGGAATGGGATTACATTATACAGCCAAAAATGAAACTTCTCTGGCTAACTGCGCCACCTTTTGATTTAAATGTAAAAGGGAGATTAAATGATTGTTCAGTACCTAAAAGAAAACACTTATTTAAAGATATTCCTGCAGACTTAAAAATGGGTTCTGGAGCTCACTTTATTTTATTTGTTATACAGAAGTGCAGGGCTGCATACTTTCGCATTGCTATTACAGTTAAAAGCCGTATCAGCAACATGAATGGAAAAATATATTCATTCTTGCTAGTTTGTGTTTTTGGAATAATGGTATACGTGTCAAAATCAATGAAGCTGGGCAAATGGCAGAATAATGCTTTAGTAATCTCAGCACCGTTAGCTAAGTACATAATCAAGTCTAAAACAAATGCTTCATAATCCATTAGATTCTCCTATGTAAATCTATACTCGTACAACCCCGGGAAATACGGAAACCTTTACTTCTACTGGATTTTTTCTAACACTTAAAATGTATCAGCTGTAAGCCCTCATTTAAAGCCAACGTATCGCAGTTTGCACTGAATCTCTATGCAGACGTAAAATTAAACAGCACAGACATTCAAAGGAGTTACGGCATGCATCGAAATACATTAACCACATCCTACCTTGCATCCAAACATCAACGACAAAGTGTTGTTGGTGCATGCAACTTTGCAGTGGCAAATCATTGGTGTAAAGCAGTCAGGATTTCTAGCAATAGGGCACATTCCTTTAGTGCTGCAGTAGTGGCAGCCTACTGGAGGCTAAAAACAAGTAGCTAACACAGCACATGGAGTGGCAACATATGCTGCTCAACAGCTAGCTTTTCTCTTGCCGGTCAGGAGCAGCCTGCTCGAATCTCTACCTGTGTCCCGTTCAGCCATCCCCTTCGTCGGCGATGAATCAACGATGCAGCATCGATCACGAACCTCAGGATTTCCCTTCCTTGGGGAAATTAGTTTTTACATTGAAAGGGAGGGAAAAAGAAAAAGAAAAAAAAAAGAAGGGGGGAGAACGAAATGGAAATGAGGGGGACTAGCAGGTGTGGCAGTATTAGCATGTGAAAGGATGTAAACGCCTACTCATAACAATCACATAAGATTGTCATGCTAGCTGAAGTGGGCTGAAATTATTCCGTCGGAAGAAAAATACTGCAGCTCCTGATTTGGTAAAAAGCCAGTGAGTTGCTGCAATACATAGTCATTGTGGGGAGAGAAGAGAGAGAAAAAAAATATTTGTCTAACAAGCCGAGCCCTCAGCCTTTATCAATATGCATTCCAATAAGGATTCCCTTCCCAGCGTCTCCCCGAGAAAAAGCAGCAAATCAATCGCAACTCCGTAGAAGCGATGCCCTTTGCTTCCTCCAAAAAGATGAATCTCAGCAGGAGACAAACTGTACTCAAAGCTGAAAATCCCAGATGCTGGGAGTTTGCAATCAGAGAAATACAAGTAATATTTATCCAATCCTGGCTTGCCACATGGGAGCTTTCTCCAGGCACAAATTTACAAACAGACAGGTTGAAGGATTGCAGGAGACACTGAATAAGGATATGAAGTTGCACGGAAAATGCACCAGCGTGAAGCTTAAAACGCTCTCTAAACGCTGCTTTGGAGGCAATGTAACTACCGACTCTCCAGCTAGTACTGCTATTGGATGACCTGCAAACAGCTTCCTATATTTCAGAAATTTAATAATTAAAGAAGTTTGGGGGCATAACACTGCTTTGGACTCAGTTACAGCAGTCGCTGTTCCTTCAGTTAAAGCAGCACCAGCTCAAAATGTGTAATAAGACATTTGGATGTGCAAACTGCCAGCTGTGCTTTTTAAGAGGATTATTTATATCAAAAGTTGGACAAATATATCTTCCAGTTTCATGTGCAGCCACAGCACACAGACAGATATAAAAAGAAAAAGATTACGATATAGAAGGTGAAGAGATGTCTTCCGCCGTCTCGCAGCTGACAGCAAGGTGAACTCAGCAGCTGTTTCCCAGCGACTTGACCCTGCTTTTTTGCAACTCGCTAAGCTCTGCCCATCAAATTGCAAACTTTCGAAAGAGATGAGAGCGGGTTGTCTGCCTGGAAATTGTGAGTACATCCTAAAGGCACAACTGAAACATTTTGCTGCAAAAAATGCAAACTAAAAATTTGTTATACAACAGAAGGGAGAGGTGGAGGGGTCTCTGTTTTCAGCTAGGTCCAATAATATAGACAGTGAATGTTACAGGATTTCTAAAAAGATCTGTCTGCAGATTGTGGACCCTACTCTATGAGACCTCTTCTATTAAGATTTTATGTTTATATAATTATATACGTGTGTGTGTTCTACATGTGTGATATATGTATATTAGTGGAATGCTTTCACTATAATTTACCATCACTTCGTAAAGTCAAAAAACATTTTAAAAAAATCATTTTCTTAAACAGCTTTGATTCTACACTTTCTTTTACACTGATTTTACACTACACAATAACTTTATTTTTATCCTTTTTTTTTTTTTTTTTTTTTTGGTACGTAGATAATTTTGCCTTGGTATCGTATTTTCGTATTAAAGTTCCTCCCTCTTTATGCTTACAGCTCAGAACTCGCCGCCAGAGCCAGGGCTCCCTAAAAGGACAACACTTTTTCCCATTAGGGCTCTACACAGAGCTGCTCCCGAGTTAAAGTTAAACCCGATTCCGTCTCGGAAGATTTCGTCCTTGCCGGTAACAGGATCTGCGCTCCAGCGTCCCCGGTTCACTCAGCTCGCGGTTTTATTCCCGCAGCCCGGACAGAAGTTTCACCGGCGTCGTTTGCTGGGGGCTGCCAGCGAAGCCCCCCGGCAGCGCGCGCGGGCTCGCTCTGCCCGGGGGACCCCGCGGAGGTCCTGCCCCGCTTGCCCGCCTCGTAGCGAGCCTCTACGTTGTACAGGTTCCCTTGCAAGTGCTGCCTCTCGCATAACCAGCGCTGGTGTAAATATAGAAAAGTGTCGTTTCCATGACAATACGTTCCCTAGCTGCAGCTAGCAGCCGCGATCGCTACAACGTGAATCACCGCGCTACGCTGAGGTGTGAGCGCACGACACCAGTGGCCTCGTCGGCGATAATTTGGCACGGCGGCGGCACGACCATATTTTTAAGAGACGCTGCTACACATCCCAGCAAACTGCGCTGCTTAACTGTTTCAGCCGTTCTCGTACCCGCCCCACCTTGGACGCGGTAGTGATCAGTAACGCTCCCAACCTGTCCTAATCGTTAGCGTTTCTAACATACGGACGCGCTGCATCTGCGCTTTCCAACGCTTTGAACGTGACGTCTTGATTTAAAACTGGACCCATAATCACACAAATGTGATTTCCAGTTAATGATGTTCACCGCATCTAATTAAAATCACCTGCATTTAATTTCAAATTTAAATTTCAAAGAAGGAAAGGAAAAAAAAACCCCGCCAGTTGGCCTCTGGGATCTTCTGCATAAGACTGCGTCCAGTTGACTCACGCTCTCAGAAGCGAGAAGGCCTGTTCACTGCAATTCCCGTTTCCTTCCTACTTGCTGATTTTCAACATGACACTGTTGCAGACTTCCAACCAAAACAGGTTTTACTCATGATTTTATTTCTATGCTAAGATGCATCAACCAGCAGTCACCCGAGTATTACACTAGGAAAGAAATATATCCCTTCACACTTAAACTAATTGTTGCTTTCAAGTGAAAAACAGTTACCTGGTGCACAGTCATTTGGGAAATGAACAGAAAAAGAGGATTCATTCCAATGACAGATTGGAATAATAACTCATACCACAAATGGCCAAGCCATTTATTTTGATTAAGTGACAACCACATATAGAAAACTGCCATGTGAAACCAGTGAACACAAGAAACCTTGCTCAAAGATCCTCCTCTACCTTTTTTTCAGATAGCCCTCATCACAGAAGCAGAAGTAAATTGCTAATTGCCAGGAAAGGCATTTAAATTACAGTCATACCGCAGGAGCAAGGTTTCTTGGAAAATCTATGTCCCCATTTTCTCTCTGGCTGGATTTACAGATGAACGGACGCTGCAGGTGTTGAGTTGAGCGCACCGATTCAGCCTGGTCGCTCACAACGCCGTGCCGCCGCAGCGGAGTGCACCTCTTCTGCTGCTGGCAAAAGTGGAGACTCCCAGCAAAGCACGGCGTGTTGTCAGCTGCTTCTAGCAAAGTGACCCCACCGGTGAATAGAAATCTGCTATTGACTGAGCTCAGTCTTCACAAACATTATCCTCTTCCTCACCTGCCAGATTTGGGAGAAACAAGAACTGTCACCCCTTCTGTCACCTCCATTTGGTCCATTCAGCTAGTAAAATCTCTCCCGTTTTGCCAGTAATTTCTTGGTTCTGCAATGATGTCTGTCTCTCACAGCGCAGCACTATGTGAAAATACATTAATTATTTCAAAACAATTCAGCCTCATTTCTGGAAGTATTACTGTCAAGTCTGCACATTAGTTTCCTACCTAGTGCACCTCCTCTTGTATCAGAGCTAGCTCACATATCAGTACATACGGCCTGCACCAGACACACCATGTGTGAATCATGTAAGACCAGCATAATTAAAAATAAATGCAAAGGTCTGGAGATTCATCAAGTTTTGCTAGGTATTCAGCCTTGTGTAAATTGCAATATTAAATTCCCTATCAATTTTTATTGAGAAATTTGCTTAAGTTTTGATATTAAAAAAATAGATCTATGTATTTTCCGTTCCCTTTTTCACTACCCAATTATTAACAATTAAAAATCGATTAATTAATTAATTTAAAAAATTTAAATGAATAATTCCATTGTTCTATCCTGAAAAGTTTCTCTAACTCCTTACCACATCCATTAGACACCAGAAGATCAACATGTTCGCTAGGTGCTTGGTCAAGGTTTATGCACTGTTATATTCTTTTAATATTTTGTTAGAACTCAAAATCACCTTCTCTGTTGCTCTTCTCTGAATTCCCTGTACACTAATCAAGCCTCCTAAAATCTAGACCTGTCTCTGACAGTGATTAAAGAGAAGTTGTCTTCTCAAAGAAACATATTAGATAAAAGAAAAAGGCTTGTTAAACCACAGGCAGCACATCCAGAAGGAACTAGAAAATATAAACATAAAACAAACTTGAAATATCCCCCATCCAAAACAAAAATAACTGCACAGGACCCTGCCACATATTCATTAAGAACAAAACCACCTCAAACCTTCTCTAGCTTAAACCAAATTTTTCACAGCTGTCCTGTTATCCAGGGGGCTCTACTTAGGGCATTTCAAGGAACTCAGCTGTGTCGACTCTTTACCTGAATTGGTCATTTTGGGGAATGGATTGAAGATGACAGGCCTTTGTTTTCTTGATATTTGTCTGCTGGTGCATATCAGAAGCCCAGCCTTAGGTTGCATGAAAGTCTGTCTGCCTTTGGAACAACTAATAATGAAGCCCACCCAGGAAAGACTCCAAAGTGGCATGATACCAGCAGCTCAGGAGATGCTAAGGCAGATGGAGGGGCTGCTGCGTTGTTCCTGGCCCAGTCACACCTCATGCAAAGCTGTGGCTGAGCCTGTATTAATATGAGATTGAATTTTCACCCTGGTATTAGAAACACGGACATGGATGAATTTGGAGTTCAGTCAGTGAAGATGTAGATCTAGGCTTAAAACTTCAGAGCTAAAACCAGCTCCAAACTTCAAAGTGGGAGCAAAACAGGTTTTATTTGTCTAAAGGCTCAAGGACCTAGACCACGTCTGAGGCAGTCCTGCCTTAAGAACGAGACGAATAAGGCCACTAGGGTGGAGCTGGGGACAGAGAGCCCGGGGCAGAGCCATGTAGAGTCAGATCTGCTACTTCTACAAATGCAATTGCTGCTGCTGGGACACACCTCTTCCACCATCACCACCAGCGGCCGCTGTGTCCCATGCAGTGGCTGTGACAGCCTGTCTGGCTTTCCCAGATCTCTGTAGATAAACAGGAATGGGTTACCACCTGGCTCTTCCCAGTTCTTTATGGTAAAGCCTGCTGGTAGAGAGCTGCCCGCTTCACCTTGTTCTGACAAGTGCATCAACATCTCATGGAGATACAAAGTTCCCCCCGAGAACCTTGAGATCATGGCGCAGAAGCAGATAAGCAGAGGACAGCCTGGATGCTCTGAAAAATACCCATACAATAAGAATTCAAATGTAGTAGAGAGCTTGGAAACATTATATGACTCAATCTCTCCATCTGAGGGGATATTACCTTCCAATCAAATACCCATTTCTCGAGGTACCCAATCATATAAACAGTGATTTTTAAGTTAATGAGAATGCACATAAAAAGTACTCATGTTCCAAAGTGTTTACATACTTATAGTATCACATTACCAGCATAGTTTCATGTTTTTAACCTGTGAAAAACTGCCTGGAGCTGTCCAGCTCCAGGATGTAACATGTAACAGTAGTTTTAGCCTGAACTGCTAGCTACATCTAAAGCTCTTTAATAAGAAATAATGTAAAAAAATAAAGGCACACAAAAAGAGAGAAACAGATTTTTATGAAAACTAATATTTGTCTGTTAAATTTACAAAACCACCAATTTTATATAATGCTTTTTTAAAATAACTTTCTTTAGCCAGGTAGAGACCGAAAAGATGAATAAGAGGGGGGAAGACAGAGAGGAATAAGTTATTTGGATTAAATACCAGCTATAAAGAAAAAAAATGATATTACTGCCAGTCCTCAATAGCTACAAAACAACTCTGCTGTTTTGAAGATTCCTATTTATATCTTAGGTTAGAATTCTTAGACTTTATATAACAAATTAAATAGAAATAAAGGCCTGGTCCTCCAGATACAGAGTGAAAACACAAGAATTCATTTGACATCTGTTAGCCCTATTAGAAAGGCATACGTGGACTCACAGATTTCTTCAAAATGAGATAATACATATATATACATATAAATGAGTATAATACATATATACCCAAATGAGCTTTAAAATAAGCAGTTTAGTCACCACACACTCACTAACAGCTCACTCACAGCTTTTGCATTTACCCATTTGCAGGGGCAGAAGGAAGGGGCAGCCTATACTGAATTTTATGTTACAAGGACTACACCATTGTAGCATAAACATGCTCAGTTATGTCTGTTCAAGCTGAAGTTACTGCACCATACACATACTTACTGTATTTATTAAACAGAGGCATATATCTGGCCATGGTCCTACCCACAGTCACCAGCTCTGCAAGTACTTCCTTTTGTCTCTAAGCGAGGCTCCCCCAGGTGAGAAGCTCAACGCTTGGTAGTAACTGTCCAGTAATTTTCCAGTTTCCCCTTGAATCCAGGTAAACTTCTACTTCCATGAGTTCCTCAGGCCTTTCACTTCTCATATAACCATTTATTTGTTTTTAATCTAGCTCCTAATATCTTTATCTGACGTGATATACTGATGCAAAGGAAGAACCAAGGAAAAGTCTACTCCTATGTGTCCTTTCCGTGTCACTAATGAATTTAGAGACCAGGATTGTATCATCTCTACCTTGTCTTTTTTCTTTTTTTATCTTTTTCTTTTTTGGGGGCAGGCTGCTGCCCTTGATTCATGCCATAAAGAGATGCTACCAGCTGAGCCACTAATAAGACCAAGGGGCCATTGGAGAAAAACGCATCTGGAAGACACATTTTTATTAAACTAGTTCAACTTCAAAGAAAGGAGCGTAGCATGGTTTATTGTCTCCAATATAAGCTGTCTCCTCTTAGCCAAAACTGCACCTGTGTGTCACAGTGGGGAAAAAATGGTAATTCAGTGAAAAATACTTCTGTCTTTTTAGCATCATGGCATAGACGACAACTCCTCTTTGCTTCCACAGGCTGATCCTCATCATCAAGCTTTCAAAAGCAAGACAGCAAAGGCCTGAGAGTAACAAAAAACAGATGAAGGGGCAGAAGGTTTAATTCTGGGTTGGCCTGGGAATCCTATCAGTCCTCACATTCACGGGAGCTGCTCAGCCGGGCAATCTCCTAGCACAGACTCTCCCTTGACGCAGACAGTCCTCGCTTGACCCTCCGCTGCAGCATGTAAAGGAAGAAGCACAGGGACGACTACAATGATCCTATTCTGCTCCTTCACGGTGAGAATTCACCACTGGCTCTTTATAGCACCTTTTTCCTTCCAAAATGGCATGAAAAGCTGGGGAAGGGATTTTTCACCCTGCTGGCACAGCAGGAAGTATTTGCTGTCCTCAGAGTGGTGAGGTACTGGCAGGGTCCATTGCTGTTGACCTAAGTGAAACAGTTCTGTAAATCAATGTTAAAGAAGAAAGCATTGCCTTCAACTCTCCTTCAATAAAAAGCATCTACCTCCAGCACCACACTATCCTGGGGGGAAAGGAAAGACCTCTGTCAAATGAACACTGTATGGAGGGAATGTCTCTGCCAAAGCTTCCATAGGAATAATAAAATGAAATAAGGCTAAACTCTGGAGAGTTATTGGAGTGCCCTGTTTGCAATTCAGTAAAGATGACATTTTTAATGCTTAAAAGAAGAGGAGCTTAGTGGGAAATCAATGTATTTCTGTGGGAAAGAAGCCAATGCAGCTTAAACTGCTTCCTGTGGTTGCAGGCCTACGAGTGCCTGCAGAACATTTCCAAACTCATCGCCGCTGGCTCCCTCTCGTGACTGAACACCAGCTCCTCGCTGCAGTGGGCAAGGACTGCTGCCAGGTCCTGGGACAGCAGCACGGCCGTCATGCTGCAGACAACCTCGTCCACCCCAGCATAAATCAGGAGTACCTCCATAGAAGTGATGCTAAGAACCACCCCAGGATAAATCAGGAGTACCTCCATGGAAGTGATGCTAAGAACCACCCCAGGATAAATCAGGAGTACCTCCATGGAAGTGATGCTAAGAACCACCCCAGGATAAATCAGGAGTACCTCCATGGAAGTGATGCTAAGAAACCGAACGTGAGCAAGATGAGAAGTGGGTGAGGGAACTGGAGTCTCCCTATCCCCACTGTAACTAAATTCACAGCCAGCCGGCAAAGAAGTTTAAGAGACCAGAGGCCTAAAGTTGTATGACTCTCTCCTGGCTGAGAGCTGTTGTGAGTCAGCTAGAGGAAAACAAGGAGAGGACCATAATTTGCAGGATGCCAGCATCTTTGGTGCTGTCTCCGTCCAGGTGTGGGAAAGAGCAGCTTTGTGCCAGTGGCAGCTTACCTGGGGAGAGCTGCCCTCCTGCTTCTGCTGAATCTGCAGTGCAGCTGACTTGTCTGGAGCAAGCTTCCAGGAGAAACAAAAAAAGCAGGCTGGGCAAAGTCTGCTTACAGGCTGTGCTGCAGCAGGAGCATCCATCTTAGATCCAGTGGAGGAGGAGAGCTTGGACAAGCTCCCTTTTTAAAGCAACAGTGCTCCTACTGAGCATGGCGAGTAAGGGTAGGACTACGCTACACCAGCGATTGTGCCAGATATGTGCAGAGCACTTTGCAGGCATTAGCTAATTGATCTTCATGAAAACCCCTTGAGCTAGGCAATTAAACTTCATCAGTCCAGTTTTGAAGGTACAGAAACTGAGCGGGGCTAATGTAACCTTGTGCAGAAGTAGCCCATGGTTTTAGCAAGCCTAAGCTGGCAAACTTTTGGTCTGATTTTTTAGGTGCAGAACAGCCTTAAGTCCAGCAGACTTGGATGGTGCAGAGCATTTATGACTCCACTTGCCACTAAGAGTGCATGGCTGCTTTAAAAGCCAACCCCAAGGGTATTTCAAGTTGGAAATCTGCAAAAGGAGGTACCCCAAATCACAAAGCCTTTACCTAAATTTTGGCCTTTGCATCTAAAGATATATAAGGAGTAAAGTCTAGAGCCAGGATTAATTAGAATTTATCTCTCTGCTTTTTCTTTACACATTTATACAGGCCACTTCCCTGTGGGCTCCCCATCGACTCCTGTGAGGTTGGTGAGAGAGCTGGTGTTTGAGAAGGAAAATAAAACTTTCCTTGGCTAGGGCAAATATTCCCCTTAGACTGCTTGAGTAGGACTGGAAGATTGGATACCTTGGATGGATGCACGAAAGTGCCATCAAGGGGAATAGGATGGTTGTTCTGATTGAGACCCCTGTATCTCTTCATTGACTTTACAAAGTGGAGAAAGTGGGTACCATTAGGTAGAAAATAGGGACACAGGACACGTGGAAGACACTACATGATTGGGAGCTTATGTTAACAGATATATGATGTTGGTTTACTCTTTATTTTCCTCAGGGCATATTTTTTGCTATTTTGCAGACCCTTTTAAGCACAACACTTTTACCTCTAAGTATGCTTGATCAAATAGATGAAAAAGAGACCTCAGAGGCTACCTTTATCCTGACGTGTCAGTGCTGTAGTCTACCAAGGCCTAGATTTTTAAATTTAGATACAGTCTGTTATCTTGTGGGATTTTAAGTTGTAGGCTGAACAAGTTTGGAATCAAAATTGAACAGGGCAAGTAAGAACATCCACCAGTGCCTACTAGCACTGTAGGTACATGAACAGCTTGAAAAAAATCTCAAGTTTTTATCATTTAGGACTCTAAACTGAAGAATTAATTTTCCTTACAGCTACAAGAGGACAACATTTAAGCTTTTGCTGTCCTCCAAACAATGCTTCAAGGTACATCTACGTATTCATGTAGCCTTTTTCTCTTCCAAATCCTCTAGACTGTGAGAGTTAGAAGCTCAGTATTCTCCAAGGGACAGGCCTAAAGTCATTCAAAGTCCTTCGTTAGGCACTCTGTCAATGCTGTAAACATCGCTATTTAATTGATGTACTGTTTTTATATGTGCCCTAAGGGAGTGTGCTGACCAGAGCCTCTTGTAAATTGAAAAAAATAAACAAATAAAAAAGCAAACATCCTAGCCTAAACCAGCTCACTGTGTGACAGAAGAGTCTGTGTTGGTTAATGCAGTTTTTGCAAAACAATTTTCTGGGTAAAATGGCTTGTTTGATCTTCATTAACCCTGGCAGGCTCTTCTAGCTTCTTCCTCTACCTCAGCAGAGACAGAGAATGCTACACTTCCTTCCCAGATTTCTAAGGTCACTGTGTTTATTAAATATGTCATTTTAAAAGGTTCTTATAAAGTGAAAACTGTCCATTCTCTTCCTTCATCTAGAAAATGGATGAAGAATTTGTCATTTTCTGCTAGAAGGGATAAAGTTGTATCCCTCATATTTCCCCATCCTTATCCCTTCCTCCCCTGTCCATCTACCCCACTTCACTATTTTGTAAAGACGTGATCTCTCATTTTCTTCCTCCTTGGATATTATGTGGACCAAAATATTTCTCAAATATTTCTCTTAAAGAAAACTCAGAAAATACAACCATGCTAACCAGAGTCAGATCTGCAGGCTAAGACAAAGCTGTGCCATTTGAGCAGATAAGCTACCTAAGCTCAAGTAAAGAAAGCAATGTAGACGTAGCAGCCTGCATCTCAGGGAGGACTGGCCACCCAAGCCTCTGTACCTGAATAGGTGGTGCAGCTCATGCTAATGTGCCACCGTGGCTAGAGCATTATTGGTGGCCCAGCTAGCTGACTCGCATATGTCTACAAGAACTGCAGCCACATACTGACGGCAGTCAGATCTTCAGCCTAATGAATATAACGCATGTGAGCAATTTTACATCTGTGAGTCATCATCTTGCCTACATTCATATGTTCCTTTCCACTCTGGAAGGAAGGAAAATGCTTTCATTCACGAGAAGAAAAAATAGGTTTCAAGCAGTATCATGATACAATCACATCCTTTTATAGTGTTCAGCGCCTTGTTATGAAATTTGATTCCTCTGAGGCATGACTGAAGCTCAGAGTGTAGCAAAGTGAGTTAAGATGGAAAACAGGTTCTGCCAGCTATGCCTCCAGGAATGCCCGAATCATTTCACCTAAATATAGACTTTGCTCATAGAGCTGCTTAAAATTTGCAGTATCATTAGCCATCCTAGATTATATTCACACTCAAGAGCAATAGATAAATATCTTTAGACAGTCTTTAATATAGGTCTTAATGAACCTGCAGAAATGAAAGTGGACTGGACTACAGAGGGAATGCAAAGACATCAGAGTTCACTTATGTGTTCCAGTGCTCCAAAACCCTTCCTCCTTAGCCACATTGCAGAAGTGGGGCAATGGAGGTGCTTTTCCTCTAGTCAGGCTTTTCTATGAGGACAATAAAAAATGAGGGAGAGAGAGAAATGAAGATACCCTATTGTCCCAAATTTGTGAGGCCTCTATTTCCCTTGGAGTAGCTATTGGCCAAGCCAGACTGAGATATTCTAAATCAGGAAAAGTGTCAAAGCAGGAGCATTTCCCAAGGAACGTTCACAGAATCAGTACATCTGGATATTTTGCTCAGCTTGTTTCACAATAGGAAACTGGTAATATATGACCTTAACACATGATTAGCTGTTAAATGACTGTCAAGGAGAGTTTTTTCTATCATAATCTACTTAGCCTTTAGCACACATTTATCACTCCATGGTGGAGATTAGGGTTGATTGTAGAGAAATGCATTCTTTAAGGTCTCAACTACGTTTTTTTAATTAAGTAAGTAAATTATTCCTTTATTGGAATATTGAGAAAATTTTATGTCCTCTTTTTTCTTCTTGCTAATATTTTATTATGTCATAAATGATTGAACAGCCCAGATTAAAGCTCAAATAGTTAAATCAAGGTAAAATCTGGTGTCTGGACTACAGAAAAAAGATTGTGGCTACATCCACACTACACAGCATTTGATCTTAGCTTTTCCTGAGACAAAACAGTTACTTTTGTGTTTTCCTTCAGTTCACTCTTTCTGAAATAGCATGAGAGTAATGCTGCAGCCCACCAGAGCAGTGCTTTCATAGTACAACACTTGAAGGTCTATGCTGCAACCCTGCAATGCTATATGAGGCTAGGCTGGATGTCTGAGGATACAAAACATGCCGAAGTTGTGCTGGAGGACAGTGTGGTTTCCAGCTTCTAGGAAGTCAGCTGAGAAGTGGTACCTGGGATCTCAAAATTTGGAAACTGCTGCTTCTCACAGATTCTTTGCTAAAAATAACATGGCTCTAGTATTGCTCTGGGACATTCAAAATCTACCCAAATGCCACCTTAGACACCATTACTGATCCTCCGCTTATGGATTGCTAAATAATACTCTGTCGTTGCTGCTTTAACCTTTTAAGTCTGCAGACACTTAATGTTGAGATCGATGTTCAAATCACCCTAATTTAAAACAATTGATTGTACTTTAAATGACTTGTAGCAACTGTCCATATGTTTGCTCTCTATCTGTGGCAAGCTCCTCCTTTACTGGAGATGAAACTAAATTGCATTACCTCATATTTGCTGCAGGAAAAGAGTAGGGGCAGCCTCAATTACGCCTGTCAACGGGCACCGTTCAGCTGGCACAGGATAATTTGTTAATCTGTGGTAACCCAATCATGAGTTCAAATCTTTACATAAATGGAGAGGAATGTACGGGTCTGTGGTCTTTAGCTTCTGTTATTATTGCCTGTATGTTTTTTTTTTTTTCCACCATTACTGTTTTTAAGATGTGTCCTCTGTTGAGTATCTGTTTCAGATTGTTTCTGCACTCCTCAACTTAAGAATTTTCCTACATTTCTCAGAGGTGAATATCAGTGGACTTTCTACCTATATTTCTACTGTCAGGCACATCATTACTTCTATCTGTTAGTTAGTGACTGTTATTAATGTTTTGTACTGTACAGTAGGTAACAACACCTCCCTAAAGGCCTAGAAATCAAAGATAAGATGATGACAACAGTTATGAAAAGTGTTCTGGGAAGTTAAGTTTTCTATATATAACTTAAAAATTAAATTATTCATCTGCAGGTATCATTGAAAATTATAGTCTATGAAGAAACTGTTAGATTCATTTGATTGTGAATACATATAGTAGCTTATTTTACCCTGGATGGTTAGCAGAGATGCTGGAATTCTGTTCTCTTAATATAAAACCATTTTTTAATATGATAACTGTCAGCCACAAGTAATAATTATCTCTCTTTTACTAAGGATATGTTACTGCAGTGTCTGTTTTAGTCTATTGCACTTTCAGCCATAGGAAGGAGCTAAAGTTACATAAATTTCCTGGAGAAGTACTTAGACAGCTGTTTACCTGGAAATTGTGCTCATTTTGTGGGTTAACGTGACATACAAGTTATTTTATAGTTTTGGCAAAGAATTAGTAAGGAAAGGGTTGAAATGTTAGTACACAATTCATACTTTTGGATACACACTTGACAAAAAGATGCTTATGCATTCTTTACAGAATATCCCTACTGATAAAATCAATACAGCCTTCAGTTTTACTCCATTCACTGCATGTTTATGTGCAACAACAGGTTTAAACTATTTAGCACATGAAAATAAATGTCAGTAAAATGCTTATATGCAGCCCCCAGAATTTAAGGATGTCTATTTAGCCCATCCTCCAGCAATGCACAAGGGTATATATAGTTAGCTACTCTTGCCTTTAATGAGCATTACCTGTGTAAATCACAAAGCCACAGCTGAACATCCCTCAAATATCAACCCAGGATTTCTGGCTACTGATAAGAGAGACTCTCCTAGGATGAAATAATTAACCCTAACATTCCCCTAACTTTGTGTCCCCCATTTAGGTAATAATCTGAGGGGGTTTTACGCTTACAAGCCTGAGTAGATTTTAAATTAAGATAAACTCTTTGCAGAGCTGCTGTAGCTGCAGGTAATGTTGCAGCCCCATGAACACAGGCAGACATCCTGAGGTCCTATCAGCTGTTCCCTCCTGCCACCTGCACCTTTCCCTCCACATCCCATGCAGTTTGCTGTTCCCTCCCTGCTGACACATCTCTCTCTGCCAGAGTATCATGAAGCTTGTGTCATGTTTTGGCATCAGAACTACGCAGAGTATATAAAGATGAGAAGCTGAACAGGATTCGGCAGCTGTAGGAGAATTTTATCTGCTACTGTGGCTGATGATCCATTATGAATATCACAGCCAGAAACACCCATCTGGGATCTACCACCAACTGCTCTTGGGCAGACTTCGATGCAGTGATATCAACCAGTTGAAACTTGATCTTACGGAGGAGTTGAGCAGAACTAGAGACTTTTCTCATAATCTGCTCCGCTTAATATGAGACTTAAAGGTGCCCTCATGTCATAGCTTGAAGTATTTCTCTGTAGTTATGTGGGTTAGAAACATCCTACAACCAAAGGAAGGTTAATTTTGACTTCCACCAATCTTTTCTAAAGGATTTACTGAAAAATATCTCAGATAACAAAACATAGTTCTTATGAACCTGGCTACACTGATATGATAGGCTTCTGAAGAGGTTTCTCAGGGCTATTTTGCATCATGGAATATATTGCCATTTTTTCAGTGCAAGCACGTTTCTCATACTATGAGAAAATTTGACAGTTCTAAAAATGTTCTTTCTCTCTTTATAGGAAGAAAGACAGCAGACCAGGATGTTTTTACTAGGAGCAAAGAACATTCTATGCCATGCATTATTTAGAATGAAGACATTTAGAATTACAATTCAGGTTGGAAGGAACCTCAGGAGGTCTCTAGCCCAGCCTCTTCCTCCAAGCAGGGTGAACTACAAAGTCCGACCTGGTTGCTCAGGGCTTTATCCAGCCTAATCTTGAAAAACTCCAAGGATGGAGACTGCACAGCCTCTCTGTGTTCCTGCTCCATTACTTGGCTGTTCCAGTGGTGAAAGTTTCTCTTTATATCCAGTCTGAACCTCTCTTCTTTTAGCTCATTACCGCTCATCCTCACTCCCTGTGCCGCTGTGAAAAGCCTGGCTCTGTCTCCGTGATAACCTCCTTGTGGTGCTGCAGGGGGCTTCTGCTAGATCCCCTCAAAGCCCTTCAGTTGATGACAACTTAGGCTAAACCTAGACTTCCTAAAAGTACTACAACTACTTAAAGAAAAAATGGTGTGTGGCATCAGTGATTCGTCTCCAGATTTTAAAGAGTTAAGGATTGCTACCTTTCTCCATAGTGTATATAGCTGAAACTAAGAAAACTCTACTCTTCATAACAACTTTGTAAATATGTCACATATTACCATGTATTGCAGCTTTTACAAAAGACTAAATGCAAATATTTACATGTTTTCCAAAGACCAATACTTTCTGTTTTTATTGTGTAAATAAGCATTTGCCTTCATTCCTTTTAGTTTCTGTTTATTAGCAGATGCAGTAGGAATATTTTCCTCCTGTGAACTAATCCATTCAAATCTGAGAAAATGATTCAGAACGGAAATAGCAGATATGCTGTTCTCCTCTTCCAATTTATAAATAAAATCCAGACAGGAGAATATGAGATCTACAAGTCCTAAAATTTAAAGAAAACATGGCCAAATTTCTAAAGGTAATTCAGAACCTAAAAATACGAGATTTTCAAAAGTATCTACCAAGATCAGGCACCTAATTCTCATTTGCTTCAATTAACTTGTTAGTGAGAATAAAGTACCTGGCTGATTGTTGTCTTTGAACATCCCTTTGAAAACCTGTTCACTCTAAAAGATACCAACATCCTGTGGTGCCCATAGGCCAGAATTTCAGTCCACCAACTCTCTGATTAACTTAGCAGCTGCTTAAGTTCAAATGCATAAAAGTTTTGACTTTTATTTAGTTATTGAACACATATAAGATAGTTTCACTCAACATATAAAGACATTTGAATTATATTTTTGTATATTTTAAACAGAATTTCAATTTCCATTCAAATGAATCCTGATATAGTCAGACAAAATATATCATCTAATGAATAAGAAAAAATGCTAATTTTCTAATGTAAAAATACAAAAATTAAGATTAAAAAATCTTATAAACTATTTAACTTATTAAATGCATGTATAGGTTTAAAGTATCTTTCTCAGTGCATCCTTCTTACTAGAAAATAAGGAGAATCAAGTTCACTATAAAAGCTATATCTGTCTGCATATCAACCCATTTGAGTGACTGGACCAGTCAACGAGAAAGATTCCACACAAAATAAAAATCTCTGATCTAACTGAAGATTTCCTGCCATAGAATTAATGCATGACTAAAAACAGTGATAGAACTCACTTTGATTTAAATCAGTCTATGTTGCCTCAGGTTCCCTATTTATCTATGTCACATCTAGAGAGTGAGTGATGTTAGGGTGAGTTTCTTCCTTCTGCCTGTGTGTCTCAGTACAAAGAGTAAAGCCTTTTACAGTTGAAGGGGAGTCTGCTCTTCTCCATGGATCCCTTGGTCCTTTGCTGATTCTTCTCACAATGAAGCTGGTTGGAATCAAAAGCTTTTTTGTGATGTGGACATTTGTCCACTAGATGCTGCACTAAGCCCACCTACTTATTTCACATGCTGGCAACTTGCCTTAGACAGAGTCTCGTATGTACAGAGTAATTCCTGCAGGTATCTGAGATACGTTGGCAAGGAACAGGGTGCAAGAGCCTATGGAGACAAAGTGGATTGGGTGATGGTCAAAAACGACTGCAATGACTTGCCAAAGTAGTATACTGGTTAGTATTAGGAGCTAAATTCTCATATATGCTGATATACTCAGAAATGTTCACTCTGCTTTACTCCGCTCGGGATTAATGGTCTTTTTAAAAAGTTTTTTTTAAATATTTTTTAATTTTTAAAATTCCTCCCATTTTATTCCCCCTTGACATAGGAGACAGTTTTAAATGCATATCTCCTGACTTGCGAGGAGTGCTCTAGTAACACAGATTTGCAATAGGGAAGAACTGCCGCCTTTGCTGGCTGCCCCTGGGGTCCAGGACTGCCCAAGGTGAAGCCTAGCTCCAGCAGAGCAGCCGTGGCAGCGACTCACTGGCAGAGGGAAATGCCTGCGCTCTGTACCAACGGGAGATTTTAGATACACTCTCTTCCTCCGAATTTCCTATTGCCTGGCTCAGATACCAAAAGCCTGCCTGTTGTGACTCTCTGCCATTTAATTCTTCCCTTTTGAAAAACAGCCAGCCCAAACATCTTCCAGGAGGGAAGATTAAATTGGGGTGGCAAGAGATGGCCAAGCAGCACTGAGGTCCTTTCACCTGCACCACTAGGAAAGTTATTGGCCAAAACAGCGGGTTCTGCAGACTTACAGCATGTTCAGGACCAGGGAGCTGCAGAAGTTTTTCACGATTCTGTTTTACACTCAGGTATATTACAGGTTTAATCTTGCCCAGATCTCTTTCAAACCATTTCCTCCTGAAATGATTTTTTTTTTTTAACTCAAACAAGTATTTCCAAAGGGATATAAAATATGTCCCCCCACCAGAACTTTTACTCAGTAGACCTTTTTTCCCCTTACAACTGCCACAGGGGTCCATGGCACTTCTGTACTTCTCATATTGCTTTCTCAATCACTAGAAGAAGATACTAGCTTTCTTTCTCAGCTACATTTCAGCCTACTTGTCCTTATCGGGACAGACCAAGCTGTCATAAGAAGCTTAAATTTCATCAACTTTCACTATACTGTTTGAATAACTCATATGCATGTGTACTGGTATTGGAATTTAAAATCTTGGTAATACTGAAAAATGAATCTTATTCACTTATAACTTAAACGATGCCATTCAGGATCAAATATTGTAATTTCTATTTATCATCCAACAATGCTGCAGCACAACCTTCTATAGTCAGTCTTATGATGGAACAAGCATTTTTATACTGAAACTCTTCAAAAAATGGTAATGTTGATCTAGGACCACAGAGAAGACATATAGAGTCCAGCAGATATCTGGGGTGAGCCTACACAGTGTGGACATGACCTCCCTGCTCTAGGGGAGTTAGACACTATGTACCTCAGGACCTGACAGCCAAGGATACTCCCCTAGGAAGATTTCCTGTATAGCACAGGCACAGTCAGCATAGCCATCTAAGACTACCCTACACTGAATAAACCTAAATAGTCCCATGAAAGCAATTATCTGATCACTTCATACTGCCATGGCACAGCAAGTTAGCAATGTTAGAGAGTGGGGAAGCTCACCCAGGTCCCACCATGCTCTGGTCAAATTGGCACTAGCTGTCCCAGGAATAGACCAACAATTCCCTTAAAATTGATATTAGCAAGGCTGGCCTTAAATTATCCCCCAAATGAACACCAAATTCTAATTAAACAACACTGTTGCATCATATAGTCTCAACCTACAGTTTCAAGGTCATTTAACCACACAGAAAGTTTGAAAGAAAAATGTGAAGGAAACTTTATACAATAGTTTTAATTTCAATCTTGGTTAGTCACACAATAACAACAAAATTGGCACTCTGTTTTCAAAGTTTGCAAGAAAATTCCCCACAACCATCCTGAAATTCCTTCTGCTTTTAACTGTTCAGGTCAAAATAATTTGCCAAGACAAAGTTTTATGTTTAATACCAGAAGGGATGATTAGACGTCTCAGACTGAGCTCTGTAACACAAGACATTAATTTTCCTCCATTTGCCTTGTACTGAGCCTAGTAATTTGAATTAAACTACATCACTTCAGCTCATGAAAAACTAAATTATTAAGTGCCATAGGCAGGGGATAGAAAAGAACAAGGTGTTACCTTGGGCTCCAACAATAACGGGGAATTTATTAGGTGAGAAAAGATCCATGCTCCAAGCTGCAAAGAAAATTGAAAAAAAATCCCAAGGTTTCTTCTAATCTGACTTGTGGAAAATTCATCTCTGTCCCCAAGTCTCATGACCAGTCTTATCCTAACCAGATGGCTAACATATACCAGCCAAGCATATAAAACACGTTATTTGCAATACTATTTCAAAGTAGTATTGGCTAACCAGTACAGCATGTCTTCTCCAGTTGTGTCTCAGCTTGAATCATGGAGAAGAATAATCCTTCCTGAACCTAGCAATCAGCTTGATAGTCCTAAAGTATGAGGTGCAAGGACAGAAGGGATACAATATTGGATCAAATAACTTAATCTACCCATCCTGATTCTAACAATAATTCTGACAATGAATAATGACTATTTGGTAAGGATTTTGCAAACAAGGAAAATATATATCTATATATGTTAAACTTAGCTTTCAACAATTAGTATTTTCTTGAATTACATAAAGTATTTGGGCCATCATGTTTAATATCCATTGACAGATTTATCCTCCCTGAAAGTATATTTATAATTATACATTTATTCAGTATTGCTATGCACTCCATGAAAGAATACAGCTTTTTAATTTTAAATCTGCTACCTAATGATTTCATTAGGTACGTGCTAACTTTTGCATTGTGAAAAGTAACAAAAAACCTGATCCCTTTCCACCTTTTCTAGACCATTCAGAATTATATATCTATAGATAGATAGATAGAGCTATATCTGCCTGCCATATCCCCCAAAATTTGAAGACTGAAGATTGAAGATTTTAGTATAGCCCTTTACTATTAGTTATGAAGACAACGTGATCGTTGGCATTGTCTTAATGTTGAACAGGAAGCCTTAGGGGTGTGCTGCAAGCAGTGCGGCCCCTCCTGTGTTCTGGCTTTAACCCCTAAAGCGAAGAAGGGGATTTGCAGCTTCATGGACACCGCAGTGAGAACCAGACGGGCAGACTGCCCCTGCCAGCACAGGGCACAGAATGTCTCCAAGAAGCTGGACTGAAGGCACATCTTTAAGAGGGTTATCTAATCTCATTTTAAGAACTGGTAAGGTGTTCTGCTGTTTACTTTCACTGCTGAGAAGCACTGTCTTACCTGACTTCTGCTTTCAGCTCATTGCATCATTTTAAAGCTTTCCCAGTGAGCTGGACAGCCCCTTCATTTTTTTCTCTTGACGCAGGAATCAAAGCCCAGTAATCAAATCCCCTTCACCCTTTCAGTGAATGGAAGAGATTGAGGTCTTTTACAGGAAAGGTTATTTTCCCATCTTCTTTTGAATTCTCTTCACTGCCTCCACACCTGTCTTAAAATACAGCCTTAAACAAGTCTTGCACACGTCTTATTAGTGCCACATACAAATGTTATACCACATTTCTACTCCTTGCTATGTTTTTATTTACCTGGGGTCGCCCCACAGTATTTATGAGAGTATGAGAATAGCATTTTGGAAAAGCAGTTTACAACGTTACTAGAGTCTTTCCTGAAATCCGTATCTGAATCTCTAAACTAGGTTCTTTCCTTGTTCTTGTAGTTCTCAGTACATAAAATGGTCATCTAGCTATACACATTTTGCCTGTTTTTGCTTCTAATTTCAACAGTCATAGACACTATGTTCTGTATTTAGGCTTTTTAGCAACAAGAGTTTTGTATCTTCTGCATATTTCTTCTTGCCTTTTAATCCTAGCTTTCTGTATCAATTCGGTTTTACTGTTGCTTTGCATTCTCCTTTAGTTGGGATTTTTTTTTCTTTTTTTTGGATCAAGGAAAATTTCTTCTTCTGTTTTCTGAGCTGTGATTGTGAGAACATTCAACAATTCCAGAATCTGTTAATATTTCTCATTTAGATATATTACCTTTTCCTAGATATGTAGGAGTTATTTTAGTCCTTGAAAAACGATACATTAAAAATAATTATTGGTTGATGTTACATTCTGTTTGTATAAATATAGCTAGTTCATGATTATTGCTACCTAGGCAACTGCTAATTTTGGTTTGGCAATTAACCATTTCTATGTCACAAAAATATCCCATGTTGAGTTACTGGGGAGTTAACATTAATTTTCTTCCTACTGAACATATCTGGAAGCTTTGGGTGCAATCATAATGGCAATTTTGGCAATGCAGCCCTAAACTAAAAGTGGCCAAAAATCATATACAGGCATTCCAGGTACCATGCTGGACTAACACGTTATGTAACGATACCTGCTAATTTCCACAAAACGTGCCAGATTCTGCAGTTTGTTCTAATTTCTGGGGAAGCGCTAGCTGATTGAACTGTCATTCCAAAACACCGGAAAATCAAGTCAGGAAGAAAAAAATAAAACTATCAAATACACTAACTATGGTAGAGAATCCAAAATATTTCCCAACGCAATGTTTGTGATTGGGCAAAAAAGCAGTATCATCAGTCTCCATCATGTTGCATTTCTGGACTCGCTGCGCTGGAGCCAGGAGGGAGGCCGCGTGGCGGGCACGGCCTGCGGAGCTGTCGACCCGTCCTCGTCGAGCTGTCAGAACTGCAAAAAGGGTCCCACGGTCTGGAACAAGAGGTGGCACCGACACTATTTTTACAGCGCGTTCATTGGTTTAAGGTAAGGCAGCAGAAAACAGGAAAAGCCAGTGTACTCCCCCCCCCCAAAAGAAAAAAAAAAAGAAAAAAGAAAAGAAAAAGCTTATTGCCAGAAAAATGAAGATACTTAAGAACCAGAAAGGTTAACATTTAAATTAAAATAGGGAAATGGGACAAAAGAAGTTACAAAAGCATTCCTGCAGACAAAAGTGACAGGAAAGTCCTCTACAAAGAAGATCTAAACAAATAAAAGAAGGCAAAGACACTTTTGACACCACCGACAGGAGGACAGAGGGTGGTAGCTCTGAAGCAGATGTTTGCTATACTTTTTTATTTTATCGTAGCGGCAAAGATGGATCATTTGAAGCTTGTAAAACCAGCTCCCAGCTGCAAGACCTGCTTCCAGGGAAACTGGTGGCAATGCTCCAAAGGATCAGCTCCTTCACAGAGATTTTGACACTGCTTGATGAAAGCAGCAAGAGGAAAATTGATTGAAAAACATAGAACAAGAGGTTTTGAACGCAACATCTGAAGCCAATCCTCCAGTCTCAGAATCAGGGTAAACACTGGGTTTTGCACTCTGTCACGACGTCCGTTACACTGGCCGTGGGGAGATGGTGCCACGGCTCAAAAGGCCACTCGGCCAGGTAGGGGGTCACGGAGACAGGACGCGCAGCCCCTCCGTGCACGTCGCCCATTGACTCTGCACCAGCCAGCGCACCACAGGTCCCACTGCGGGGCGGCAGACATGACCGCTGCTATATGCCACTGTGCCCTATGCTCTGACACTAAATAGGGGCCAATTTTGCATAAAGAGGGGCTTACATTTCGGTTAGTGGCAAAGGCTGCAGAAGCCCTCATTAGAAATGCTGCTGATTGAGCTATATGCTGAGCTGGAGATGACCCCAGAAGGACAATATAGAGGGCTAATTGACCTTTTACATGAGGGAACTCCCTAATTTCATTTAATATGGTGGCACAGCAACTCAGAGTCAGCTGGGGTTGTCATGTTAGATGATATTTTAACTATATTGCTGATTAAATGCAATGCAAAGGAGATGTCAGCCAGTAGAGACCCTAGATCTAGATCACCACTGGAATAGCAATCACTAAAGCTGACTTTGGGGATTGCTAAGACCTCATGGGCTAGAATAATGTCTGAACTTAGCCCATGAGCTATGTGAAAACCAAAAATTCTGACATGATGAATTTAGGCTGATAAAGCACTTACTAACGCTGATCGCTGTAACATGAAAAAAAATCAATAACTTGGAAAGAATTATAAAACAATAAAGATACTGGTTGCCAAGTGCTAAAATAAAAAGCCTGCATGGCTTATAACCTGTAAATTCATGATCAAATACTATTTCTGAACATCCCTCCATCTGAGCACACAGGTTGAAAACCCAACATACACCCTAATCCTTACGAAAAGATTTTTTTTCTTTCTGAAGTATCAAACAAAACCTATCTGCTGATTTTTCAAGCCTGAATTTAAGAAGAGCTCTTTGCTTGTTTATCTTTAATTTCTCAAGATTTTCTAACATTTCTAGCAAGCTTTGTAAAAAATGTACGAGATCCCTTCCATTAGTACTTCTTAGCACTTCTTACCTTCTTAGACACATTTTTGCTTGCTAAACACTGTGCAGAAAAGAGCCAGTTTGGGGAACTACTCCAGACTTTCCTGATATGTAATAAGCAAGAGTAGGCAGGAAAAAAAAAAAAAAAAGATAACAAAACATACTAGACAGTATTGCTAAGAGGAAGGAAGCTTTTGAGATTTGCTTTCTCCTTCTCTGGCTAATTCATTGCTTATAAACATTATGTTCCTCCCTAGCAAACCCTTCTTCTCAAAGAGTGCTGACTCCTTACCCTGCTCTCCCCTCTCTTCCCCTTTTGCTCCTCCTTCCATCTGCCCTGGTAAATTAGTTAATTCTGCATTAAGGACTATGAAGAGAACAATATTTGACAAACTGGCTTGACTGCTGCTAGCTGAGGTATCTTCTGCTGTCATTTGGCTCCGCTGCTGCCAACATTAAAGGTCAAAGAAAAGAGCAAATGTAGCTCCTTAGGGGCAATCGTGCTGGGGGACCCTGCTAGCACCTTTGACCATTAGCAATAGTTGAATTTGTTATAGTAGCTTTACAATGTTTAAAGGTTTCTGTTTCATCTGCGACTCAAGTCTCAAAATTGGATTGAGCATTTCCACAGTTTAGGTGAACTGTTCTGCGTTATCATTTTTTTTGTGTGTACGCAGGTACAAAGGTACAAGTTCACCAAAACTTTAATCACTAGTAAGTTTGGAATCCCAAATCACCCGTGCCCGCAAGATTGCACGACTGGCCACTGATACACTAGGCATTGCTATTTAAACACTAGGCACTGAGATTTAAACATAGAGATAGGCTTGTCATTATTACAGGATCTATCAAGAAATGAAAATTCTTGAAATTCAGAATCTGAGCCCATTAAATAAAATGGCAAATAAACCCCCAAATTTTAAACATGGCTATGTAAATTTAGGTAATCAACACTAGTTTATTTGCTGACGGAAGTGCAAAAAAGATGTGTAATAAATACTTTCAAGTCAAAAAATTTAGCCACATAATATTATGCACAAACATTTACAAACTAGTGCCTATTTTATGATCATCCCTTTACCTCACTTCAACAGACAGCAAAAGGAGACTAAAAGCCAAAATCATACAGCCATATCTCCATATAACATGATCCAGTTACGTCTTCTGTCTCTTCCCACCCCCTCTAGATTGCTATGCTGTATAAAAGTTAATATGCACAATAAACAGAAAATTTTCACTTAAGGCCTCAAAGTATTTAAGCTATTTTGGACTTAAAGTATCATAGTTTACTAATAGCAAATGTTTCTCTTCCTATTTACACGTCTCATTTTGTATTTAAGATATAATCTTTTCACTCAATTTTCTATGAAAGCAGCAGTAGGACATATTTTTCCATTTTTCTGACATTTCCAGTGTGTACCCTTTCCTACATCAATATTCTGGCTATCTCTTTTCATACAGTCTTCTCTTTTGCAATGCTTGCCAATTTTATTTTATTTTTTTAATCTAGTTCTTGCCAATCTATTACAAACTTTCTCAGAAGTTACATTTGGCACAGGATTTTTTTTTTTTTTTTTTTTTGCTATAATCTTAAACTTTCATATCTTTCCCATCTGTTTTATGTGACAGTAATGAGAGTCCTAAAATGAGACTCTATTTTTGCAGTGTTCCAAAAATACCTTCTGGGCTGTATATTGTTTAGTAATAATCTTTGCACAGTGCCATTAATCTCTAAGGGCCAGATGCTGATAGTTGGCTTTAGCGCCCTTAATTTCCATTAGAGTCAGAAAGACTTGAGGATACTTATCTTTTTGCAGGAAGTGATCAGTGCTTGGCAGAAGCAGACACTAATTGGCCTATGGGGAGAAACATAAATGCGCAGATATGTGTAAATGTGCTTGTTTTTGTTTGAGACTAACTACAGATTAACCTCATGGTTAAACAGCAGTTGTTATTTCTTCTGAACTCTCATAGTCCTGCACTCAGAAGCTGCAGTAGAAGACTGAAAGCTTATCTCACTTCAATTTTCTTCACTGACAACTTTTTTTTTTTCAGTAATAAAAATAAAACGTGTTCTCTAAAAGAATGAAAATGAGCAAATGTATCTCTCAGCTTGAAAGCATGAATGGTGAATACAGCACAAAATAACATTACCAAATCTTCCACATCTAAGCTGCAGTTGAGACAATTTATTCATTTGACTAGGTTCTGTTAAACCAAAAGCAGAAAATCTGTAGAGATTTCTAACCCATTCCTAACAAGGAAACCTAAAGTACACGTTCTACAGCCTAGAACCACCTCTAGATGTTGGTAACCTGAATGCCATGGAAAAATAATAGATTCAATTTACACAGAAATGTATTTCATAATACTAATGAACTGACACATTTATTGGTAATTACATAAATTATATAAACAAAAAAGTCTCCTCCTTTTTTATTATTATTATTTTAAATAAACTGTTTAAAGCAAACTTCCTTCAGTAAGGTAGGAGTTTGGCTAAAGGAGTTACCGCAGCAGGAATTACAGATCTTAGATCTTCATGAGTCTCAGGTATTTTATTGTGGCAATGCTTCCACTATCACCCTTTTAAAGGGGAAGAATCCAACTGAGATCAAATAGTATAGTTCAGTTCAGCAAGGTATTACCTCTAAAAAGAAGTCCAAGATCATAAAGGCTGATACAGATGAGACATTGAGTCATACAGGACTGAGGATACAGAAGGACTGGATAACTCTATATTCCAAGGTACTACATCCATAGAGGCATGACATAGGATAATTTCTCCAGATTTTTCATCTAAAAATTGAACATTTGTGATACCCTCTCCTTCAGTGGTGATGAGGTAATATTTGCCTCTAGAAAAACAGTGGAACAAATGAAAAAAATCCAACAAATATATAGAGTTGATCAGAAATAGGCTTATTTCTGCTAGAGATACCAGAGTTCCCATTATTTAGTGGAATTACAGGTACCATCCCTGTCATACTAGACTGTCTTAGTCCTCCTTTTACATCATCAGTAAAAAATTTTTTTTTTTTTTTTTTGTACAACCTTGCTGGAAGTAGTGAGAATAGAGATCTTCTTCGATTGGGCAGTCTGTGCGACTGCGGATTATATGAGAAGACAATCCTTATTTGAATCTTAGGATGTCTGCGGAATACCTTCACATTTACAGTCATGGCATTGCGTTTTTACATATAGACATTGAGTATTGCATATGACAATTGCTAATGGTAAAATTAGTCTTATTTAAATTGAGATCTCTAAAATGTTGGTGTTTAGCCTAAGTTAGTCATCTTGGCTACATCTCTACTAGAAAATTAAACAGAACTAGGAACTTTTCCTGGGTGCTACAAGTCACCTCTCTATACCAGTACATATTAAAGCTCCCTAGCAAGTTTTTGACCTACACCAACTAACTGTCCCAGATTATTCCTGGGCATGGTTTGGTAGCTAGTACAGGCTCAACCCCATTGCCAACTGGCAATTTAGATGCATCTGCACCACTCTGGGGTGAAGAAGAACTAACAGTGTGGATGCACTGTGTGCGGATGTTCCATGCCAAAGATCCATCTTGAGCTGATCTTTACTTGTGTATATCCTCAGCTCTTCTAAAACCAAGGAAAAGAGATAGGCACCTCCAGAGGACAATTTTTCCACCTGTCTTAGGTATTTATTTAAGGTATAAGTATCCTTTTGGAGATACCCCTTTCTTCTCTATCTCCACTGACTGCAGAAGGAGTTAGATGCTTATCTTTTAGACAACCTGCATTAAGACAAATCTCGCTTTAAAAAAATAAGCACAAACACAAAATTCCATGGAGACTACCCAGACAGACGCTCTCTCTGTGTTCTTACTGAAATAACTGGGACAGGCTTGGAAGAGACATGGCTGGGTATTATTATTGTTAATATTATATCTATTGTAACTATTATTTCTTATTTCTCCTACAGCATTTCCTGAATCCAGGTGGAGTTGGTGCACCATTGTGCCATGTATTGTGCAAACACAGCATAGGACTAAAGAGAAATACTGATGGGGAAGTGAAGCCTCAGCCCTAAGCTCTCAGAGCTCCTAGAATATGTAGACTGAGAACTAGCTAGATGCTCAAACTCTAGACACTCAAACTCAAGTAACAGCCAGGAGAAATTGGCTCTTTCAGACTTGGAGGTGTTTGGTGCTCACTGAAAGGGATTTTTGATTTCCTGAAATATTCCTTGTGAATTGGGGCTTATCTTCTACCATCCCAGAAAACGTTTTGTGAGCTTAATGAAACTGGTCCTCGTAAAGAGAGCAATATACACCTCATTTTTTATTCTCTGCTCTTTTTTCCTTCCATCACAGCTTCCTTCCCACTTCCTCCCTCCACAGAAGAATTCCTCAATAAGAAGAGGACTCCTCCGTATTCACTGCCTGGAAAAAGCAGCCTGAGCTTCACAGTGGGCAAAACGAGACAAGAGGACATTGCTGTGGGCCTGGCCTATGTCACTCCAACAGAAGGTGTGGATCCTACTAGAAGAGAGTCGTGGGGATGTAATAATTCACCAAGGCAGAAGATCCATTTCTTCCCTGGCCATAAGGGAGTTTATAGACAGAATAAGCTGGCAGCCATCTTCAGGGAGGATATCGAGGAACAGCCAAGCCTAGAGGGGATGCTGCTCCTCTATTATCTCACAGTTTGTTGCCTTCGTTAATGAAGCTAAACCCCTAGAAAGGGATGAACTAGGCATTTGCTAAATGGGAACTGTATTCTTAGAGTGAGCATTGACATTCCTAGCAACGTGCCAGATCGGGTGTAAAAGTCCTGCAGAAATGAATTGGGAAAAGGCAGTCAGAAAAGGAAGACAGGTGACAACTGCAGTACACAACGGCAGAACAGCTTTCTAAAGGGACTGAGCTTCCTCTGCTTTGCGCTGTTTCTGAAAGAAATATAAAATTAACCATGGCAAGGCTTACTTGTTAATGTTAAACTCTTGCAATGGATTAAAATAATAGAGATTAGATCAAAGTGGGAAATACTGAATACACACATGGAAATGGAACATAGTTTAGACCTCCATGCAGCCTACATCCTATTTATGGATGAAATCTGATCAATTTATATTTCATTTGCTGATCCAGTCATTGACTGCCAATAGCCCTATTTTGTTTTGTTTTGCTTTCTTACTATTCTACATTATCAGCTTTCCCATGCTAGAGACTGAATAGCAGCTCTTAAAAAATACAGTGTCTTGAATTACTTTGCCACTAGATGGCAACTGCTTAACTGTCTGACAGTACTGCAGAAATAGGTAATGCATTAACTGGTTACCTTCTCCAGACAGACTGCTCTGGTATGGTTTCATAATATTACTTCTTTATAGCTATTAAAAATTAGCTATTGTTCAATTTGTGAAAGAACTTTAACAAGACATGTTAAAATAGAATACTCAGTTTAAAAGTAGAGAGGTAGAAAATCACTTATTAGACAAAAAAAACAGCCTCAAATCCCAGCACTGGTCTAGGGGCTGCAGTCAATACACTAACACAATTTCGTACTCTTATTTTATTCCCTCTACTTTGTTCCATAAAGGAAGTAAATATAGAGCAGTTATTCACAGTATCTCATGCATTGCAAGAAAGGCCAGCATCTCACAATAAAACTGACAATCTCAAAATGTTTCAATTCTCAATTATTTCCCTTTTTGCTTGAAATTATTCACTGAATTCAGGTGGAACTTAGGTGCAGGACACATTCAAATATTTTCTGAAATTTCTTTCAGTAAAAAAATGTTTTTCATAATAAACACTTTTATACAGTTCATGCAACACTTCAATGAAAGAAAAACATCACCTAGTCGGAAAGCCAGGAGATCCCGGCTGAGACCTCCTCCACGTGTTCTCTCTTTGTTAAAAAGAAAGCTCTGCTAGATAACACAGACTGCTTCTACTTTTTTCACAGACGTATTACTTGGAATATCTCTGCTGATATTATTTGTCTTAAAATGGTATGTTTGGATCAGCTATATTATTTTCAGACAAATAATAACACTTAGAGTGATCTATAATCTTTCTTTCTGTGGAGTCCTAATTCATTAGGAAGAACTGGAAAAGATATCCTTTTTTATGGATGAGTTGCCAAGGTTTAATAGAGTTTTTCTTTTTCTTTTTTTTTCTTTTCCTATAGAAGATATAATATCTGGCACTTGTCTAACTGGTGCTGATTGCATGTTGAAAAGCTTTCTCAGAATTAGCTTTCACACTAATGTTGGGGACATATTTCTAAAAGACACAAAGTCCATACAAGAAAATTTACCTCTGATAATGACCTCAATTAAGTAGCGGCAATGCATCCTCAAAAGATCCCCTGGCTCCCCTGAGGCAAGAAGCAGCTAAAACCTTTAGCAACTCTATTAGATTTGTTTCTCGATGCTTACAGTAGACTCTCATCCTCCCGTAGAAGGAGGAAAAATATTTCTTCTTTACATTCCCTGTTCTCTGGGGAAAAGCAGAAAACATGAAGCCTTATCTCTTCCCACAGACCTGTTTTAACCACCTACCTGTTCCTGTCTCGGCGGCTCCGTGTCAGCTGGCCAGCCCACCCATGGCTGCTCTCACTCTCCTTCCACATCTCCCCAACCTTTGCCTGGCTGACGTCTCTTATCCACATTCCCCTACGGTGCATGAGGAGGTGACTCTCAGACAGCCTGGGAGCCTCCTGAAGCGTGGTGAGAAACCTGCAGTGGTGGGGACTCCACTTTGCCATATTCCAGAAGATATTTTTGACTGCATACTTGTTAATTAGTGGCCTCTCTGAGAGTTTAGCTGCAATTTTCTTATGTTGCAAGGAGGCTTTGCCATTCAAAGCTGTTTGAGATTCACGGGAATTGTGCAGCTACTTTTCTCCATTTTTAAAAACTTCATTTCTACTGTGAAACTCTTCTTTGCAAGAAGAAATGAAGTTTTTGAACACTGGTACTGAGAGCCTAAACTTTTACTAATGTTTTGGTCTCCTCTGAACGATAGTTAAGCTGGCTTCTGAAGAATTATTTTTTCTTAAAATGGTATTAAAAGTGCCTATCAAAGAAACAGCTGCTGGCATTGATAAATGTCTCAACTCCCAGGTAGCAGCATCTCTCTTGAAAGAACAAGAAGCTTAGGTAAATTTATGACAAAGGTTATGCAAAATAATTGTCTGTGATAGCAGGGCATCAAAATCAGTGATCCTGTCTTCTACTGTTCTTTCATCAGAAAATGCTAGAGAAATGTCACCCTTTAGAAGAACATCAGTTTGAAGTGGTGGCATGCAATTTTATCTGTCCTGTGCACCGCAATGGAAGAAGGCATCCGTGAAATACAAGCAACTAGTGGACACATTTCAACTCTTTTAGAAAGAGATGTGCAAGGTGCCTGTGACGATTACACATGGAGATGGTATAACCACATTCTTTCCTGATACGCAGTGAGAGATGTGGCGTAGACCATTCAGACGGAAAACAAAACAACAAGACAAATGCTCAATCAGAAAAAAAATCCACCAAAACAAAGCAAGCCAAAATCAGGACAAAACACAAATCACAGCAATGGAGGAAAGGGCACCAAACCTCAGAGTACATTCTGAAACAATCAAGATATCCCAACTTCACAAACAGCTTGAGGCTGAGACAAGCATCCAGCCTCAATAGTCACTAGAGAAACTGAAAAGAGCAATGAAGTCTTACAGCATCATCAAAATGGGAATTCCTGAGGTTCAGTGAATAAAAAGGCACCAGTGGCTGAGATAATTGCCACTTTAACTTCATTTAAATATTTCAGAACTCTGAGTTGATGCACTTTTGGCTGGAGTTTCAAAAGTTTCCTAATTTGAATTGACATTTCTTGCACCTCCAATAGCATTTACATGACTAATAACTTGGCCAAAGTGACAAGTTAGCTGCTTCTGAGTCATAAAATGCACACAGTTGAAAATGGAAAATAAACAGCCAAACTGAGACAACTTTGGAAACATAAGCTTCTTTCACCAAATAGATACAAGACTGTGTTTCATGCACAATGGTCATGTTCAGTAATAAAAAAAGAGCTATATTCAGTTGTTTATACTGGCTTCATCTGTGATTATTCAGTTAAAGGCAACCCCATTAGGACTACCACAATCTGTTTTGTTTTCTGGGCTATCTTTAGACCTTAAGTAAAATGTTTAAAAATGATGAAATGGCTTAGGCGCTTAAGACTGGTTGTCAAAACTCAGGTTATGGTTAAATGGCAGATTGCAGCTTAAGCGTGGTAACTCGGAAACCAAAAGCCATCTGACAGCATGAAGCTCCGTGTGGGTTTGTTTGCCTTGTCAAGAGAGTGGTAAGCAGGGGCTGGAATCCCACCGGCTGCGATATTTCTAGGAATGTCAGCTCGGATTTTTGTTTCCTTTCGTCGCCACCTCCCCAGCAGGGAGGGTCAAAGAAACAACACAGAGTAGAGAGTTATGGAGAGAATATTAAGCTATCAGTAATTCTGCCAAAGTGGGAAATGGGTAGTAAAAATTGAATCTACAAGCCTGCATCTCTACTGGCGAATTATTACCGAGGAACAGCGTACTACAGTTGCCAGCCCTGATAGGTAACTTCGTTGCCACTTCTAGATATCCTACCATTTTCTCCTATATCTCAGACTGGTAAGCAGGGATAGGTAAGAGTTTAAGGTCAAATTTTAGGTCAAGCTTTGGCCCAAGAAACAGACACAAGCTAAAAGATTTTGTCTTAAATGCTTGCAAAGTAAGCTATTTGCATTTTTTTTTTCATTTTGAATTTTATATATTTCAATTGCAAAACTAAAAGGTAACCCAAAACTTAAAAGGTTTGATAAGTTTCAGATCACATCCATCTTTTTATTCAACTTAAATCAGCATTTACTATGTTTTCATTGGCCAGCAAAACTGAAAAGTCAGTCATTCATACTGCCCTACATGAAAACCTGTGATCTCAGATGGAACTAGAGAAAGAACGACAATAAGCAATCAACACATTGCAAGAAGACTTTGTAAAAGCTCTGACAAATGTACCATGTAACCCACAGCTCGAGTTTTCATTTCATTGCTGCAATAATCATTGTGTTTGTTTTCCTTCTAGTAAGTTAATCTTATATTATTGAAAAACTTTGATTTGATTATATTCAGAGATAAATATTTCTCTTTCCTTTGCTGTCATTTCCAAAACAAAAGAATGAACAGAAGATTAGAGGAGAAAAAGAAGAATGTTCTCTACTTCTGCAGTAAGTATCCAGCAATTTTACTTCAGTCATTACTATGAAAATTAAACAACTATTAAGAGGCAGCCTGTAACATCTGAAGAGTAGAGGGCTATGAGACGCAAACAGCAGCAGTTCGTAAAGAAGACACGACCCCACGTCGCCTGCTGCTGTCAAGGCATCGCGATCAGTCATTTGCTCCCTGGAAAAGGATCAGCAGCAAGAGGCCCTGATTTCTCTGAGATCACTTGCACTTGTTGAGGACAGACCCTTTTCTGTTCCTATGATGAAGCTTTTGACAATATGGAAATTATTTCGGTGGGGAAAAAAAATGCACTGCAGATTTAGTAAGTACTTAGCCTGCTCTAATGAGGATCCAGACCATTTTGCAAAAATCACTGGTGCCTGAAGACTGTCTTGAGGCCTTACTTCCACTAGGCACACAGCTAGTGCTACCTTTTGCCTTTGTTCCCCACATCTAGTGTTTTCTTCATCCTTTTTTTGTCTAGCCAAAACACTGGGTGTCATGCAAAACCATTTTGGACAGGTCTTTGTCACATCTACTCTAACATCCTCAGGACCAAAGAGCAGCCAGCTCACCCCTCCAGCGCTGCCGCCCAGTCCTTCAGCCTCCTGCAGAATACCAGATCCAGTCCAAGCTCTGGAAGTTAATTTTTGATTCGTCTCCTTTGGCAGAAGGACTGAAAGCCTTCCCTGAGCAGAGCTCTGACTCAGGCAGCTTCAAAGGGGAAACTCTGAACGTGAGATCGGGGTTTGTGGCGGTGGTGGTGGTTACACGTTCAGAGGAAACCTGAGCGGTGAGAGGTCCCGCTCGTTTCAGGGAGCTTCCGTGCAGGAACCATCATAAACAGCAGTAAAAGCACAAGGGAAAACAGAGGAAGATGAGCAGAAGAAGGGAAGAAAAATATGAACAGAAATATTAAATAATTAAATTAAGTAAAACCTTGAACCACCTAAAGGGAAATGAGAAACCAAGCTTAGATAACAGACTCTCTGTGATATGAGTATCGTGTGTTGGGGGGAAAGATACGGTAATACATGTATCCAGCAACCGTTCATGCTGAGCACCCATCCCTCTTCCCCGCTGGAAGGGGTCTCCCTCTGCTGCCCACTGGTACAACTGTCTTATGCTGCTGCAATAAGCAGCCTGGGACTTTTCTGCACAGCCTCTGGCCAGGGTACGGGTCATTTTTAAAGGAGGGAAAATTTCTATTTTATTGGAAAGTCATGATACTGATATAGAGTTTTTTCTTTTTTCTCTCTTTTTTTTAATGAGGAAATATTGTTTTCCTCCTTGCAACATTTATTGCTACTGATTAGCGCTTTTCAGTGTATTTCCCGTTTATTCCTCTGCTCTTTTATCACCTTCCCTCTGCCTCTCCTCCCACATTTACTTCCTTCTAATTCCAGCCCTTTAAGCTCAGCTAGAATATTGCCAGGATCTCCTGGAGTTGCGTTATCTCCAATACAGACCTATTGCCTAGTTTTAGTATCTCCATAATGAACTTGAATTATATCTTCTGTGGACTATAAAAGGGACATTTAACCATGCTCTCATGTAGCCCTGTTACGTTGGGATTAAGCTGAGGATAGCTGTAACATTTGGATTTAGTAAATTCATGGGGAGCTTCATGAGAAGTTATATTGCGAAGGGAGCATCCCAACATTTAATCAAAATAAATTTTTTCATTTCATACCTAATGTAAAGATAAGAGGCAATGTGCCTGGTTTGGGGAGAAGGGTAATGAGGTAAAACTAGATTGGTCTTGAGTTCGGTCTTACTAAGTCCCATTGTTAATTATACCTGGAAGTGGCATTTAAGGCGCACAAACTAAACTAATCTTTAGAAGCTGCTATAAATATTCACAGTCAAAGATAAAGCAAAAGAGGCCTGAAGAAACTAGAAATTAAATTAAATTCAGTTTAGAAATATCGGGAAAAAAATGCACTCAATGGAGGAAAAAATCTGAAGCCCAGGCTTAATTTTTAATAAGCAACTTAATAAGCTTCTGATAATGAAATAAACTAGACCAGAGTATTCTGTGTGCAACAATGACAGTTCAAACTGGCTAATTTTGCATATTTTAGACAATACAACCATCAGAAGCACTAAAGGGCGACTGAGCGTTCTTCCAGCTTTTTGCAGACAATCCCTTAAGTAGACTTTGGTATTAAAAAAAAAAAACAAACAAGAAAATCAAAAAACAACAAAAAACTCAGCTTAATCTGATTTAAAAGCAAGCAAATAAAAAAGCGGATGAGAAGGAAAATAGATTTCAGAAGTTTTCTCCAGCCTATTTGTTAATCCCGCGGTGGTTCAGCCGTAACGCGACGGTTCGCAGCCGGGTTTGCCGTACCTCCTCCTCCCACTCACCCCCACGGAATAGCTCCCGTTCGGCACCTTTTGGCATCCGGATCGCTTCGGTTGCAGGCTGATCGCCCCCCTCTGCTGCAAACCTCCCATTTCAACTCTTATCTCTCGCCGCTACAACCGTATATAATATTGCTACCGAGTACCACGCAGCACTATATACAGATTAATGCTGTGGTCCTTCTGGGCTAATAAATAGTGTTTCCCGGCAAGCGCACTCTCTTCATCCTTTGGCTGCACATACAAGCACTCAGCTTTCCCTGCATGCCATGGAATTTGTGCTCACAACTTTGCTATGAAATGAAGCAGAAGGAGAGACGCCGGGTTGAAGTGAAGGAAGTCGTATCCACATCTACTTTTTTTTTTTTTTTGCTAATAGAAAAGAAAAAATACTTGTCTCATTAATTAGCATGAGAGTATAATAGTGGTTTTTTTTTTTTTTTTTTTTTGGTAGGTAGATTCTTCATGTGGCATTTAGAAATTTAGGCTCTAGCAAACACAACAGTGGAGGGATATATAAGCAGTTAATTGATACATGTGTATGATAAAGTTTCTCCCAGTATCTAACTGGAACAAAAGTATAGCTCCTCCAACAGGTTTAGGTCCAATGGTATCATTTTTATACAGCTACCATCTAAACAAATAATCTGTATGTGATCCTTACTGGATAGATTTCACAAGTTCACCACTAAATTAACTCTAAAATTAGTCTACAGTGGCTCCAATAAATACCTGAGATCTGATCTCCTCATGTTTAATAAAGCAACTATTCTCACACACAACATTACTCTCATAGCACTAAGACTATGATGTCATGTAAATGCCTCACTTACTAGCACACAGACTATGCAAAGGGACTTCTCACCCAAAGTTAAGATCTGCCAGTAAAGTTCGGCAAGATCCTGTATGGCCATTTTTGCATGCTGGAATTCCATTTCCACATTTCTCCTCCACCTTCCCAGACAGCGCTTCTGGTTTCTGTTTCAATTTCAAGTCTGCTACAAATTTAAAATACAGGTTAATGCCTTTGACACATTTTAAGAAATATGACTCATCAATATAAAAGTTTGTAGACTCATAGTAACACTCATTATACCAACCACACAGCGAGTAAATCTTAATAAGTTAAAACAAAAGAACTTAAATATATTGTTGGTCAAAATTTTCCCACTGATTCTCTGTGCACACTGAACATTTATTTATTTCCTAATTTGCTCCTAATTTTTTTATGACAGCTATTACAGTACCGACAATTTTTGAGCATGTGCAATGAATACTAGGGAATGCTACAGCACATAAAACCTCTGGCGACAGCTTGAGGACCTTTCCAGCCATATCTCTCTCTACTCTTTTACCAAAGCTGATTTCTCGGTGAGCACTCTGCAAAAAGTTCAGCTCTGAAGGGTGCTGTGTTCATCAGCCAGAGCTCCTGCTCTGGGCCCTGGTGAGACCTCAGCTGCTCTTGAAGAACCTGCACACCTGGAGGTGGCAGCTCCCCATAAGTCAGGGCAAGAACCACTCACGCTGCATGTCGTAGCCTGGTGATCAGAGCGAGGGGATGCACGGACACGACTTTGAGCACTTTGAAACACTAGCACTTCTTTTAGTGGTTTTGGTTCTCACAGAGCTAATCCTACACTTATTTAAAGCAAAAGCTTTCTAATGGGGGATGCTGGTGCTTCTGTCACATTTCTAACATGGGGATGTGTCACTTGTCTCACACGCGCAGCATGAATATGATTTCCACGGTGCACTTTCATGCCCCATTTTACACTATTTCTGAAATTAGCACACAGAGCTACTACTGGTGACACTTTTTAAAACCTAATGCGTTTTTAATTGTACTAAGAATTTCATGCAGAGCAAAATTCCCCAACCATTGCTGTCATGGGGTCCTTAGTAAAGAAAGCAGTAGTTTTAATTATATATGGTATTGCTGTTCAATACTTGCCTTTCTGCAGCTTTTTCAGAAAAAAAGTACAAACCACATTTGTATTAATGCTTTTTTCCCTCTCATTTGCAGTGTGCTGATTCAGAAGGACAATGTTTTACTAGCTTCCTCTTGGAAAGTATTTTGAGCAATTGAACCACAATTCTATTTTTTAAAAAAAATTTTGTTTATTTATTCCAAATTATATTAAATCTGGGAAAAATACTTTTTTTTTAATGTTGATGCAATACTTGTAGGTAAGACTATTTAAGTGAGGCAATATTTAAGAACCCTTTCCTCAGGAAAAATCAAGAATAGCATACCTTAATTCATTTTACACTCATTAGACTTTTGTATGGGATAAAGAAAACACAGAAAAAAGAAAGATAAGTGACACTCATAGAAACAGAATATGTATGTTCTATAAATACCTTGCTATTCTTTCTGAACCATGTAGTCTCTTGGCCACATCATTAATTTTTTCACAACTCCAAAAATAAAGATGCCCACTGTGGCTTTCATTTGCATTGCCTTGTAAAATACACGTTGTGTCATGATAGCTCTGCACCATCATGTGACATCCATTTACTTTTGCATCCAGCATTTGTAATTTAGCTTTGCCCTCTATTACCCATGTTAAGAGCAGGAGGCAGTGCTACCTGGCTAAATCTTTAATGCAGTAATTGGAAATTTATCATGGGATAACTGCAATTCTGTCCAATCACTTCTATATTTGATCCCTGGTATAGGCACTAGTTAAAGAACATCCTCACTTGAATTTGTAATTTCATATGCATTTCTTGTACACAGCTCTGCAAGAATACCATATGTGACTAGTTACCACATCATTCACCCAAAGTATATACTAACCATAGCAACATAGGCATCAGATGTTGCATAAGCAACCCAACAAGGACTGTATTTTTAAATCTGCACACATAACAGTTTCCAAGCCAAATGCCTACACATTTGCTTGAAAATGTAGCTCCTGAAAAAAATATGTGTTTTAAAACCACAATTAGCAATTGGGTTTGGACATTTTGGACAAAATGTTCAACCTTCAGTTACTAAAATTAAATGCCTCAATTCATATTTAAGTAATCAAGTAAGTTACCAGTTACTACAGAGGCCTAGTTTTATTGAGTGTTGAGTACTGGGAGCATCTTTCCTGTTAACTCCAAGGGGTCAGGCTCCCTGAAATCCTGTGCTTGTACATACTAAACCCAGATAGCCCCGTAGCGCAGCAGCCAGGCATGGAGCGCTGGGCCTGCCTGGTGAAAATTGCATTTTGATTTCCGTCTGGGTGCATTTACGATGCCAAAACGGAATAAACAGGCAGTACCGACCCGTGACAACGCCCTAGGCAAAGGCAAGAGTGTTCCTTACTGTCCCAGCGCCGCGCTGAGGATTGCCCCGGCCACGACGTAGCTGCGAGATGCTCCCGGCACCCCAGCTTGCTGCTTCCTGCTTCGCTTGTGCGCGGCACCAACCCTGCCTAAGGAGAGCTGGCAATTAATCACGGCACAAGCACCGCGCCGCGGTCGTCTGGGGGTGCCGGGGAGGCAAACGGTGTCACCGCGGCGTCCTCGGGCGCAAGGCAGGCGCGGAGGACCGCACCGCTCCGCGCGCGCGCTGCTCGCGACCCGCTCCCGCTTCGCTTCCCCTCGCCCTGTCTAGGCAGGGGCAGACGGGAGAGTCAAATTCACTCGCTTTTCTGCTCAGCACCTCGTCAAAGCCAAAAGCCTGGCCCCGCGCCCCCGGGCAGCCGTGGGCGCCATTCTTGGATTTCTATAAGCTAATTGAGCTTAGAATTGAACTAGCGTGGCACATCGCTTTTAACCAAAGGGCTCAGCTGTTTAGAGATACTCAGCTGTGAGTAATGCCTTCAGCGTTCGCAAAGGATGAAGTGCTGAGCTGCCCGGCCTGTTAATGCGCTATGGCGAGTGCTCTCAAGTTGGCCAGCTCCAGGCCTTAAGGGAGTAACTCCATAAAAGCATGATGCTGTAAGAAAGAGATGCCATTTCTCTAGAAAGCCTTCTGGTTTTGATTGCCAGGAAAAGCTGCGTTTTGACCTGGAAACCCACTTCTCACAGGAAGCTGCCTAAAGCCAGCAAAGGGGTCAGCATGGTGCAGGCTAGAAAAATGAACCGAGAAAGATCTGAAAACGCGGAGAAGCTGAATCAACCCATATCTGCTGCAGCAAACGAGAGAGAGGCTAGAGGGAGTCCACGCTCCATCGCTTAGGAAATGGAGCGCCTGACACAGCTTGGAAACAATCTCTGATGTCCTAGGAGGTGCATGGAGATAATAAAGTATGACCATGAGGAAGGCCTGGCAGACACTTCACAGGCCACCATGGACTAGAAGAGATGAGAAAGGAAGTTCTCCTCAGAGCTAGAGATCCCTTTCTAAAAAAGCTATGGTTTGGAAAAAAAAGACCTTCAATGAATCCAAACAGAGAGCAGAGTGATACAGGAGAGGTAAATAGTGTGGAAAATAGGAGGGGGAGCAATGAATATGAGATTTCTTTATGAGAATTTAGTTTGGCATTATAACCCTAGCAGTTATATCTGCATCAACATTAAGGATTACTGCTGCTTGCCTTGACCATAATGACCTATCTTACATTTTATATTGCTACCCATCAAGTCGTATCAGAGCTGCTGTCACATACCACTGATAGCAGTTTTAATGCTCATGATGGATTTTATGGAGTGGCTGGCACATCTCCATTTCAGCGATAAGAAATCTGCTTGGGGGAGGTTTTCTCATTTGGGTATTTCGCATTTGCTTATTTTCCCACTTCTTGTTGTTGGCTAAAACAGAGAATCAGTGTCATGTCATTCTTTTAGTGGAGGATTTCTTGCAAGGAGAAACACTCTGGAGGATTTCCTAATGTTGATCAGACTCTGGGTTTTCCTGCATGTGCCTTTTCTTCTCCTCCTAACTGGATCACATAACTAAGAACTGCCTGTGCACAGATCGCATGTGCTATGTTCTCGTGTTTGCAATCTGCGTTGTCTCAAAGAAGTGTAGCTGTCACAGTCGTTCATCTATCAGCACCTCCTCTTTGATACACCTAAAGACTGCTTCATTATTATTTTGAAAACCAGGACAAAAGCCTTACACTGGCATCAGAAACTAACTGGAAGGAATGCTTTGCGTTTCTTACCTGTCCGGGGGTTAAAGAAGGTGACTTTAAAATACAGTTGTACCAGAACAGCAGAGAAAGAAAAACTGGGCCAGCTCCAGATTTGCGCCCATCTAGGCAGCTGCACAGGACAACATAGGGCCAAAAGGCAGCAAAATAACCATGACTCCAATATTTTTTTTGACCATGCCAAAGCTCTGGTAGGCCAGGCTGGCAAATAATGCTGCTGCAAAGAGAAAAATATAGCATATTTGGGCCACAGCTTCTGCTGAATTTGGCTAAGAGAGGAATAGGAGTGGAAAGTTGAGGTCTTGCAACTTTTTTCCCTGTCTCTGTTTCAGCCCTGCTGACTCTCCCTGGGCCAGAAGCAGTGACATCTCAATTCTTAAGCCAGAAGGAGAAAAAGTTCAGCCTTGCCTATGATACTGAGATGCTTTTAGTGGCATTTACAGCAATCAAAGATGTGAGATGGGCAATTTGCACGTTTATTCTGTCAGAGGGTGTTTTACACAGACAAGGACCAGCAGATCTTGCTTTGCTCTTGCATGCCTGATCCAAGCCAGCTCTGGTCCAGGAGCTCCACAGCTGCAAACAGCTGTAACAACCTGTTTCTCAGTGAACACAGACACTGGGAAAAGAGCTGATCCATGACCATGTGCCTGGCAGCATACAATTCAGTTCATGTCTGGGTGCATCTCCCATGCAGCCGAGCCCCTAGAACCCACCATGTGAATGTGGGTTTTAACAGAGGGGAATATATATAACCTGAGCTGCTCAAATTCTAGCAATATTCAACTGAGTAGCAGAAGTGGAACAACTTTATTTTCCTTGGAACACTTTCTATTCTGCACATCTTGGGTATGTTCCTACCCATTGTTTCTGGCCGTAAGATTAACTTTGAATCTTTTGGAACAGACATTTCCATACAACACCTACCATACTGGGATTCGTGGGACCTAATGTATTACAATAGATGCCAAACAATAGTTTAGTTGATTAATGGGAATATTATGGGCGATTTCTCATGAAGTATTTCACATGATTATTTGCAAAGCTCCATTTACTGCTTGGTATACTTGACCTAAATTCTGTAACACTTCAGCACAGGAGGCAGGAGACTGTGTTGGTTTCAGATAAATTATGGCAATGTGTTCTCTTTCTTTAAATATAAATTTTACAGGAAGTAAAGTAGCTCCATCTTATTTAATTTAAATCTGTTTTAGTTTACTATACAGTGTTTATGTTTACAAAGGATGCAGATTTTTTTTCAAACAGAAAAAACAGGTAAAACAGACCAGAACAGGGCAGGAGAAAGGTCCCTTGGATTATGAACCTGAAGGACTAGAAAACTGTTCCCAGGGGACAGTGGAGTGAAGAGTCAGCAGGAGCTCAGTTCCTCCAGGTTAGGGTAGTCTGTACAGTTAGCAATTTCTGTCTGCAAATATTTATTGAAGCCAAATGCACTAGCTACCTTTAACCACTAGCAGTAACTTCCTATCTTCCGAGGTGGGAAAATGAGGAGAAGCATTTGTTTTCCCTAAATTCTGGAGGTCACATGAGTCAAAAAGGCTTGAACAAAAACAAAAACCCAAAAGTCTGAGAAACTAAGGGATTTGATCATACTCTCTGTTACATCATCTAATATGACATGTCCTGTGATACTGCTTCTGATCACTGATGACACAAGTGAAATCAATAGCTAACAGAATATGCTTCAAGTATGACATTTTCATTGAACCAGGCTGATGTTTTTTGGAAACATAAGCATTGTCATAAGCACCCAGTAGTTGTATATTCATGAATATCAAAGCATAGGACGGTATTCAACACTGGAATGTAACCAAAATGTGACCCATGTCCTTTGCAATCAGTAAACTAAAAGGTATTTGTATTTTTAAGACCACATTGTAATACTCTATCTTAAAGTTCATAAGAATTCTGCTCATAAACAGCCTGATCCTTCCACAAATTCTTACTGACCAGTCGGACACTCAGACTTCGGTCAGCCAGACCATCCGCTTCAGCAGCTGGAGAACGAAGAGCACTCCCTGCAGATGTGTTATGATACTGACTCTTCAGAGTGTGTCATTCTTATGGAAGTGCCAGACGATCTTTGAATGAAAAAGTAATGGCCCAGGAACCAAAAAGGATTCAACACGAACACTACTAAAATCTTTTATCAGGAAAGCACCCTATGTGTTTTAGGGCTGAGATGTGCATGCCTCTATTTGGGTTTCTCCTCAAATGGCAGTCATGTCCTAAGTGTCCTTAATGGAGAGCAGGTATTTCCATGTAAGCTTACTTTTGTGTATGTTGTGGACTGTGTAGAATTCCTTAAGAATACCATACTAGCCAGCCCATCATTCTTTCATACAGATTTGTGTGAGATACAGCACATGCACATGCATTAATGTTGCACTAATTATAAAATAACCTTGTTTTTTAAGTAGAAGGCCAAAGCATAAGCAGAAAAAATGTTCTTTTTTTTAAAAAAATAATAAAAATAATTTAAAAAAACCCTCTCACATGGACAGGCTTGATACAAGTTTATCACATAACATTGACTTTGTTGGTGAATTTTATCATATATAATCTACTTGTCATTCAAAATGATGCCTCAGACAGAAATTGCTGTGATACTGATAGCACTCCAGCTTGTTTCAGGCTATTTGAAACTTAAATTTTCTCATACTACCATAATGGGACAAAATAGCCTTTTTTGTAGAACTATGATACTTAATGTTGATGCTTAATTATAATTTTTTCTCAATAGGAACTTATCTGTAAAAAGAATAAAAGGCAGGTGGAATAGAAGAAGTGGAATTTCTCTGTAAATGAAAGATCTGAATGTTTGTAAGTAATATATATTTTTCCTTGTGAATGTCACTACCATTTTTACTGTTATTGCTCAAACTCCTTTTCAGTCAGTCTACTCTTTGAGTCTTCGAAATCCGTTTCACTTACTTACTATCCAAAAGAGATCAGACTGCCGCTACAGTCCATCTGTTCCAAGACCACTCTTCCACTGGGATACGACATGCTGTCATGATTTTGAGGCTTCAGATATAGAAAAAAGCCCTCCTTCCCTCTCTAAGTATAACACTGATTTTCTGTAATCTCTCTGTTATTCTGTGTGTCAAAGATAAGAACCATGAGCCAAATTTTGGTCATCCTGCTGCCAAGTAGCACTTAAAATTTCATAGATGGCCTATGCCACCCTAATTGTGAGCTTAGCATGGATGTTAGACACCGAGAGGTATCACGCAGAAGATGCCAGAGCCCATTTTGAGTGCTAAAACAGTCAGTCTGCGACTGCTGAACAGATTCAAAAGCAATCAAATTAGTGTGAGTCTTTGCCATAGTGCAAAACAACCATTCCTGTTAGGGAAACGGAAACGGGCCCGCTCACTAGATGAAACCCAAATAACACCATTTGGAACTGATCCAGGAAGCTAATGCAAGGTGATTATCCTCACCTTTGTTTTTTCCATTTCCAGGAGAAAAATAGCAACATTTTTTCTAGATACAAGCAGGATTGGTGGAGTATACAAATATAGATTTCGTGTATTTGTAAGTTATGGCCAGACAAAGCACTAATCTAACTTTGTTACTTTTGCCTTCCTGATTACTCCCCTAATGAAGAGTTTGAAATAGCCTTCTTATTGTAGAGAACGCTTCCAGCTCAGCTGTAAGCAATACATCTATCTACTGTTGCAACGCAGTATGGTAAGTATTAACACAGCAGAGCTCTAATTTAATAGGGAAGCCCAAAGTGAAGATTTCAAGCATCCTTCATGCAATTCTTAATCATATCAAGAGCATCTGTAAAACAGACTCATCAGTGACTCCATCAGAAGTTATGATCAACTGCTAATTGTGGTATCTCTAACCAGGTCCATGTTTTCAACAACAAGCTTTAAACAGTTGCTGAAGGACAACACAGTGCAGTAGTTCTCAGACTGATCGCTAAGAAAGAGCATGAATGATTAAAAAAAAAAATGTACAAATAAGCTCAGTACTCTGATTTCACAAATATCCAGTGTATGTATGTGAAACAACCGATGTTGGTTATAGGAAATACAAAATAAGGGGCACAGATATGTTGCAAGTACAGATTTCACAAGATCCTGGGAACAGTAAAAGATCTACCATCCACAAAAAAATTACAAACTTTAAAAAATATATGAGAACTAAATTGGGGCTATGGAAACCTTTCTAATGAGTTATTATCGGTTTAATATTTTATTGTTTTATCACCATACCCTAAAAATGGAACATGATTACCTTTCAATAAAATCCTAAGACAGTAGAAGTAATGAAAATGTGTGCATTCATATTACAATCCTATAACTAGAGTTCATGTTTTACCTAGAATACAGTGTTCCTGGACTTAGTGATGAGCAACTTATGAGTAAATAATTTCATTGTATACAAATGATTCCTCTTTGAAAATTTTCCAAGGATCAATGTTTATTTTTATTAACTTTTTGTCATGTATGACCAGCAATAAGCAGCACCAAGTATTTCATAAGAAGGTGAAAAATTATGCTACAGAAAGTTCATAGGTAATAATGCCTATGAGAAAGGATTTTCTCATCTTGTCTGTCCAAAATATAGGTAAGAGCTAAGCTGACACACTTAGATGACACGCTGGAGATAGCAAAGTCATCAAATACTGCAAGCCAAGAACTTTACTCTTTACACACCTTGGCCTCATTTGTAAAATATGGACTTAGAAAACAAAGCCATGGCAATATTCTCAGCTAGGTGGTATTTCTATTTTTACACAACTTTTATGACCTTATTACTGGATAATTGGGAAAATGTTTTCTAATTATGTAAATAATACAGCACAGTCTGGATATGTTTGGCTTGTTTACCCTGGATAGGACATATAATCTATAACATAGATTAAAGTCCTTATGAGTTTAACAGAATACTAATAAGCTCCCTACATGTTTGTTAACTCTAGTCTTAAAGTATAAAAAGAAATTTAGAGAAAGAAGAGAGAGCTTTTGACAAACAAAGAGAAGACTGTTTTGCAATCAAACTATCAAATCAAACTAATCAAATCTTGAAAGATGAAGGCTACCTACCCTGTTGTACTACTTGTACTAATCTTAGACTTTATTTTGACCAATGCTAAGAGACCAATCTTAGACAAGTATTTAAGAAGGAGTAAAAAGATCTGGACATAAATGAAAATACTCAGTGAAACCCTACATCTTGGTTCACTAATAGCTAGAAAAATCAATGCATCTTTGGTTTTGCTGACCCATTGCTGAGTCACAGCCCTAAAATAAAAGTCATTTCCTTCCTGTTTGCTCCAGAAACTACAAATTGCCTCTTAGCCACAAATTAGAAATGATGGAGTCACCTCGTCCATTCAAGAGATCTTCACACTGATTGCAATAATCAGGCAAACTTTATAATGAAGTACAGCTGTAATGAATACTCAGAGTCAAGCTGCAGAATTTTCCATTGGGAAACGATATTCTCCCTGCCTATAAGTTTTGTAGTAGCCAAGGGGCAATGGCATAGGCTGTTTTGGCTACTGTATATTAGCAAGAGTTGTTATGCTGTGGTTCTAGGGTCAACTACATCATCTTGTGTAATTTCTCAGGTCTCAGCCTTGTATCAACTGTTTTCAACAGTTCAGGTCCCACTAGTTTCTGTCACTTTAATTTTTCCCCTTCAAACGTCTGCAACCAATGAAATGTACAGTTGTCAGACAAGCTTCTTTACATACATGCACGTGTGTGTGTAAGTGGGTGTGAGTGTACGTGTGTGTGTATATATGTATATATGTGTGTATATATATATATATATATATATCTCACAGAATCACAGAATGGTTGAGATTGGAAGGGACCTCTGGAGATCATCTAGTCCAAAACCCCTGCTGAAGCAGGGTCACCTAGAGTGTGTTAGACAGGGTTGCGTCCAGGCAGGCCTTGACACCTCCAGAGAAGGAGACCCCACAACATCTCTGGGCAACTTGGTCCAGTGCTCTGTCACTCTCACAGTGAAGAAATTCCCCCTCACGATCAGGCGGAACTTCTTGTGCTTCAGTTTCTTCCCATTGCCTCTTATCCTGTCACATGGGACTACTGAAGAGAGTTTGTCCTCATCCCCTTGACACCCTCCCTTCAGGTACTTGTACACATTGATCAGATCCCCCCTCAGCCTTCTCTTCCCCAGGCTGAAGAGGCCCAGCTCTCGCAGCCGTTCCTCATAGGGCAGATGCTCCAGCCCTCTGATCATCTTTGTAGCCCTATGCTGGACTCTCTCCAGTAGCTCCATGTCTCTCTTGCACTGGGGAGCCCAGAACTGGACACAGGACTCGACATGAGGCCTCCCCAGGGCTGAGGAGAGGGGCAGGATCACCTCCCTCCACCTGCTGCCAACACTCTTCCTAATGCACCCCAGGAGATCATTGGCCTTCTTGGCCACAAGGGCACCTTGCTGGCTCATGCTCAACTTGTCATCCACCAGCGCTCCCAGGTGTTTCTCTGCAGAGCTGCTCTCCACAAGGTCAGCCCCCAGCTTGTGCTGGTGCCTGGGGTTATTTCTCCCTAGGTGCAGGACTCTGCACTTGCCCTGTGGAACGTCAGGAGGTTCCTCTCTGCCCAGCTCTCCAGCCTGTCCAGGTCTCTCTGAAGGGCAGCACAGCCCTGTGGTGTGTCAGCCACTCCTCCCAGCTTGGGATCATCATCAAACTTGCTGAGGAGGCACTCTGTCTCTTTGTCCAGGTCAATTAACACGCTCCCTACATGTGTGTGTGTGTATATATATATATATATATGTATATATATATGCATACACACACACACACATATATCTATATATATAATTCACACACATACCTATACTATACACATGCATACACCCTCTTTATAAAAATATATACATATTTTTTAGTAGGAGGAATAAGCTTTGAGAGGAAAAATCAAGGTTCTCAAATGAGTTGACACAAACATTTCTCTGAGTTTCCTGCTTTTCCATAAGATGTGTCACCCACAGTGGTGTGTGCAGGTCCTTATAAATAGTGTGGGTGCGAGCAACACCCAAAACCTTCTGAGCAAATGTTGCCGGAAGTGATGATACTAAGGAGCAAAACAACCATCCGATGGATTAAGCAGTAACTATAGAACTGCAGAGACGTTTGAAACAAATGAGTCCTCTTGTAATGAAGTATAAAAGGAGCAATAAAATTTGTAACAGTGGGGAGAGACCTTGTGGTGGGCACAGAACAGTGGTTGAACGCTGTCAGAAGGTGTCTTGCCACCATCGTGACCCGACGGAGGCCTGATGGATCCTTCTGTCGGTCATCTCTAGGATCCTGCATCCAGCAAGTAGGGCTGCACCACTGGGGGTCAGCTCCTGTGGTGCTTTCTCATCGGCACGTAGATTAGCAGGTGTAGGAGTGTCACAGGTATACATGAAGCTGGAGCACCCACAGCTCCAACAGGAGGAGTGTGCAAGTAGGGGAACTCATACTCCAGGAAGAGGGAAGATGGTATAAGTACTGCATGCGTGCGTGTGTGATTAGGATTATTTATAGAAAGATGTTTAGAAATTTTTAGGTGTATATGAACTTATCATAATTGTCAAGTACTGTGGTTTATCTGTATACTGCTGATAACGATTTTGAATGTGTAGTTCACTGTTTGCCAGTTAATTACATGCTACTAATAAATCAGTAAATCACTTTGATCCTGATTTGATTTAATTTATGTGAAGTGAGCACTTTTTCACTATGTATTGGTGACCTAGACAGAACTCTATACCTCAAGGACCTGTGAAGCCAGGTTTCTGTGTTTGTCTGATGGCATTTCCTTCACCATAAAGCAATCTTTTAAAAGACTATCTAATTTCTTTGTTCTTGTTTGTTTAATTATTCTTTACTATTTCTACACCTCTTAACTTGAAGGCTCCGTGGAGGCTGAATAAGCCCAGCTAACAACACCAGATTGTTTTGAAGGGGGCAGTGAAAGCCATCTTGAGCTGTTCTTTACTCCTCCTGTCTGTTTCTGGTCGAGAGCATTTTTGGTAACCCAAGAAACTCATAATGTAAACATAATAAACAAAAATAACCAGGCCAACATATGGTACTAATAAATTATTACAGGAAAGTCCTGTATCTGTCACATGTTGTTAGTAAGCAAGTTCCAGGGAAAGGCATGTGTCCCCTGAGTTAGTGGATCCTCACAGAAAAGCTTTTTTGACTGATTTACTGAGCATACAGTTTTTTCATTTGAGATTAAAAAGCTAAAGTGAATTGTCCATAAACTTCCTAGACCTTTCTAGCATGTGTTACTATCCTGTTCCTTTCCTTCCTTCTCCCTCAGCCCAGTGATCATCTTCTGACTTTTCCACATCCGTCTATCTCCTTTCTGGCAGAGAGCTCTAGTCCCTCTTCTGCACCAATGATACCTGCATCCCACCTCTTTCCAGTAACTGGATGGAGAGAACAGAGCATGCCAGCTGGATCTATATTAGCATTAGTTTTGCTTTGGAGCAATAATTCAGTCCTGAAGCAAATTCCCTGACCACACTCACCTTATATTGGTTTGGTCTGCAGAGCAGCTTTGGTGCATGCAATTAGATTCTTTTTGGAGGAAACTAAATGACAAGCCTCACTCCAGATGTGTTCAAAATGAACTCCAGCCCCTCATAAGGATCCAAGAGAGTGGTCAGTTTTCTGGACTTTATATCACATATGTGATGAAAAATTCCAGTCCAGGGGATCACACTGCATAGTTCAAAGTCATATTTTTGAGCAACATGATTGTGTAGATGTAAGGACTTCTGTACCAATTGCTTTGAACTTCTGATCTACTTGTAAAGTTCTGAATTACTTGCTAATATAGACCCAGGATGGACTCAGTTTTGCAGTGATTTCTCCAAGTTCTTTAACAATCTAATGCTTCATAGTTGCTTCTGACTCCTGTAATGTTATATGACTTTTGTGACATATGATGATCATGCTAAAACTCTGGCTCCTGGAAATAACTGATTTTGCAGGCATTTTTGCTTTCACCCGACAAGGAATAACTTTTCTAGAGCTTCTGACTGAAGAAGAAAACTTTGAAAATGTGACATGAAAGCAACCTATCAACTCTTAAACTACCATGTAAATGTATTAATCTAAAAGTCTAATATTTCAAAAGTCTCTTGTTTTGAGACTGAGGGTAAGCATGATTGTGATTGCTTGTGATCAGAAGGACTGACTAAACACAGTGAAAATGACAATACACAAAGAACTCCCAAATGGACAAAGTAAACATATTTAACTACAGAAAATATTTTTCCTAGTTTTCCTATTTTTCCTAGAAAATTCTTTTCCTAGTTTTTAAATAACCAAAGGTCATTCAAGCAGTAGATATACCTGCGTATCTACACGGAATTTTTCAATCTGATTTCTTCACTTTACGATGAGCTTCTGGAAACAAAACAAGATTGTTATCGTTCACCCTGGCATTGGCTGAAAAACGGGAAGAAACCCTCAGGCGTTCTGAAGAACAACCTCACTGCCAAGCGTTCCCAGTGCACTGGCTGATAGGCACAAAGACAAACTGTTGTACATCTTTATGAATAACAAATCCAAATGTTGTGCTTCCGAGGGAGAACAGAATACAAATAGCAAAATATTACTGGTGACCCGTGTGGTGAATATGACTCTTTTAGTGAAAGGACCATGTTTATGTGCAGTGCAAGAACAAGTTATGCAGAACCACTTGATGTTATTTCTTACTCTGGTTAACTGCTCTTTCCCAGGAACTGGATTGTAGGATTTCGTCCTGGGCCTACGCTGTCGTTTATATGGAGCTATTACAGCCAAGACAGAGCCCCAAGAAGTGCAGCACCCCACCAACCCGTGGCCACTAGTATTTAGCACAGGTCAGTGACTACTTCGAATTATTCTGGTCTCCAGAATTATTCTGGAGATGATTCTGATCTCCATCCAGAGCCCTCCTTCACCCTTCCCTCCCGCAGACACGCGGGCTAACACTGCCTTGGCCGAGGCTCGCCGGCCCTCCGAGCAGCGACCTGCGTGCCAGCGAAGAGAGAGTTCCCTGCGGTCACGCTGCCGCATCAACCAGGCACCCACACGCGGACCAAGGACGCCCTGGCTCTCTCTGATAGTTTGCAGCAGCACTAATATTCCTCTATCGCATCAGCATCTTAAGCCTGTGCCTATTTAGTTTGCAGGCTTAATCATCTCTTCAGCATTATTTAATCTTCCTGAAGACTTGATCTCCAGAAGTAAGCAGCTTGCAATAGAAAAAATGTCTATCATGGCTTTATATTCATATATTCATATCCTTCTTGCCACATTTTATTAATGTGTTTATTTTAATAGATAAGATCCAGCTTATGAAACTAAATTATAGCACACACACTAGCGTGTTCAAAACTCGAATATTGACGTGTCCTGATCTTATCGTGCAGAGAATTCATTGAATATCCTTGGTTAAATGCTTTTTCTCATTTAAAGAAACAATCGTATATGAGAAATGTACTGAGAGATCAGAATAATTTAAAGTAGTCACTGAACTGTGCTAAATATTAGTTTACAGGCAATCTGGCATTTATCCTCTCATTTCTCTGTCTCCTACCACCTTCTGTCTCAAAGTGGTAAAATTATTAGGAGTAAGTCACTTCCAAATAGCTATTTTACATTTTAGTTCCACTGGTACATTAGTATTTGGTAATATTACCTTGTATTGCATTTTATATTAGTGTTACAATGTAGTATTAAAAAGTAACTGCAGCCTGAAACTGTATGTGACATAGAAAGATCCTAACTTTCCCATCTCTTAGCAATTTTCATATCAGAATTTCAGTTTAAAGCCAAAGAATAAGGTATTGTTCTCCCCCAACTGCCACTTTTGAAGACTAAACCAGGGACTAGAAATTTATGGTGGAGTCCTCGAGCTTAATGACAAAGAATTGCTCTAACTCAGCTACATTTCAGGAATAAAATGTCTACATTTGGGTCTGTTAATTATCAAACAATTAATGATGAAGAAAGCAATGAAGAATCTGGCAGACTTTTACTGCCTATGCAGCAATAGTAACAGCAAATCCAAGCTGCCACTAGCAGGCTACAGATGACACCTATGTAATATGATATTTTGATCTCATTACCATAGTGCATGAACACCTTGGAGTTTTATTACGTTGCATTACATCCTTACAGTGGTGTGCGAATTTGGGATCTACTGATGCTTCTGTTTTACAGAAGTCAAGACTTGATCATGGCCAAAAAAAAAGCAGGTACCATCTGCTACCTGAAGAAGACTATGACAATTAGTGCTTTAAACCAAGGTCACAGCACACTAGCTACTTCTCTCTTGACATGTGTTTTTTATGATAAACTAACTGTTTTCAGTATGTGGGGTTTTTGGAGAACAGCATGGTTAACACCAGACAAATAAAACTGTCAGATATCTTGAGCTATTATTCTAATATTTCTGATCAGAAACAATCCATTAAGCACCAGTAATTTCGCTCATTCACCTTCCAGCCCTGAATACCTCCCTATTTTTTCTTGGTCCTAAATGATTTCTGCACTTCGTTGCTAACAGATATTTAGATGTGCATTCTCTTGTCCTCCACAGATCTATGAAAAGAAACTCACTTTAAAAAACTCTAAGAGAGCTGTCTATCATTGTAGGTTCTGTAAGTCACTAAGCCTCTTTGGCAACATCGCGTTCTTCCTAAGGCATCTGTGTCCACAAACACTCCTCCACTTCCCACTCCTCCATAGGAAGGACAACCTTTCCTGCTCTGCCTCTCCACTGATCTTCTTCCTCTTCCAGGTCTGTTCAGTGCTTAACCCTCCAAGACCTGCACATGGGAACTGACATTCAACCCACCCCAAAGTAATCCTCACACTGCTTGTGTCCCGGGGGGTATCACACAACAGATGCAGAGCCGCATAAACCCACAGCAAGCCTTTTCTGGTGGAAGGACACACTAGAAAACTTGATGCAGCAGCAGGACACAGCAGGATGTCATTGCGACATCACTGGCAGGTACTGAAAAGAGACTTCAGACACCTCAGGAACACGCTAGTAGTCAATACGTGCGTTCCTGAGAAGGCAAGGAGCTGTTGTGGATTCACAGTGTATTTTTAAGAGATGTTTAAACTATTCTTTTCTAGTGTTTTGGCAATATGTTCCTCCAGTATTAATTGTAGTTTAGGAAAAAACTCGCAAGGAAATTAATTTGGTCTCTCTTTTTTTCTAAGCTTATTCGTTCACTTGATTCTTTTCTTATTTTTATTTTTCTTTAAATTAGTGACCCTCCCAGGAGTTCTCCTCTCCTTCCACAGATCACATTGTTGTTTCAGAGATGCCACTTGATCCATGTACTGCTTTGAAAGCTAACATCCTACTTCAAAATATGAATAAACTTCTGATTTAATTTTTATTATAAAAAGATCAAAACTGAGTCAAAAAAGGCATGATGGTCAAAAAAAGAAAAAAACCCACTTTTTTTGAAAGAAAACCAAGACTTTGGGGATTAATGATAAGAATGGCTTCTCTAAGTTATAGGATGATTGATTAAAATGATGGAGGAGGAAAAATGGAATATTAGTCAATTATAGAATGGATTATAGAAATCTTGTATGAAGGTAATCACAGTCCTACAAAACACCGATCAAGGCATTTCCGGAAAAGAGAGCAATACTAATGCCACTGTAGAAAGCACTGGTAAGACCTCGTTGAAAAGACTGAGTGCAATGGTTTTCATCCCTTTTCAAGCAAGATGGGTTCAAAAGGTGCAGAGAGGGTAGAAGCTGCAAAAAAAGACAAAGTGTAATCTGACCATGAATCACACAGTCTGGAAATTAGATTTCTAACTGTAAGTGGAGAAAGAACCTTTCACTTGAAGGACTAGAAGCAAGAAACCAAACCGATAATAGGCTGGAGCTTAACACAATTACCTAAACAATTATACCGGCATTGTGCTTATGTCTATGCTGCTAAGTTAAAGCAAGGCAGGTACTGATTCTGGGGCCAAGTAGCACAAACTGGCTTATGTCCATGTTTAGGTTTAGACCCTTCCTAAGTAGATTCATCTTGGATAAAACTAGTTGCCAAACAGAGGTAGGGAATAAGCTAACAGTTACGATCAGCGAGACAGCATACAGCCTTGCTCCTCAGTCATTTTTCATTTAGAGGTGTAGATGTGTTTTGCAGAAGCAGAGGACTGGAGTCCATGATTTAGCATTCCTCCTTGGTCTGTGTTCTTGCTTTAGATATATCCCTCCAAACAAAAATTTGCCCCACCCCAAAAGCGAAATTGCTGATTTTTCCCCCTCTTCTGAACTTGGAGTCCTGAATCTGTTTCACATGCTTTACAGCAGCATCAGAGCCTTGGTAATGATGCTGAGCGTAGTAGCTCTATTTCTGATGAGGACAGATCTGTTCTAGGTTATACTTGCAACTGTCTGTGTCAATAGGGAGATGTGGGAGGCTAAAAGATGATCAGACCTACAAGGATGAAGTGAAACATCACATAAACAAAACCGCTCTGCTGTGGGTCCAACCTCCTCATGCTTGTGCAAAAGCAAGCTCACTTTTCAAAGCTGAATTCCTTGGAAAATTCCTACTTCTCTTGAAGAGAAGGTGTCTCTGGGGAATAGCACCGGGAACTGATGAAAGGAACGTCCCAGCCTGAACCACTGTGCTGTAGTGCTGTCTTAAAGGGGCTGTTATTAAATACATCATCCTTTCCTACTCCTTTTCAAAATGTCACCCAAAATGAGTATAGAAAAGTCTTGTTTGAGGATTAGGGCTTCCTGGTACATGGTGCTGTACGAATACATTTAGAGGCACAGCCTGTGCCTGCACATGCATATGGCTAAAGCAAACTTATTGTAGTGCAGTAAGTCCCACTCACCAAGTAATACAAATTACATTTCTCACTTGAAAGAGAAAAAGGGAGCAACAGTTTCAATTCCATCTTTGTCACTCGAAACTATTGACAGTTTTAATGCTTTGTATTATCTTTAAACAGTCACTCTGAATTTTGATGCCAAAACAAGTGATGTATTTGCTAGTTGATGTGGAATTCTGAAACATGCAAGTTACTTTGTGGGAGGAGGGAGGATTTCATCCTCAGAGAAAGGAGATTTTCCGTGCTGCAGAAGCGGCTTTGTAGCACATCCTTCTCTGCCTAAACAACGTGACTCATCTGCTCTCAGTCTGGAGCTCTTCAAGTTATGGTATTGTAAAAACATGCAAAGTTCACACTAAGTTCACAGAGCTTTTACAAAAATAAACTGATTTGGGGGGAGCAATGGATGACCCAGCAAGCAGAGCACTGTGCTAGAATGCAGAAGGCCTGAATCCTTTTTTTTTTTTTTTTTTTTTGAATATTCTACTGATTTGTTGAGTCACTTTAGAATAATTACACCATATCTTAAAACTCTTTTACTTCCCTACCCTTGTCTTGTTACATTCTCTATGTGCAGTGTCTCAAAGGTAAAGCCTGTGCTAGCCAATATTGCTTTCTTTTTTCCAAATTCATCATTTCTTTAAGGGCAATTTTCTTTTTAGCCTTGACATATCCTAATTTGTCCCATTCAGATCCATTCTAGATGCTCTCATAAGATCATATCTACTCATCAATTTGACCACATTACTCTTTTCTTTGTTCCTCAGTATCCCTACTGCATTTAAGAGAGGCTCATCTTCACTGTCAACACTGTCCTTATGCTATCCTCAGTCATTCTCTCCAGTTCGGTGATGAGAAGGAGACTCCATTTCTGAATGGTCAATGTTAAGCATTCAGACAACTCTGTCATGTCTTTTCTCCTGCTGCCTCTAATGCTGTAGACAAAATCGCCTTGACACCTCCAAACTTCTCCTTTAAACTCTTCTCTAAAATAACTTGCTTTCTGCAACAGGTATTCAGAAAAAAAAATCAAAAAAAAAGAAGAAGAGAGACAGAGAGAGATTTGCCTGCATGGTACGCTGAGCTCGTTGCCTCGCCAACATCAGCACATTGCTTCTTTTTGTTCACCATCTATCTGTTTGTCTCTCTTTTTTGTCCCAGCTTTTCACTTAGATTGCAAGGTCTTTGCAACAGAGACAACCTTCTGTCATTGCACCGTGCTCTTCCGATTCATGTGTCAGGCTCCCTGGGTGCTATGGCAATATTAGCAGTGAAGTACTGAATGACAACTTGGTTTAAGTGTCACAAGAGAAGCGCAAGTGAAAAATGAGGGTTGAAAAATGCAGGAATAGTCTCCAGGTGTGTTTCCCTTTCATAAAACCACAGATATTCAGTGTGGAAGCGAATTAACTCTCTTAACAACGCAACAGAAGGTCATGGAAGTGTATACGGAGCTTGAAACTTTCACTAAGCTCTGGACTCACAGCCAGCTTCTGGGGAAGTTCAACCTTTTCCAATACTTACAGAAGTACTTACACTACGGGACCATGCAACAGGGCATTAGGCCCACACTGTGACATAAAACCAACCACTTCCCTACACTGGAGGTTTTAAAGCACTTTGCACTTCATTTCAGGATGTTTACTCCAAAGCCTGCTATTTTCAGAGTACCCAGAAATGCTGCCAAATAAACAGAAAATATGTATAAATCATACTTAGTGGAAAGAAGAAGAATGATTATTTGGTGAAGGCACTGGACTGGATTCAGGAATTAATCCAAATAATCCTCAGGCTATGGGTTCTGTTTCTCTTCTGTCACAGACCTTCTGTGACCGCAAGGAAATTACTAGCTGGCTGCGAGAAAGTCAGAAACATTCCTACAGCTCTTCAGGGAGACTGTCTGCTCTAAGTGCTGTGACATACATGAGGTCTATACTGACACTAACTTATTTTTGCATACCCACCCATCTTAACAACTGACCACACACAGAAACGCTTACTGCTAAAATAACAACGCTATTCCTAGTAGAAAATATTCAGTGGCAAATGCAGAAATAGATTCTGCATAAAGATTTTGGCCTAGTTCTGAGCAACTTCTGCTTAGAACTTGCAACTTTTGTATCTGTTCCTCTCAGTAAGGCTTTCTGTCAAGCTTGACTTGACTTGAAGATTAGGGTCTGATTTTTCCACTGACAGGAAAATTTCTAAAAAAGTCTTACAAGGAAGTGGTAGGACACAAAGCTCTTGTATGGTTACTAATGCAGCAATGTAACTGGAAGTTTTACAAATTCCTAAGAACTGAAACGTGTTAGCATGCAACTGGTTGCTCCAAACTACTTTGGTAAGCTTCATGCAGCCTAAAAGAATCATAACTGTAACCAGGTTTTTCCTGGTGACATCAATATTCTTTTCAGTCAAAATTAAATTATGTAATTATTGGAAGTTAATATCCCTGAAATCAATTTTGAAAGTCAATTTAGACTACATGGCATCTCAAACAACCATAGCACTGTCATTACTGAATATAAATACATAAATAAATAAATAATAAAAGAAGCTATGGTTGCAATGTTTTTTTTAGCTTCTGATTCTAAAACCTCAGTCCTCCTGCTAGTACATCCAGCAATGGTAAATTCAAAAGAGATATCACTATTTTATTAAAGCTTGTATTCCTTTGCAACAGTTTGATACATGGAAACCTGTAACACTCTTCTCCTTTTTCCAAAGTAACACTAGCAGTTGCCATAGATGTGAGGTTGTCTGTCTGTTATCTGTAGAGTATGAGATAAGTGCAAACACCTTCATTTTTTACAAATAATTAAAGTTCTTAAACCTACCATTTTCTCCAGGGTTATTGTACAGCTTTCTGAATGCAGAGTTCTCTGCTTTTGATGAAGAAGGAAAAAAGGATATAGAAGCTGCCAGGGCATAGTAACTCTCAACATGTCACTGTGTAGAGTTATTTTCTCCAAATATTGTTTGAAACTATCTTCAAACTTAAGTCAAAAAGACTGCAAAGACCTGGACCTAGACCTTGTTATTAAACTGAAAGCACAAACAGCAAGGTATCTCTCACTAACTTTAATAAATAAAAAAAAAAAAAAAAAAAAAAAATCAGCATCTACCTGCCAATTGTACCTGAGAAAATCTCTGCAAACACGTCTACTTGATGGATTTGACTGTGCAACAAACTGTGTAGCAGTTTTCACCCAACACATTTCTTCACCAAAGCTAGAAGAGGCTGCAATAATCAACCCTTCATTGTATAAACTGATAACAGGCAGAGTTCTAAGGCATGGCCACAAGAGAGAGCTCAGCTGGACACACTGTTTGGATAAATCTTCTGTATGAGACTGCAACTCCCACTCTTTGGAGCGTCTGATGTTTTGCCAAGCCACAGAGGACACTGCTGGGTGCACTCATGCCTAGGAATTCAGCCTTGAACAAACATTAAGGAGTTAGGAGAGCTTATAGTGATCCCCACTATTGGTACCTTACTTTAATACCTTATATTGGAGGAAGAAAAAGAGAAAAGAAGTTCGATCTAACTTACAGTACTTGTCTTATAATGTCTTATACATGTCTTACGATCTGACAGAACCAGCCCTGCTTATTCACTAGGGAACTTCCATAGTTGGAGGCAGAGCTACTTCTACCAACTTTCCCAGGAAGTCTGCATGGAGAAGCCTCCTCTAGACTCCTTTGGGCAATGCAAATACCATCAGCAGAGCACAAAACTTAGCCATCAGCCCTAACATCCTATATTAAGTGGAAATGGAGGATTTTCTATGCTCTCTGCATGAAAAAACATATGCGCTAATGTTCTGCCAATGCTGCACCACTGCTCTATGCTCTAACCCACCTAGGACTTACAGAAGTGCTGCAAAGGGATTCTAAATTGGTTTCGTATTTACTACAATGAAAATAAATTATTTATGGAGTATTAAGTATTTATACTTATAAGACCTTATAAACCTGGCTTTTCAAGAAATGGATAATGAATTGTTTTTCGATACTAGTTGGACTATACAGAGAGATGTTCTCATCAACACTTAATCACTTCTCACACAAAATCATTTTTTAAAAAGAAAATATACATTCCTTCAGTGATCTTTACAGTAGAAGAGACAAATTTTTGATGGTCTTTCAACCTTAATACATTTACACTTGACTACAGAGTTAAAGTTATGCTTCATCTGGTAGGGTTTAAAAAGGACCAGCCAGTTCAGCCTGTGATTAAATTGGTATTTCTGAAGATAAAGTGCAAGTCTCACTTATTTTTGTCTTGCTGGGACAGGATTATTATCATCAGGCACAGGAGCTAGGAGTCCTGTCTTTCCATGATAAGCTCTATATTTACAAATGTAACTACATTTCATTCTCACATTAAATCAAGTTTCACAGCTTCTCGTTCAAGAATCTGTTAATTCACCTCTGTTCTTAAGTCCTCTCAGCTGCTCCCACGTGCTCTGTGCTGGTTCACACTTCTTCTATGCACGCTCTGCTCTGTTCCTTTTTACCTCTCTGTACCATGAAACCTTTCATTCACGTTAAACATTTAACTTGGCTCTCTCTTGCTGCACAACTTTCCCACAGTCTGTCCCAAACCTGCTCTTCAAAAAGTATTTCTTGTAAATACGATCTCAAAGAAAACTACTGCCCTGTCCAAGTCTCTACCCAATCTGCATAAAACACGATTCTCTCTTCACTGTCAGCCTGCCTAAGCACTTAGGTATCCCATCTCATAAATCTTTTATCTGGGTTCTGTCATAAAGTCTTTCAGCCCAAGACATGCGTGAAATGGCAAATGTCATCGGTAGAGCCAGGATTTCAGCCTTTATCTTTAGGAGATAGGAGAAATCTCTATCTAGTATGCTATGTCCACATTATCTACAGAAGAGCAAACGCTGTCTGTGTTCTGTCCAGCACTGCGACTGTGCACAGTTTTCTACAAATAATCAGCACTAGTACATACAACTATCCAAACTGCTCAGGGCAGGGGGGGGGAACATTGCTTTTACCCTCAGTTAAAATATCATGAAAACGAAGTGATACAACGGAATATTAAGTGGACAAGTCAGAAGGTAATCTTTAAACTCTTAATAAGAAAGTGTGGACACAAAAGGACAGTGAAGGGAAATATTGCAAAGCTCTAATATTGGGAATTTTTTCATACTACTAAACCTAGAGGGAATTTCTTTCTAAAGAAAAGAATTCAGTTTCCATAGTAACTCAGTGCTAAAGCCCCCTTACAGTTCAAATTTAGCAGAATTGTATATGCTGGTTTATTCAGCATACTAGTGTGCACTTGAGGCGAAACCACTAACCTCATGGCATTTGGGATGTCAAGTTGAGCTTGAACTGAAAATGACAGTATTTTCAGCAAGTCCAAGTGTAACACTAAAGAGTAACAGCATGCTTCAAAGACAAGGAAGAAATTACAGGTGAAAACAGGGCATTAACTGCCAGCTTGGTAATGACTTGAAATGTTAAAAAAAAAATGCTGTGAAATAGCATAGCATTTAAAAAATGGATTATTTTCGTTTCAGTCTCAACATTCATCTGCTTACTCCTATGAGAGAAGGTACATCAGTGACGTTTCTTAACCCATGTAATGTAGATTGTCACTATGTAGGAGCTGTCCTTCCTTCTTCCGAACCATCTGTTCACAGTGAGATATCGTATTGCATCTTCTTGAACAGTTATACATGATAGACCAGGACAGGGCATTCAGCCTGCAGAGAAATCTCCTCTCTTTACCTGGCCGTGGTTTTTTACTGGTGTTGGAAATTTTAAATGCTTCATTAAAAAACAAACAGCTCAACACATAAAAGGGCCATCTGTTTTAACCAATACATTCACCATCCTTAAAAACAAACGGAGGAATGGACTGTCGTTCTGAAGCACATCCCTTCTGTAATCAGTCAGTAGGTCCTTGGTAGAGGCCCAGTGAAATTCAGACAGCAGCAAAATGAAGATAAGAATAGAGGTACCCGAATGAGGATGAGGCTCATTAGAAAGGCGGAAAATGCTGGTGCAGTGTTTTAAGATAAGATGCCTAAAGCACTGCTTGAACTTGGTAGTGATTATATGAGTTGTAAGGGCAATATATTTGGCTGGAGCAGATAAACGGAGTCTTTTCCTACTCTCAGCAGTACTCACAGTGTGTTAACCAAACCACACTATAAAGAGAGTATAACCAGCTCTGTTGCATTAATGGCAATGTACTAGGGAAAAGAAAGAGAGTTGCCAATTTTCCTCACTCTGTCAGATACTTGAAAAGCCATTAGCAAACTGGGACACAAAAGTGTGGTGTTTTTCAAATACCTTTGCACCAAAAGGAACAAATATTTTAAAATAAACAGACTCCTTGTTTTTTTTTTTCTTTTTCTTTTTTTTTTTTTTTTATCATCAATTCAATTCCAGGGTCAAATCTATAAATTTCTAGCTTTAAGTACTTGACCACAGGTTCATTTTCCTACACGCTTTGCCCTGCCTTATCATGCTTTGTCTCTGCTCCACAGCTGATGAGGGAGAAAATGACCATCATAACCTTGAGCATCAAAGGAGCAAAAGCCTGACATTTGAGCTAAAGCAAAAAACTGCATTAGTTATTAGTGAGTAGCTAGCTTCTGGATCTATATAAGTAGGAAAAAATAACACACTAAGCCAATGTAATAATACCAACTGTGGTTAATTTAAAGGTACAGAAAGAGCAAGATACCTTGGGGGGGGAGGAGGTGTAGCAAGTATGCCAATAAAATGCAATCACCGAACCTATACCAGCAAGCTTTATCTCTGTCTCAGTATCAACATTTCAACTGCCTTTTTCAATAAATAAAAGAAAGTAAACACATTTCAGGCGATCACCTCTCCAGTGATGTTTTAAAAAATGAAAGGATGACTAAACAACAAATTAAAGCTCCTCTTAACACTTTCACCTCAGTCAAAAAGACAAATCAAGGAACTTAAGCACCAGTCTCTCGGGAATCAACAGTGCTGAAGCTGCAGAGGAAACTAATTGGCTGACTATAATTTGCATATAACTATTAAATATTAATAAGGTCAATGTTTTGTGAGGTTTAACTGGGAGTGACTATATAACAGCTACCCAAATGCTTCACCCACAAACAAGGTGCAATGTGACCTGCTAAGCATGGGTGCTACCTCTAGAAATCCTGATCTGATCTCAGGTCCAATGAAGGCCCCAGGGAGAAGGAGGACAGAGGACATTAATTCCCTCTTTAAACTTCTACTACCGCTCCACTGCACACTGGCCCAGTTCATGGAACTGCTCAGGAGAAATGTGAGCAGCGTCCACACTGCAGCTGGTGGTGATGGAGCATCTAATGTGTTCTCCATGCCCAGACCAGCCCAGGGTGGCCTTTCCACCTAATTCCCATCACAGCTCGGGGTAGCCTTTCTGCCTAATTCCCATCACATTTTGGGAGACAGTAACTGGAACTGCACTACCACCTCTACATTGGAAGTGCAACCAGGAGTTTGTCCCACTCTTAGCACAAAACTTAAATGCACAGAGGGCATTCAAGCCTACTTCTTCCCCTTCATGCAGAAGTTTTGTCCCTCTCTACAAAGCAGAGTGAGATGGCTATCTCTTAGTGTTACCTGACATTTTTTAAGGGTAATTATGCAGTCTCATGTTTAAGGCCTTTTGCAGAAGGTTGCACACATTGTATATTATATTACTTATATATGTATATACATTATATATATATATATATATATATATATATATATATATATATATATATATATATTCACTACTTTACTGGCCCTAAAGTAGCATTTCCACATCAAAGCCATACTATTTCTACTTTACTATGTATGTTCAAGAACACTTTTTGAGCCAGGACCTAAGCTGTTTCCTATAGAAACATGTCAGACACAGGAGAAATGGTCTGTGCATCAGAAGTAGCAGCAAGTATGGACTAGAGATTGATTGTGTGATCTGGCCTGCACTCTTACAGCAAGTGTGCGGTTCTAGTTAACCCAGGCTTCCGCCACCCCTTAAAAAAAAAAGAAAAAAGAAAGAAAAGTAAAAGAAAATCTGTTCTCTATTTCTCTCCTTCCCACCCAAAGCAGTCAGACAGGAGATACATGGGGTGTTCTAGAAAAGCTGCAGTGCTCCAGAACCTGTTTCTTTGCAGAGGGTCATTCCTGTGAAAGTGATAACTTCCAAGCCTTGCACACGAGGGCTCGCACATCCTCAGGCTGCCGCTCTGTACCACTCCAAGGCCACCAGTACCGGCGCTAGCAGACAGGCTCTGCGTCAGAGGCAGCGTCAGGCAACCAGCCATGAGACAGCCTGTCAGCGCCGAGTAGCTTGCAAGAAACAAAATAAGTACCAGGTGAATGACAAACACTGTATTTCCAAAGGTGGTCAATGAAAACTTTTACCTGTGTGCATTCTCCCCTTTTTATGTGCTTCTGCCACCTGAATTGATGATATAGTGGCAAATAAGTGACCCAATAAGTCGGACAGTTGTCTGTACAGTCATTTTAAGGGAAACTATGTATTATTGCCAGGTTGGAAATAGCAGTGCAAAGTTTTATTTATTCTTCTCCAACTAGTGGAAAATGTAAGATTTTCCACAGGGTTAAAGTCATTGCACTTTTGGTTGCCTTTTCGTAGCTAACCTAACTCAAATATCAGATTGGATGAAGCTGGACAGCAGCTGAAAATCTCTTCCTGATACAGCAACAACAAGCAGTACTGTGTCCTTGTACCTAAAAATTGGCATAAATATGCAAGTAACTTTAAGAGCCTGGGGTTTTTTAATGTAAAAGAAAACAAAAACATAAAAATGAGCCAGCCATTTGGAGAGCCAAGTAAAAAGATACTTTCTGAGACACATTTTTCTCTTCTATCCATCTTGCCTCAGAGCACAAATGAAAGTCTCCTTGGGCATTTATCCTGAGCATCCACCTTGGCCTTTTGGATATCCTCCTCTCCTCTGGACTTGATCTTTACTTTTTCTAATTCAGCTATTATTGAAACACATGCAAAACTGTGTCCATAGAAACCTTTTAGGAAAGAATTTATTGAGAATTTGTTGTACCCTTCTCATTGACAAGTATTCATTTCCTTTCTCTTTTTCATCGTAGCCACAGCATAACCACACACACATCCATACCCATTATGTTGTTACAAATCAGGAGTGGGCATGTGCATGTGCCCAGCTACACACCTAATTGCAAAGTGGATTGAGAATCCCAGTTGTATCCCTGCACGTAAAAAACCCTGATGGGTGGATGTGCACCCATTGGGTATGTCATGGGCTACCGTACACGAGCAGCTGCATCCAATGTGAGCAGTGTACTTCTGTTTGGGAGTCTCTTGACAGAAGCAGATACGCATGCATTGAGCATCATCTGTGTTCAGTGACCCTAACGCTTCTAGGACATATTGGACCTACTGCTCACATGTAGACCATCTGTATATCTGTGAGCCACTGCTGGAAGATAGGCAAATGTGTGTTTCAAGTAATTTGTCTTTCTAGGGTTTCCAGGAGCAGCTGCACATTCTTTTATTGTTCAGATTTTTATTTTACGATAATCACAGAATCATAGAATGGTAAGGTTGGAAGGGACCTCTGGAGATTATCTAGTCCAGCCCTCAGCATAGCCCCGCATGGGGATTGAACCCACGACCTTAGCATTAGCAGCACTATGCTCTAACCAACTGAGCTAAACCTGCCTCCAAGGCATAATAATAATAATAATAATTAATAAGAGTGTATTTTTCTGTAACATAAAGAGAAAACAGCTATTAGACTTTTTGAAAAAATACATTACAACAAATAAACCATATGGAAGAGTGTGCAGATTTACTTTTTGCTTGCTGTACCTGTGAGAGACCAATAAAGTCAGAAGTAAATTGTCAAAGATTATTGGTATTACTGTGAGATTAATTTATCCTGCAATTTTTTTAAAACACTAGGAACAATTTATTCACAAGCTTCTTTAATGGAGAAAAATCAAGAATTTTCAGGTAAATCAATTAGAGTACTTAAATTTCTCTGTGAAATACACTAATTTAATAAAATAGCTGAACATGCCAGGAAGAAGAGTGTATTCAAAGAATTCTCCTTAGTTCATTAAAAAACAAACAAACAAACAAAAAAAAAATCCACAAAATTTCTTATGCAGGCTTAATTTACCCTATAGTGCCTCTTCTGCGCAAAACTTGCTTCATAATAGCCCTTTAAGACCAGAAAAGGTGAATTGTGATGCCGCTTACTCCTTGAATGTATTGAAGGAAGGCATATACAAGATGAAGAAAAATTTCAAGCAATTTTTGAGAGAGAAGAAAATTACTCAAACGAGCAGCTAACATTTCCAATAAGAAAGGCATCCAAAGCCATAAAAGACCTTGTCTCAACAGCTTTGTTGATGAGGCAAAGCCTCCCTGCATTGCAGGTGGCCCAAACACATTGGGGCTTTCTACTTGCTCGTACATGAATGATTGAATAACTAACTGAGAGAATCAGCCTGCGTGGAGAAAAACCACTCTGTAAACATGTAGCTTTGAGAAGTGAGAAAAGATGTCCAGCTGGGAAGCTTGGGCAAGGACACCTTGTAACAGAGAACGCTGTTGAGCCATCCCTTTCTGTGAAGGTTTCCTCCAAGTCTACAGCCATCTATATCTGTCACAGCTACAGGATCTGGAGACGTTTCCTCTCATGGAAAAGCAAAGGACAGGTTGACACAGGTAAGAAGGCACTCCCAAGTTAGCATGTAGCTGCGGAGCATCAAATGCAGAGCACATCTCCAGTGTCTAGAGTGTCTGGAAATCCACGATGACACACTGGATAGATCTAGCAGGAAGATTTAAAAAGCCACAAGTTAGAACTTGGGCAAAGATGAATTGGTATTGACTACTACGATTACAAGGCTTGCACTGTTTCACAGGACGCTATGAAGACCAGGTTCTTAGAGACACTGTGTTGCAAGATACGGGAATCTCACTCAGAAAATGTCTGAAGGACTACAGATAAGTGATTTTGACAAAAAAAAAGGGAGGGGTGCTTTGATTTTCGGAAAATGAGGCACAGTTACGAAGATATTTGTTCAAGGGAAACCTAAATAAGGATGTAGTTAAAGAGACTACTAATTATAAAGAGGTTTGAGCGTTTGTTGGAGAATTCACTCTCGCTGTAGCTGATAACATAAAAAGCAGCTTCCCCAGGAAATGCCCATCTTCCTACTGTTTTACAAACAGTCCAAATCCTAGGATTTGAAAATCAGTGCATGTTATGAATTGTGATGACCTTGTTAAAGAATCACCTATATATTGCTCCTCACAGTGTAGTGAAGAACACGGGTTTCATTGTCTGTCTGTGACTAGACCAAAGCTATTCACAGAAAGTTAATTAGGTTTTCTGCTAACACTAGCACCACCTCCACTATTGAAGCATTTGTTCCTGTGATGACCTCGACAGAATGTAGATCATTGCGAAGCACTTTCATACATGAAGGGGTACTTGGCCTTAAAACAGGAAAGAACTTGCTTGGGAATTTCTGTTTCCTAGAAATGTAGCCAAAGGACAAAGAAATAGCTGGGAGGAAGAAGGACAGTCCAGGAGACTGGTAATGACTAGCAATAGAGGTCAGGGAATCCAGGGACCTAGAGGTGAGGCAAGGAAGGCAAGGGGCAGGCAAAAGGAAGTCCTTGGCCAGAAAGGGAATTTAAGCCTAGTCTCCATAGCTATTGAGAAGGAAGAACTCAGCCAGGACAACATCAAGAAGAAGAAACGTGGAGCCTCATGCTAGGAAAAATATATATATATATAGTAATGTCTGTCCAAGAGGGATCCTGGCAATAAATATAGAGCCTCAAGGATGACTATGAAACCATAAATCTAGAAGAGGACCTAGTGAATCTGGCCATAGGATACATACTTAGTTTAAACTGAGTAGGTTTAAATCTTTCCAGTTCTTTGATAACATTAGCCATGCTGTACTCCTGAGAAATTAGTAAGTACAGCTTTTCACTGTAAGCAGATAAATTAAATGACTTCCCAAGGCAATTGTCTGACATTAGAGCAGGGACTCAAGAAATGCTTGGCTCTGTGTCCTGTGATCAGTCTGTCTAATTATTCACTTCCTTGTGCAATTACTGTACAGAGGAAAAAGAAGGGGGAAAAAAAACCACAAAACTCTTTCAGCCTTCAGTTAAATTTTTTTTTTCAAATACTGTATCTATTTAAATAAAATTCCTAAGTGTGATAGAAGAAGGCATATAGTTCTTGGAAATATAGGAGGAACAGAGATCAATATTTGGCATTACCAGTTCTATAGATTTTACATAGAGTCAAATTATTTTGTAATGGAATTGGTAGCAACTTTTTGGGGGGTCAGCACCCAGCTTTCAATTCGTTGTATACTTGAATAGCAAATGGACAAGCACCACATATGTCGTAAAGACATAGCTAGGCATCTTTCGGCAGAACTGAATGTCAACGTTGTGCTCTGGAGAAGCACCTTCTTTCATGCTTTTCTAGTGCATTTGAAAACTGAGTTGCATCTGTGGCTACTACTAAATTACTAAGGGACAGACTTCCTCAGACATCTGGTTGAGAGATTAATGACTGAATAGGAAAGGTTTGGCTAGGAATAAAAAAATACTGCTTGGTCTTCTATGGTTTTATTTAATTATGATGGGGGATTCACATCAGGATAAAACCAAGTGTGGTTTCCATACCAGGAACAGAAGCTCACACTGCTCATTGGTCCTCTCTCCCCATCGCCACACCATATATCCACGCTTACATTTAAAGTCAAGACAAATTGTGATGTTCTTCCAAAATCTGGCTACTAGTACAACAGAAGAAGAAAATTAACAAAATCCACGTGGATACTCATAACAGCTGGCAAAACATAGCCCTGAAAGGTTCAGAAGACTCAGTCACGTCAGTTTGTAAAGCAGCAGGAAAAAAAAATGGTTAGTCTTGTAACCATCAAGTATATACTAAAATCATCAGCCTTTCCAGGCTCACTTATAGTAGATAGTTATGAAGTAAAAATAATCCTAAAGAAAAGGTGAAAGATGAGTAAATGTAAGAGTTAATTGTGAAAGCAGTATCTTTTTCTCAGCCCCCCCCCTTTTCAGTTTTTCAGTTAAGGGAAAAAATACTGTAGCTCTTTTAAGGGGCCTAAAAATCATTATATATAGTATGTCCCGGTACAAAGTCCAGTTTTAACCAAAGCTCAAACCAGCAAAAGTATAAGGAGAAGAAACTTCTTTTGTTTTTACCAAAGCAATGGCATGTGCCCAAAGGAAGTGCTGGAGCTGGATTTATACGCCCTTTCCTGCTACACACCCTGCAGAGCTGCCATGCTTTCCTACAACCCCCTACAACCCCCTGCAACCCCCCCTACAACCCTCTCCTCCCCATAATCGGCTCGTGCCCTAAAGAACACCCTATTTCTAGAGATTGCACAAAGTCTGGGGGGGGCAAAATACACTGGAATAACTCATCTCCAAATGGCCATTGCTTAAGCATCTACACAGAACACCGACTGCCTGAGAAGTGCTTATCGGTTGCAGATCAGAACTCTCTCTTCCCTCGCTTTGCTGGACTTAAGGAATACTCCTGCGATACTTCTTTTTTTGTGCACAGCTGCTATTGGAAAGACCAATCGAAGAAGAACTGTTTTGACCTAAAAGTCGTGGTGCCCACCAGGGGGATATCATGTAACAAACAAAATAGGTATTATTTTATGGCTGTAGAAGAGCAGCTTACACTTAAACAGCAACCCCGCAAGAACAGAAATTGCTCAAAGGGTACCGTGACAGCACAACCATAATAGCATCAGGATTTTTTTATGGTCAAGATATTGCATTGTAGAGCTCAGTAAAGTTTGAACAGTGTTGCTGTACCTAAGCTTGCTACATTCCCAGTAAGATCTAAAGCAATTATCTTCAAGCAACGTATATTTGCCCATCTAAGAGTCATTTTACAATCTTGAGCCCTCTAAGAAGAGGGCAACAGAAAAAAAAAAAAAAAAAAAAAAAGAAAAGAAAAAAAAAGAAAAAAAAAACAAGGAGAATACTGAAAAGACCAAGAAGAATTATTACTTTGGAGGACAAATAAGAAACACTGAAAGTCCTGAATGTGCTTATTTCTGCTGTAACTCCAGAAATGTCACTATAGAACACATTTTGCTTCATTAAGTACAGGTGACAGCACCGTACAGATGTAGAGATATTTAGTCATCGTGTTCCAGTCTGCAAAATGAGAATCAAACCTCAGCTCTGGTTTGCATGCCTTAATGCTGGCATGTGCACACGGAGGATGGAGAAACTCCAGGGGCTACACTCAGAGAAAGCAATTAGTTTCATTATCACTCAGCAACAGAGGTAAGGGGCACAGAGGTTGTTTGGTGTATTCAGCACATCTAGCCTGAATGAGACACAATTCGGGGCAAGTTCTTTCAGTTCTGCTTGTTTAATTTGCCCCGCACAAAAGATGAATGCTTGAAATTGGAGAACGGCTGGAATCCTGCTTTTTGGCAGATACTTGAGTGACAAGGAAAGTGGCTGCTGAAGGTGACATTTCCTTGGAAACTGAACAAATCTCACCTTCTAATAGCAGAGAAAAGCCATAGCACTCACGGCACGCTGTTTATTGTGCTTCCCCAATACCATGGAATATGAGATCGTATCGGCTTCCCAGAGATGACGCGAGGCATCTTATCAGCCTCAGCTTTCAACAGAGATGAAAACACATCCCAGTTCTGTGCAAGTAACCTCAGCATCTCTCAGAAGCTTGGTCTCTCAGCAACAGGAAATATGCTAAGAAGCCTTATCAACAGGAAAGAGGATCACAAGCTTTAAAGTATGATTAAACAGGATAACAATTCCTGAAAGATACTAGATTACATGAATATTCATCAGTGATTACTTCCAGCGTAAACTCAGATTTCACATAAATTATAGTGAAAAGAAACCTAGCCAGTGGCTCGCTCTTTTTTTCCTGAGACAGAAAATCAACTAAAAAAGGAGATTGAAAGAGGAACAAGTGAGTAACAAAAGTTAGGAGAAAAAGGAGGAAATCCTTGTGAGTTAAAAGTGAGATGCACATGGCAGTCTTGGCAGAACTACTAGGCATAAACTGCGGTCACATAGTGAGTTTTCAAAATTGAAGCAACCCATAACAATATAACAAGGTCACCAATTCACCAAGTTATTATATCTCCTTCCACATATCTGTTTGTACTTCCTGGGCCTTTTGCAGTTTATTAAGCATCAGTGCAATCCAAAATCTTATTTATAGTTCTTCAATTGCCCTGCAAACACAATTTAGTTCTTAATCCATCTAAGTATCTTTTTTAAAAAAAAAAAAAAAATATTTTCTAAATATTCTAGGGCTCAAAAGCAGAGGGAGAAAAAAACCAAGTGATTAATGACTCCCATGAGCTCACATTACTTAGGCATAATTTATATCTAAAGTCATGAATCCCAGGCTTCTGTTCTTGGCTCCAGCAGTTGCTTGCTCTTCAACTTTAGATAAGTAAAAGCTATTGTTTTGCTTTCTCTATCTTTGAAACAGATAGCTATTTCTTTTATTCCTTTTTTTTAATCCTGGAGTTTAAAAGGACTAATCATTCAGAGTGAAACTTTACTACAATTATTTATGCTGTACTTTGACTCCCAGAGCAGTCAACAAACTGGAAGGGGCCCATGGACCACAGCAGGTGTATGGGTGCACTTGTTGACCCACATTTAGCATTTCTGAGTTGTGAGTTGGTGTAAACAGACTTTTAGCATAGACTTGGAGGCCAGACAAGAAAGTGGAGGCAGTCACCGAGTTAATCCTATTGAATATATTGTTTAGACTGTAAAGAACATTCATCATCCTAGTTACTTTTTATATTTACCATTCAGTGCTTGGATTTTGTCCTGCAGATAGATTTGCAGTATAATACTCTTTTGGCCTCATATACACAACTTTATATTTGCTGATAAATTTTAAGAAATGGCATCAAATTGCACAAATAGATTCAAAGCAAGAGGGCATAACAGTTCCAACTTGTAAATTTTTATGTTATAATGGTCAGAAGAAATGAATTGTCTCCAATCACATTTGAAGTGCAACCCTCTAAGCTGTTATTGCTGATATTGTGGATTTTACACTGACAAAGTACTATGCACGTACAGTTAGAGACAAAGAGAACTCAAGTAGAAATTAAAATCTATATAGGAGTGAACATTGTAAGGACAACATAACTCTTTTATATTGCTCCATTGTGGTACATTGGAAAATTTCTGCGATAAACTGATTGTAGCTGATGTCAATAAGCTGTGAGTGTATTGAGATTGCTACATGGGTAGTTTTCCGCTTAGAAATAAAACTAGCTCAGGTTGGTAGTAAGCATACATTTGTAATATGCGTACTGATTGATTTTATTCACCTCTAGAAATGGAAATGTACTGCATGATTTTTTTTTATGCTTGCCATAACTGTTGGAAGTGACCATTTCAACAGGCAGAGAGGCTGATACCACATAAATATATCAAAATGCCTTTTTATTGCATCACAGTATTTGTTCATGACTGTGTCACTGCTGCTCAGAGTTATCAAACAGAGATGCTACATGTTGATAGATAAAACCGCAAAGCAATGCCAGGCTAGTGTTATTACTGCCTCAGCATTTTTCTAATTTAATTTCATTCAGTGTTGCCACTATTTCTTCTTAACCGATGACAGAAAGGAGCAGCAGTGTTTTGCTGTCCCTCTCCTGAGTGCAGGAGGGAGTCTCTTCAGAAGATCTGCTTTATTTCCTAATCATTCCCCTTAACAATCGCAATTTATCACAGAGGCATAAATTTGCTGGCACCACAGGGGGCATGATGCAGTGCATGTGTTCTTGAAATCAGATGCAAAGGGAGCTACAGGCAAATCCATGTGGTCTGAAAAAGCTAGAGCTGAGAATGTGAAACCCCTCCAAATGGCATGAGAGTCTCAGGTAACCCAGAGATAATACTGTGCAGAGAAGTCATACAGAATTCAAACATAAATGCATTAACAACCTTGGGCACATTCATTTGAGCATTCCTGAATTTAAGGAGGAACTTCTTCCCTGTGAGAGTGACGGAGCACTGGAACAGGTTACCCAGAGAGGTTGTGGTATCCTTCTCCGGAGATAATCAAAACCCGCCTGGGTGCGATCCTGTCTGACATGCTCTAGGCACCCCTGCTTGAGCAGGGAGGTTAGACTAGATGGTCTCCAGAGGTCCCAAACTCAGCCATTCTGAGATTCTGTGAAATCACTCTATACAAAAGTCAAGGCAGATTCACTTCGAGAAAGAGGATGGGAAGGCAGGAGCTGCCCTCCCACAGCATTACCTCTGTCCCCTCTCTTCACCCACATCAAAGCTGAAGACAAATTCAAAGGAGAGACAATACTTTGCCACAGTGGGTCAAGCTTTGCTTTCACTTAAACTTATGGTGCTTCAGTAACTTTGATGAGTTTCGAAAGGTCTGACTGAGAGCAAAAATTGCGACAAGTACGTGTCTTACTAATGGTCTCCTTACATCCCTGCTTTCTGCGCTTTTATGAGAGCAGTACACGATTGTTTTCTATGTGAATAACAGCAACAATCAGGAGTAGTTTGCAGTGTCAGTAAGTGCATATAAAATTAATATGGACCTTTCATCTCTACCAGATCCAACAGCTTAAGTATAAAACCAGGAGATCTAAGAAGCTTATGAATTTAATGCTGGCATAGCCTTTTGAATATCTGTTTTATGAAGAGTGTTATTTAGACCAAAAAGCACTACAGAAAATAGCTTCAGAACAAGGTGTTGCATTCTGGACTCCCAATAGCTCCTACTGCTAAAGGAAGCTAATGAAGTTAAAAAAAAAAAAAGAGAGAGAGAGAGAGAGAGAAAGAGGTAATTATAAGATGATTTTCAAATCAAGTATGCTTTAAAAAAAAGGTCTGTCCCAAACACAAAATTCAGCAGCAGCTTCTAGCAAACAGATTTTTAGTTCAATGACTTAAAAGCTGCCCTTGCAAAACCTCTGAGAGAGATTCAATCTCAAGCAAGCAGCCTAATGGCATTAACTAAGGAAACTAGAAAAACTGTTACTATCAGACTTCTCGGATACTGAAAGAACAAAGAACTAACAGAACAGACACAAAGGGGTCTTTGACTTTCCCTGATATCCCTTCTACTGTAATTAAAGATCACCAAATCCTGCCAAGATGGAACATCTGCATCTTTCATTCTATTGAAGAAAATACCAGATATAAACTGTATTTTTTTAATCCCCGAATGGTATGATCTCAAAACTCAGTGATGAACATAGTACATAAATAACCAACCGGTCCCAAAAGCTATGTCCACAAAAATAGAGAACAAGACCAAAACATACACTGTCATGCCCCTCTCCTCCCCATCAAAACATTGCAGGTATGAATGGTTTGGAACAAAGTGATGACCTATAAACAGTATCAGATGAGGATGCATGAAGAAGCGACTAATTGGAGTACAAATACTTACATTAAGAAGACATCACAATGAGACTGCACAAGAGGAACACCAGTATCCTGATCAAGAGATATAATGGGAGACAATAAGCAGGAATATGTCAATAGAGGGCAGAATAAGAGGATCACTGCAAGAGAGAATGCAAAGAGATATTTTTTTTCACTCTCCGTATTTACAAAAAACTCACCATAAAGTATCAACATGCCAAACTGTGATATCACCAAGGCAGTAGTTTGCAAAATATTGATGAAACATGATGAAGGCATCAAAATTCCTGATCATCAAAGTAAACTGTTTCAGAAACTGAATAGCAGTCAACACTCAGCAGTCTGCACTACAAATTAAATGATACACTTGTTTCGGCTGCAAACAGAATCAAGTAGGATTGCTCTCTCTTGCAATAGGTTTTCTTTCAACTGTTCAGCTGCAATGGGAATGGAAAAAGTTGCATGATGACACAGGTGTGGACACAGGTGATGCTAATATATAGAAAAGGGAGGAAGAGATACACAGTTGTTGCACAGTCTACAGAAATGTAGGAAAGAATAATATTACATCAGTCTGAATTTAAGTCCTAAGAGTTAAAAACAAGTTCTGCAATAACAACTGAACACTCTATCATGATAAGTTTCTGAGCAGTGTCTGGCATCACTGACTGACACACGATGAAGAACGCTATTAGCGCTCACTCAGGAAGCTCTGCTCACTAATACTGATAAACTTGATATGATCAAGACATCTTTAAGAAAACCACTCAAAATCCAAACCTCTGTGATCTTCAGGCTGAATTACAGTTGACAAAAGCTCTGACCATGCCTTAGCAGAGTAAAATATTAAAGATGGCTACATTTTATTAAATATGACACTATCAGCAATTACGGTATGTACTCATAAAATAGAAAACACAGACTTTCAGAAACATCAGTCAAAAAGACATGCTAAAATTCAAGTCTTCCTACTTCAAAGATGGATGGAGCAAAAATATCTTGATTTATTAAAAATTATCCCACAACCTATGGAGATGACATTTTTAATGGCTGTTGCGATTACACTGTCTATACCCTGCTACATAAACATATATAAAGTTGACACTGATGCTCTGGCATGGGAAACTATGCAAGCTATTATTAACACTAAATCAAAGCTCGGTCTGTTGTTTTGCTCTTTCCAAAAAGGGCAGGTGAAAAGCAAGACAAAACAGAAAATGGCAAAGGCTTATGGTAAGGATTTCAGTGTCGTGCTATTCCACTTAATTACTGGCAATTTTGCCACATTTCCTTAAGTGCAGGTGTAAAATCAAATTTAGCTTTAAATTACTAGGTAGCCAGCACTAGTGATTTCATTGAGCGTGAGTCATAGTATGCCTTGAGCAGGTTATTATTCTTGTATTAAAAAAAGAATCGGTAGTCTTAATTCTTTGTTGTCTTACATCTGCTGTAATTATTTATACCAGGGTAGAGTGAGGGCCAAATGGTTTTACCTCCAACACCAATGTTTTTCATCCATTCGCTGCAGGGTAAACATCAGGACAACAGCGAGTTAGGTCCAATGATTTCATAGCTGCAGAAGCCAAACAATTTGGCCTTTGCCAGAAACAGCAGATACTTGACCTGCTGGCACTCCACCCTGGTACCTAATTCCCTGCAGCCGCACTCTGTTTGCTCCGCAGCGTAGGACTCGCTGCAGTGCTGCAGGATCTCCCCACCTCCTGCCATCACAGCAGAGATAGAGGTCACTCAATAAGTCAGTGCTGGCAGCTCCCACGCTAGGTTACTCTGTAAAAGCCTGGAAGGGGATTGGAAAGTCGAAAGGTGTTGGATTTGTTCCTGCCGTTCCCCAGCCCTTGCCTGCTGGAATCCCAAAGCCTGGAGGCCCTGCAAGCAGACAGTTTTGTGCACCATCCACCAGCTCTCTGCTCCCTGAAGCAAGAGAGAAAATGATACACACCTACAAATTTAAGCTCAAATAAAGAGATTAAAGATCTGTTTGTGTGCTTGCTTTGGTAACTGAGATTAAGACTCTGACTAGCTCAGAGCTCAGATTTAATACCAACAGATGTTACATCTTACTTCGTCATTCCATTTATCATCACACATGCATCCAGGATCTGAGCTTCCTTGTGAAGTCCTGACATTGTACCACAGCCATTTAACCACAGCCTCCACCTTATTTTAGAGAGAAAGGTAGTCTGTAATGCATGTCCCAAATGTGATTGGTCTGACTGGATCACTGGCTTTGGGAGAAGGAGGGAATTTCTCTCTCCAAGCAAGGCTGACAAAGTGAGCCTTGGGTTGAGTTTTTTTTTTTTTTTTGTTTGTTTGTTTGTTTGTTTTTTTTTTTTTTTTTTTGTTTTTTTTTTGTTTTGGTTGGTTGGTTGGTTTTTGTTTTGTTTTGTTTTGGTTTGGGTTTTTTTGCATCCACCTGTAGTCCCTGACTTAGACTGAAAGGAGCCAACTCCTACGAGTGCACATACAGCCAGGAGACAACTAGTAGAACCTATGGGAAAAGGGAAAAGAGAAATATGAAACCTGCACAGAGAGCAAAACTGCATGAGTACCCTCATCCCGTTCACGGGGCAGGGTAGGAAAGTGAGAAGCAGGCTCAAACAAATGGCCAGATAACTGGAGATAGCTCACCACCACATTAAAGGTAAAAGGTAATAAATTTGCAAAATTCCACTTTAAAAATCCATCTCTGTGTCTGAGTTTCATTTCCTGTGTCTCCTCATTAAGTGATGAGGCAGACGGACAAAAAATGCTCTGATTAAACTATCACAGCTAAATTGAAGCTTATGAAGTAACAACAACAGACACGATTTGGGGCTCTGACTTACAGCACAGATTCCCCTTCCCAGCTCATACTACAGTAGCTATATCTGCTGTGCTGCACTTGTTAGTTGCCAGTACACTAAGCACTGCCCTTAAGCAATACTACACTAGTAAAGATTGTATTCCACCATCTCTACTGTCACCTCCAGGCCGCCAAGCAACCTATCCCTGGAAATAAATTCATATCCCTTCAACCTGTCCCTGTCTGTGTTTATGAAAGCCATTCATTTCAGCTGTTTACCTTCCCTTATTTTATAAACAGTGTTACAATCCTGGCAAAAGATTAATCTGGTTAGAGCCCAAACAAAAAAGAAACATTGCAAAATACCAGGAAAGAGGAAGAAAGGAAAGCAATGCAAATAGAGCACTAACAGCCCTAATGACTGACTGATGATGCAAAATGCTGGAGTCGGGCACCCTCCCCTCCTAACTCAGCGTGTAGGGCCACGGTTATGGACTTGTGATCACATTGGACAACTGAGGGTATTAGCCAGCTAGTTAGCTATACAGACTTCTCTATTATAATTCCACAGGTATATAATTCTCAGCTTGTGAAGTTTCACAAGCTTCTTTACAGTTTATCCAGCCAAAAGGGATTGCTTTTCTAAATTAGAAGGGGGAAAAAAAAGACTATTACAGGAACTAGATTTAGCTATTTGATAGCTGTGAGTGTGGAGGCATGACCAGCTGGTAATCCTAGTGTGTAAAGCAATTCAAATCTTTCTCTCTCTTCTCCAAGGCTCAGACATGCCCTACCAGTCAGCGAAGGCTTTCCAGATATGCACTGCTCAGTAACACGTTCACAGTTCAGGCAACAGCAAGCCCCAAATCCTGGCCTAGAGGTAAGTAGGCACTGTTGGTTCAAGATGTTTTGTTCCGGCTGTCAAATAGAGAAAAACCCTTTAGCTAATAGACAATTGTTCGTAGGCTGGGAGAAAAGGATCCACAGCAGATTTTGTTGCTGTTGTTATGACTGTTCTAGGATGGAAAAATTCCAGATAATTACTTTTTTTTTCTTTGTGAATATGAAACTCCTCAGAAAGTTTTTCAGCTTCTTGTAAAGATCTGACATACAGGCTTGCATGTGAAAATGCACGTATTTCTGCCACCTTGCTCGTGGCTTCACCTTCGAAGAGGCCAATGCATACTCTGAAGTTCAGAGTAATTTGTTCACCTCTTTTTCATTGACTAGCAACATCTACCTTCATCCCTTCTGGATAAATCCCCAGAATCTTCTGCAACCTGTTAGTCTCACATGATCTATTTATATATCCTGTTACTTCAAGGTTTGTGGTTGCTTCTGAACATGACTCCTTGATCATCATGGCTACTGTCATGGCTGATAGTCTCCCAAGCATGGAGAAAGCCAGCTTGCCAACCAGAGAAATCCATAGCAGGCCTTTTCTGAAGTTAAAACCCACCTCCAGAGTCACCGTGGATGCCGTCCCTTTGCACTACCTGGTGCAGCACGTTAGTCCAAGCTCAGACAACATTAACAAAGACAGGACAAACATAGTTAGACTATCTAATCTGTGACCTTTGAGGGTATCAGTGCTAATAAGAAAATGCCTGAAACCATACTTGTGTAACCCCTCAACAACGAATGGCTTGAATTAACACACGATTACTGGTGAGGAAAGCAGCTTCCTTTGCATGAACAGGAGCTGGAAAGGCTGAACCTCCTTTCCTTTCTCTCCTTTTCTTGGAGATTGTTTCTTGGAGGAGCAGGTGCAAAGGGAAACACAACAAAGCAGAAAAGCTCTTCTATGGTTTTCACATACAACATTTGAGTTACTGAAGGCAAATCACTGGTAAGGTTTTATCCTGTGGCACAAGCCTCAATATACACGGAAGCAAGGAGTAATTTGGCACACACACAGCATTAAGTTTGGGAGTATGCTGTGGATGACAAATTGAAGACTTCAAGGACAGAAAAATACCCTTTCAGCTAATCTGTTTTCTGAAATCCATGTTGTGGACCCAGCAAAATCTGACTTTTATAATGCATAAAAAATTAATAAATAAAGAGCAAATGCCTCCCATAAAAACTCTTTGTACACAGGATCAGTACAACTGGGTGATGCTATTTATAAGCAAGATATCACTTCACTTACTTTGCTTTATTTCACTTAACTGATGTTGTCTTTGTGGAAGGAAAACAACTGAGCTATTTTTACCATGAAGATGATATCTGATAATGATGATTATCTCAATTATATGTGTGAGGATGGGGTTTCAAAGGTGATGACAAAAATCTAGAATACAGTCTTCTCTACTTTTTCTTACAACAAGCAATGTCTTGCCACCCACAGCTATTATCCTACAATCCCACAGAAAATTAAATTTTATTTCTGAGCTGCTTTCCTCTGCAAAAAGAAAAGAAATCCCTCCACTGGCTCTGATGCACAAGCAAGTTGCCACCTGTCCCAGCTCCACTGAACAGAGTCTGGGGTTTCTTCTAAAGTGACTCCCAGATTGTGGCAGCTCACAGCCGGAAATCGCAAAATGAAACTCATTTTCTTTAAACTTTAGAGTAGGAAGTGTAGCAGTGTAGGAACAACTTTAGGAAGGCCTAGGCTATGGTTGCTGTGAGAGCCAGGGCACCCCAGGGGGCAGTGCCTGGGACAACCCGTGGAGCCGTCAGCGCAGCAAATAGACAGTGCCGCCTCCACTTTTCCTGTAGGAGCTTGTTGCGGTGTCTTTTATTTTCTCAGTAGACGGCAGCAATCACTCCAAAGTCTGGCAAGTCCGAAGTGAAAGCAGGTGTATTTCTAGTCAAGAAGAAACTACCCTGATGGCTTAGTACACATGCAGTGTACTAAGTATATGCAGACTCCAATTAAAATGATAACTACTACTAAGTTGAGATATCTTCTACCTTTTCCTACTGAAAAGTTTGCTCATACATCTTTATTTGTCCACTGTCATTCACATGCATCTCCTCTTACGTTTATATTTTAACGAATTACTGTGACATCCTGGTTCTGAAGCCAAGTCCAGGTTACTGAAATATATTATTGTATTCCTATATACCCTAATGTATGCAGATTCTTGGAAGAATCCTAAAATCTTATAATGACTATATGGACCATATTAATGACAAGTCAGCTGAGACTCTGTATTACTTTACACACTTAAAGTGACGATTCTCATTAAAGCTAGAGTAATTTGAGCTGAAAGATTAAGGTGATTTGAGAGTGTGTTTGTTTGTTTGTTTGTTTGTTTTCTAGGAAGTTAAGGATTCAAAAGTACCACAACATAATACAGCAATATTAATAAAATAGCAATAAGAATTTTGACAGTAATAGTAATAGTTGTAGCAACAGTAAGTACTAAGTCTATCAAGCGTCAAGATCTTATCTGCATCCACATCATAAGAGGCAAAAAAAAAAAAAAAAACTAACCCTCAATCAGGAAGCCAATTGCCAGTTATTCCCTTTCACAAGCTTGTTTGGGAGGACATAGTGCCTGAAAAAGTATTACTTAACTGTAAAGAAGTTACTTTGCAGAAAGGCACCATCTCCTGTTCCTTTTTTGAAGGATGTAACACACTAAATCACTAGCAAATTAAAAGAAACAGGGACAACCATCTACCTCTTGAAAGAGCCACAGAAAATTAGTAGTACAAAGCAAACTCATATTTTTTCATCATCTTGTCCTAATAAACAAAGTACAGTTCAGATTTCATCCACGGTACCAGCAGAACAGCACAGGCAGAAAAAAAAAAAAAAAAAAAAAAAGTTACATATCCTGTAATTCCTCTTCCCCAGAGATATCACTGTACAAGAGCCTTATTCAGCTACTATTTATGAGGTTTTTTTGCGGCCACCTGATACTGATGCAGACTGATGTTCTTTCCACAAGAACATAAATAAACAAATAAAGAAGCAAGCAGCAACTGTAGGCACCAACACAGCCTTGCACTGAAGCCTGGTGCCTGAATCCAGTTGTGGGAGTTAACAAATTCCCAGTGTTGACAGGGTGGGAATCTTGAGGCCATCGATCTTGATTCAGGGTGGGAAATATGTTGTTTACACTGTGAGACTGATGAGACGCCTAATTAACTCAACCCACCTTTAGACACTTAATTGAGAAGTCCAGGGTAAAAAAACTACTGGTATCCAGTCACTGCTACAGCAAAAACTCTCCGCATCTCACTCCCAGCAGGTGCCTACAGCGGCTCAGGCCCCAACTTAGGCTTCTTGGTTTACTTGAAGACAGCTGGAAAAATCCAGGCAAGTGTAAAGTCCTCCAGAATTATGTATTAGAAACATTTTACCGAGTTTTCAGATTGAATCAGAAATTTAGTTTAGAATTCTATATTTAAATACAATTCTAGGGCATGGTAAGCTGATAATGTGAGGAAAATAACATTTTTGTTAAATATATTTGCTCTTAGCAGTATCTTACTGACTGAGTTGATGGATATGAATTGCTTTCTAGTACTGCTGAATTTGCCCAGGCTGAGATAGTGAGCTGCCTTTTGTCACCAAAAAAAAAAAAAAAAAAAAAAAAAGAGAGAAAATTTAAGTTCCCACCTGTCAGAATCTTTCAATGGTAATGCAGAAGCTATTGAGAATTCAAACTATATTTCAGAATTCAACTTTCGTTTTCAGATTCAAAAGTTAGCATACCTTAAATTACAAACAGAAAAAAAAAAAAAAAAAAAAAAAAGAGCAGAAAAAAGATTAAAGTTGATGACACTGATTCTACCCCTCTGAGCACATTTTAGGCTGGATAGTAAGATTTTGACCAGCTTGCCAAGGGAAACTAAAATCTTAGTTAATTCTTTTGTTTGTTTGCTTCTTAAATCCAAATACAAAAGTTTGAAATAAACTTAGGAGAAATAAATAAATAAGAGATAGTTAAGATAGTAAGCTGCAGATTGAGCCAGTTTTAAGAAATACAGACACCTCTGTGCATTACTGTTGAGCACTCCCGAACACTATAATTACAGACATTTGAATGCATGTGCAAACGTCTCACTTAAAACAGCAGCATTACCTGTAAAAGTGCCTTTTCTTTTACGGCCCGAGAATTTTTGGATGGTACTCCTTAGCCAAAAGGCATTCTTTCCTCTTCTTTACGCTCTGTTATAAAGCAAATCAGAGCTGGAAAGGGGTTTGAAAGACAACCAAACTTAATTGCATATCTGTTGCAAGGTCTGAGTCATTGCAGCAATTAGTTAAAGGGAGTTGTCTTTCAGCCTAGCCTACAGCGACTAATTTAAACAACAGCCTATTTAAAATGTCCCTTACCTTAGAAATGCAGAGTAATTACTTATTCTAAAGAAGATTCAATCTGGCATAAAGGCTAGGTATATAAGTGAAATCTCGTGTGCATCTTGCTACTAATAGTCATCATTCTTAATTCCGCTACATGCAATTAATGGTTATCGCCATCGATTTACTTATCTAGCTAAAATATCTTGTATGAATTCTGATGGAAACCTTCATAAGTTTCACAACATAATACTAACAAATACTAACAGAACAGTGAAGCAAAGTGCTGGTTTTATTTTTAGAAAGGATGAAGATATTGCCTTCAAAAGAGAAAAAATGTTTTTAGAAGTGACTGTATAAAATGGTACTGCGGGATATTGCCACATTACTCAGTTGACTCCAGACCAAACAAACTCCATTTGCAAGCATGAAAGCGCACTTTTGATGTGCCTCTGTTTCTAACCCAGGCAGGCATATGAGACCTAAGCTGACTTTTTTTCCTTCTCACATTTATTAATGTTCTGCTTGCTGCCTCAGGTCTTCCGTGCAACACCTGAGCAATCCCACAAATTTCAAATTACGCCTCTGTGACACCTCCAAGACCCTTGCTGTCTTCAGCAGGAACTTACCATAGGAAACAACTTTGTTGACAGTGCACAAAACGGGGTAGAGGTCTTTACTCACTCTCATTTAGCTGTGTTGGCTCAGCAGGTCTAACAAGGAACAAAAAGCAGTGAAAAACGGATTTTCACCCCTGAAGTGAGCAGCTGTGACTCAGAATGCATCAAAGCAACAGCTTTCTTGAGTTAGGAGGTAGCATTTGTACAGAGTCAACTTTACTTGTAAATCCTCACCATTCCTGTTTCGTGGATTAGGAATGTGATCTCACACAAGCTCTGTAACACGAAGGTGTGTTGGCACGAATAAAGCTTGAAATCACAGACATTTGAAACAGCAAGAACTTGAACAAATCCCTTCTGCTGAGAAGACAGAGTCAGTTTTGAATATGGCAAATAGCTGCCTTCACTTCTCCTCTGTTTGTATTATAGTCGCCTGTAAAATTAATTCTGGTAACCCAAGGATGAAGCAGCATGCCTCTCTATGTAATAAGTCACAATACAAATAGGGAAAAAAAATAGTGTGCTACAACAGCATTTATGACTTAAATCAGCAATTAGTTTTATCTAACAGGGTAGGCAAAATGGTACGAAACAAAATTAATGGTAAGTACTACAAGTTACGTATTACAAGAATTTTTGGCAATACATTATATGGTACAGGCTAGGAGCTGGAACTTAGGAAAAGCAAGGCACTGAAGCAGAATTCATTTATATTTGTGTATTCTTGGTCCAAGCTATTCAAATTGCTTGAAAGGGCCTGGTGCATCTAATAGCCCTTGGGTTTTGCAGTATCCAGCAGCCACTCAGTACTATTAGAAACTTTTGCAGTGCTGCAGGTTGTTTTCCCACAGAGTTTCCAGTTGTCTTCTACTAAGGCTTTTATAAAGGAATATTCTTACAGATGGAAAAAATGCCTTGAGGGCTATATAACATCTGTGACATTTTTAAGTGCTGTAAAGTAAACACAGAAAGGACAAGGATTTCACCCAAGTGGTCACTAAAACATGTTTTAATCCAACATTAAATTATTGTTATTGTTTGTAGAGCATTTCTTTCCTTACCTGTTGGAAAAATACATTTTGAAATCTCAGTGAAGACCTCATTTTAATTTCATGGACATTTCTTCATAAAACTAGAATGATCTAGGAGTCAATCTTGAGGAAGAAACAGAATCGTTGTTCTGATTAAATAAACGCCAAGTTCTTACTGCTACAGGTTGCAACCGTATCTCTACTGGAGCTCACCTACTGAATGGGTTAGCGCAGACAGATTTTTACCTCGCTTCAGAGACTTAGTCCATGTTTTCTAGAATAGTTGATTCTTCCCTGTAACAGCTTAAGTAAGTTTTGCATTCCACCCACACTGTTTCTTCCTCCAGACAAATAATGAGCATTTTCTAATACTGCCATTTCTTGCAGTGAGTGCATTAACACATTTTCATGGCCCCTGCCTCAACCGTCTGCATGGCTAAGCAGTGCCTCCAAATAAAATTCTTCAACTGAAAAGGTTCACAGATGTTGTCTGTATTTACCACTTGGGCTATATTTTTCTGGTTAGCTGGCATTTCAAAGGTGTTTTCACTGATAAAAGGTGATAGAAGTTGTCGAGGGATTAGATCACTACAGGAAAAAAAGAAATAATTATTGTTGGGCTATGTAAGGATACAGACCTTGCTGACAGAGCAAGGTTCAGGAAAAGTAATAGAAAATCCACAAACACATGTAATTTCTGTATGCAAAATTTCTGTTTATTCTAATTCTCAACACTGTCTGATCATGATGTTCTTTTCTGCTGATAGAAATATTGTGTTAAATACAGCTATTACCATCTATATTTATTTAAGGACAAAGGTAATCTGTTTGATGACTTTAAGGATCTGTACAGTCCTAGTTCTCTTCTTTGGAACTATATTTTGTGGATGTAGAAAATTGTGGCAAAGTAACCCTAGTGATTTCATAAGAAAGCAATAAATGAGCTGAACAGTCAAAAAAAAAAAAAAAAAAAAGATATGGCAGCTCCCAGTCCAGTGATTCGACTACCATCCCATAATAAATTTATTATTGTACGCACAGATGAGTGTATGGCCAATGCTACACACACAAATTTCAAAAGTTTCTACTGGCATACAACAGTTTGGAAGATCTGGCATTTCTGGCATTTTACTGTACATTAGAGAAGGTAAGAGAAGATCCATTTGACTAGTTTCAATTTCTTACATGGAATATAATACCATATACTCCTTAAATTTGCTACTCCTTTTGTGGAGCACATTTTTGCACTTTTTTCTTCTAAAGCTTTTTCTACAGTGCATGTTCTCAGCTATGTTTAAGTAAATATTTTGAAAAGGGCTTCTTTTGCCTTAAGTCCTTACATGGGACTATGATGAAAGAAAGTGATTTCCCTCCCCCACCACCAAATTCTTAAGTTTTTTGATGTAGACTTTTCATATCAAACCCAAATTTTTCTGGTTTATTTTTATGGTACTCTACAGTGCAGTGTGAAATCTAAACCAGTGATTAAACCACTACTGGGGAGAGCAACCCTGAAAAATCAACCACTGGAACATACAAGGATCAAAAGGAGTAACTGATGCAGAGTTACAAAGCTGGTAAGCAAGAGTGGACAAAATTACCGAAGATGGACTGACCAAGGGGTTCTCTCCGGGAGCTCCAGGCATTCAATCAAAACTCTCCAATAAGAGAGAGTTCTCAGTTCAAAGTTTCTAATCTGAGCTCCTCCATTGCCAGATGAGCACTCCAGACTGAAAGGACGGACAAATCAAGCCTTGGGGAAAGCAGGAAAACACAAGGTCACTCAAGTAACCCAAGCTCAGCTACTAAGCCAAAGACTTTCCCTACAGCCATGTTCGAAAGAAGTGCAGTCACCTGGAACCTCAGCAAGAAGCTGTGACACATGGAAATAAAGTTAGAAACGCAGATCTAAAATTTAGTTCTTAGGGTAAAAATTCAGAATAGTTCCTGAATCAACAAGAACCTTCAATTAATCATCTGTCCTTCAGGTCATCATCCCAACTTTAAAAATTAAAATAAGAGGAAAATGTAAAAGGGTAAGGGAAGATGCTGTACAGTTCTGTAGCCCTCAGCACATTTTCTCCTTATCTATCTTATATTTAGATTTCCAAAATCTCCCAGTAGAGAGCCAAGTGTGTAAAAGTAAGCTAAACTCGCACGTAAAGTACTGGTCTACCTTCAGGCCACATCTGACTCAATCCCAGAAGATATCATTGCTTGAAAATGCCTGAGTAAACAAGCGTTGCACAGTATCCTGGGCAGAATTTGACTGTCAGCTACAGTTAGGAAACAGAGAGAAAGCAATTTCTAAACAGCATCGCTCGGGTTGTGACTGTTTGTCTTGTGTCCTACATGCAAGGAACATCCCAATTCCACCCTTCTTCCAGCTAGAAGCATACATTGTTTGAGTTGTCTTTATTTTTATGTAATTGGGTGTAAGTCTTCAGAGGCAGGCTGTTAATAAAATCCAACTTTTCATTCGTCTGCACGCATTGTAAAGTAATGTACATTGCCACTTATATTTTATTCATGCTCTTGCATATTCCTATTGATGCAACATTTTCTTTACACAGTTGGGACTGTATCTACCACAACCCAAACTAGTTGGAAATAAGCAAATCTCAGCAGTGCTCTGCCAGACTCTTGAATAGGAGGAATAGAAAGATAAACTTAAGCCAAATATACCGGAGGTTAAAAATTCCCTCAGAGAAATGGTGGCCAGAAAAGATTCTGTTCCTTGTTCCCAAAATTTAATTACATAGGCCTTTTGTTTTGAAGGACTAATTTCCAGCAATCTTCTTATATATATTTTTTTTTATTATTACTATTACAACACAAAACATAGAACTGTCATGAATCATCTTATTCATTGACATGTCTCTGGCAAAGAACAGTACCAGCTGCTTCAGAAGAAGGAACAATAAACCTGAAGAAGAGTGGAATAACTTATCCATATGGGAGATCTTCTTCCACCAATGCTTATTTTGTACTTTGGAGCATGGACTCCATACTTTGAAATCATATGTCATTTTTCCAACTTTTTTTTCTCTCTTCTAAGAGAACCTTACTATCTGTGGTATTTTGTCCCTGAGTTCCACTGATTCCTTTCAAAAACATCTCCTTTCATCCTGCTTAGGAGCGTCTCCTTTCAGCCTCACTGAATATCCCTTTGGTGGAAAGGGGAGGAAAACTTGAAGGGAGGAAGGAGATTTACCTTGTTTACACTACTTATCACTTTGAGCCCCTGGAGTGTGGCCTCTTAATTCACCCATTCTCTGAACAAACAGCCTCAGTCTGCAAAATTTCTCACCCTGAAAGCCTCTCTTTGCCTCTAATCAGGAGTGACCTTCAGATAAACAAAAGCTGATTAATTTTCAGATACCTACAATAGGTTTGTTCTTGCTCTAGGCTGGTAAAATTTCAGATCCAACAAGTAATTATAGAAGGGGAAAAATATTTCTTCTGTTTGTTTATTTTTTAATTTCACCAAGAATTGGTATTACCTGGTAAGGAAAGTGAAGAGAAAAAAAGTATTTCTCCCCACCCCCCATTAGAAAAAATGGTGAAGGAATTAAAATGAGAGAAATAAATACAGTCTTCCCTGAAGAACAACAAAAGCAATCAACGAAGCAACTTAGTTATTTGAGGGGGGGGGGAAATGTCGAACAGGAGGAAATTCAATGAAAAACATTGGACACTGGTTTCCAGGTGGTGAGGTACTTTTTACAAGAGTCTCATACAGGGACCAGGTTGATATGGTCTCTCAGTATGGTTCAGCAAAAGCATAAGAGAAGGGGTAAGAGAAAAAGGCAAGACAAGACAGTGGTCCTGGGGCCAGAGTGGCAGTGAAGAAGGGTGAGAATTTGCACCAAGGCCACCTGTGCAGCAGTGGAAAACTGCCCACCTGTGTCCATATGCTTGTGTCCAAAATTCACCCAAACTTTTATCATCTTGGCCTGCATTTGCATCAGTGCAAAATGCTGCTACGTGATGCAGCAGAGGCTTGAACTGAGTACAGAAGGTCAGATCCTCGGAGGATCGGACTGAGGGTTCATAGTAAGGACCTAGTAGGTAACATTAGGCTTTTGAGAGGCTTATTTATTTAGGCTTATTTTCCACAGAAAGGAAAATAAGGAAGAAGTTCTTGGAAGATGTGAAACATGAAGGTTAGCTTTTTTTTTTTTTTTTTTCTTTTTTTTTTTTTAGCTATGTCCCAAGGTATCCGCTGAAAGATATGCACTATAAGAGCAACAAGCAGTATTTCAGTGAGAAAATATCACTGGAGGTATCAGAAAGGAAGCATCTGTTTTGAAAATTAGGCCTTTGTAGATAAGGTTGATGCAAGGCAAGGAACAAGAATCAAATGTCAATAGTGAAGAGATTGTACATGTGTGAAGAAGAGACAAGAGTCGTGACAGGTTTTGGAGTAATAAAACCAAAACAAATAAGACCAGAATAAACTAGAGAAACCCAGAAATGACTCCTAACTTTTTACAGTGAGCACAAAGAGAGTCATGCCTTTTTTTGTATTGGTAACCTCCCATCGCTGCATCCTTGGTTGCTGTGGCAGTTCTTCTGACCCTCCTTTTCCACAGTGCTCTTTCCCTCATCACCTGGCATTGATGCATTTAGCAAACTTGGTTATGTTGGTTATGTTGGGTTTTGTAGGAAGTTACTGCCATTAACATTTTTGAATTGTCTTTCCTTCCTCCTCCATTTTTTTCCACTTGTTGCATCCTAGATTTTAGCTTATAACCCTACAGTAGGGATCAAACAGAACTTAGCAGATAACATTAGTGAAAAGTAGTAATTTAAACAGCCACTAAGTATTTACCAATAAGATACATCCACAAGACTTAACAGCCCTGACCAAAGACTGCTCCAATCATCAGCCCTATCGACATACTAGTCAAAAGCAACCACGTGCAGGAGGACTCAGAATCAGAAAAATATAAAGTTACTTTGAAAAAGATATTCCGAGCTACCCCTGACCACTTGGAGAAGACACCCAGAAGGGAATGCTCATCTAGGGAGTCCCTCGTTCCTTTTCCTCCTGACTGGCCCTTTGTGAAAATTTTCCCATTCCCTTTTCTCTCCTCTTCTTTTTTTCTTTTTCTTTTTTCTTTTTCCCCAAAGATAACTTACCATTAGAGTCAATGTGTGCCATCAGCTATGGAACCCACAAATAAATCTTTGTGCCTGAAAAAAGCTGTCTCATCATCCTTTGTGCAACAGCATCCTGATGGGGTGCAATGCATCTATTCGTAATTTCTTAGCCTGTCAAGAAATCTTTCAGACATTTTTCTATATTAAATGTATGAATCCCCCTAAAAATAAAAGCCAGGAAAGTTTTCTCCCTTTGATTAATACTGTTAAAAAATATATAGCAACAAGATACAGGTTACAATTAAATCTGAATTCTTCTCTAGGTTGAAAAGTGTTTCATTTTTTTTGTGTGAAAGAGAGCGAAATAAATATTCAATTGGCTGTCAAAACTTGTGTATAATTTAATCCATTTAGATCATGTCAACACTTAAATCTATTTGGTCAACACTTAAATCTATTTGGGGGATAATCACAGGGTCAAGTTAGCTAATGGTCAGATGGCTAATGGTAATTAGATCTTCACAAATCCCCCAGTAACTAGTTTCTAACAACTTTTGAAAAGTTGATAATTATCTTAACCAAACCCTGACACTTAAATTGAGTGCTAATTTTACTACTTGTTACAGAGATATGGCAAATTTACAGCAGAGGAATCATCAGATACTGTAAAAATATTTGTTATTTAATCCTTGCAAAATATCCTCCCAAAGATGCATTAGTGACTATGTTTCTGCTGTCAGTATTTTCCTGGTGAATCACTGGAAGCAATTCAGGTCTTCCAGAGTCACACCTATACTTGTAGGCCTGTATTCAGTCTTTCTTTTTGCCTCTTTAGCCATCCTTACACCCGGGACAAGCGGCAATGGGCAGAAACTGAAGCACAGGCAGTTCCACCTGACCGTGAGGGGGAATTTGTTCCCTGTGAGAGTGACGGAGCCCTGGACCAGGTTGCCCAGAGAGGCTGTGGAGTCTCCTTCTCTGGAGATCATCAAGGTCCGCCTGGATGCAACCCTGTCTAACATGCTGCAGGTGACCCTGCTTGAGCAGGGGAGTTGGACTAGATGATCTCCAGAGGTCCCTTCCAACCTTACTGATTCTATGATTCTATGGTACACCTGAGAAAATCCAAGAGTTTGGGGTCTGTTCTGAGGCTTTTGAAACAGTCGGCTGTCCAGTTGGACTGCTGTAGTGTCCACCTTAGGGTGAGATGAATTCCTCTCTAGATTATCTATATTTGCTGACTTATAGGCATTTAGCTCATAGGAAGGCCCCCCTCCCTCAAAGACACCTTGATTTTGCTGTCTGAGAAGTGAGTCAAATTTCACTCAATGTATGTGTTCCATGTCTTCTTCTGCTTTTGCAGCACACATCTGCCTACTCTGCGAAAGCTGCACAGCTCTCAAAGAAGAGCCAGACCTAAGTCTGTTCTCCTGAATCTGTTCTCTCACAATTTTTAAGTAACAAAAATAAAACCTAACAGTTGAACATCAATGGGCTGATCTACCAGCTGAGCAAGAGGGAAACATGCTGCAAACAGCTCAATTCAAATACTCAGTGCTTATTTTTTGTTTATTAATTAAGTAATTTAGAAGCAAAGATCCAAGACAAAAACAAAGGAAAACAAGTCAGATGATCTCATTGTCCCACAAGCTCTTCCTCTGGCCTCATCTCCAGGGCATCCTGGCTGACCCTTCACAACAGTTTGTTCCTCCCTTCCGCATTTTTATATCTTCCTTCTGTTATGTGCAAAAAGAGAAGAGAAAGAGCTGCCTGACCTGCACTTGCAATCCCACCCTTGCTACTTTGAAGGATGAGATAAATTTGACCAGATGGAGGTGTCTATAACAGAAAGACCTACATCTCAGCTAAGTCACTCTAAGCTCTCTTTAGTAAAGGGACAGAAACTGGCACTTTCAGGACACAATTAGTCTCATTCTCATGTAGATATTTAAAGTAGGTCATATGAATCATGCCTCAAAAGAGGCAATTCCTCCCTACTGACACTAAAGGGAGCCTGGAATCGCTAGATAATAATGTTTACATCAGTGATGTTTAAAGTTAGGTGAGCTGAATGCCACCTGAGTTCTTTTCTCTTGTTTTAGAGGCAAAATACTTTATATTCACTTTCCTGTTTTCACATGGTTAGAAAACAGCATGTGGCCTTCATCTCCCCATTTTTAAGATCTCAAGGACTGCAAGAGATGTGTGAATATATCCAAATGGCTCACTACAAAAGCAGGTTTTTGTAAGAAATTAATAACATCTCAGAAGTGCACACGGAGAGCAGAATATGAACGTAGTGATGAACATGACTCTCCTCTTAAAAAGAATTTAGTTTCTTGTCTTCATAGGTCTTCTAGTAGAAATAAAATTATATGCCAAAGGCTTACCAAATTCCTTTTCTAAAGAAGCTCTATAAGATGATTTTATTTCTAACAAAGTGAGACGAAAGGGTAGTGGCTATCTAGAACCATGTCTGCTTTTTTTCCAGCCACTTGAGAGAGTCCAATAAAAGACAATTTCTTTAATAAAAGCTTTGATTCACTCATAGTTTATCTATTCACTCTTCTATTTTGACTGGGAATTCCCTATTTTGGAAGAAGACCAGCCTTTCAAGAGAGTTCCTGACTTTTGCTTAATGCTCAGCTAAAGACTGATTTTTAAACAGGGACTTAAGCAAGAGTTTAAAGGGATCCTTTCCTAGCAATTTCCATTGTGATATTTGTGACTATTTTTTTCAAAAGCACTCAGCATGAAATTGGTGATAAAAATATATATTAACAAAGCTCTAAGGGGAAGAAATATACATAATGCCAAGTTAACGGAAAACAGATCCTGTCTAACCTGCTGTCTTTCTTCAGACAGGATTACAGATTTGGTTGACAATGGTAGCAGTATTGATATAATATACTTAGACTTCTGTAAATCATTCGACATGGTGCTGCATGACATTTTATTAAAAATAAAATCAAAATTGCACGCATTAGAAGGATTTAAAAGTAGCTAACTGACAGAGTTTAGAATGAAATTACAAATGGGGTTGTTGATCAGTGATACTTAGTGGGACCCTCAGGGACTGACCTTATGCTTTTAACATGTTTATCCATCATCTGGGAGATGATACAGTCACTTATAATTGACCATATTTAGTGATGACATACAAACAGGAGTGCAGTAAATGATGTGGAGGAGAAGTAATGGATACAGATCAATGTATTTTTAACACAGACAGAAATGAAGTCATGACTCTAGGAATAAAATAAAATAAAATACAAAGATTCTTATAAATACTGGCCAGAGAAGTAGAGTCTTCAGCTAAACAGATGGCAGTCCTACTAGACACAGGGCAGAACATGAACTTTCCGTGCAGCAGTCTAGTTAAGGGAGCCAACGTGATCCTGGACATATACGTGGGTATCTTTAGTAGGAGCCAGGACATTGATTGCACTAGGCTGCAGCTGCTCTGGAAGGCTGCGTTCTTCTGGGGCATCCACAGGTTAGGAGGCCTGTTGGTGCACTGGAGAGAGCTCAAAGACAAGTCACAAGAGGGATGAAAGTATTGGCAATCATGCTTTGCAGGAGAAGTTGCCAGGAGCTCAGTTTATTTACTGAATCAAAGAGATGATTAGGTGGTGACTTCACCACCGTCTAGAACTACTCATGTGGGGAATAACACTTCGCAGTGGACGTGCAGCAGACACAGATGTAACAGAAGCTGGAAACTGCCTGAAAAGCTGGAAGCTGAGACTAGATTAATTCAGATTAGAATTACCGTGCATATGTTTCATAGACTAATTAGCTCTTAAAATAATACATTTGTAAAAGTTGTGAGAGGTTCTCCCTCATCAGAAATCATCCAATAGAAACAGAATGTTTTTCTAAAAGATATGCTAGGTGTCAGCAAATATATTCTTTTTCAAACCACTCCTGATAGTTTTATAGTCTGTGATATCAGGCTAGATTAATTATTATTGTTGCTTTTAACTTTAAATCTGTGAATATTTGCTGAGAACTTTTGAAAGCTTGGCCATTTATTTTTATTTGCAAACAAAAACTTAGATTTGCAAAACAAATCTGGAGCGAGCTGAAAATGCTGTCCAAAATATCCGCAAATATGTGTAAAATAATCCATATTATTCTTCATCTGTCCTGCAACTTGGATGAAAATGCTTTTCTGAGTTTTACTTCTACAGCTAATCTTCCTGTTCTAGGTTTTTAATGATCCTCTGTGCTATCTCAGGAAGGCAAGCCTTTCCAATTACTTCTCAGAGATCCCAGTTTGAAATTGGAGAGTCTTACCCGTTCATTGAAAGAGATGATACTCAAATGAAAAAGGCTTGTGCCCAGGTTTCTTTGATTTGTTTCTTACGGTATTTGGATTTTATTTTACTTCCCTTTCCAGAAGAAGTCTGAGAGCTACACAGTTAGCAGCAGGATTTATACTATTTCTTACACTCAGATCTCTGTCTGGAGACACAAAGGGAAATACCAGCTACCTCTTCCTCCACTGAGAAAATGGAGATGGCTATGTTTTTAATAATAGGTTTTTTTTCCTTTTATTCTCTAGATTTCTGGATTATTCATTAATATGTAGCTATCATTCATTATTTTGGCATGGGGAAATAGGTGGAATGTAGACTGTTTGAATCTGTTCCAGAGTTCATTTTTTTAGTGCGTGTCCATAACTGAGCAACATTAATTCTTCTTTTGGCCTTTGAAATCTTTACTTCCAAAAGATGCTTCCCTTGTTTCCTGCTGCACATAAGGATATGCTGGGAGGGCATGTTCCCTCCTCCAGAAAGCACATCGAAGTATTTCATAGATTCACCCGATCACAAAATCATGGGGACCTAGATAAGAAGAAAACCTCTCAGTGGGTCTGAAATATCTACAACCTGTAGCAATATAAAAGAGCACGCACCTATGAAGGTTAGCCCTAGAAAAGGCAAATCTTCACTTGGTCATAGACACAGAACATCTGCATCTAACTCAACAGGAGCAAAAGGGATAGAAAAAAAATAGACAAAGTTAGAAGTACAAATGGAAGCTAATGTGAGCTAATGAGAGATTATTAGGCAGCCTTTAATTATTGCTAGCTGTTATCAACTCCATCCATCACACATTAATGGTCTTCTGCACTTCTCCCCATCCTGGTTATAAGAGTCATATCATTTCCCAAGAAAAATAAAACTTTACTTTTGCCTAAATCCACTACACGTTCTTCAACATTTTTGTGCACAGCATTGCCACCAGGATTGTTGATCTAATTTCTCTACAGTCTCATAAAAACCACACAGGCACAGGCATCTCTTTAGTTCACAGGGCAAGCAGTGTGTCTGGTGATTAAACTACTGTCATTACTGAGTATTTCGTTTTTCACCATTTTTGTGTAACCATAAAATTGTCAGTTATAGACAGTGTGACTGGTGATTAAACGGTGGAATATTTCACTTTGATCATTTTTGTGTACACATAAGATTATGAGGTACAGACATGATACTATATTGTGGTTACTTGCATATATTAACACCCCCCCCCAAAAAAAATTTTTTTGAACACTTTTACAGTCCTAGATCTTTTCATTTCTCCTCTAACAAAAAGGACAATTAGATATCTCTGATAAGATTAGCACACTGAATAAGCTCTAATGAGCCCACATTAAAATGGCAGATACAAAATAGAATTGAAATATTGGTATTGATACTAGTATCTATCCAGAAATTTCTGAACACAGGCGAGTGTCCAGCTTCTGTATCTTCCAACCACCATTTTTGTGACTAACTCTTCTAAACTGAACAAATATTCAGTATTGCTCATCCTCCTTGCATAATTTTCATATTTGCTTAGTGCTCAAAAAGAATTCTCAGTAGTGGACTTAATTTCTTATATTAAGTCTGTCACTTTAGCATCTCTGTACCTATTTGCCTATTTATTATCGCCTTTAAGGGAATATTATTCTGGTATATGGGTTAAATATAGACCCAATCTTATTATATCTAGCAAGCCAGAGCTGCTGTTATATTATTAGTCTATTCTAATTACTGCTTTCATTCATAAATTGTTATGACCATGTACTGTAAATCAGCACTTGTAGCTGCATGGAGTGGAAAGCTGTGGACTTAGATATTTCAAACACTTGCAGATCTGGGCAAGTTTGATTTCAGAAATGGAGAAATCAGTCTTCAGGATTCAGATGTTCTGTTTCTTATTCAGACAGAACAACTGTTTGAACTGTAGGAGACTTAATTCCAATCTCCCATTTACCAGCAGAACAACGTAATTCCTATCAGCATCACTGGCATGATTTTAAAAAACTGGCCTGTAAACGAGAATATTGTCTTCTTAAGCATAAGAGAGGGCCGTAGCAGTATATTTTAGTAACAGGTATGGCAAGCTACCAAAGAAATGAATGCGGTGGTGTTACTACTGCAGTAACTTTGAGAGCACTCTCTTTGTACAGGCTGGTCCCAGAGATTAGTAACCCCTTTTTGCAATGAGTTATTCCCTTCCCTAACATTCCCCCTCTCTTTAACAAAAGGATAACAGCAATATAAATAACTCAGCTGTGTTTATCTGTCAAGGCCAAATCCTAGAGTTGTTAAACAAATCCCTTATAAAGTCCAAGGCCTTGCTTACTTTATAGTCTAGGCAAACATGTTATAAACAAATGACAAGATATATTAGAGAAATGCAACTAGATGTTCACAGCTTACATAATATTATCCTTCTCCTTGTCTCTCAGGGTGGAAACTTCACAACAGCTATCTTTGTTTGCTTTCTAGGACTAACCTACATCTTGTCTCAGTATAATACAGCACTAGTGGAACAACGCTTTGACCTGCTGCTATACTATAGTTATGACTATGTAGTTATGAGTAGAGTAAGTCAGCCTATGTCAGACACAATCAGAATTACAAAAAGGAATTTACCTGAATAAAAACCACTCTTGAGTCAAACACTTTTAGAGCATATTCTCAATTAAATTATAGATTTCTCTTCCTGTTTACTACTTTTAAAAGGTTATTTCAAATGCATCGATGGGACTTCTGAACTGTTCCTCACTTAACAAAGAGGCAAGAGAGGTGTTAAGGGATGTTGCATGGTAGTAGATTTAAATAAGGAATTGTGCATAACAAATCAAGGACTAAATCTGGAAATCTGTGAGTGCTGAGAGCCCAAATCCCTTTGGCTTCTTTACAAATGTTGAACTTCATTTCATATTTGCAAGACTGTCTTAGGACTACAGCAGAAGGTAGTTTGGCATACAGGCCTCAAAGAGTCTGAAAAAACCAGAAACTCTGTTCCTTTAGAAGAGCAGAACAGTTTCTGGTACAAGTGGCAAGATATGTGATATATGCAACTTAATTACATACATATATATCATTAATACATACTGGGAAAGGGGAAGGATTACAGCTGTGTGTAGAGATGTAGACAGAGGGTAGTAACTCAGATGGTTTTTCTGATGTTTTATGGCTTTTGGCAGTGAAATATTCTGCCATTTGTTATCATAATTCTTCTGCCTTTATTACTTAATTCTCCTGCTTACATTGTAATTGGAAACTGCTAAGCTAAGTTAATAACACATTTTTTAATAGGCCAATGGGAGAAAGGATGAGAAGAAAAAGCTAAAGCAATTAGAGGATGCCAGTTTCCAGCATCATCCCTAGGCCCTGGCCATACTCCACCCTGTCCCTTGCAGCTCCTGAGATGCTCCAAAAGTGGCAATGCATCGGTCAAAATTTCAGCCATAAATCTCAGCATGGCCATCTTTTGACATTGGCTAGCAGATGGTCTTTTAACTGAAGCACAGGGGATGCAAGAGATCACAGGCTGAAAACTTTTATTGCCACTACTGTGCCCCGTTCATGTTGGCATTCATAACAAGAAAGGCACGTAGTTCACGGAGCGTTCAGGCAGGAGCTCAGTCCTGTGCATGCCAGGAAAACTCATTAACATGGAGACTGCTTTAAACTCCTGATGAACTAACTCTCAACCTCTTGGGCAGCCTTTGGGGTTTCAGAAAGGATGGATCTGGATTCATAACAACCCCTCTCCCCCCCCCGATCTGCACGTTAAGCTCTAACAGCCACAAAGTCAACGCTGCCTGCTGCTGAGAAGGACTCCTCCGGAACAGGTGTCCCAAGAGGAGAAGGCCTCGTGCTCACACCAGGTCTCGTGCTGAAGTACCAAAGAAGGATCAGCTCTGCCACCCAAATTCCCGTGAGCACCCACCGTGCCTCCAGTAAGACCCTCAAACTGCCCACCAGAAACAGCAGCCCAGATCCACTGCACGATCCGTCAGAACTACACACGCAGCAAGCTCATCAAGGCAAGGGCAGGCAAAACCCCGACAAACTTTTAAGAAAAATAAGACCCTGATCCATAAAAGTTTTTAAAGTTTGTCACATATTTGCAGTTTCTTCTATTTTTACAAGAAATACTACTAATACTGAGGGAATGTAAAATTCATATCTAAGTCAAGAACAGAAAGTTTTTAATGGCAAACACTAAAAATCTCTTGCATATAAATATGGATAGTATTATCAATACACAGTGGACATAATTAAAACTACAAACATTTGACACTGGGTAGCCTGCTGCCATAGTTATTCTGTGCTCCTGAGATTTAGTCATGCTGAAAATAATACAACAACGTATTTAACTACTGCATATAGTGAGAGTTTACTTTTTCACGCACACTGCACATTTCTACAAAAACACTTCTGATCTTGGAGGAACTGCTTTTAGATTTTAATTCAATTTAATGGCCTCTGTGGCCACTAATGGTATCTTCTACTGATGTACAACATTGTCCATTTCTAAAAAAGTTAAAAATATAATAGTTTAACAACACTGCGTCTAGTAAACAGACAATGGTAATCAGTAGTTATATTGTTTTCATTTTAAAACTCAGACTAAATTTCATTTAAACCATTTAAGTACGGAGGAATTCTGAAAGATATCTTGCTCATAACTTCTCAGACATCTTTCTCCCTCTATTAATCCCTGACTTTGTTTCTGCTCAGGCAAAAAGGAATAGCAACTCATGCGGGCAGGTAAACGTTCGTGGTCAATACTATTCTTTAGTCAGCTGTAAAAAAACAGGCTTTGATTACGAATGCATGGGGTAGATCTCTTTTGCCTTTGATAAGCCTGCATATGCCAACAAAGTTCACGTGGGCAGTTTCAGAGAGACTGGCGATCAAGAAGCAAGAGTCCTACCTTGAACTTGAAAAATCTGCTTTCTCTAAAGCCATAAACTGCAGCTGCCATCAGCAACAGACCCAATTGCTTTTCTTTTTCACTTTCCAGGGCAAGCAAATCTATTTCCTGTTACAGCCTGTACTTATAGTTTAATTCTATCTTATGACTTAAAGACTAAAATATTTGAGAACCACTAGGATTTTTCCACCCATTTTAAAGGGGAAAAAATCTCAAACTAGAAACAGATGTTTTATAATGTATTTCATTTATTTTGGCCACCCATAGAGCTGTGGCGTATGCTAGTGCCAACCAAGTTAAAAACAACAGAAGTCTGCAGAAATACTATGTAATATATTTAAGGATGACTGGGCATGGTGAGCACCTTTCAGTAAGTCCCGACTTAATAAGTAATTTTCAATGACTGAAAAATAAAATAGGAATTACTGAAGATGTAAATGGAACTGCCACACTTGGGCAGTTCCCCCAGGGATTTGCAAACTTTGTGCAGCCTTTTTTATGCTATTATACCCCAAAGGATAGCTTGCAAAGCAGGTGATCAACGTATACATTGAAAATGGGTGAGTTAGGGGACGTAAGAATAGCTGAGGATAATCTCCTCAGAATTATATCTTGTAAATACCAGCCAGGAGGTGGATACTGTATATCGGTTGTTCCAGAGCCACTGAACAGCTGCAGAAGTTCCACCAAATTCAAATTATCTTGTCCAAACAATCATTGGACTTGGCTAGTACAAACCCTTCACGTTTTTCCTGTGTTTATGAATGGAAGCAAAGGTATTTTGAAAGTTAAACCCATGAGGCTCCTAACAGTTACTGTGGCACGCACTTACTGCTAAGGCACCTCGTGAAACTTGCAGTGAAACGAGTCACATTGCGATTTCTCCTGTATCTATTCGGACTTAGACCTGGAAATCATTTTTCAGCAGCAGCAGCAGTTTAACAGAACACCTTCAGTACAGTACGGCAGGCTGGGGGCGGGGGGACAAAATGATCTGAACGGTAAAGAACGGTCGGTCTCAAAACGTTCCTGGTTTATTGGCAATTCACTGCACAGAACACAGAGCGTATCATGTGGATATAATTTACTCATCTCCCCAAAACACTATAGGGAAAGCATAAGAAAAGGACAAGGGCTATATTTTAAGAAGACACAATAGCACTAAAAGTTTTAACTTGCATGTTTTTGCTTGCTATCCACACATACAAAAAATGTATATTTTTCAACTTCCTCCTCAGGAGTGGGATAGAAAGTGAATTGCAAAAGTTAATTAAAAAGTAATTAAAATGTGAAAGCTTGGTAATTCAGTGTAACAATTAGCAATACAGACTTTGACCACATATACAGGATAAGACTCTTAGAATGTGCCTTATTAATACAATCATTCTATTTTTAAATCAAATGACCAAAAATTATTTTGACTTAATAAACACATACTACGTTTATTATTATCAAACCAAGTGCATATAGAAAAAAAACACTTTATTTCAGAAACATGCTTAAAGCAGTTTGAAAACAAAATATCCTTTACAATTAATCCTCCAGCTGAACAGTTCTAACTGTGATTATCTGGCGTTTGCCAGTGCTTTCCTTCCCAGACAGACATGCTCATTTGAACTTGAAAAACCTGGAATGCCAAAAGTGCCTCCCCAATATGTTGACTGTAATTCATCCAAATTATGCAGCTGGAGTCCCACAGCTGGCCCACAGCTTGGCTTAGAGTGCGGTCCAACGCCAGCGATCCCGTCTGCTAATATCATCCCACTTGCAGACCAGGCATTATATCCAGCAACTTATGCTGAAGTTCTGACACTAATTAACAGAGCAAGCAAACGTTGACGTGAGTGACCAGTGCCGGCAGCTGGCTGCTTTTTATTTTTTTTTCTCTCTCTCTCCTTGGTACCGTTTTGCAGCAATACTATCTTTCTTATTTTTTAACACATTGCTTATAATCTGTTTGTATGCATTTTATTTCGAGTTAGAAACAAAGCAGGACAAAAAAATAAGAAAAAAAAAAGAAGCCAGCGACAGCAGCAAGACCCCCGATTTAGACAAGTAATCAGCGAGACAGCATGCAAGCAGCATAAGTTGGAGGATGCATGGGGGACCGGAGCACAGGAATTCTTATCCTATTTAAAGCTATGTAGCTTTGCATAAACAGTCTTTGGTTTCTTGTTTCTGGCCTACCTGGACAGCATCAAAACATGTTTATCATATTATACAAGCCCAGAACCCAAACTGCAAGCAGTTAAAAACTGAAGGTCGCTATGCTGCAAAATTAAAACACGCTTCTATGCTTAAGCTACGCAGACAACGATAAAACAAAGCCTCCACAACCACCTGTAATAATCTGCCTGTTCAGCCAGCAATTCCAAAGTACTCAGCAAAACAAGGTAGACATTTTCTGCAGCTGGTTTTACATGTACAGTTCTGCCAAATTGTTGTCTCGTCTCCTCTTACCTTCACATTAGTCCGGAGTGCACAGTAACATGCAAAAAACATTGCAGTAAACAAGGAGCATATGGACCAGTATTCAGCGTCTCTGCTCTGCACAAACGGTACACACACGATCCCGAGCATGTGCTACTAAGGAGCCTCCGTTCTCTCTGTCAGTTTGAAAATGCATTGATCTCTGGTTTTCTGACTACAAAAAGACATGTCTTGAAGGCACTGAGTGAAAGCTACATATCTCTTCATCGACTATATATAGCAATATGCCCAGTAATTTCAATTAGCCGAGAATTCAGCATCTGAAACTTGGACCTCAGTTGCTTTTCCTTCCAGCATTTTAAATTCAGGGGGGAAAAAGGAGGGGGAACTCACCCAGAGGGGAAAGGTGAGGAATTAAAATGTAAGCAGCAAGTTACTTATATTTCCCCCCGCCTTTGATGTTTTTCTCTCCAATATTTTACAAACATTATATATGAAAAACGAAAAAAGGATTCCTTCCAAATCTCAAATTTACTGTCGATTCTGCACTGTTTCTGTCTGGTCTTGTTAAAGATGCAGCATCCCTTTTAACAAAGCCAACGTCATCAATCGTGACAGATTCAACATGTTCTACTTACAAATACAGTCTCTGATTAAGGACAAAGGCTGGCTGGCTTATTAATGTTTCCTCAAACGCAAGTTCAGTCCCCTGTGCTAATCTATTTTTAAATAAAAAGTCCCACCTCCTCCTTCACTCTCATTTAATAAATATGCAGCGGACTAGTTCTGAAGAGCCTGAGTTTCGCTGTGCTCCGAGCTAAGACACTGGACATCGTTTTAAAACTGTGTTTTCTTGCTTAGCTATGCGAAGAAAACACAGTGAAAAAAAATTAAAATGAAAGCAGACAAATCCTAGAGAAAACTATGCCCTCCCATTTGTCACTACCGATTCTGAATCTAAAATGCTCGAATATCTTCCAGAACGAGGAAACTCAGAACCTCGCCAGAAGGCAAAGCTTTAATTCACAAGCACAAAATAAGATCAAGCCACTTATTTCACTCCTGTCAACCACTGGATGCTACAAATTAACTGATTGTTTACTCGGCTGCAGGGGCGCAAAGTCAAAGACGCAAGTCCGTGTTTACAGCGCCGGGAACCACTGATATTCACACTGAACTGGGAAGCAGTCTTCAGGAATGAGATCAGGAAAGAGCCTCGGTGGTTTTTTTCACTGCAGCAGATAGATACCGTGGGAGGCAAAGAGTGGGAAAGGCTTTACTACCACCTTCTCTATCAGCACAGAGCAAACTGTGGATAAGCAGAGCTTAATAGAAATAGCTGCAGTGACTTTTAGGATTTTTTTTTTAATAATGCTTTACATAACTCCCCCCACCCCACCTCTGAAATCTGCAGAAACACTGAAGTCCTATCAAAGTCACTGGGCATCTTTTTGTGGGCAAGGAGGTGAAGAAGCTTAAGCAGAAGCATTTAAAGAAGAAAAATTGGGGGAGGGGAAAAGAGCGCAGGAGTTTTTTCAACATCTTCCTACAGACAAGCTCGCAGAAACTGTCGTCAAATCCAAGTGAGCAGCTATTTTTAGCCCATCATTGTTTGTGCCTTTTTTTAGGAATGCAAAAGGCAGTCGTGTTTCAAGCTAGATGTTGCTCTATAACGTATCCTAAGACAGCTACTTAATTTGAACCCTGGCTCCATCTGTCATACAAATTAAGTAATTAGTAATCACAACCTTCTTCGGCATAAGCAGTGACTTCTAGAACAGGATAGATGGACCCTGTTCTTAACTCTAATTCTGCAACTTTTATTAGCAATTAAATGCTCTAGATGCCACAGTTCAGAAAGCTGGAATACCCCAAAGTTATGATTGTTCAGACTTGTGTTGCAGCAATTTCCAACAAATAAGCTAAACCATAATAACATGTTGCTCAGCAAAAGCAGGTGAGAATTAATTCTTTTTCTTTTTCTCCCCCACCCCCCCCCCCTTTTTTTTTTTTTTTTTTTTTGACTCTCCTCAAATGAATAGAAAAAGAAAGCAATCCTGGCTTATTTTGCAGTGCAGTACATTAACAACTAAAATCAGGCATCTAATTCATTGAAAAAATATCATAGATCTTAAGGAGTGGTGATCCACTGGAGAAATGTGATTCAAAAAGCAAAGATGGACAGATGCAGAGCTCTGAACAGCTCGGCAAGGTTCAGGTAAGCATGTACGAAAAATCAAATTCAAGTCTCCTTTCTGCCAAAGGAATTACCCAAGATTTCCGTCAGCAAAGCCTCTGAAGCAACTTTCTACTTCATGATCCTAAAAAGTTAATGTTTTTGTTTGTAGGCGCGCAAACTTGAGGAAAACAGGGACCTTGCAAAAAGAAAGCAGAGTTGTGCAAATAGAAAACAATGCAGTTTCTATGGCTCCCAACTGACCACCTGTATAAAAGACTTCAGGTTCATTTAGGAAAACAAGAAATAATATAGTCCTAAAGTCTTTACTCAGGAAAATCTCCCACTACTACTGAGTGTCTAGAAGGAAAAGTTGTCGAGGAAATTGCAGACCGTGACCCTCATAACACCGTAACAGTAAAAAGGGAAGACTCCCATCGCTGCGGCAGATGCCTCCTATAATAACTGTGGGGCATTTGAGAATTTGCTGGAAAATTGAAACCTCTGCACAAACCAACAAGGTATTGCTTTGATAGCAGACCAACCTAACACATTTAGCAGGGGCTACTAAAGGTAATCTACACAAGCAGATCCCTGCAGGGTTTGTTCACCTCTGCCAAAACATTTCTTATTGCAGCAGTCTAATTTTTAAAGGCAGTGTCTCATCAAGGAACACACAGTATTTTATTATGACTGATAGTTACTCAAGAGCATCACTTATTGGTTATATTTACTGCCCTTGACATAAAGCTGATAACAATGAAGGAGTAAAAAGCCTTGTCCAAGTCTGCCAGACATACCAAAAATAGCAGAATACTTCAAATGCTCAGGACTTCTTTAAACACGAGACAACAGGGAAGAAACCCACAGATGAAAGATGTTACTCCATTTAAAAAAAAAAAAAAAAAGTTAGATATAAAATCAGTAGAGAGACAGTAGTCCAAAAAAGCCACTGGAAAATCTAAGAGGTTCTGACCCTCTTCAGAAGACACACAACTTGTGACCCGAATATTCTTAGATTAGGGAAACCACTGGAGCCACTATCTTCAGCTGTGTAATTTCCTCATTACTTTATCCTCTTACGTGTTCAGAAGGGAAAAGGGGAATGCTTGGAAGGAAATCCTGGTTGTCTGCAGAGGTTCAAGTGGTGCAGAGGGAACATGCTGCCTCGGCAGACCTTGATCTCACTAGGGGGGCAGCACTTGAATCGGGCACCCTGCCAGCTCCTTTGCAACCGCAGGCAGAGCAAAACAGCCCTATGACTGCCCAGAAGTTGTAGTAGTCATAGTCGAAATAATAATAATAATAATAATAATAATGATAGTGTATTGCCATTGTACCCTGGAGCTGTAGTCAGGGACTAGCCCTCCATTGTACTATAAGCACAACACAGACAGTACTTGGAAAATCATATAGGGAAACAACGAAACCGTGTTGGAGAGCAATATTTTCAGCCTCAGCAGCCTAACTGCTTCCAAGCTTTTTCCCAGGCATCACAGAAAGGGTGATATTTTAAAGGAGCATAACAATAAAAACAACAGGCTAAAAATACAGTAAAGAAGGCAATGTTCTCCAGTGTTTGTTCGACCACAGCACGATGTACCTCACTACACTTAAGTACCACATTTGTGGTTAAGTGTTATAAATGGCCTTTAAGAGGCTTGCTGCAGTGAGATAGATCTTTATCCAAGAGTGAGCACCTCTTGATGAACACAAGCAGAGTAGATATCATCTACAAAACCTAGAAAAGAGGGAGGGAATGGACTGAAGACAAGGGAACCTTGCACTCCAAGCAGACAGAAGAGAGAGAATGACACTCCTGCCCTCTCAAAGCGAGGAAAATGCATGTTTGCAGAGGGTTGGATGTCACAGTGGAGGTTTGCAAAGTTAGCTGTAAGATCTGTCCACACAAATCTCACCAGTAACAGTACTGATAGTCTGTGCCACCGGCCACTACCTCAGCCAAAGGTGCAATTCTCCTTTTTGCAGTGATGCTGTAGGTGCATCATGTAGGAGTTGTGCCACCATGACTACTCCCATGCTCCATCACACTGTTTCTTTGCACACTCCAGTGCTAATATCTATTTGCCACTACAGTCCTTTGATTGAACACCTCTGATTTAATCAGAAAAACTTGAAACAGGGATACTTTCACTCCTTTCCCTGTATTTCAGGTTTTAATTTGTCACAAAAATGTTGTTTTCCATGGCTACTGGAAGATCATTACACTGAAAATGTCAGTGTCCAGGGGAGTAGGATACTGCAGAAAGAACTGGTAGAGACTGCATGTCTTGGATTCTTTAGGGGCTACAGCTTCTTGATGGAAATCATAGCTAATTTCTGAATAGCAGATTGATCCTAGGGGCATCTGGAAACAACTGCAAAAAGGCGTATGTGGCTCAACAGCCAGAACTGGCAAGAATATATGCTTAAGTTTCCCAATATAAATTGAACAGCAACATCTCGTAAAATATAACAGACAGAGGAACTAGATCAGCAGTTTGAATTCAGCAAATCATAATATTTCCAGAAAGAGAAAGAAAAAGGATGAATAGATTATTTACAAACTATCATATTCAGTACTATAAACATATCTCTAGTACCCTGATATGCTGACGCAAAAGTTGCTATGTCAAATATTCTTCCTCACTTTCACGCCAGTAAACAGCAAAAAGCTTCCCTTGGGCAGATTTAACTTAAGTCATAGTTCTGCCCAAAAAGCTTCTGTTTTTTTTCTTTCCCTCTACAAAATTTTAATACAATTGTCCGATCGTTAAGCATTCAATACTCCTTTCTTGCCGATGTCCCCGGCAGTCTGGTTTCTGTCCTCGGTGGTTGCATAGAGGAAGGGTTTGATGGGATATATGAGAAAAGCATATAATTTACTTAGAAATCCTTCCTTCTCAATATTAAATGTATACAACTTTTATAAACCAAGCCTTTGTGGTTACTTTTTCAAAACACAGACATAAAACCATTTATAATAAGCAAATTTGAAGAAAGTGTAAGGAAAATAATAAATAAAGAACCCGATCCTGTGAGATTCCTCTCTCTATGACTGTGACCTTCTCAGGAATTGTCTCCTCATTACTCCCAATGACTGTAAAACTGAACGGTGCAAAACAAGGAACAGGGCCCAGAAAGAAGGAAAAGGATATAGCTTCACAAAGCATCCTGGATTACTTAAAACACCATTTTCCTTTGCTGTGTAACCTGTGGATCGAGTTTATTTTATACATTATCCTGTGTGATTGATTGAGATGTGTCTCCATTACAGCTTCCACTGAGAGAACCAGGTTTTTAGTTTAAACTGTCAAGACTTTTTCAATCTTGAAGACCCCCAGTTGGGGGGGGCCTTCAAAAACCCAATTTATTGGGTTTTTGACTCAACCAAACTGATGACTAACACATCTCCACAATGTGCATTTTATTCTGTGACTTTAGCTGCCTGTCTTCTTGCCCTACAAGCTCATGACATCATAACCTCTTGGAAAAGGGATTTCCATCCACAGCTATGCTAAAGGCCATGCCAACTTAGTCTATCTTCCCATCCCAAGGGAAGGCTAACTATACCTCGGTTGTTCTTGACAGATGCTTGTATAACCTGTCTTTCAGAGTCTCCAATGACGTGGAGACAATCTTTGCTTGACATGGTCCCTTATTCTTATCATGGCAATGTTTCTGTGAAGATCAATGGGAAGCTCAACCACCTTTTGACTAAAGGAGACTAATTCAGTAAAATAAATAGTGACTGCTCTGTCCTGAGTGGTTTCTAAATTTCCAGTTTCTGAGTGGTGTCATAAGCACCCATAAATTAACAACAAAGATTTGAAGCCCTACAATGTAGAGTTTTATAAAGCATTATGAGAGCAAATGTATCTTGAAGCCACATCACCTCTGCATTGTGCTTTTTATATTTTGACCCTTGTAGTGTAAGACACTTTGGTAGCAGTGTGTGTAGATAGAGTCCCATTTATTTCTGTTTTGCCTATACGTATGCACACATTCATGTGTATACAGGGACATGCATGTGCATGAAGTGCATGTGTATGAGAGAATAGCAGGAGCAAAATAAGAAATGAAGTATCTTCACGGTTGTTGCCTGTAGAAGCTAGTCTATAAGGTGGTTGGGCCTTTCTGATATACATAGTCTGCAATTCAATCCAAGCACACACCGAGTTGAAGACAAGATGGAATGCCGAGATGGTTAGAAGGCTATGCTTTTTTCCCCAAAAAAACTTTATATTTACCATGATTGTTTGGAAAACTTGGGGAAAATAGGTCTATCTTTCCATGATTTGCCAGCATTCCCAATTATGAATTAACATTTTATTTTTATAATTTATGAACCATAATTTATGAACTAAGCTAATTCATTTAAGCATAAAATTCACATTTCCATGGTAACAGCATGAATGAAGAAGAAAAGAACCTCTAAAGTTCAACTGCATTCATTACAGTATTTAAAAATAAACCTCCAACATTTTTATCCAATAAATTACTGTAGACTTTTTATATGATTTTTTTTAAATAAAGCACTTATTGTAAGTCACTGTGAGAACAACTTGATTTTGTATTGTACTTGATAAAGACCTGTATGTGTCAAAACACCTAGGATTTTATTTTCTGTACTGTGATTTTTGTGGAGGAGATTATTAAAAGGGAACTTATTGTTAGACTGAGAAACATGATATAAAGTCTATAACAGCTGAAGTAACCTATGCTTTCATGAACACACAGGTTTAGGTTTTTTTGTAGTCAGCATTTTCAATAATCAAGCAAATTGTTAGGTTTTATAATCTCTGAAGAATACAATGATGGATATTCATTAGCCATGCTGTAACTATTCCTCTTCATTCAACTGATAGCAGTTATTAGCTTAATATGTTATCAAACCTCTGCTATGAATCTGATTAGCAATATAAATACCTTATTTTGACAATATGTTTACATTTAGCCAGTGCTTGAAAAGTTATTTAAAACCTGCACAGCATTTTAAATCAAAAAATAATAAATCAGTGAAATGATTTACAAGGGTATTAGTGATTTTTATGTGTTAATAGTTTCAAATCAAGATTCGAGATATTTCAAGATGTTGTATGAGTCAAAAGCAAATTATCTGGCTCAATAAAGACTAAACAGGTAATAACTTTTACCAAGCATATATAGAAGAATAGACCAGGTGATCTCATATTACATTTATCTTTAAAACTTATATACCTACCATATATACCTATTTTTCTTTCTTAAAAAAAAAAATCTAAAAATAGGTCCATTATGAAGATGAAGGAGGAGGAAAAATCTCTTAGAAAAGCGAATTCACTTTGAGATACAGTCTAATAAACCAAAATAAAGTGTCAGGTGTAAATATACGATTTCCTCGCTAACCAGTGCTTTTGCAAATGGAATTTGCCAAACTGGCTATGGAATCCAGAACAGAGTGCTTAAATCAGGCATTCATATCACCTTTGTATAACTGCACACCTAACGTTACAAAAGTCCTCGTCAGCCACCTACGAGTTAGTGATGCATGCTATATTTTCACTGCACCTGGGAGCTGTGATTACAGCAGGTGAAGACATCTTGCCAACCTAAACACTTTTTACTCTAGAACTATCCAAATTGTAAAAACAATCCCCAGACTGAGACATTGCAAACTTATCCTAGCAGCAACAGTAGAGTCAGCAAAAAAATCCTGTGTCTTGACAGAGTTTTGCAAGTGATTTCACTCCTGACTTGAGCTCCTCTTTTAGCTGTCAGGTCAAAGCATTTTCAGTGGTATTTCCCTCCCACTGGCTCCTCTAGAGAGGTTACATTTTTAAAATACAAATTAGTTTTAGAAAACACTAAAGGTGTGTGCTTTTCTCAGAGATAGCACTTTTAACTATGTCCTTCCACTTTTCCTTTCCGTACCTTACGCTACTACTAGAGCTGTTGAGGATTATTAACCGTACTGTCCTACTGAACTGGGACACCAGGAAACACAAGTTTCTTGAGAAAAAAGGTTTATTCTCTACTGCCTTCTGCCACTTATAAACTCACATGACTCTGCTGTTATTTGATGTCTTCCAGCAGGCGTGATGCAATTTTATTCACCTCCACGTAAGTTTTAAAATTTACTTAGGCACCACTAAAAATGAGGAAACACATACTGAGAGATACATATACACATACATACAAACATACCTGTAAATATGTATATACCGATCAGCTTTGGAATCATTAGGATATTAATTTCCATATACTTATAATCATAATGAGAAAAGCACTGCTCACTCTTACTCCTTTCCCCAATGCAAAAATAATCTCTCCGCTACATTCCTTTATCCCTCCTACACAGTGATTGCAATATTATTTCTAAATTGCTAAAATAAGATGAACAATATCTTCTTTCGCAGGGAGATCAAACAAGATTCATAGAACGAAATTACTCCCAAGCAGTATGTGGAAAAATCTACATCCTCTAAATCATGCCCAGCTAATCAAACAATACAGGTTTGAATTCACTATTGCTTTGGAGAATTTTACCTGCTTTTTCTGATAACTGATGCTGAGAAAGCCTATCTCAGCAGGGCATCCTCTTCTTCCTAGAGTCCTCTATCAATGCGATCATGGAAGAAAAGATTTTTTTTTTTTTTTTAATTTAACATTGTATAGTGATGCCCAGTGCACCATGCTTCCAAAGTTAGTTCATCCTCTGTTTGGGAGCATTTTTTTTCCTTTTTATTAAATCAGATAATTGAACCACTGTTGTCACAGTTCTGCTGCGCTATATTCAAGAAATATATTACCCCAAATGCTGTGGACAAGGCGTGAACATCACTTTCTGGATGCCAGACTGTTCTTTTAATGAGTTGAATTGTGGCAAAGCCAAAATTTTAACATTTCCTTAGACATTTTTCACTTTAATCCATTGGGATGTTTTGTTTCCACAAGGAAAAAATTTAAGATTAAAAAATAAATAAATAAAATGTTAACATCTAATACTAGTTTAATATTATAAAGTAAATATAAATGACAACATTAAACTAGGGGATTTATTATCTAGCTTCATTATTATCAGAATGAAACTAGAAAGTCAAAATGATTTCAGTTTTGACCACTGAAAATGTTATCTCAATCCATAAAACATTTTCAATAAATTACACGTCTCAATAGAAAATTATTGCACTCATATTATTTAATCAATTCTAATTATATTATTTCCAAGCAGTCAAAAGTTTTAAATTAACCTGGTACACTTCTTCCAAATATGTCCTCTTCTCACTTCAATATTCCCTTGAGTCACATGTGGTGAAGATAACTTCAGTTATCTTGAGCTGAAATATCTTCTAAAATGCAAATTACTGCTACAATCTGAGTTTTTTTTCACCAGCTGACCAGCCTAAGCATTGCTTTCTCTGCACCATCTATAAACTTTAAAATCTTGGCAAACTTTCTGGCTATGGGGCTGGCTGTAAACATTTTGTTATTACATCTATATGCAAAATTATTCTCTCAGTGCAGTAGACAGGGTCAATCTCTCTTTTGCATGGAGGACAAGAGTGAAAGAGGCATGTCTGCTGAGAGCAGAATACCAATTGACTAGAGCCATATTTTATCTGAGAGGAAAATTTTCTGTTCCTGTAATACTTTATTCAAATACTTTTACAAATAGCACTCCTCTTGACCCAAAGAAGTCAGTGCATGCCCCATTTAACACATTAACCAAAAATAACATCAAATCTCTTAGGAAAATGAAGACCAAGTTTGCTGTCAATCATAATGCAAGTTATCTTTTTTAATTCCAGCAGGGTCATAAAGATATGCAGTCCTGAAAAATATGAGAATCTGGCCCAAAGTATGAATAAAATCAAAATAAATTATGATACATGCTTCATGAAAATCTACCTCTACTGAAGGTACTGAAGGTACCTCTAAAAAACAATATACTAATTTCAGTGAATTTCACTGATGTTCTGTAGTGTATAAAAGAAATGTTAATGCACATGCCACGATAGTGAGATTGTAGTTCTGAAGACACAGTGCTCCTTGGTATTCTTTTGGCAGATTAGCAACTCTACTTTTGCTATTCTACAAAACAGAACAATACTATCTGTCAGGATCTTTTCCTATTCTCTGCTCATCACCACATTCAAAGTAGAACCCACATATTAAAATGTGCTTTAAAAGGTCTTTGTGAATATTTGTCCAGTCACTGTGTCTGGGACACTAGATACAGTCTAAAGACATCATATATTTATCAGTTTGTATTTTGAATAAAAGAATGTGATTATCTGAACAATTTCAAATAACCTTAGTCTGCACAGTTCTTGGATACTTTTAATTTAAGTTGTGGATTCCTTGTTTGTTTTCTGCACAATGCTTACTCCCATAAATACAGCGAAGTATATAAACTAGTAAAGTATATAAACTACCAGTGATTGCTCAGAAAGCCGAGGAGTTTGGTCCTGATCTTGATGATAGATATGTTGTGTGGGTCTCCAGTAAAAGCATACCTGAAGGACAGGTGGGCAGGAGATATTCCACCTTGTTTTTATTGATCAGAATTGAGGAATGGCCACTAAGAATTATTTGTTAGTGACTCAGCAAGGCTAGTTAAATTGGACTGTAAAAAGACTTTTCTGTTATCATAAGAGAAGAGGCTAGTAGGCTCTGTTGTGAGAGGTGACTCATGTTTAGAAAATAGAAGAATACATTTGGGTTAGTCTCTGGTGAGCTGAGAGATGAAGTACAGCTGTTGATTTTGTTTAATCTGAGTCTGAACAGAGAGAAATAAGTGAAATAAATAAATAAAATAAACATACACCATGGGAAGGGCTTTTTTCCATCCTCCACCAAACCAACACAGGAATGTAGCTCATCTCCCCACCTGTGATGACTCTTGGTCCTTCACAAAACCTGTGATGTAAGGTAATGAGAATTAACTGTAATGGTTGACAGAGATTGTGTTTATGTGCATGCATATATTCAGCATTTTCAATAAGAGGAATGTATTTGTCTACGCTGGTTCTAAAATCTGCTTATTAATGGATGCTGCTGCATACAATGGATGAGCTGTATACAATGCTCTTGAAAAACGAGCCAAACCACAAAATACACTAAATGGGCAGCCTGTTGCTGCCTGCTGATTTCAACAGCGTTCTGGCCAGGAAGCCAAGCTAGATGATAGCCCATGCCTTGAGGCCTGAATCCAGATTAATCCCCTCTGTAATCTGAATAAAAAAGCACGGAGCTGGAACAATCTGGAAAAGCACGCAACTCCTCAGTTGTTACTGTCTTTAACAAAAAGCTGTCATTTCATAATTTTGCCTTGTATTGTTCTCTGCTTCTTCCTCTCTGTTTTCTATAAATAGTAGAATTTCATGCCAGTTTCAGAGGTGGTTTTTTAAGTGATGCAGAAATTCTGATGCTATAACTGAAACTGTTAACTCAAAATTAAGCTCGGCAATGTTCAGAAATGATGGCTACCTACTATAAATAAAACTTTTAAACATTTCTCAGTAGTTCGTGATACATTTTTTCCCTCCGTCGTTTGACAGCCCTCTTCACTGAAATAGCTTGCTGAATATTTTAGAATCAACATCACAGGACCACCGCTTCAGTGAAAGAGTTATACAATTAATTTTTCACAATTGCATAATTTCAGGGCATTGTGAAATACAAATTTAGTGGGTTTCTTTATGCTGAAGTATTCTGGTGTCATATTGAACAGATGTGTCTATGGCAACATATTTCTATTACTATGGATCTCATATAGCCACCATCATCTTTGAATGTTCTGTTCAAAAATTAACATGGAATTCAATGCTAATTGGTAAAATCAGAATGAAAACTGAAATTTATCCTTGAAGTATCTTCTGTCTACATATTGCCCTATCCAGTTCAAATAGGTAAACCTCTTTTTTTTATGTTATGAGAACCAGCAAACACTTGAGACCAGAACAGATCGCATTTTACTTTTCATTCAGCTTCTGCTGCTGCAAGGTAGATATTTAATTTATTATTTCATCACTGCATTGCAAACAGTGTAAGTGAGAATGTTATTTCTCTATATCAGAAGAGAAGTTGGTAGCAGCAAGAGCCAGCGTTGGGAGCTAGGGCCGGTGAAGTAAGCACATCTGCCCCTCAGTGTACTCATCTGCAAACCGGTACACTTAGAGCAGGCTTCCCAGTGATCGCTCCCAAGGCATCGTGTCTTGCCCCAGCACACAATCCCAGCTGTCCCAGTTCTTTTACTGCAGTGTGAAGTTGCAACTGCTCTGTTTTCTTTCAGGAAGGAGTTGCTAAGTGAATCCCCAGTTTGCAAAGCCTTGGGTGACAGATATTATATAAGTAAGAGTAGCAGCTAATATTTTCAATCCATTTTTAGCGGCTGACCTGAAACATTTCTGATGATTGCTATAATCTGAGCAAACACATTTCCATGTTGGTTGAATTTTTATGCGCTACCTCCTACTGCAGCATTTCCCAAAGTATTCCACCTTATGTGAATGCATTTATTTGTGCCTTCTTCCCTTTCTATTACATGCCCATTGATTTTAAGATTGATTTTAAGACTGGGAATTCCTCTTTCTCACAACTCTCCAAGCACCTGTTGGAGACATCCCAGGGCTGGCACTGCATAATTCTGGAAAAAATTGATCAGGTATTTAGCACTACTATAGTCTTAGTAAAACACCAAAATCAATGAATGAGTCATTTATTAATATTTGTCTGAACTTTCTGCTACAATAAAACATATCAATAGACTCATATCTCCATTCAGCTAACATCTACATTTTTGTGTTAATGTTTTTCTGGTGCATAGTTTTATATTCCACCACCTCCCAGTCCACAGAGGTAGTTGTGCAGGACACATAGCAGCCTGCAATGTTTTAATCTTGCCCATAAGAATACTTTACTGCCCTTCTCCATCTTATTTTACTGTATTTTTTCCAAGTTCCCCGTAGCGTCCAGGCAAAACAGGTTCAAGTAAAGGGCAGAAGAAGAGAAGGGAATTTTTTTCCCTCTCGTTAAATTTTTTGAAGACGTCTCTGACTATTCTATGCCGAAACGGAAATTCAGAACTCTGTAGGTAACATGTCATAAGGTTAAGCTGCAGAAATAGGACACAGAAACAAACTGTTAAAGGAATACTTTTATTTTAACTACAAGAAAAAGAGAAATGAGATATGAAAAATATTTATTCAGCAATAGTTGCTCACTGCCCATTGCATAGGAGTTTGGACATCAGCTTATGGCTCTTATGACTAAATTTAACTTCCTACTTTGCCATAGGCAAACAGCAGTGTGATATAGAGCAAAATATTTAACCTACAAGATCTCAGGGCTAATCTTCATATGAAGATTAGCTTATAAGCTTGATTAAATCTTTTACAGATTGTAGGATTCCTTAGATGCTACCAAAACAACCACAAAAAAGCAAGGTTAAATCCAGTCTAACTAATCCCAGCTAAATTGGGTCATAGCCAGATGCCTTAAACCCATCTAAAGTCTCAAATAGCCACCCAGAGTGCTATTTCTGCTATTTCCCCAGGGCTGCTAAAGCCTTTAGATGCCTAAATTCATTGGTATCTCCTGATTTAGCCTGGAACTTGTCTACATCTTTAAATCCATACATACTTGGAGCATGTATTCTGATGAGACAATAACTATGTCCAACCTGAAACTCTGTTGCAAACCAGCTTTGGGCAAATAATGACCCCTGACTTCAAGTCCTTCCTTGAACTCTGTCTAATTCTCCCTAAGATGCAAAAATTTAACGAAGCTAAGACTACCACTACCATCACAATAGTGGGTGCAGCAGCAAGAATGATGCCTGCTTTTCATGTAAAAGCCTTGTGTTTGGATCACTAACTCAGGATCACTTAGGTAACACATCACCATTTTCAGAGGAGTGCAGTATGGCTAGATGCTGAGAAGCTGACTAGCTAACTTTTCCTCTTGGTTCTCCGTTACTCTCAGTGGAAAAGACAGAGCCCTAATTTAAGCTAACTATATAGGTCTTCAGAGTCTCCTGAGGTCCTTCTGTGCCTTCTCTGGAGAGTGAGAAGTGCCTGACAGGAGCACTGTCTTCTGCACTTCTTGAGAAGCCTACTTCACTCCATTTTCTTGTCAGAAGTTTAGTTATGGTAAGTGGATATGATCATCCCCTCTGCTCCCAGGCAGGTGCTTAAAATTTTACTGAGGCAGTGCCGAAGTTAAGCACTGAAATTCGGGCTAAATGGGAGCGAGGGAACCACATTATGGAATCGCTGCCATATGACTCCAAAGGAAAAAGGCTCCGTAAGCGTGCAGGGAAGGGTAATCAAAATTGCATTTCATCTCTACACACACTCCCTAGAAGTGTGATTCATCCTCTAGCCTTTTCTCCCCAATAGCTACAAAAATGGATGGAATATGTAAAGGAATTCCTTTCCACTAATAACACAAAAGCTGAGTCACCTCTTGATATTCAGTCGGTGGCCTGAAAAAGCCTAACCTTGAGAGGAAATAGCCAAGCTTTATAGATAAGGAAAATGAAAGGAAAAGAGGAGAAAAGAAATGAATCTCTGCATGGGAAAGCCTGAAACTTGATAACCAACTCTGTGATGAACTGCCAGAGCACAGAATTCAGCAACTCTCTGACAAAGAACTGATCACCATGAGGAAGGCAGCCTCGAAAGGCAAGAATGTTAATGGGCACTCCTGGACAGGCTTGACAAGAGGAATGTTAAACATTATATTAAAACCTAGGCATTGACCAGAAACCATATACAAGGATATTTGCGAATTTTTTCAGCCTAACATTCTACCTTCAAAAGGCAAGACAAAAAAAAGACTCTCCAGGGATCTGAAAGGGCTGAAATAGCTGCCACGTCAGCTGGACAACCCAATGGCTGCTAGGCGAAAACAGTAATTTTCAAGAAGAGAATTAATATTTGTCATCTTTAATAGGTGCAGCCTTCTCTTATCTCCTGGCAGCCAAAATGTTCAATTCCTTTTAGGAAAACGAGATCCCATGACCTTATTGAATGTCTAGGAACTGGTCATTATGTAAATATTATCCACCTGGGACCTATCCTAATTTAGGATGTGCACATACCCTTCCAATGTTAGTTGACTTTGTGTTTTGTCACATCTACTTTTTATTGCATACCAAAAGCAGAAAAAAGAATCATCATTCAACTTAGTGCTGAATAATCTTTCATGTATTCTTCTTTTCGGGAACTGGGAGGTTTCTAAAACAATGTGTCTATTGTCTGAAATTAATGTATGCACAACAGATTTTCAGTTTTGTCTAGCTATACTACTCTTGTTCATGCCGGCTAGACTGTTTTTCAGTAGATTTTGGAAGAGATTTCTGTAATGTGATCCACTTAGCATTACTAATGAAAAGTATCTGGAAATTCAGTAAATGTAGACTATGATGTTCCACTATCTTCTAATGCTTAGACAACATAGCAGGGATATATATCAAGGAATCGAAGAATTTTCTTGGGTCACACAACTAGCCCTAAGCTCTAAGTTTGCAGTTCTGACTTCAAAGTACTCAATGAAATTGCAATGGTGCTAGTTACTAGAGAAATCATATAGTGATAGCTGAGCACAGGCTGATTGTTTCTAAATGCATTGTTTTCACTTTGAACCTTTTTTCAGCTTACTCCTCAGAGAAGCTCATTGCTGCCACGCATCTTGTTTCTCAGGGTTACTGAGACTGTGCCCAGTAGAAGAGTGAAGCAAAGTGCAAAGATGCCTTTACATCATCTTTATAACTTGCCAAATATATCAATGTCTCTAGGCAGAGCTGGTCTGGGTAACAAGAATATATTGCTGCTATGATATACAGTTGGTCCCAGTATGTTGCTTTTTACAGGGCTGGGCTCAACAAAGAGCAGTGCGGCTAAGGCAGAGCACAGTGTGGCTCCAGTCATTGCAACCTCCATGCCAAGCAGCTTTGGGATGCCATTCTGCAGGCCTGCTCGGCCAGTTCTCTATGAGGCAAAGCAAAACCTAACCACTACACCTACCATCCGGTAATGCAACAGAAAATTGATCCTGAACTGTTTTCATCATAAACTGTCTCCTGTGGATGGATTATCAACAGTTCCCAGAGGCCACTCTTGATAGTTATAAAAACAGTCGTATACTTAACAACAGGCTCCCAGCTGTAGTTGTGATAAATGTTGCATAAATCAATGAATAAAAAAAAAAGAAATAAAATAAATAGAACATTAAAGTCAAATCTTGAAGTTGGAAAGAGACATCATATATTAATGTGAAGATTATAAACAGATCAGTCCAATTTCAAAATCTATTCTAACTGTAATTCCAATGATTATAGCTTTGATTCAAGTACACTCAAAAGTTCAACTTACAAAGTTCAACTGAGCTTAAAGCTACATAGCTTTAAGCTCAGTTGAACTTTGTAAGTGTTAATGTATGTTTTGGTGTCACAAGCAGTACAAAGAACAGGTTTGATGAAGAGGAACAATATTACACACTTCTTAGAAACAATAGCCCAGCCCACAGTAAAATAATGAGGGTCATTCTTAAGCCACCTGGGAAAGAAAATCCACGTGGTGATTTTGACCTTGGAAACTACAGGCCAGTCAGCCTCACCTCCATCCCTGGAAAGGTGATGAAACAGCTCATTCTGGAGGTCATCTCCAGACATACAGAGGAAAAGAAGATTATCAGGAGTAGCCAGCATGGATTCATCAAGGGGAAATCCTGCTTAACCAACCTGATAGCCTTCTCCGATGGAATGACTGGCTGGGTAGATGAGGGCAGAGCAGTGGACATTGTCTACCTTGACTTCAGCAAGGCTTTTGACACTGTCTCCCATAACATTCTCCCAGGCAAGCTCAGGAAATGCGTGGTACATGAGTGGCCAGTGAGGTGGATTGAGAACTGGCTGAAAGGCAGAGCTCAGAGGGTCATCACCACTGGCATGGAGTCTAGTTGGAGGCCTGTGGCTAGTGGCGTCCCCCAGGGCTCAATACTGGGTCCCATCCTGTTTAACTTCTTCATCAATGACCTGGATGAGGGGACAGAGTGCCTCCTCAGCAAGTTTGATGATAATCCCAAACTGGGAGGAGTGGCTGACACACCAGAGGGCTGTGCTGCCATTCAGAGAGACCTGGACAGGCTGGAGAGTTGGGCGGAGAGGAACCTCCTTAGGTTCAACAAGGGCAACCAGGAAGGAATAACCCAATGCACCAGTACAGGCTGGGAGCTGACCTGCTGGAAAGCAGCTCTATAGAGAAAGACCTTGGAGTGCTGGTGGACAATAAATTGACCATGAGGCAGCAATGTGCCCTTGTGGCCAAGAAGGCCAGTGGTGTCCTGGGGTGCATTAGGAAGATTGTTGCCAGCAGGTCAGGGGAGGTGATCCTGCCGCTCTAGTCATCCCTGGTGGAGTCTCATCTGGGGTACTACATCCAGTTCTGGACTCTGCAGTACAAGAGAGACATGAAGCTACTGGAGAAAGTCCAGCATAGGGCTATAAAGATGATCAGAGGAATGGAGGAACAGCTGCAAGAGGTGGGCCTGTTGAGCCTGGAGAAGAGAAGACTGGGGGGGGAGGAGGGGGATCAATGTCTGCAAATACCTTAAGGGAGGGTATCAAGGGGATGGATCTGGACTCTTTTCCGTTGTCCCATGCGACAGGACAAGAGGCAATGGGCAGAAGCTTTGTTATCCATTTTATAGCAGTGCTTCACACTTAGATCTACATGCAAGCAGCATTGTTAAAGAATCCTAAAGTTGCTCGCAGAAGGCTGGCACTATTACTTAAACAATGTTGATAAAGAAAACTATTGCAGCATATTTGAGTCTTGAAGGTTGGATTTCATCCGTTTTATGGAGAAGGACATGATACTCTGGTGGTGGTGCAGTCAGCATGGATGAACCACTAAAAATGTAATCTTTTGTCTAGGTAACATATGGAAAGGTCCAGAAATTCTTTTTAACTGGTTTCCTCTGTATTCTAAGAAATTTTCTGCAAGTGCAGAGTCCTGCACTTAGAGAAAAATAACCCTAGGCACCAGTACAAGCTGGGGGCTGACCTTCTGGGGAGCAGCTCTGCAGAGAAGGACCTGGGAGTGCTGGTGGATGACAAGTTGACCATGAGCCAGCAATGTGCTCTTGTGGCCAGGAAGGCCAATGGTCTCCTGGGGAGCATCAGGAAGACTGTTGCCAACATGTTAAGGGAGGTGATCCTGCCCCTCTCCTCAGCCCTGGGGAGGCCTCATCCCAAGTCCTGTGTCCAGTTCTGGGCTCCCCATGACAAGACACACATGGAGCTACTGGAGAGAGTCCAGTGTAGGGCTACAAAGATGATCAGAGGGCTGGAGCACCTGCCCTATGAGGAACGGCTGCGAGAACTGGGCCTCTTCAGCCTGGGGATGAGAAGCCTGAGGGGGGATCTGATCAATGTGTACAAGTACCTGAAGGGAGGGTGTCAAGGGGACGGGGACAAACTCTTTTCAGTTATCCCGTGTGACAGGACAAGAGGCAATGGGCAGAAATTGAAGCACAGGAAGTTCCGCCTGACCATGAGGGGGAATTTCTTCCCTGTGAAAGTGACGGAGCACTGCAACAGGTTGCCCAGAGAGGTGGTGGAGTTTCCTTCTCTGGAGATATTCAAAACCCACCTGGCTGCAACCCTGTCTAACATGCTCTAGGTGACCCTGCTTGAGCAGAGGGGTTGGACTAGATGATCTCCAGAGGTCCCTTCCAACCTCAACCATTCTGTGATTCTGTGATTCCGTGATTTTATCCATAATGAAAGTCTGCTTTCTGACAAAATTCATACAACATAGCTTGCCGTGAACAGGGAGGAAATAAAAAAATCAGTTCCTGTGGTTCCATGTCAAAGCACTGCAACAGGATGTAAATGTCATAATGGCTTGGTTTTTCTCAGGCCCTTAACATACCCTCCTCAGTTTATCCTTCTGTCTTTCTCTGGCAACATATTCCTAGAGGCAAGGGAAACTAACTGCTTGCTTATGCTTAAGTTTGGTAGGATTGATACTTTCTTCCCGCATTACCAGAGAGGGTATAGCAAGACACCCACACCTGTGCCTGACTCCTGATGCTGTCTTCCTCACCTGATGATGAGATGATGTGATCCACAACAACCAGTCTCTGATGCTTCTGCACTCATCCCACTCGGTCCTTGGCCCCACTATCCCCACTTCAATTTCTTTAGTATCCCAGGGGCTAACAAGGCTGAAGAGCAGCTTCCCACAGATCCCACGGACCCTTGGCCCCATGCAGGACTGCATGCAGACATGCAGGAGGTCTCTGAAGGTTTTTCTTTGAAGGAGCCAGTCTCAGCCGTGGTGCTGCTTGCACCCATTACTAGGCAGCATGAAGGACAAGGTACTCTTATCTCACCGTTGGACACACTGATTTATTCCATCCTGCTCCCCTGTCCATTTTCTGTTGCCCAGCAGCCTGATTTGATAGGAATAGGAAGAAGAGAGGTAAAACATTTTTAGCCTCCACATCAACTTCAGCTGAAATGAGCCACAGGCCCACACACTCCAGCATATATCAATCCTGCACCCTGCGGGGCAGCACAGTGATACCTGTTCCAGCTCTAAACAAGCTAGCTAGGTTACTAGAATTAGTTAGAACAGCATGGAGTTGTCCATAGGTTATTTTCTTTTTCCTAGTTGGATAAATTAGCCTAAAATAAACATATCCTTGACTGCAACATACATGCAGGACTGTTCCTCCCTGCTGTCCAGCATGCTGTCAGAAAATACTCACTTAGAAACTGAAATATAACAATTCTGATCTCTAGAACTCATTGCAGCCCTAACATGTCCCATACCAGTGGCAAGAATTGGTAATAAGAAAATTCAGTATTAGTTGCATTTTCCCCTACCCTGCAACGACATTCCCTCTGGGGAGTCTCCAACCAGCCAAGGCACCTTGCAGCAGAAAGGCATTAGACTGAAGAATTCATTCTGCTGTGTAATCGAGTGTTTAAACAGACATTTTAAGCAAGCTATGCTGCACATTTGTACAATCCTACAAATGTTAATACACTTGATAAAGGATTAGGCAGAGTTTAGTCATTAGAAGAATAATAGTGTTAAAGCCAGTTTTCCCCCATTATTTCTGTAATGGAGCAGAAGTGAAATATGGACTAGACCAGTTATGATAAATAGTGCAATATTATTTAAATGACTCACTTATTAGTCTCATCCCTTGGTATTACATGGTAGATGGAATTAGAGATGAAAGATAAGAGCAATATATTTGAAATTCTGACCTAACTGAAGTCACATTAAAACTGCTGTTGACTTTACTGAGGCCTCCAGCTGGCTACTGCCTGTTCTGACCAGTGTCACATATGTTCATGAGTTTTTTTTTTTTTTTTTTTTTTTTTGAGAAGAGCAGTGGCAAATATGGTTAGCTATGGATTTATTTATTTTAATTATGGATAGGTAGCGAATTGGTTGCAGACAGCTTTTTTGATTAATTAGACTCTTCCATTCAAACTGTCCACACATGGCTTACATGCGCCTCCAAACTATTTGCTATACAGCAATTATCTAACAAATATTTTGCACTAATATTTGTTTAATCTGTGAGGAGTTAGGAGCAGTTTATTGTGAATCTTTTACATTCCAACTTTGAGGTATAATGGTTAATTCTGACTAAATATGTAGGTCATACAGCTCAGATTCTGTTTACAGATTAAGTACTTATAACTCCTAGAATCAGCCCCCAAATGTGGAACCTACTAATAAGCTTTGAAAAACTACTGGCTTCCTTATGGATTCCTGCTAGTAAATGTGTTGGCTAGAATAGCTGGAAAATAAACATGAAAGAGAAAAAAACAGCCAGAGTGCATGCGGTTATGGGCCCAGTGAATATTCATAGGCAATGAAAGGGATTCGTAATCCTTTAGCTCTTACAAATGTGCAAGACAGAACGCTATATAGAATAGTGGTCTAGCATTATAATCTATGCATCTGAAAGTTTTTTTTCCTACTTGTTAAAATATATTATCTCAAGAAACCTTTTATCTCTGTAAAGAAAGGTGGACGAGACACCACAGGAGAGAAAGTAGGAGTAACTCTGTGAAGGAGAGGAAAAATACCAACTTCAGCCAGTGAGAACAGGAGCTCAAGAGACTGGACGTGAAGCAGTTAGCAGGGGGTAAAGCTGCTTGCACTAACGAACTGTGCGTCTACCAGAGTTCTTCTGGGCAGAGGGCAAAACGGGACGGTGGCAGTGGCTCCCATTAGGAGGGTGGATTCCGGTTTGGGGAGTTTTTTTCGTATCCAAATCTCTGTAGCCAATGGCCTCAGGAATTTTTATTTGTGTGGGAGAGCAGAACACCATTCTTTATTACTCACTCCTTTCAATTTACAAAGCATAACCAATCTCAGATATTTTGCTTGCCCTGTGCACACTACTCCCAGGGGAAAGCAGGACAGCCTGGAAGCTCCATGCAAAATCCAGGAGCAATAAAAATATTACAATTCTTAAGTTTCACCATGTACCAAAGAGACTCTGTAGCTCATAACTCCCATTAAAACCTCTGGGATCTGCTCAGCTTAAAAATGAAAGGCTTTTCAAAATGGTTCCTGCAACGTTTCAGTGCATGCGTCTGCACGATGCAGTTCTCAGTTTGTACTGATGAGGTTGGAATCGCTGCCCGAGGGAGTAGGATGTATGAACTTTGTATTAAGATTCTGCATCCCTAGAGAGCAGTGGTGGCTTGCCAGCTCCTCTCTCGGCCTTGTATCTTGTCAAAGCCAAAGAGTCTTCTTCCTTAGGTGCCTCCTCCTGCCTTGCAGTCAGGATGTCCACCATTCTGTTCATTCAACTTATTTTCACTTACAATGTTTGCATAATTCGTTCAAGCTTCTAGACCAGGTATTTGCATTTGCACTTTCACTTAAAAAATAGCTTTCTTCAGCTGTAAGTTTGTTTTTTTTTTTACTGGAATTCCTAGCAAATAACTCTGTTAAACACATAGCTCCCAAGTTCAACAATAAAATCCTCTCACTCATAGATGTTTAAATCATGAAACAAAAGAGCAGTTAGAACACAATCAAAACTCATACAGAAAAATAAAAATCCTTTTTCTTAAAATGCATCATAAAGTTATTCAAAACATAAGTAAAACATACCCATGGGTGGGAGCACAATTCTCCCACTTAAAATATTCATAAATTAATCTATGCTGATACTCAAGAGAAAAAGCAGGTTCACTGGCATTTTGGTTATATAAAAAAACCCTTAAAAACAAGAAAAAAGCCCTGAGTCCTCCAAGAGGGAATACAAAGTATCTTTGATCACATCCCTCATGACTATAACTTGGGAGATGATGTCTCATTGACTACTGACAGAATGCTAAAATTTTGCACCCGTGCCCCCTCAGTTTGCAATGAGTGTCTCTTAGCTATTTTATACCATACACTTATATTTCAAAACAGATACAGCTCAGTGGCATCTGCCTTCTTCTGAAGAGACAGACACTCACCTCTTTGTCTTGCATACATAGACCCAAACGTCCTGCCACTGCTCCCTAGTTGATAGGACGTTCTTTTCTCACAGGAAGCCCGCATATGGATCACAACTCTTAAAAGGTTAGCAAAACATCCAACATGCAGACACAGTAATTAATTAATAGAACTCCCTAGCTCCATCCCGTCAGCCCACACATTTGCCTTCACTTGGCTTGCTGTTGAGCGATGTGGTTGTCCGGGACAGGTGAGTTTCTCGTTGCTGATGGACACAGGCTTTTCAATGGTTAGCGAAGTTCTAATGTGTTAACGTGCTGATGCTGAAATCTGCAGGTTGCCCTCTAATATCTCGACATCCTGCAGATGTCTGAAGGTCATAATGTATTTTCAGCACATATTTATTGCAAGTCCAGAAATGGCAGTGAAATAAGGAAGGGATCAATGTGTATCAAGCACACGCATATCAATGGAAGTCAAAAAAAGTCCTCCAGGTGGAGCTGGCCTGCAGATCATATACCACTGGGTATTCGAGAAACCCTAGCAATATTTGAAATCAATACTAAGGAGGTGGAATATGTGAAATGGAGGTCATCAAGAAATTTTGGACTTGGTTCCCAGAAATGAAGATTTTTTTTCCCATTTGCAGCCTTTAATACAGCAGCAGAGGAGAAGCTACAATGCATAAATTCAGTGGCATGATGAATGAGAAAGGAAGATGCAATCACAAAGCTCGTTATTCAACATAACTGTTGTCTCCGCTGTGCATAGTCCTTCTTGGGAGCCATTCCTAATTCTGAACCCTTCCATAAAGATTGTCACAAACTTTATCTAATTTCTTTAATTTAGTGTTAGAGACCTCTGCTTTTTGCCACTTCTGAGAAAGGGCCTTTTTCCATTTTCCCCACTAGCTCCTAAATGAAGTATGGCTTCATGCTGCCGATTCACTTGAATTTCTACCATTTCCTTTGCTTACAGAACTAGTGGAAGCATTACGGAGTCCATTCTTAAAAAAAAAAAAAAAAAAAAAAAAAAAAAAAAAAAAAAAAAAGTTAGACCAGATACCAGGATTATGTTCATACCTAGTATCTTCTGATTGCCCATGTTACCTTAAAAATAACATATACATTTACTCACTTCCAGCTAGCAACACTGAAATTTCTAAAGAACTTTTAAACTAAAAAACTAAAAAAAAATTGCAAATCCAATATATTGAAATAAGAAAAAAGCCCTCATTTTGCACACTAGTGATGGCACCAATTTCAACTTTCTAATTTCTGAGCAAATATTAATACCAATTAATAATACATGGCACTTACAGGGCTCTCTTCATCTTGAAAGAGCTTTACGAACATTAACTGATTAAATTGCCTGATCTTTTTCGTTGTAATTTTATATATATAAGATACATAGCTATAAATGAAATATATATATATTAGGGCTAAGGAGAGAAAGGCTTTTAGATGCCTAGGGACTTAAATACCACAAAGGCAAAAGCAGAAAACTGTTTTTAATTTATGCAAGAGCTGCTTATTCTTCCTCAAAAATGTTTTTCTTGTTCATATCAGCTCCCACACAGGCCATCTGACCAACAGAAGACATATCCATTTCAACAAGATCAAAATCTTTTCAACAGTACTCCTCTGCATAAGAACAAAATTAATTATCTGGAATATTTTTAATGTCATTTAAGAAACAGTAATCTTCTTTGTCCTGTGACTTTTCTTGTTTGTTTGTTTGCTTAGTGAGGAATATTTTCCAAGAGGTGTGAGACACCTTGGCAGTTGGACAAAGATCCTGCCTTGCCTTAGCTATTCAACATAATCACCCTTTTCTAATGGGCTACATTGGAGAATTTTAGCTCAATATGCAATTACTCTTGCTACTTTTTCTTGTATAAAATCTAATCTTGCAATACGGCTTTGATGCTGCTAACGGGAAATTCCTGTGAACAGCATGTTTTTTATCTCTGTGCACCTGCCTGGATAAAAGCATTGATCAGATAAAAATCACGTTTTTTGTATTCATGTATCAGTTAAAACTGCTCAAGTTAAACAGTGTTTATACATATATAGGCTAGAAAGTCATTGAAATGCCTACAGAATCTCTTAAAAGGATCTTTTTTTTCACTGTCAGACAGATGTCTTTCAGCTAAATTATATGTAAAAATGATGATACATTAGGCTAGTTTTATCAAAGACCAATACAGTAACTAAAAATACCACAAATATTCACATGCTCCATGCTCATGTAAAGTTGTTAATCAAAACTAGAGCTACTAAGATGCATGCCTCTAATGATCTATGAAATCTCAAGTGATTTTACACCCTAAGGAATGATTTCTCACGATAACAACCTTCACGTAGAAATGATTATATCACTGACACTACCTGAGGTGCAAATTCCATAAATTCTACACAAAATTGAGAGACCTATTTATGACTCTGGTGAGATACACCTTAACACTGAAATATAAAAGTTCACAAGGTAGGAACAAGATATTCTGATGTATTTTTCTGTATCATTCTAGCACATACATAGTATTTTATGTATTTAGTTCAATCCACTTTCAGTAATTCCATTGGAATGATTGGGATACCTGTGGTGCGTGATAATACAGACATGTACCATCTGAACATAAGAAAACTTATTTACTGTAAGGGTGATCAAATCCTGGAACAGGTTTCCCAGATAGGTTGTGGAGTATCCATCCTTGGAAATATTCAAATTTGAACGGGACATGGTCTTGGGCAGCCTGCTCTAGCTGACCCTGCCTGAGCAGGGGAGTTGGACTAGATGATGTCCAGAGTCCCCTTCCCACCTCAACAGTTCTGTGATTCTGCCCAACATCTTCAGAGAACTGAGGCCTTAGTAAATTACAGTTCTAACTTCCATACATCACAGCACTCTTGATGGCTTATTACTCAACACATTTTTCCATATAAACAGGCTTACAAATTCATTACATTTTAGTACTGCCATGAAGAAAATATAATTTTTTTAGTGCTTGACACACTCAGAGTAGCCCAACTTGCTTTACGTATTTATGAGGGAAATTTAATTACAAAGTACTCATCAATAGCTAACACTCAAACCCAGATATTAACAGGTGCTTTTAGTAAGATGGGAATATTACCTAGGATGACAAAAGTATTATCTGTTTTTCTCCAGCAACTCTGGCAGATTTATTATTGTTATGATAATTAGTAGTGGTGGTTCATGTTCTCACAGCAGCCAGAGTTCTCAATGTCAGAAAATGCTCCTTTAGGTCAGATGTTGTACAAATATGAACCAATACGCAGTAAAGATGACAACGCTTGTCCTGGAAAGTTTCCAGTAAAATGTAAAAGACAAATTCAAAAGTGAGTAGGCAGATTGACCTCTTCAAAAGCTACAGAAGCAGCCTGAAAGAGGTTTCAACTGAGTATGTATACTACAACTTTATTATCATCTCATCCCACACGATGCAGTATTCTACAACATCACTGCCATCCAGATCTACTAGGCATGCAGTTAAAAGCAAAGCATGATGTAAAAGACAGCATCTGATATCACTAGATATCCTGACCCAGAAAAATGAACATATTTTACCATAGTAATGACTAAAAGGTGACTACTATGGTTCTTATAAAAAGGTGTTTTGAGCAATAAATTCTAGCTAAGATATAACTAAAATGAATTGCAAATGGGATGGAGCAGCATGCTTGGGTGTTGCTGTCAAGGAGTGGGTTACACAAAATCTGTAGTGAAGGAAAGGGAAACTGCTAATGCATGAAGATAGAACACCACTTTCGGATGATAAGAGATTTCAGCATCCTTTTGCTTTTTCTGACCATATTTTGGCAGTGGTTTTAGAGCTTTCCTCCTTCTATATCTCCTATATGTTCACATCAGCTGTGAATGCCATGGTAACATTTCCTCTGAATGCCACTGCCGCTCTGCCGCCCCCAGAAATATTCTCATTCACCATCCTTGACTGATCAGCCTCCAGATTTCAACATATACTGAATCTGACTGCCTACATCCTGCACATAAAGAAAAGCAGCCACACACCCAAATATCTGTCCCACCCACCAATATATCCCTTGATTTCTGTATTTTAGGGTTCAGTTTGCCATTACTCTTTCTCTTCCCAACATAAACACTATTGATATTACTTGTTACTGTGTTTGCTATGGATAACAACTGATAACATTTACTATGAGATAGCTTCAATAGGTGCCAAAGAACCTCAGATAGAAGAGCCTATACCAAAAACAAAAATCATTTTTGTTGGTAATAACCCACCGACTTAAACAAGGGCCAGACTGCCCAAATACACTTGCAAAATCAAAGATTTAAAGGCCATCAAATCACTTTTAGTGTCTGAGGAGTCCATGAAAACTGAGCTGACTCACAGTCTCTCCAAAATGGTCACATCCATTTTAAGAAGATTTTTTCCATCTTCCTTTATCAACACATCCCAGTTTAGTCAGATGAGCTATGTCCCATAATCTTTGTAAAATGAATAGGGAGAGTGAAGATTCCCAGTAACTAAAAGAAGGCAATAAAGTGTAGGGGAGAACCTGTTTGACTTCGTGAAATGAGATTATTCCACTGAGTTCGTTGAGATCTCTGTATTTTACAGAGGCACAGAACTGGCCAAGTGAGTCTGAGCCACCCTAAAGCAACTGCACAAATCACAGTTGTCTTTTAGGAGGAGGAAGAAACCTCTCTGTCAGCCAGTGATTACTGAGTTGAACACGTTTCTATCACCCTTAATGTTCAAAACATCAGAGGCAAAATCATCTTCTCTATGCGTGGATGTAAATGGCTGATTGAAAGAGTCTCTTTTATATATATATATATATATATATTTATATATATATATATATTTTTATATATATATATATATATATATATATATATATTTACCAGAAATTGAAAACCTATCACTTTGAACACTGACACACTTCTTGACTCCCAAGGGAACTCTGAGTAAGCTAAGGTAAAAAAGTGAATATGATTTCCAGCTATGGTAGCCTGAGAAACACTCAGTTTCCTTTCTGGGGACATCTGATTCAAAGAGTTCTTCACACAAAATTTCTAATCTCTCTGCTGAGAGAGTAAGGATTTTCTTCTTACACTTTTATAGATTTCAGATTAAGAGACATTTACATCTCATATTTAGGACATTATACTGAGATATTTACTCTTATAATGCACAAAAGTTTCTTTCAGCATTTTAGCATTTTATTTTTCTCTTCATTTAAAAATTAAATGCAATTCTAATTTTATTTATTAAAGAAAAACAAATGTTTAAATCAAAGTCAAATAGGGATCTCAAAAGGACTTTTCTTTCTGTAAGGAGTATTATGCCTTATTTTCCTTTTTTTTTTTTTTTTTTTTTTGATAGACAGGTCTGAGTTTTTGTGTCTGGAACTCTATCACTTATGCAGTATAAGCCATGGCTTTTGCTACTGTGGCAAAAAAAATTAAGCATTTGCATACTAAATATGATCCAGAAAAATATAATCTTGCCTGGACCAGAGAATTAATTCATACGGAAATTGGAACATCCTTTTAGGACTCCCTTTTCCATTCCCACCTTGTCTCTATCCTTTAATCTGCATCAGTGTGGTGGAAACAGCAAAGTAAAAGGCAGAAGTTATACAAAATATTGAAGAGTAGACTCCTGGAGAATTAGTGACTGAATTTTCTCCAGCAAATTCAATAGTTTCGTTGGGTGACTTAGGCTGACGTAGTATCAGACCAAGTGGCTTCTGACTAAGTAGTATCACTAATGTCAGACTGCTCAGTAGTTTCTGCAGCACAGCGGTAGGGTACCATTTCCTGCTTTGGGGCTACATAGGATCTTCTAATGTGAAATAGGAAATAATAAACATGTAAGATATGTCTATATAGGAATGACGCCAAAGCTTCCAGATTTAAGCTACTGTATTTAGGTTATGTCTGTGCTCAGGCCCGCATAGGTACACGTATACTGTTAAATTATTAAAGGATCCTTTGGTATGGTCTTGGTTTTCAAAAACTAGCATTCTCCCAAGTACAGCATGGTTTGGGACACAGTGTGGGTCATGAACCGCTTCCAACACAAGCAGCCTGGACACAGCCATCTTCTGTCAGGAAGGTAAGAGAACTTAGTTGTATGGATGGAAGCCATGTAGTGGTACATTTTAAAGGCCATAAAATGGTTGCTGGTCTTTTTAATTATTTATTAGTATACTAATCTCCCAGAAGTTGCTCAGAAGTGTGAGTAGACTAGGAAAGAAAACATGCCTGGATGTATATTCCAGCATGCATCAAAGCAGAGGCCCTCAGAAATTCCCCTCTGTCCCAGGCCAGGAGGGAAGGTTATCACAAAGCGTCACACCAGTGATGACATAGGGCCTTCCCTTTCCTTGGAAGTGCTTAGAGATTCATTCTTACACAGGCGAGAAAGAACAGTAACTTTTCAAATCATAACCCTGTGATAGTCAAGTCTTGAATTCCTCCTTATTCTCCATCCTGCTACAGGCCCTTGAAAGCCACTTACATTCACCTCTCCCAGAAAAATTCCTGGAAAGTAGCTGGCACTTAGAGGGCTGGGGTACAATCAGAGATCCACCAGAGACACCAGGAAATTGCACAGTGTACCACAAAGCTGTGCTTTGGGCCGGCACAACTGAAAACAAAGAGAGAAAACTCTTGGCAACAGCAAGAAAGACAATTCAGAGCTAATTCTGTGTCCTACAGGGATGCAGGCAAAACAATTAAACTCCAGGTCTTGAATGGACCAGCACTTTTATTCTCTACCTCTCCTGTAATGAGAGAGAGACAGACAGACAGACAGACTACAATTTAGACCTAGGACTGAATTTCCTTAAGTACCAGGTGAGAAGCTCAGGATTAAGATTCTGATCTAGAGCCATGTTAATCATTAAAAAACAGAAATCCACAAGAGTAAATCTATGAAAAACAGAACCACTCAGATGTATGAGATTTTGACAGTAAGCCGATAGAAAGGTCTAAGATGCTCCTCCATCTCAATCTGCCAAGGAATACAGATGAGGATTACATCCATGCTAGGTTGTTGCACCAACACCAAGTTGTACAACGAAACTCAAAAGAAGCAAGTACCTCTGTTGCACTTACTGCAAGCTCCAAAGTATTCAGATTATAAACTGTCTGAATTAAGTTTGCTTGCTCAGGTTTAATTTGGTACTTTTTATCTACATCTAAATACTGATCTTACTGACATGGTTCTATCCTGTCTTTCCACAATATGACCTTTTAAAAGACTTGGAAATTAAAAAAAATAAAATAAAAACGGCTTCATGTGGGAACAAACTGAACTCCCACCTCCTCTAGTTCATCATCAGGGTTAGAGTCCTGGGATTCACACCAAAGTCCTCTACCACTTGTGATAAAAGAGTAACAAGAGAAGCAGCAAGAGAAGACCATTTCCTATGTGGATCAGCTGCAACGGTGTTGAAGGCATATACTTTTCTAATGGAGTTCACAGCTACCTGCTATCCCATTAAAAAATGGGATCAGGAGAGTTTATCCTAGAGTCTATCTTCTTTAGGTTCTTGCCTCTCTCAGTCTCAGACTGAGAACTTGCCATCCCTGCCCAGCTCATCACTTTGCGCCATTCTCGAGTTCTGCTCCTCTTGCCCTTTCCCCGTCTCCTGAAGGCTTTGAACTTTCTCCTGTTATTTTCTTGCTGTCACCAAACCCCATTAATCTATTCTACTCCAACAACATTCCCTTTCTTCCAGTTCTCTGGAAAGCCTAGCCAGACACTTAGGAAGAACTTCTACATTGAGAGCAGATTATGGACACCTCTTTTCTCTTATGAAACTCCAGATCACCCTTGGGTAGGCACTGGAAACGGTCATTTCTAAAGATGGCCGATGTTTCTGCAAAGCCAGCAGTTTCAGTGACCGGGGTGCCACATTCCCCGAGACTCTTTCCGTGGCTTTTTGGTTTAGCATAGGCAAAACCATCTTAACTCAGGTTCTGAATTCCCAGGAACATAATTCCCAAAATTCCCAGAAGCAGAATAACAGTTATAATAAGAATTTGAGAGGTTTATAACCTACAGTCATGAAAAGCTGTTTGGACATGTGATCCTTGCACAACAGGGGTAATAGACAGTTGTCCACAAATGGAGACAGCCACCTGGAAAAAGGTGAAAACAGCTCCCACTAGAGTGTGGGAAGCAGCCACATGACCTAGTGCACAGCATCAGATAATTCATCCCATTTCAACTTTTACCAGAGGGACAAAACCCACCACTACTAGTCCATTATGCTTGAAGGGACAACAAGAAGAGTTTGTAGACTCTGATTTAGCTAACTCACTCTACTGTTTTTCTTTGGATCCACTGACTTCTTTGCATAATATAGATCACAGAGCTTCCCCAGTTTCTTCTCTCCTGATCACACGTGTTTGACTCTGGTTTTCACAGACAAGTTTTGCACACACACATTTAAGCACAGACTGCAGACAAAATGAAAGCTGAAACCTTACAGTTCGAGATAAATAAATCATGCTGAATCTATGAACATTCAGAGGCTGAAGAAAATATTCTGATTTATTGTGAGGATCTGGATACTAACTAGACACACACTTGGAATTCTTCCAACCTTTGAAATCAAACTTTAAGCTATTCTGAGAAGTCCTCTCTCATGAATAAAAAAACATATAAAGTATACAAAACATAACTAACTAGCTACACACTTATATAGAACCCATCTTCACAGTACCAGGGCACATATAGATTCCTTAATATAGATCTCAAGTTTGCCCAGGGGAAATAAAGTAGTAGTAGAAAATCACACTGATGAGTAAAAGGTGAAACTGAGGAAACAACAAAGGTCTGAGAAAACATGTCTTGAAAAAGCTGCTGTCCACAGTGCTCAGCCTAGTAGACCTAAAGTGAGTTCTTTAATCTCTCACTCAGTAGCCCTTTAATATCATAACTTGTGTTTTTTTCTCTACCTTTATTTCCTTTTTTAGAAGACTTTCCTCCCAGGTTAGAAGGTTCGTATCCCTAGTGCCTTGAATTGTTTCTTACTTTACCATGTTACGTGTTCTGTGTTGTCTCTATGTTATTTTTCAACCCTTTATCTTTAACATTCCAGAATGGTTGCATTCCCAAGTTAAGGAAATTCATTCTTCTGATTATTTGTGTTATTCTGTTTCTGACGTATTATTCTGTAATGCTGTGTTATTTTGCTTCAGAACATAGTTGGCCACTACTGCAAGGTTGGTTTAGCAGTTAAAAGAGATCAATAATTTTATTGAAAGAGATGAGGAAATTCAACTTTCTGGCTCTTTTGCAAGCAACTGAAAAGAAATATTTGTAACTGCACTATAGATTTGAAGATCAGTAATTTCCTCCAAGGCACTACCATCTTCTTCAATTGTTGAGTGAGGCCCATGAGATTTAAAATATTGACCAGGCCAGGGCTAGACATAAATATGTTGTCTAGTGTATGTATGTGCACAGTCTCCCATGAGCATCTGAAAGAATTACTTTTTTCCAGTAGTAATAAAGTAGAGAAGATACTAGCAAATAATTAGCACTCTTGAATGTAATGTACTAGCTTTCTAGTCCATAGCAAATGATGACTAATTCTGCCCCTGGATCAAGCTGTAAACTGAAAGCACTTTTATGTTATCAGGTACAGATGATATTCCTAATACAAGAATGAAAAGGTTTACTTTTAGCTCAGATCTCTTAAGATGACCTCCAAATTTATGAATTTGGAGCTATTAACAATCCAAAATAAAAAGTTCAAAATACAGAATATTTTGCAGAAATATTGCTTTGAGCATTTATCTGCCTTCATCTATTTTATGACACTAAGAGCACAAAAAGAGGGCACAAGTCAGATAATGGGAGCAACATAACCAAGGAGCACAGTTTAGGAAGCCTTGTGATAGCTCTGTGTACTGGAAGCATTGTACAGCACATCCTTTGCCGGAGGATAAGAGGGGATGAGTGCTGAAAAGAAAAGTTGGTGAAATAAAGCAAGCTTCTTATTCTCATAAATGATAGACTGAATTTCTAACCTTAAAAAAAAAAAAAAAAAGAAAAGAAAAGGAAAAAAAACTACTTGAGATCTTTCCTAAGACTTCCTTAAAAGCAAGATAAAAATGACTGATTGATTGTAAGCATTTAACAACCAGAAGACCTGACCATTAAAAACATCGCATCATGCTTTAAAAAAAAAATAAAAGTTTCTTAATAGTAATGTGAAAACCTGTATTTTGACCTCTAGAAACCCTTCTGAGCTATAGAACCTAAAAAGAAAGCTAACAGTGGTACAGACTTTCTTACCATTTCATTCAATAAGTCATCTCTTAACATTAAATTTACTGTATAACAGTCCACCTTTTCATAATAAAGATCTACCTGTCTGCCTACATAACTATAATCTCTGTGACAGCTCTGCTGTATCTAAGCATCTGTTAAACTGTGTAAATAGAGAAAGACAGGAAAAAATGTCTCTTCAATTTTCCTTGATGTTATAAATGCTCAGTAAAGAAGGGAAGAAAACTTGCAAGCTCCTCTTCAAATTCCAAGTGGAGAAAGGGTTAAAAAATCAAAACCAAACAACATCTTCCCTAGTATTATTCTTTGTGGAAGAAGAAAAGAAGAAAAGAGATAACAAGTGAAAGTCTGTCTCCTTGTAATTATGTTTATTTAGCGCTTTTTAAGTCAGATCATACAAAAATATGACTAAAACTTCAAAATAGTTATATCTTATTACAGCTATATACCTTCAAAGTGCTGGATAGACATGAATTAATACTCTTCCAAAAGGTGTCAACTTATCTTGACTTTCCTCCTTTCTAGGAGCATTGCCTTCCCAACTGGGCCAAATTTCCTTATGTCTTTCCATCCTGTATGATGTCTAGACACTAAATAATCATCTTTAATAAATTTGTAAATGAATTATAGAAGGTATAGTATAATTGGGAAGGGTACTGCAAAGAAGGGTGAATTCACAGAACCAGAAAGAGGTGGAAAGGAATGATACTAAATAATAACTTTGCATTCTAGCTATTCTAAGTAATATTTAGAGACTAAATATGGAAATCTGTAGAAAGGTAATGGAAAAACAATTGGAACTTGTTGTACAAGTGAACTGTCCCCTTTCACTTATGCCAACACAGAGCAACACATAACACAAGCAACACTTATTATTACACATCTACACAAGCAGAGCAAACCCCTCCTAGAGCACCAAGTAAGGAGGAGAAGTCTGCCATGCTTGATGACAGTGAAAACTTAGAGGAGCTGTGCTTGTGTCTGCTGGTGATGATTTGGTATGATTATCAGCATAGCTATAATTTGGAAAAGTCCTGCAGTACCTAATTTGCAAAAGTCCTCCAGACAACTAGCAACAGGTATTACGGCGTTCTCTGGCTCCTTTCTCCACTCCTATTAATCCACACTGATTCCAGCAGTTGCCTTCCCTTCTGTAACTCATTTACAAAATGATATTTAAAGGAATACTCACAACGTTTAAAATAATTCCTTTAGACTGTTGTTAATAATTATTCTACACTGCAATTAAAGATTTTCTCAAACCTTTGATCTCCCTGCTCTGTCCAGATATTAACTTTTCTTTATTGGGTTTAGTCTGTAACAAGACAAAATAGTAGTGGTTAGAAATTTCTATATTCTTCATTTATGAGTAAATAATACTCATGTGTTGGGAAGGAAATAAGATGGGCATTTGGAAGTGAGATTATTATTCCTTCTATAATATTTAAAATTGATGTGCTTTTTTCAGCCTTCTTAGTCTACTACAACAGTTTAGAATCAGCATTTTCTTCTCAGCTAAGCAAGTATGAGCTACATCTAAACATAAAACCAGTTCCACAGTCTCAGAAAAGCATAAAGTGGAATGATATCAGATGAAAAGAAGCTAAGAAAAACATGAAAAGAAGAAAGTAGATAACTAAACAGTGATGCTATTTATTCAGTTTCCACATGTGGAATTCACTTTTAAAGGCTGCAGTTTTTTGTTCCTTGTTTCTTTTCACTGTTTAGGTTTTTAGAAATTAACATAAATTTAAATGACTGGTAACCTCATGAATCACTGACTGTGATTTTCTTTTACTGCAGTAGAAATATGACTATCTGGCATAGATAGCATATTATGCTATCACCTCATCAACTTGTTCACAAAGCTACATTCTCTCTATAGCAGAACTATTAAAATTCTAAAGATCCTAAAGAAAAGCTATTCTGGAACATCAGAATTTACATTTTTGTGCTATTCTAATTTTGAATCTTAATACTAGAGAAAGAGGTTCACAGTTCTTACAGGAAAGCATAGAGCCCTATCCTTCCATGTCCTAGGAATACAACAGCAATACAGAGAACTCCAGACTTGTAATATATGGATCAAAAAAATTATAATTTTCAGGTAAAAATGTTGGGCCTTATTATTCCATCATTTTAAAGAGAACTTGCAACTGACCTCTCCTTTGGAGTCATTCTGCCTGATTCCTAGACATACGGAAATGCACTATGTCTTTAGCTCCTTTTAGAGTTAAATGTCTGAGCTCCTGACTGCTGTAGCATCCTGTTCTCTGTTCCATTTTATTTTCTAGGTCTGAAAAATGTATCTGCTAGTATCACCTTTCTTGCTCCTTTCTTTAATTATGCCCCTTACCCCCTTCAAGTTTCTCCATTAACTCATTACCTTCATGTTTCTTTCAAATCCCTCAGGATTTTTGTTCTTATTTATCTTCTCACAGCCTTACCTGCTTTTCTCTTCATGCTAGTCTTGACCTGCCTGTTTGCCAGCACAGCAAATGAAAACATTTTAGGTTCCTTACATACTATCTTGGCTACAAACTCAGTCACGAGATTTGAGCCATCTCTCTGATTAAGTTCTCCTAGAAGGCTCATGTCTGCTGTGCTGCCTATGCGCAAACTCTAGCTAATATTGACACAAACATTTAACTCTAACATAATTCCAAAATGTAATTGTCCACACGGCAGTTAGGTCCCTACCTAATCAATTTAAATGTATCATTCATCATGAACTCCCTAGCAAATGCCAAGCCAGGAATCTTAGAGGAATACACATCACAGAAAGCATTTAATCCATCATTATAACCCTAAAGATAACCACTTTTGCCCTGGTTTAATAGAACTGAGAATTTTTAAAGTAGAAAATGCCCACAGAACAACTTTACCCATCTCCTGGGTGTGACAGAGTCATTCTGTATGGGTGTAACACAATACAAGGTTTAGTGTCCTGTTAAAAATAGCCAGGGAAGTACCTTGCTTCCCTGTTGCTAACTCCTTAGATGCTTTTTAACATGGGAATTACCTTTCCCCAAGCTTCCTTTTTTCATCACTATTCTATGCACACTTACAAAGCACATTTTTTATTGTAAATAATGGAATTGCAATCTATTCATTCATAATTGATAGGTTCTGTATTCTTGCAGCCCGCGTATATTTTATGAAGAACCAGTGGTACATAATTTCTTTTGGAATCTAGTCCATGATCTGTATTTTTCCTCGTTAGCACTTCTGGACTCCCACAAAGTCATACTCATAAATAATACAAGAGAGCGGTGTTGGCTTAAACTAAACATCCACGTAGCTCCAATCCTGCAGACTCATAGGCACCAGGCCTATAGCAGATGCCTGAAGCAGAACAGAAGAATAAGAGGAGCACATAGTAATACTTTGCCAGGTGAGTGGTGTTACCATAATACTACTGCGCTTTTCTGTTTAGGCATGGCACTCAATGCATTTCAGTCACAAGCAGAGCGTTCTTATGTTACATATTAATAGAGCTAACTTCTTCATTTAATATGATTTTACGGTGGTCTTTTTTTGTCTGTTTTTAGCACTATTCCCTATGGGTGTGCGTTCTCTGATAGTTCTATATAATTTGCACTCTGGTATTGCAGTGTATCACTGATTGTCCTCCTCCTGCCATGCTTCTTACATGCCTGTTAGGACTGCGTGGCATAGTCCAGTTCTCCCTCCTATTTTTTAGATTTCCTTTAGAAAAGTAAATATTCCTTCGGTCATATACCTATACCTTTAGAACAAAAATACTTACTTTTTCTGCACCCTTGGAATTTTATCTGAATTTCTCTTTGTTTCATACTTGTGGTCAATGTCGTATCTTTTCAAGGTATGTAGTCTTTATGTCTTCACCCTCAAGGACTATCATTCCAATATTCATGCTCTTCTGCACATGTTGGCTTTCCTTCAATCTTTAGTCTGCCCCTACCCCACATAATCCTCATTGTAAATTCTAGTAGTCCAGTTCTAGCTGGCTTTGGTCTTTTCTGCACAGGATCTTTCTAATCAAAAAGTTATCCTAGTTTCTACCGGTTATAAACCTTTCCTCTCTACATCACTTTGTCCCTGTGGTGCCAAGACATTGCCTTTCTGTTTGCCCTGTGCATGGAAGTAGGAGCATTTCAATGCTACCATGAAAGTACTGGTCTTTATTTTCCTTCTTGCTTTCTTTCTTACCTGTCCTATCCACATAGACTGCTACTAGCAGATCTTTTCCAGTATTTCTTATGAGACTACTGAAGTATTGTCAAGTCGTAGTAGACATAAACTGCCTCCTCCCACCAGCTAGGATCTCTGCTTCCAAAGTGATATATTTTATGCAAACTTACAATGAAAAAGCCTCATGTGTGGGGCCATCTCCTTCCATGCTGTCACACAGAACCTTCCTACATTTGTTTCTCTTCATTAGCACTAATGCTGCAGCAACACAGCAGTGTGGTTACTGGACTACCTCTAAAAGCCTTCTGGAAGAACCTTTCTGCTTGTCCAGGTTCCTGCAGGGAGCTCAGGAAGCCACTGTGGAGTTCAGCCACCTGGCCAAACTGGGTAAGAAATTTACCCGAAGAGCAACATTTGCCAGTCCATAGGATGCTCATGCATATAACTACCTGTTATCAACAATTTCCCCTCTTCCCTCCCTCTTGTTGGATTCCTGTCTGCATCATGTTTTATTTCCAGTCATTTAGGGGGCGAGAAGGAGGGATATTTTGCTATGACTATTACACAGATGGATACTCATTGCTTCTTTCTGTTGTCTTCTTTTTAATGTTTCACTTATTAATTCACTTCTTATAAGTTTAGCTTCTCTTTCTAGACTCTGTTTCTGGGATAGAGAGCCCATTGGCCCCTTCATATTGCAGCTGAAGGTTCTCTGCCTCTTCCCCTGCTGCCTCCCTCCCTTCTGGGATTCTCCTCGCTCAAGATTCCCAGCCAAGCCAGGCATTATGCTAAGTGCTGCACTATCAGGGACCGTGATAGTTACCTTTTTTCCCCACCCACTGAAATTGTAAAAATATAAATCCAAGACTTTGGGAGGGGGTAGACACAGGGGGAAGACTTGCCAGTAAAGGAGGGCAGTGCAGAGATGCTGAGTTATCAGGCATTGAGCTGTTTGGGAACAAGAAGTAATACGTCGGTGCAGAGATCTCTAGAAATCGAAGCAATACAGCTATGTTGATGCTGTGCTGCACCCTCTAATGAACTCTTCTGGGAGGCTAAATCTAACACAGCTACACAAGTCTAGGAACCAAATCTAGTTTCTTTCCATGGTGTGTTTGTACTACTGAGCTCAGACATCTGTACCTTCCTCCATTCAGCAGTGCTTATTACGTTAGTATCTTGTTATGTTAAATGTTATGTAGGTACGCATATGCATATAGTAAAGTTAGCATATGTTATATCTTATGCTAATAGAGATTATTATATTAATAAGCATCATTTATTAACAAGAACTGCTGTTCTGAACACCACTGTATCACTGGTAAAATATATTAAAATTAGGTCAATAAAAGTAATATTAAAAATCAAATTAGTTTAGGAGACTGACAGCTGACCCCACCCAGTGAGATGGAATTAGAAAGACTTCACGTAGTGTCGATAACCTTCACCAGCCATTTGGGGATCACTAGTTCAAAGGTTAGGTGCTCCTCCTGCGCGGAGGTCAGTATATTGAACCCCAGAACACAGAAAGCCAGGCTTGAGTTCACTCCTAAGGAAGACTCAAGCAAACAAATATCATGGTAGGTTTTTACAAATTCCCGGGCTGGCTGCATTTCACCTGAGTTATTTTCATCTTAGTTTATATGATTGCAGAACGTAGTCAATAACATGTTACCTTTTACACTGAATACAGACAATGTAGATAGGATTTGACTATTGTGAATGTGCCAGAGTTCTGCAAAGTATTTTCCATGTTAAAATGCTTTAACCTTCAACTGGTTATTTTTGAAGTAATTTTTCTCCAGTTGCACTGTATTTATATGGGAGGTTACACAGGAAGCTAGATATTATCTCTAGGAGGTTTTCTTATTAAAGAAATGATACATTTGGCAGATTATGACACTGTTCCAGAAATGTGAATTATTGAAAAAAAAAAAAAAAGAAAAAGAAAGAAATCACAGAAGGAGGAGGCCAAAAGATTTGATCTGCTCTAGTTGTAGCACACTGTTATCTATTGATGTAGGATGATTATTGAAAATCACTTCTCAACACTCAACATGAAAGATCAGACTGTGAATGGAAACCAGATCACCTGCTATTTAAAAAAGAAATATGCGAAGCTATGAGAAAGGATAAAGCAGAAATAAATGTTAAAAATTGGGTAAAGCTTTTTTGAATAATGCATAGGGGAGGGACAGCTTGGCATTTTCAGAGGAGGTTTTGGCTCTCTAAAGACCTAAGAGTCCCCCCCAGGGACTGTCCCCACAGGATCTGTCACACTATCATTTATTTTCTAGATGGGCAGCTCACTCAGAATATGGTTTGCGTTCAGCAAGCCTTACATCAACCTAAGCAGCCTGGTCCACCCACCAGCCCTGTTGTGCTCTCACAAGTGTCTGTGCGGCTCAGCAGTGCGCACTGATCTAGCTGAAAAAAAAAAAAAAAGCTAAAAAAAAAATTTCCACTTGGATCAATCTTTGAAGCCAGACTCCCTGTGCAGCTGCACAAACAGCCGGGCCAGGTCAAGGAACGGGGCAATAAGGAATGAAGGGGGAGTCCTCGAGCTTGCACTACCACTCCGGAGCAGCTCATTTCAGCCACAGCTCAAGCTGATTTAGGCAACAGGGAATGATACCTTCTGGTACTACAGATTTCAGTGCATAGCCCAGCAATTCTGCCACCTCCAAGCCCCCTGGATATTTTCAGTGGTTTCTGGCAACACAGCTAGAGTGGAGGCTGATATCTCCACTGCTAATGGCCAACGTACTTTACAGAAATTACTGACACCTTCAATTGCTGCTGTCTGTTTCCCTTGCTATCTCTTCCCTGCCTCTTCACAGGAGCACTGGGCTGACTGTAAGTTGGTTTATCTTGGGCTGAGAAAGTGTGATTCTCTATATCCACTGTTTCTCAGTGGACGTAACGCAATGCCATCCCTAGCCCAGAATTTCATCAATGATTTTGCTGAAGGTATGCAGATGAGAAGAAAGGTCAGAGGAGAACACGCATCTGCTGGTTAGCACACTCACTGGGTTTTAATCAAGTCCACAACGACTGTTATCAGTACCGCTGCCGGTTCTTGACCAAAGACATAGTGGGAATCAGCAGCACCAGCGTAACTGAAAATGGCTGCACACCCAACGCAGGCCCTTCAGGCAAAGGGGTGATAAGATAAATCCTGTCATGTCTGTCAACCATCGTTGCTACATCTTTCTTCTTCCCACTTCCAAAAGAGTGTAGTATGCGTCTTACGACTCTTGACCCTGTGAAGATTTGGCAACAGTCTTCAATGATTTGAGCGTAGGGAACATCTCAACAGAGGACAGATCAAAATGAATTTAGAATTAGAATTGTGTTGTTTCTCTGGGATACCAGCTATATTTTTCTAATGCAATTCGCTTTTTCCCCCAGATGAACCATCTTCAATTGTAAAACTGAAAAACCATAATTTCTAGGGATTTATTGCATGAACACCTGAAAAATTCAACCACAAGGCTACTGGTAAAAATGATTGTAATACTTCTTAAGATTGAAAGATGATCTTTGATGATAGTAATAAAGTTACACTGAAAAACTTTTGGACAAGTAAAGGTCTAATCAGTAATTCTGAATCTAATGGCTGACTGGAATCTGCACTAGGAGATGGTATGTCTGAATCTGTTTTTGTAAATTTTTATTAATACAGAGTACTACATCTAAAAATACAGAAGATATTATCACTTATTTAACACTGAGCAAGTAATTGCTGTAGAAATCAGCTCACCTTGCTTTTGGCTCAGACTATGACGACTCATAAAACATTAGTCTAATTTTTAAAGGCTATTAATATTAGCCACAGCAAACAAGCAGCATGTTCTATATGCTCTTTCAAGGGCCCAGCTTTTGAGAGAATTTGGTTTCATCTTGGCTACAAAATGTGAAATTGATAACATGCCAGAGAGATGAGGAAAGCCACACGTAATTTAATCAAAATTAAAGTTAGTAGCAAGGCTAAAACAGTTAATGTTACACTCGCCTTCTAGGAACCAATCTCATTATGTGCTCGGAGATCCCACCATTTGTTCCTGAAAAAGATTTCATCTCTTTTAGAAATGGAAGCATGAAACTCAGTAATGTTATTGCATGTCACCAATAGAATTTTCCAAATCATTAAGGAAAGGAACCTAATACTGTAAAGTAATGCTGATTTTCAAAAGATAGGTGGTCAAATTAAGTAAAAAGAGAATCTTGTTGATTTGCAAGCATGAAGTTGGAATCAAAAGAAATGCAAAGATAACATTCCAGAAAAGACAGGGACTTCAAAGTAACAGATTCAAAAAAAGGCTAATGAAAACCTTAAACATGTAACACAGTAAATTACTAAATTGTAATGTATTTCAAATAACGTACATGAAAAATGTATAGGTATGCAATAAAATATTTATGAGTCAAGTGGCTATGAACATACCAAGAAGAAGTCCTAATCCTTCTTGTTAGCATGCTAAGTTACTGAGAATCACAAATCACTGTTACGGATGGATCTGACCAGCTTTTCTTAAACTTTTAGAAACTTGGTTCAAAGGAGGTCTTGTTGCATCTGCAAGTGAAAAACTCAGCATGAACAAAAGCTTCTGGGCAAAAGGCTCTTTCTATTATCTTAACACTATTATTGTATCATTTTAAGCTATTTGCAGTAGAAGAATGTTTTTAACAGCTAACTTAGGTGGATAAATGAGTTCAAAAATACTCTAAGGCCTAGTGTAGCTTAAGGAGCTTTACTAAGAAGAGAAAGTCCTACAGTATGTCTTCACTGCTCTTAACTAAAGAGGCAGAAATTTCCCTCAAAAATCTGGTGCAGGAGAAAGTGCAGGTTCAGGCTCTTTTTACTAGGTTATCTGAGTTAATTATTACCTATACTGAAAAGAAAAAACTAAAAAAGTTCCAAGCAAAAGCTAACTTTACAATAGACTATCCTAAAGCAGAAAAATCTGTATTGAGTGCATCTGTCAGTTAGGTTCCTCACCTTACATATTTCGTTCCTGGTCCCTGACTATAGGTCCACATTACAGCCATGCTGCTGTGTTCACCAGCTTCCTTTCAGATGAGCCCATTAGTTATCTTTAAGTTGATATTCTTGAGAACTTCTTAACATCCCAAGAGATCACATGCACTTCAGCTCAGAAAATGCCAGTAGCAGGTGGACAAGAGCACAGAGCTTTGTGAACGTGCCTGGATCTTCCCGAAGTACTAGATGCTCTAGGCTCGACGTTGCAAGCTGCTTTGTGCTTTCCGTGCTTACAGAAATCAGGAGGAACTGAGACTGCCACAGTGAAGGAGAGTCACTATCCAGCAAAATCAGACCATTGATACTGCCTCCACGGAGCATACATTTCTAGGACAGGAGAAAACCTTCATTATCTCCCTTTTTGTTCTCAGCTGCCATTTTGCTTAAAAGGGATTAGGCAGGTTTGGAAGAAAAAATAAAAATACAAAAATAAAAACCTCACTCCTTTCCATAGTACTACATAAAAATAAGACCAATGAATAATGGAACTGTTCATCCAGATCTGTCAGACTGTGATGGATAGCACATATCCCTTTAGTGACCGTGGACTGTCGAAGAAACGGATACAAGAAAAATCATAATAAAAAGATATATAACCTTTGAAATACATCTGCTCTGGCTTTGCCTGTTGGTTAAGTAGAAAAAAATGAAACAAAATATTTCCTTCCTTTTTGCAAAAGTGATGAAAAGTCTGGCAATTTTTCTTTCACCTGTAAAACTTTCCAGGTGATTCCCTCGGCTGCCATGCTGGGAGAGACAGAAATGGACTGCAGCTATAATGTTCACCCTAAAATAATGAATGTGCAATTGAAATTCTTCCACCCCTGGTCTGTATCTCTTGCTCTGCAAAAGGAGCAATTCGCAGAGACTTCAGTGGAGATTACTCATCCCCTTGTATTTTTCTCCTACCAACAGATTTTTTTGCAAATGCTCCCACTATTTGGACTAGGTTTCCAAAAGTGTTCCGGACCCTACAGCTCTCACTGTACAGTATATGGCTGCAAAGAAAGCCACATTAGAAAAGCTGAAGCTGTTTTTACAGGCTCCAGTTGTGGGTATTGGGTTTATTTAAATATCTGGGCCCACATATATGTATTTGCATTCATAAACTATAGATCACATGAAGAGGCCAGTACTACCAGTCCAATTCCATTGAAGCACTGCTAGTTCTTGAGATAGTTTATTCCATAGCCGTGTATCTTTTCCTCCTTGAACCTACTTATTACTTCTTTAACTTAAAACATACTTTACAGTGAGACTTCGAGTGTTGATTTCAGTGTGTTCAGGATACAACCCAATGTCTCTAAGACAAGATTTGTAAAATCTTAAAGTTTACCGGATTATTTAGAATAACGATCTGTGCCAATGAAGAATGCAGCATTTTGTTTTGTAGGTAAAAGAATGCAGCTAAGGAACATTGGGCTTTTTTTCCTACTAGTTCCAACTAAAGATTTGGGGAGATATAATAATCTGTCTTATCACTGCAGCAAGATGCTATTTTGATAGCATTAATTTTAAATAAGCTCCCAGCCTTTCATAGTTCAGTGCACTAATTACTTCCACACAACACAAACTCAAGATGACGCTTCTTACACACAGGGCTGTAGAGACGCTAGAGCCAGGGAAATACATATAGCACAGTTAAAACAGTGTTTGTTCCTCTTCCTTTACACATAGAATTACAGAAACCACTTTTAGGCAAATTGGTGAAATGCTAGATAAGGATATAAACTTGCAGAAAAGGGATACACCTAACTAAAGTTCTTTTGTTCTTTTAACAGTAGAGCACAGAAGAAATATATAGCTGCTTTATATTATTTGCCAAGAATATCCAATGAAGCTAGCAAAACACAGCTAGAACTATCTAAGGTATATTCAAGTCATCTATTCTGTGATTAACAGCAAAAAGAACGAACACACTATTTCATTTTTTTTTTAAGAAAGATTAGTTCGGTATGAACTTTTAAAAATCCCTTTCCTATTAAAAAAAAATGTGCATTTGTTCTTTAGAAAAGATAATTTTCCAACATTTCTTTAGGATTTAACTTGCTGCAATTCAGTATAAGATTTTTTTAATTATTATTATTTAAATCAATTTCCATTCTGTGCAAGCCATAGACTGGAAGCTACAGAATGAGGACAAATCTTCCCTAAAATACCTTGTCATCTTTTCAGCGCAACCCTATTGACTTAATAGAATTACACACATCACCATAACTGAAAGCAGAATTAGGCCCTCTACGCATCCATGCTTTTCCTCAAGTTTATTTCCTCCCTTAGCCTCAGGATCAGAACAGCTGAGAAGGAGGGCTGCATCCCGGTCAGAAAGCTCTCAAATCACAGAGCTAAGATTTAAAACCCGCAGTGCTCTGTATGTTAACTGTGCTGGAAATGCTTGCTGGCAAATCCTTCCCTAGTCATTATTAAGTCCTTATGTTAATCTCAACGTTTTGCCTTGCTCAGCATCTATAAATCAATTCCTAACGCTCTTCCCATTTTAATGTAAAAAAAAAAAAGCTATTTAATAGATAACCATATATATAGTGTAACACTAACTAGTCAAAAGGACTATTAAATCAGCTAGCTTCATTTTCAGCGTAAATTTAATGTAATCTGCTACTCACTTGCCTTGCAATGCCCTTCTCTACAAGGTTGAAGAGAGGTTTGGGATAGCTTTCTTCTAGATTTAGATGTCTAAAAGTTAGGCCTTTAATTTAAGCTCAGGTTCTAGGTTCCGTTATAGTTAATGGAAAGACAGGCTTCCTCGATGGGTGACTCTTGTCTTAAGATAGGATTAATCATTCTTTGGAAGCAGTTCCTTCTCTGTGCTGGCTGTTGAGAGAATCTTAATGCCTACCTTGGACTACAGGAGTGACTTGTTGAAAGCAAAAGCCAGATCAGAAGAATCTGGGTCATTGGTTCTATAATCAAGTATAAAATCACTGTAATTGCTTAACAGCCTTTAGAAAGAGGACTATTCGGGCAAAGATTTATTGTGATAGTTAGCAACCAGACAGCTTTGCACCTGGGTGGGAGAGAAGACAAAATGCCGTCAGCTGGTAGCGGGAAAGAAGTCAGAGCCTATTTTCAAAATATATGAATCTTGTAAAGAGGGAAAATGAGACTTATTTTAAAAAGCTCAAGAGAAAGAAGAAAGATCCTCAAATAACCAGTGAATAGGATACTCCATTTGAGTGCTGAAGACCAGTGTTTACACCCTGCTCGCACTGATTTCAAACAACTTCGAAAGAAGATAGATTTCTACCTTAACGACATATGCTTCTCTCTGTTTTTGACCGGAATTTTTGTCTTGGATTTGCAACTCTCTTCTTTTTCCGATAGGTATATTTCATTTCAACCAAAACTTTTCAGAAATTGCCAGAGCCCTGACCAGCTCTTGTAAGGATACTTCTATACCCTTCACATAGCCTCTATATAACTTGGATGACTTGGTCCAAACCACAGTCTCACAGTGAGCTCCGGCTGATCTGTTTCACAGCAAAACTCTTAGCTGACCAAGCAAATAGTAGGATGTGCACTTCACCCCTTCAAATTAGGAAGGCAAGGAATATCTTTTGCACAGCAACAAATAATCCCACAGATTCTCTAGAGGTTTTCCAGATCCTCAGTTACTCTCAGCTAAATGCTATTAACACCATCTCATGCTAAATAAATTAAAGCTTTGGCACTTTACACAAAAGGATGTCCTGGCCTGTAGATATTAGATCTATGCAAATAAATATACACCAAGGAATGTGTCATAAACTACTCTCAGAGATGAGCCAAATGAATATTTTACATGAAAACGCAGGAAAAAACCAATGGACTAGTGTGAAACCGAAATCTGCTGCTGTCCCACATCTGAGAATTGCCTAGCAATGCACATCTGACTGGTGAGCTGCTTACCACATAAACCATCCCAAATCTGCAGATGATGGAAATGCTTTCAACATCCCCCAAAAGGTATGCACACTGATTTTCATATAATCACTTCTAGTTGGCTTATTTCAATAGTTACCTATACAATACGTAGGAGGAAAAGCATTAGCAGCTAAAGAAAGGAACCTCACAAATAAGCATGTAAAAGTAAACTGCTGCCTCCATTTCTCTTCTGTTAACCAGCACCTACATAACAGAGCCATTTAAACAAGGCTGAAAAGGATCCAGCCCTTAGGCATTTGGTGATTCAACAAAATAAAACTTCTTTATGGAAATGTCTTGATTTCAACCATATTTTCAGTGAAAAAATAACAAATAGCTTGTTTTTAAAAGGGTAAATGACATTACTTCAATTTATTTTTATCTTTGGAGTGATATCAAAGCCTTTTTTATTATTGTATAAACACAGGTATGTATAATCCAAATGACAAAACAAGGTGCCCAGATGGGGCTTTTTTGTTATTTCCAGAATCTTATAGTTTGGGGGGCAGGGAGGAAAAAAGAAAAAAGAAAAAAAAAAGAACTTCAGTGCAAAACTGCAAAATTGCAAGACTTTATTCGGCTCACACGAAAACATCTGTTTTCCAGGATCAGGAATTCTGGATACTGATAAACCGAACCGAATAGTTCAACCCCTCTGCCAGCGTAAAGCATTGAAGACTCAGGGAGCCAAGAGCCAACGCTCTAGGCAGCAGAGCGAGCATACACGCTGAACCTGCTTGACCCACAGTCTAACCCAAGGGCCCCGCCAACTCCAGAAATAATACCTGGCGCCTACTAGCTCTGGGAACTACAGGAAGTTCTTTTAAATTACTGTTAAAAATAACACAGCCGATACTTTGTGCCATGGAATAATGAGGAAAAAAATACGGCTAATTGTTGTTCCTGTCTCCCCTTTCCTCTTGCCGTCACAAAGAGAACTGAAAATCACGGTATTCATTTCAAAGCACAGGTAACCCGAACTTCTGAGTCCCTTCCAATTTTCCTGTATAAAAACCTGCAGAAGTCTCAATTAAGAACCCAAAAAGGGAACTGCATATATTAAGCAGAACGAGCATAAGAAAATAAACAGGTTGTCAGAATGCCTTCGACGCAGAAAAATCAGTAGCCTGAAAACCCCCAAAATAACCAAAATTCTCACTCCATAAATCTTGAATTAGGTTCAGCCATGGTGAATGGCGTTGCCTTCTGGCACTGAGCCTTGCTAATTACCTCAACCCTCACTCAGGGAGCGGTGAGACTTAATATTACCATCAAAGTACATCCAGTCAGTCCTACATCAGCCATACAGAAAATACAACTAAATTAGACCTTGAAACAAGGCTCCTTCTTCCCTTTTGTACCACTAGAGTCCTTGTCAATTTAAATTACTTATGAATCAACACAACCTCCTAAAGACATAGCTGCCAGTTAAAACTTTTCAGCATGAGAAAGATTAATCTCAGATAGTAATTAACATTTTAAGCATTAAATGCAACTATAAAATTATAGAAATGCTAATAAACAAACTCATTAGCAGGTTTTTTTTTCCTTTTGTTATAAGTATTAATCAAGATTCAAAACCCTGAAGGTGGTAGAATCCTGTGATTGCAGCTCTGCTACGTAGTTAATTCACCATAACATTTATTTCAATTTTCATACGGACTGCTATATGGCCCTTAGAGAAGAATGGGCTATATCTAATGCTTTTGTGTAAACTCAGAGAGAGATTCAAGAGTAAAACTCAGCAAAATCCACATGAGATAAAAGCATTCTAGTGAAACCTCAAATTCTGAACTATTTGTGTGCTTTTGTTAAAAACTCAGTCTTGTCAGTCCTCTTTGAAATAATGCAATCAGCTCTTGATTATGCCTAGTTATATTATCTGCACTAGGAGTAGAGAGGCACCAATGCAGTTTTAATCCTCTGCCATTACGACTTGTGAAGCGTGACATGAAAATACCTAAGCTGTTTCCAAGTGAACTAGCTCAGTCCTGGACATACACAGGTGGCTCAGGTACGGTGCCACATGAAAATAGCTAAATAGTTTCCAGAGCCAACCTATGCAGCACTGACTTGCACCTTCACACCATCTGCACTGCCCGCTCAGGTCAACACTAGCCCAGAGCTCTCTGTGCCCAACAGTCAGCAAGGTCACAGACCTTTCTTTTCACCACTGTCTCCTCATGATAGCCTGTTTTGTCAACATTTTGCTTGAGCTATGATTTTGCTTTATCCAGATGAATCTCTTCTCTCAGTTGGACTGAAGGTGATGCTTTCTTCCATAAATCTTAAATTAGATTATAAATGGTATATATTCCCCCTGTAAAATTCACAGTATGATGTCCACTCTGTAATATTCCTATTGTGGTGGCACTTGGAGCCCGCCAAAAAGAAAGGAAGACAATATGAAAGTAGTTCCTGGCTTAGAGAGCTCACATTGTGTATCTAGATGAATGACATGGAACTTTCTCCGGGCTGAAGACTAAACAGCACTACAAATCTTTTTCAGAAACCACTTGTAAGGTTTCTGGGCATGAGGCTGTCCTAATACAGCTGTAAGACTGCTGAAGCCAAACAGTGACTCACTCATCAGCAGCTTGAACAAGTGTATGGTAGCATATATATAACGTTACGGATGTACCTGCAACCTGGTGATAGAGCAAATGAGAAAAGCAACCAGCGAGGAGGAGAAAAAACTCAGTCCTGAGTGACAGTGAGACATAGTAGAAGGAGATACATATTTTGTATTCATGGTAGAGGCTGGCATTCTTCCACCCCTATTCCCCTACCTGGAGACACCACATCTAATCTCATGAGAGGGAAAACAAGAAACTTTCTTTGACCCAAACTGAGAAAGTAGAATAGAAGCTAAAAACAGTACATCTGGTCCTGGGGGAGGGGTGCTCAGACACCTTCTGAAACACTGAGCTGTACGGGTCTTTGGTCCCTTACCCCACACATTGACGGGGTGTATCTTGTTCATCATCGAAGAAGGCTAGAAATGGGAGAACAAGGTGACATTACAAACACAAAAGTAACCAGTGTTCATGAAGCTGTGGAACTGCTTGGTGCCATGGAGGTATGGATGGTAAAAGTTTTCATACTGTCAAAACTTACTTGGGTGAGTTTATAGAAAAGAGTAAAAACATAAGAACTGCCCTAATGGATTAGTTCATCTCTAGCCCACTAGTCTGTCTCCAGGAGTGGCAAAAGAAGCCATTTAGACCCACATGAGCCTAGCACTTTTCTGCAGATGTTTCCCATTATACTCTCCCAGGATCTACTGATGGTTCTTAAACAGAAAGATACTCTCTGTGGCTCAAGAAATCCCTGAATTAAAGACCTTTGAGTTTGGGTGATATTCTGAGGAAGTATAATTACATGTTTTTTCTGCATTTCTAAACTTTCTGAAGCCACTGCATATACTAAAAAAACTAGAAAAACTACCCTGAAGCAAGATACGGATTGAAAATCTCTATTTTTATCTTTAACATGTGTGGGAACCCATCTCCATTTGCTAACTTGAGCAGACTTCACCCCCTTTTCAGTTCTCCTGGGAGGATCCCTCTCAGGGAAGAGAATCCACCTCCAACTTCTCTGAGTCATAATGAAAGCTAAGAGAGCCGCAGGTGGCAGTGGGCAAGCAGAGGTGAGGGACGGAACAACAGAGCAGACAGAGCTGAGCAGAAAGCATGGCACAAAGACTGGCACACCCAGCAAGCAGTGACACAGTAATTGGGAAAGAGCCAACAGAGAATTGTCTTCTGCTGGAAGGCCTCTCCTGAGGCTGTGGCCAAATAAACTGAAGTCCTGAGCCATGCGCACTGTGGTTTCCCTATCAAATATTTGGATAATAAACTAAAGGAAAGCAAACAATCTAAGTAAGACAGAGAAGCGAGAGCAGCAAGTGATAATAGATACATGTAACAAGTCACCTTCAACATCATGCCCTCCTTTCTAAAGCTTATCTTTCAACCTGTTTTGCTCTGTCCCCTACCATCTTCCCTGGCAGCATCAGAAGCAATAATTCTGGCTTTCACAGGTACCCTGGCTTTCTGTCCTACTTCTGCCTTCCTATTACAGGAGCATCCCAAATCTAACCAAGCTTCAACTTCCATCTCTGAGGTAGCAAAATTCAGTTTTGCCAGACTGCACAGGATGTAGTAATTTCCTTAATTTCATCGAACAGCTACTTGCTGCTGAAAGGGGCAATTGCACAGTCCTTTCCTTCACAGTCCCTTCCTTCTCCAGATCCCTGCCCTTGGCCATCAAGGCTTTGTTTTGAATATAATGGTTATGCAGCACTAGGCGAAGTCAGTTTAATTCACTAAGATGAAAAAAAAACTAACCTGCCAAAATAAACAAATACTTATTTTCCACAGATCAGTAACCTGACGTGTCTTACTACGGAGCTGTGAGTTCAGTGTCTAGGATTCTGTCATGGCCAGTGGCAGTCCAAAGAGCAATTCAAATGACCAGTATAGGCACCTCCTCAGCACAGGCATCCAGAAGTACATCTCGAGTGCTTCTGTAGATGCCGTAGGGAAATCTGGCTGACTTCTAGGTGCCACACAGAAGGGCATAGGTATCTCCTGACATCTATATATATGATCTACTAGTTTCATGCAGGTCATGAACATGCTAGAGCTCCTCAAATGGGACTAAGCTGTTACATGTAGGCGACTGAATCAAGTCTTAGGTGTTTGCTTCAGAGACGGATGGCACCGGCTGTACTGACAAATCTTCCATCAGCAATAACAAGAGTTGTACCTGAAGACTGTAATTATCTACAGGCTTGAAAACTCCATATAAGAACTCAGGCATTAGTTTGGAGCTGAATCTCATCCATGATACATTTTAATTGATGCAAGCCAGTAAAAAAATCTCAACAGCATATATTCAAGTGCAGAAGAGGTGATAGAATTTCTCAGACTGGATTTATATGTCTAAACACACTAATATTTGCATAACACAAAGTTAGTCAATTTTATCTGACAGTGACTGTCTATTCAAGTAAACTTATAATCTAATACACAGCTCCCGGACAGTGGTCTCCCGAATCTGTAAGAGGGGAGTATGCACAGGTTGGCATACACACGTATTTCCACCCTGCTTCAGCTATATAAAAATCTATTGATGCTAGAAAGTTCTCTCGCCTGCCTCTGAGAAAAATAGACCTGAAGATGTTCTCTCTGAACTCCTTGTTTTAAAGTACAGTCTGTACAAACAAGCCCTGTCAGCCCACAGCATTTATTGCAGATCACTAAGTTAAAATAATAATAGGTCTAAATGTTTTTTGGAGATTGATGAATTGGGAGACTCTGCAATAGATTTAAAAAAATGCATGTTATGTTACCAAAATGTTAAATTAATTATATAACTATATAATTATATAACCACCTCAAAATATAATCTAGCTGAATATTAATGAAGTAAAGAGTGAATGAACAGGATAAATTTAACCCTTTGCTGTACTCAAACAAGATTATTTGTTTACCAGTGCACTAACATTTTGTTGGCAAGGTCTTTTAACTGAGGACATTATGTTGTAGTCTTGGAAGACTTTACTTCAGAATTCAAATCACAGCCAAATATCTCTCTATTGAACAGGATGGAAAGGCAAGCTGTAAGTATGTTTAGAGGCTCGCCAAAAAAAAAAAAAAAAAAATAATAAAAATATCATGGAGACAGGCGTACAGGAATGTATGTGACATATCATACCACCTTTGATTGAAATGCATGTCTTGACAACAGAGAGCCGCAATGTGCACGAAGATAGCGTGTCACCATGGCCAGAAAAAGTGAAGCTTTGAGGGTACATTTCAGGTAGGAAGTAGAGCTCATTGCCTTCAGTTCAGGAAAAATTTTGCCTCCCAGCTGAATCTAATGTAGGATGATGAACCTAGGCTAGGCTTTTGACTCTTAGCCTTAGCATTGTGCTGTATCCTGGTTGAAGATACGCTATGGAGCAGCATACTGAAACTAGAGGAAGTGCAATTTCTACTACTGTTGTAATTTTAAAGCCCTTGAAGCATATTTTATGCACATACATTCACATACTTTCTTTCAAAGCCCCAAGCAAGCAAGTGCACAGCTAACTTAGTAAATTGTACACAATCTGAAGATTAGTCATTTTTATCAATATGTAAATTAAAAGGATGTTTATAAGCTATACACATAGCTATACACATATTATAAGCTATACACGTAGCTTATTAATCACAAACATATACCATGTAGTAAATTGTGTTTGGAGGCTCAAGAATAAGTCTAAATTGCTAGGTTCTCTAACATCTAATTTTTTTAATGTGGATGCTCAAAGCAGCAACAAAGCATGCAAAACAGGCATTAATAAGGATCTAAATTATTATTAAAGAGCTGAGTGCTCCATTTATATGTCCTAGTTGGAAAACTGTGCCTCTAGCATACTTCTACCAGTTAAAAGAGGATTTATCTCTAAGCAAAACACACAAAAAGCTACATCTATAAGCACTAGGGATCAACTCACCTTTCTTTGGACACATAATGGGGGTGCCTAAGTTGGGAGAGTGCTCAGTTGTATTAGTAGCTGATGGAACAGACAGGAAATTCCCCAGGACGTACCTCCCTCCCTTTTTTGTATCTAACTTTCATGCTCTTAAACTGGCTACTTTAGCTAAGTGCCTAAAGTCAATCAGGAGAAATTTAGATCTATGTCCTCTGGGAGTGAGTTGCATTTGGATAAATATTTATGCTTCAGGAAGGCCTTTTAATCATGATTAAAATCAAGTCAGTCTCAATTTGTCATCAGATATGTTTGATATTCAATTTCAGTATTTTGTAGTAGAAATGCCTCAAGCATATACCTATCTGCACAGCTTTGGCCAAGTGCCACAGAGATCTTTGCATTCACCCAGACAAGGAGAATTTTCTACCATATCTTCTCAACTGCATTCTATTTTCTTATAGGTGCCAGATTTTAGATATAACAATGAGTCACAGAAGAAAAAAGAAGCTGGAAAAACATGTTATCAAACTGGTGGAATGGCACTTAATTAATTGTTTTCTTTTTTTTATGTAGAATGGCTGCAAAAAATATTCTGTATAGAGAATGAAGGGTTTGGGCTTTAAAAATGCTGTCCTACTGACAGCAAAATAAGCAGCTGCATGAGGCGGACAAATATGTGTAAGTAATATGATTATGAGGAGGCTCGTTATTTACTTATTTTTAATTTGTAAGTATTGTTATTATGCCTAATATTGTCTACAGCAATGAAAGGCAGTGGGTTCACCTTAAAAGGCTGTCTTCACTTGAACAAGAGAGCATACTGTAAGGAAGCAAGTTTGGGGGGGTTTATTTGCGAAAAAAGCTCTATAAGCCAAAATTAGTATTTTATTGTTGTTGTCATTTTCTTCCAGTGACAATGTGTTGGTGTGCTTAATAAGAAATTGTTATTTTTCACAAAGATAATGTGGACTGCACATCCTCAGAAAGAGGCAGAAAGGAGAAAGAATGGCAGAAATTACTTGTGTTCACAGTGAAAGAGAGGATAGCTGCATGTGATTCCTGCAGTCGATAGTCCTAATGGATACTGTTTGCTACATCTAAAGTGCTGCTATCTTCTCATTCACAGCTGCTTTCAACGGGAGATGGGGCTAGGTAATATTATAAACCATATCTGACAATAATCGATCTTTTAGTCCAAAAGAAGGTGAAACAAAGGAGGAGAAAGAGAAAGGAGAGAGGGAGAGAATACCTCAATGAAAAGAGGATTAGGGAAATAATAACTAGATTAATACATTCTCTTCCTAAGGGGTACAAAAAAGTCTCATTGTGTTTCTCTAAGAAACTGATCACGTTTAGGTCTTCATGCAATTTTGCCAGGATGTCCATGAACATGTTTAAACTGGGTTGTGCCCTTACCTCAAAAATTCAGATCACCTGGGGTGGTTTTGGAGTATCTGTCATCTCTGGACAGTCTGAATTTAAATTAAATTAAATTAAAACAAATTAATAAAAGGTTAAAAGAAACCTGTCTGATTTTGCATGGGACTGGAGTGGAGGAGCAGACATCAGCCCCATGTCAGGGCACTGGCAATCTCAGCGCTCGGACTGTGAATCAATACGTGAGCCTTCTTCCACTAGTGGTGTAAGCTATCTTTTTGTCTTTGCACTGGGAAGCAGAAAAGGCACGTAAGAAGAGTCAGAAGAACCTGAGAAGTTTAAGGAATTGCCTCCCCTCACGTTGATTTTATTATAACTCACCATCATTCCATACTCTCAACAGCAGATAGAAGGAACTTCAAGTTTATCCAAGAGAACTAGCTATTCTTTGAGTTTTGGTTCCAAATGATTTCAAGGCCTGATATTTGGATTAACATAAATGTTAAATGATGTTCAAAAGTGCAAGGTCAATTAGTTAAGACACAAATTCATCTTCAGATGCAGACTTAACGAAGCAGAAAGCTTGAAGATGGTCAGCCAAGGTTATGCTCAGGTGTATGACTGACACAGCAGCAAAAAGAAGCATGCAATGTCTACAGGAAAAACATGCTTTTGGAGATCTGTAATACTCAGTGCCAAGGGACATTTTGGGTAAATGGTAGCAGGAGTTTGGTGGACCAGTGGTACTATACATACACTATGTAGGTATGTATGTACAACACAAGGCCTACATAAGACAGACAAAAAATTACATCTTTATATAATTTAAAATAAATAAATAAATTACACATGGCACATCACATTTACTTTTTGAAGCCATGTAGTGGAATTCTGTCCCTTGTTATGAGTATTTGGTAGAATGGTCTACAGAGACCAGAACTTCTTGAATTACAAGGGGCAGCAAAACAAACAGAAATGGTGAAGAGATGTGCAGAAGTGTTGGAAAATAAGTTTCATATGGCAGGCACACATCAGATTTGCCCTGCATTTGTTTTTCAGTTGTGATGTGTCACCAGTCAGCCTGGCACAGCTGCAGTACAGATGTGTTGTATGCCATTTTTTTCACTGATAATATAATTGCCACACTCTTTTAAGTATTGTATTCATCAGGTTGATGAGATTCCAGCATGAGAAGTGACTGGGTAGAGAAGACAGATGCTACTGTTGCCCTGATCAATGGAAAAATAGAAATGAAACTGTCCATCTTCTCTAGGAGCAGCAGCTGACCTCTCAATCAGTGCACGCACACAAGCTGGGAGCTGGCCTATGCATACCTCCTGGATTAATTGCAGCAGAGATGCTCTGGTGCCTGGCCACAAAATCAAAACAACTCTTTCTCTGCTGTCACCTCCCCCCCCCCCCCCCCCAAAAAAAAAAAAAAAAAAAAAAAAGGTAGGCTTAATTAGATCTGATGCTGATGGAACAACCTATTTGCTCAATAATGTGTTAATTGTTTCACATACAGTTTACACAGAGAAACTTCACCTTGCAGGTTATTTACATACTGTTCAATTTAACTGCTCGTTGGTCACTTGCTATTCACAGCATGTAGCTGTTCACAAGGCACACGGTGTTCTTCCCATTTCTTCACAGGATTTATGAAGCATTTCAGACAGATTTTGTAGATTCTTAAGGCTAGAAGGAGGCTTTACGATCATTTACCATGACCTTCTGCATATTACAGGCCACAAATATTCCCTAGCTGACAGAAGGCCTTGTCCACACGTGCCTATTCAGATGGATCCCAAAACACAGTGTGAACACCTTTCTCGCTTTACAAATATAAATGAAATGAATAAGATTACACCAAGAAACTTCTTATAGTTTTCATTGATGCTTACACTACTGCCCCTTGGACAGGACAGTTCAGCCTTTAGAGTACTGTGTTCCCAGGTGGTCAGCTCCTCAGGCCATAGGTAGTTTCCTGTAATGCAGCCTGGAGCCCCTCAACAGAAACCTCAGCAACCCCCTTCTTCCATGTTGGTCTAGTAGCAGATGGTGGGCCTAACTAAGCATCTGGACATGGATGGGTGCATAAGGAGACATTCAACAGATGTCTGCATCTTCCTGTGCAGCAGCAGAATATTTCAAAGGCTAAAGATAATCATCCCATGGGTTGGTTTTGGCTGGCAGGAGAATGGCTATCATTTTGGGTAACCTATCCTCAAAACAGTACTTTGAGACTAGCAACCGCGAGCTTTTTCTTCTAGCACAAAATTTGAAATAAGTTAGAAGTGCCTAACCATAATTGACTTGAAAATTTAAATTCAAAGTCACCTTTTAAGATAAAACCCAAGAACCAAAGTTTCCCTGAAATTCAGTAAGGCTTTGGCTTCTACGTGCTTACAGCTAGTACTAAAATGTTACTGGTGGTAGGTTAGATAACGGGGAGTAGAGGGAAGGGACATTCACAAATGTTAACTTGAGCCCAGGGAGGGCAGTCATTGAAGTGAGGAAGGCTCTTCAGGGCTGACTAAAGGAGCATGCCTTTTTCTGCTGAATACACAGCGAGAGTGGGGAGATTAGATTTCATTGATAGTCAGCTTTCCCAATCTCACTCAAGATATTGGCCTAAGTTCACCTTTGCTCTTCGAGCACAATTTATAATCAAACAATGATAACCAGAAAGGGTCTGTAACACTCCTATAAACAAATAAAACAGATGCACAGCCTCTGCCAGGTGCTTTTTGGACCCTGCTGGAAGGGGTCCAAATAATTATCTGCTCACCAGATGGGAAGCAAAGCACAAACACAATCTAATGTGTCTTGTGGGTACAGACAGCTCTGACTCTAAGTGATGTAATAACATTAACATGTGACAGCATTTAAGTTGTCAGCATTTTGAGAACTTAATTTGGCAGTCTGCAATCTGCAATGGTCTGACTCTTATAATCCAACACCTACAGAAAAGAGACCATGAACACAGCTGGCAGAGGGAGACTCTCCGCTTACCATTGGGATGTGCAGACTTTATTACCTGAAAAGGACCTGAGACACTGAAAAACAAGCCAAAGAAACCAAAGAAACACCACCAGCAGGTATGAAAGAGTTATTTTATGCATTTTTAGTAATTTGAAAGATTTTCAAAGTCCATGACTCATTAAAAAAAAAAAAAAAAAAAAGAGAGAAGAAGAAGAAGAAGAAGAAGTGAAGAAGTTAAGGGCATTTTATTCTCCACCTCTGAAAATACACATGAAATATGCAGCATGCCAGACAGGGTGATGTGGTTTATAGTGTTTACAAGCAATCATTTGGAATAACCTTCACAGCTCACCTCTGAGCTTCATTGGTATACAAAGCATGACCTGACAGAGACAAGTGAAGTTTTCCAGAGAAGGATATTATTTCTAGGACTTTATTTTTCAGCCTAAGGCCTCTCCAGCTTGCAAGGAAGAGGAATTGTGAAGGCTTTTGGTCAGGTATAAAGACATATTTGAGGTGAATAAGAACAGACTCCTTAACTGCTTTTTTTCTTAAATAAATAATGTGAAAATTTCTGCCAGCTGTCTGTACACCCAAGTGGAAGTGGCAAGTATTTGACTTAGAGCAAAAGTTGTTGAGTCTTAAGCTCTATGATTCATCTGAGCAGAGCTGCCAAGTCTTGCAATTTCCTCACAGTATTAGGTGTTTTTCTTAGAGCCTCACACCTTTGAGTCATGGATTATATGAGAATTTCAACTTCCATTTCAGAAGTAAAAGCAATTTTCTAGCTTTCCTGGTTACATAGAAATATTTAGGAAACACGAGTGTAGCTGCCCGAAAGGCTTCAAAACAGAAGACAAACACAAGGAATATAATGCATCAAAGGCATAATGAGTGTTAAGTCTTGCCATGATTTCTGTGCCGTAATACCTAGTTTCTGTAGACCTGATGCTGGCAATACTGTTTGTGTAAAATCAAAAAAAAACAAAACAAAAAATCATTCCTTCTCCCTCTCCTTGGATCCTCTCCCTAGATTTGGGCTCAGGAGTTTGCTGGCCCAACTGATTGCTCCATTTGTAATATCCTGTTAATTATCATGGATAATAGCTGTCATTCCACAAAAGACTGTGCTTGCAGACGAAGACTCACCAAATATCTTGTTTCATTTTGTTTCACTAAGATTTCCTGTGTAATAAACTGATATAACATTTAACAGGCACGATTAATATTAAGCAGAACCAGACATGTTCATTATTTTTTAAACTTTGTTCCAAGCCTACCAAAGTTGGGGGGGGCCTTCCTATTTCCTCCATAAATTTTGAATCAGACCCTTTAAAGACTGGCATTCATAAACATTTTTTCATTAAAATAGAAAATCTGGAATAGTTACTGAACAATTTTTTCTATTTAGTTCTTATTTTAGCCAGTGAACTCATAACATTTGAATCTCTTTAGAGATTTATAAAGAAATAGCTCAATTTCTTGAAAGACAAACAAAATCTAACAAAACCCCCCAAACAGTAATAAATTTAAAAGTTATGCCTAAAACTTCTGTCAGTAAAGCAATCAAATCAGTAACAAAACTGATTACATTGGGATAAATAATTTGGGGTAATATTTTTGGATAATTTTTTTTAAGAGAGAAAATAAATTCCTTTGACAATAGTTATCGATCTCCACGCACCCAAGAATTTACCATTTGGACCACCCATTAAAAAGACAACAAGGGTTAGGATGAAGTGGGATCACTTATGGCACATTCCCCCTGAAGCTCTAAAGGTGTTATACTGGATATTTTCTATTGCCTTCTTTCCTGTTCTTGGCTCATTTCTTCAACTCTGCTTTCACTTCTGTTCCTTATCACATGATTATACACTAATATTAAACAGACATATCTGTCTATCTAGTATGCAGGCATTGACTATAAATTTTAATATGCATTTGTGCACATGTGTGTGCTTGTGTACGATATAGACATATTCAAATTATAACAGTCTTATATTTTGAGCTGCAGAAGAATCAGAAACAAATTTCAAATGGTAGAAAAATAATTCCAAAGCACATCTGTTAGAACATACGGCACAACAGGATGCGCAGTGCTACGCCTTAATAATACACCTTGGGTGCAGCAGGAGGCATAAAGCCAAAAGGCATTTTTAGAGGCAAAAAAATCTAGATCAAAACAAACTATAGACTCAAAACTGTACTTAATATACATAACGATAGTTTCCTGTTCATTTTTTTTACATAAACTCAAAGAAAAGAGCCTGACTGAGCACTACAGTACCCAGATGTATCTGTTAGACCTCATTAGGTATTTCAGGAAATCCAATTTCTTGCAGAGGGGCAGCTTTCTCACTGAAACACTTTGATACATTTTTAACTGTGCCTATGCACCTGAGGATCCAAGCATTCATTGCCTTTGAATCAGCTGGAAATCAAAGAAAATGTTTATCCGTGGCTCAAAGTTAGACCGAAACCTCATAAGAATCCACGAACAACAGAGAGATCGATGGTAAAGTGGAAGAGCTTCTCTCCATCTTGACTTTGTAGTGTTGAGGTGTCATGGAAGGACTGTGGCTGTGTGTACACGAGGGGGTAGCTAACTGCATACCGCAAGTCTCGTTCTGCAGGAATTCCCAGGGGAGAGAGGACTCTACAATTAAGCTTCTAGTTTATATAAAAAAAAGGGGGGGGGAGGGGAAATGTTGTTATCATCATAGTACATTTCTACCTTTCCTACTTTTTTTATATAAGGGTTTCTTTTTTCCACCTAACTCTGTAGCCTATAATAAAATGCTCATTCATCATCATCAGTGATACAACAATATTTTTCTTGGAGAAGTCTCAGGAATCACAGTTGCCTCTTTTTTCTGTCCCTCAAAGAAGATGATAACTGGCAATGTTGTTCCAAAATATGTGACTGCTCCCCTGTTTCGTAAAAGTAGAAACTTGCGTGGTTATGTGGGGGGATGCAAAAAGCTTCTGAACAATGGAAAACATTTTGGCAAATACCAAATTAGTCACTTAGAAATGATATCCTTAATATCAGCTTCCAGGCTAAGCTGATTACATTTAATTTGTGATGCCTCTCCCACCTACTTATTTCTTTGTCTGGTCTCTGACACATGGCTAGTGGGCTGATAACTCCAAGGACATAATTAGGGATCAAATGTAGTGACAGAGCACTAGTCACTGACTCTTGTATCTAATGCTAGAATGTCAAAGGCTGCCAGAAAGAAGGGAATAAATTGCTCTCTATGCTGACACATATACAGGTAAAAATTCAGCAGAGGATATTCAAGATTAACATTACCTAAGTATTCTGATAAGGACATAGAGAATCTTGCGGTCTCTCCCCTGTTATGCAAACTAATTCATTGATAATGCCTGTCTGAAAGAAATACTCTTTCATTGAATCTCATTTTCTGCCATGGGAAGATCTGAATGTGAGTATGCCTGTTTGATTCTGAGTGTACATTTTAGAAAGTAATTTTGTTTTAATAGTATTTTACGTGTGTGTGTGTGTGTGCGCGCGCGCACGCGCACGCAGGCAATGAAGAGGTGTGAACTTGATGGGAAAGTGAGTGAATTGATGGAGAGAAGCCTAACAAAAAATGCCTACCAAAAGCATAAAAAAGTCTACTCAAAAAAAAAAAAAAAAAAAAAAAAAAAAAAAAAAGAAAGAAAGAAAGAAAAAAGAAAAAAGAAAAAGAAAAAAGAAAGAAGAAAGAAAGAAATCCATAAAGTAAACTACGTGGACTCTGGTTTTGCATTCACATTAAATGAAGATGCCTTCCATGTGTGACTTGCTAGGAATGGCTTTCTAATGAGAGCTTGAAGCCAAGAAATCATCACAGGCACTCAAAACACAAGCATACCGGTATAACTAAGCAAACCTTTCCATTACTTTGAACAAAAACTATTTAAAAGGCTAAGTAAAACTAATGAAAAAGACAAATGATTGATCCAATAAAACCTTTTCACAATTCATTTGTAATTTCGTCTTTGCTTGCCAAAAACAAGAAACCTATGCCATTACAGAGGTGTTTGTTTCCAGCTGCAATAAAAGTGTTTGGACTATGCACAGTGAATGACATGGCCAAGCCCTGAGAGTCTCTCTTTATTAGTCAGCAGGAATGTACTAAGAGGAGAAAAAAAAAGTGTTTAGGAGGCATCATTCCCTACTAACATCCTATGGTACACCTACTCCGGGTCACATTCATATCTATCTTTTTGCTCTCAGAAATAGGCTGGATGTGCTGAGTCTTGGTCTGTGAGAGTGTTGCAAGCAGTGCAACCCATAGCACATCACCTTGGAAGGTAATCACTAAAGTAAAAAGAGAGATTAGGTCATGTCAAGGCTCAACAACAGAACTGCTTTTAAAAACGTGAATGAAATATTTATCTAGACCTATGGTTTATTTCAGTTTTATTGAAATAGCTGAAACTTTTCTGTTTTGTCTTCTATTTTTATAGACAAAAGTTGATTTCTAAGGTAAAAAGAAACATTTCTGGGAAAAAAAGTGGATTGACATCAGTACTGAAAAGAAAGAGCAGGCATGATATATGATGGAAAAAGTCTCAAAACAAAAATAAATTTCATGCCCTTGTGTCTTTCTTTCAGTGTAATTGGCTCAGACAGCCCCTCGCTTTACAGGAACATGTGTAAACATAGGTTCAAAGTGGTCACTATAAGGAACTTGGTCAAAGCACAATCAGCAAACCCACTTGTTTTCAATTTTCTGTAAAAGGAATGCCAACCAACCACAACTCTCTTTTGTTGATTTTGGTGGATCAAATTGTTCTCCCATATTTACTTTTTTTTTTTTTTTTTCATTTTTCTTCCCATTGCCATAATCAATAATCTAAGGATTGTAAATATGCAATGGCTGGATATTTTTGACAATCTTGGCAGATGCATTTCATAAAGTAGAGAGTTTATTTTGCTTCCATTAAACTACAATAAAACCATGCTGCAACTTCAAGATAAATCTGTGATGAGATACTATGGTTGCGGGTAGCAGCAAAAAGCTCCTAAGAAAGAAAGTGGTAAAAATGTCTCAAACATCAGCAGATTCCTGGGGGAAAATGAGCTTGCATTTAAAGTTCTGAAACCACTGGTCTTGACTCATCTCACCAATGTTTTCCAGATGCAAACTATTTAGGTTATAACTGAATATGATGTCCTTAAAAAAAAAAAAAAAATTAGTTGTCTGCATCTTCCATTCCAGGCTGCTCAGCACATAGGCTCTTGCAAAGCAAGTTCAGCACAGCTCCACTCGGATTCTGCTGTCAAATGAAAATCTGGAGAAGTTGAGTAACTTCCAGCTGGGTAAGGAAACTTTCAGCATATGTTTATGTACCAGTGGGGTCTTCTCGGTTACCAGGTCCAGCTCTGTGCTTTATTCTTGTCATAATAGGTGAACGTCAACTTACACCAAGTTGCATTTTCTGCTACAGTGACAAGGTGAAGTGTAAAAGGTTAAATCAAGTGAAGGATGTACAAATCAGGCAAATTTGAAGAATAGAAAGAATCAGGTCACATATTAGATCAGTTTAGTTGTCTTGGGAAGTGGGAAGGCACAAGCAAAGATAATTATCTGAAAGACCTGAATTTAAATTACCCCTCAAGATCTGTCCTGTAGAATATCTAAGTGTTTGGACAAAACATCTAAAACACAGTAAAAAAACAACTTAGAAGCGGATCATTATCCTCAAACAGGCATGTAAGTAGTGACATTTTTATCCTTCTGTTGAAAGGTTTGGCCTTCAGTTTCAGATATGTTAAAGTGCAAATATCCACCAGTGTACCTTTGGGAGTCCTGATTAAAGAGGTTAGCCTGGTCAGGACTTTCTTTTTAATATGAAAAGTGATCTGGTTTTATTTTTCAGATTCAGACAGTGCAAAAGAAACAAACAAACACACACACACATAAAACCACCAAGAAATTCGTCCAGCCCAAGTTTAAAATGTTAAGCAAATCCCAAAGCAGCTTGCTTTGACTAAGCCCGTCAGTAAGTGCCAAATCACTGATCCAGAATTCCTCTCCCTTGGCAGGAGGAACAAGTGAAACCCCTGCTCTCTTTTTCAGGCTTGACCTTCTTCTTCCCTGCTTATTTAGACTTGTCTTTTCCTCAGCCAGTCCCTTTTCACTTTCTTATGAGTTTTCAATAGCTACAGATTAAGCACTGCATGATTTCTAATATGCCTTCCAGACTCATCTTTGTTTCTCACGTGCCTGAAGTATACAAATTCCATGATGCCGCTCTAAAGGGAATAGGCATGGCTGAGTTACAGCTTAAAGGAGCACTGATCCTCCTCACTGAAGGATCTACAAAAGTAGCAATTAAAAAGAAAAAAAAAATCAAGAAACTTTCTCATTCAATAAAAATCAGCACCTTTTTTTTTTTCTTGGTAAAATAAGGTACTTTCTCCTCAAGCTGTATGCTTCTTACATGTTAAGACCCATGCACCCTGTGAAGGATTCAATTATTTCATGTCATAACCTCATATTTTCTTGCAGTTGCTTTTGTGTAATTTTTTCTCAATAACATTTCATCAGTTCTTTTTGTATATACTGTATTCTAATCACTTGTCTATCTAAGGTATTGTAAAATGATTTTGAAATTCCATTTGCTAAAGAGAAACTGAGTGAAAACTGAGTGTACTGTGTAGCTGTTAGATATAGGAGCTCTTTAGAAAACTTTGCCGTATTTGTGGTATCTTCAGTGTGTTCAGTAAGAGTAATCAAACATAGCAAATCTGTGAGAAAGATTAACTTTGAAATAATCAATATGAATATATATGAAAATTCAGACTAATAAGATCACTTAGAGCTGTGGTTGAATTGCTAAGTCGTGTTTCTATACGCAATAAAACAAGGTTCACGTCTACATTCATCGAGAAATTTTCAGCAAAGGCAAAACAAGCACCCATCAGAAACTATCCTGGGAATCAGCAGGTGCCAGATGCCAAGACTGAAGTGTCTATAGCATTTAAATGAAGGTGGGGGTGAAATACACTTTGAAAAGTCTATGCCAGGAGTGTTATTCAGTCATACCAGCCACCTTAAACTGACTTCTAGCATAAGCATAATGCAATCTAAGAAGTCACATGACATAAAATATTCTTAACGAAAAGCCCACTGATTATAAACTTTCACTGTGCTCCTAAGATATGATGAGTCCCACTTCTTGCTGCCTGCCGTTTGCTAGAAGGACACTGAACAGTGTTTAGCACAAAGGGTTTTGCTTGTTTTTCTTGCTCTTGACAGTATTAGTTCTTGAAATATCTTCACACATCATCAGGGGGTAGACATCAGTAAGTCCTGCTCTATTTTTCCAGGTTTATCTCTTCAAATGCAGTTTGATAAGACACTGAATTTCTCAGTCTCAAGGCTCAATATGATTATGAGAATTAGTTCTACCTTTAGATCAAATAATATTAGTCTTTGGTTTCAGACACCTCAGGGCAGCCATTGGTATGCAGCTTTGTTTATTTGAGTGTTGCCTTCAAGAACATAGAGTGCCCTCTGCCTGTCAGATTGAATTCAGTCTGCTGTAAACATTAGACAACCTTAAAATAAATGCAGCACATTTCATCTTATATAACAAATAGCCAACTTCCCGATTATAACACTATAAACAACAGCTTAGGTTTGTCTCACCTAACTGAGAGAGCTGATCATTGTAAGCTCCGCTCAGAGTCAGTAAAAGGAAACAAGCACTTCGAGAACATACTTCATTCGATCTGCTTTAGAGGTCTGTCTCAGGACAAAAAATCTTTGTTTCCTTATGCGGACTGTGAAGGATTTTGTATCACTGAGACAAATGTCTACATTACTACAAAAGGCAAAACAAAATGAAATGCAGTCCTGGAGCAAGCTTAAATTTTTGCTCCTCCTCGACTGCTCTGCTGCCTAGTTATCTTTTCCGCCACCCTGATTTGTCCCGGGGATCTCTTTGTGCACACACTTGAGACCTTTTTTGTCTTCCTCTGCCTGTGGATTTCAAATTACCTTCTTGATTCATTTATCTGATAGGACTTCAGGTTCCAGATTTATACTAGACATGTATGTGACATCTTAAGAGTTATTCCCTTCTCTGTTCCCTGTAACAGAACTTTGAGATACAAAATGGGAGTAGGGCACTCCCTGCAGCCAGAGATTTCCTGAATTTTCAGTCCTATTTCTAGCCTGTAATTAACACATTCTTTCTGGTCTGAGTGGTTTTCCTGGAAGTTACAATATTTTTGTGACTGCTGCAGTACTTGAAAATGATATATCACTGAAATATTAACCATGCACCCCTCTTATTAAAATTGTTAGTTCCCAATCACTGTCAACTTTCCATAAATGTTACATATGACATATTAATAATATAATTGACAGATTTGGCCTTTAGAAAGCTTTTCCTATATCATTCTCCCCAACTCCCACTTTTTAACAGTTTTGCCACCACGGCCTCCTTCCTCACTAATTAAATTTAAAAAAATAAGGCAAGAGCTAAGCCTGGTGTTCTCCCCTATTTGATGACTGCTCATAGATCACAACTGCTCTTCAAAAGTCTCTCCCACCTCCCGTATGTCTGAGTTTAGTATTAAGCTGCGTGCTAAAACAGTTTGAGATGTTGCAGGCAAACATCACCAGCCTGTTACGTACACATGGCAGCCAGAGACAAACAAGCATCACTTGGCACCAGTTTTTGACTGCATGGTAAGAAGGGTGGAGAAGGAGTCCACCTGGCCAAACCTACTACTCCTCTGTTTACTTGTTCCCAGGGTGACAGTCATTCTGAAATGTCATGCCAGTATAGATCTTTAGAGTTCTCCTTTGTCCACAGTCTTATTCATATTGACAATATGTTACGATTAGGTATGCTATTTTGCAGCACTCGCAACTACAGAGCATCTCTCTCCAGTCACTGGTCCTGCCTCTAGCTCATCTATTTCATATTTACCCTGTGAACTCTTGCCTGACTTCTACCATTATCCATCAGTACCTCACAGACATAAAAAATAAATACAATTTATTTTCATTGAAATTTATATTTCAATAAAAATATTTTACTTTCAAGTGGAAGGAAGGAGACCTGAATCTAAAGCCAGACTTAAATCCAAACTTCAGAATTCTTAGACTTTTCCACTCCCCTCCCACAGTTTTTAAGCTGAGAATAGATGTAGCAGACATATCTAGAGGACATTAAGTGAAAATGTGTTACATATTCTTCCACCTTCCTACACATACTTGCACCACAAAATGAAGATTTGACATTACAGGCTGAAGTTGAATCATTGATATGGGTGATTCTTTCCACTGCCTTGAATGATTGTGATATGCCTTTAAGTTGTGATTATGCACTATATAGCTACCCATGAAATTTAATAGATCTACAGAGTGCTAATTAAGGAAAGTAAAGTATATTCATATAATCATATACATTAGAGATCAATATGACAGGCTGTTTTCCCTGTCTCTAGTAAACATTTCAGCACTAAACAAAATAGCTATTTGAAAGAGAAATACATGCAACAAGAGATTCTGCAGTATCAATAGGCTTTTAAAACCAGTAGAAAATACTTTACAACATTATCATATATGTTTATGGTACTTTGAGGTGGCAGGTCTATAATATCATGTGACCCAATAAAAAAGAGCAAAAAGATTTCCATCCATATTAAGTGCATTGGAGAAGCATACTGAAGTTGATATTAGCATATCACAAATGTGAAAGTGGGACATGGACTTAATGTGAAATTAGAACAGCAGCTGGTATCCTGTTAGCAAGTAAAGTGTATTTGCTTGGGGGAAAAAAGGACAATGCAAAATCAAGCCATGCAAATGAACAAAGAACAATCAGTCAGTAAAGGATCTGTGAACTGTACTGCATATTTCAGGTTGTCTGTGCAGCAAGATATTTCAGTTGTGCTGTAAGTCATTTCCCCAAAACATGTATTCCATGCGATCAAACCGTGTTCCCTTAGCTGAATTATCAAGAATGTATTTTCCTTTGTAGGGCAATCTGCAGATTATTGACATTTTAACATCTGACAGGCTTGAGTATGTTTATAATTTTATTTTCTCTGCTGCATCATGTAGTTCAATGAAGGATAAAGCAAAATTTCATATTATCCTATAGAACTCAGAATTATATGTTAAGCAGACAGAATGCACAAGATATTTTAAATTACGTTTCACACAAATGTTCATTATTCATTTATCAAAAAAAAATCTAACAGCAGACCAGAAAGTATCAAACTTCTAAAGCAGTGCTTTCTTCTTTGACTTGCTTTCTGTCACAAAAATCACACCATCTAGAATGCACAAAGGGAAATATCTTAATCAGCCGCTGCCTTCTCCCTCTCTTCCACCTTCCTCTCTCCATCTCTGCTATCCTGGCGGACGATGTGTTACATCTTTCACTCCACCTCCTATCCAGGAAGGTGCACTGACAACATTGTGTCAGGGCAGTCCTTAAGGATCCATGTAATACTTAGTCCTGACTCCATGGATTCTCCAGCAGTAAAACAGAGAATTTGCAGTGAATTTGTTTTGTTCTGTGTTCCCTCCTCTATAAACAATAGCAAGGCCAAGCCAGGGATTGCTGGTTTTATTCATCAAAATACAGGGCCAGGTTACTTAGATCCTGGCATGTTCCCCTACCCTGCCTCACCAAGCAGCACGTGAAATATTTCAACAGTTCTATTATTTTCTCTAATGCTGCATATCTCAACAGAGACACACGTGTAAACAGGCTCATATTCAAGAGAAGAGTCAAGTGCCTTTGCTCTTCCAGATCAGTTGTCTGAGGCCACGGGGACAACTGTTGAAGCGTGGCAATTTGTGACTCCTCTTTTCAGCCATTTCCTCTTTTGCCTTGAGACTAACAATGTTTAATGCTTTTTGAGGAAGGTCTGGTCCTGAGGAGTTGCAGACACACCCAGAAGGATCTAGGCTTAGCCCTGTGAAGCCCAACAGCCTGGACCACTGCCTGGCTTACAGCACCTGAATCTGAACCTAACTAACATGTTTGAGCATGCACAGAACAATCTTCTTTCCAAACTGATGAAAAAAAGTGAGTTCTTGCTCCTAGAAAGGATTAAAACCTCCTGCCTACAGCACCACAAAGGGAAGGAGCCTGGTCTGAATGACAAGAATAACTGCTGGGGTCGGTGATCCAAGTAATGAGTTTTTGAAGTATCTATTATCTGGCAGTCTAACTTACCTTACCTACATTGCAATATTTATAAAATATTCTGAGTTCAATTATATTAGAATGAATCAGGAAAAATCTGAGGACTTCAGATTATATGGGCAAACATTTAATTCTAAATTTCATCCAGAACTTTTATATTTAACTTGCAAAAAAGTAGCTCCAAAATTTCAAGTAAGTAGAGGAACGGGCATATAGTCTTTAAATGCAAAGTGAGAATGACCACAGAACAAAGTGGCATCATCTCCGTTCTCAGATTCCTGGCACTGGATGGAAATGCAGCACAAACCTCTCTTAAAACTTGACTGCAGCATTGTTTGCCCTTTTGATAAAAAAAACACTTAAAAAGCTCTTATGAGAGCCAAATGAACCTCATTTTTTAGTTGTAATATTATCTTACACGATGTTAATCACTTAGAAATCAGACACTAACTAAAGCAGAGCGCTGTATAAGGTCTCTGCAGCTCTGAGTGACTATCCTGCAGTGCCACGTAGATGGGGGAGAAGAGCGACATCTTTGCTCTACTCCTCCTAATGTGCCATCAGCAGAACAGATCTAGCATGGCAAGGGAGGGGTAAATTTTTCCATGTGAAGGACTGTAACTCACCTCTGCTTTTGAGTAAAAGAAAATGGGGCTGGAGTAGGCTAGAATATCATCTGTGATGGCCACATTACTTACTAAAGGCGCTCAACTGAGACTTTCCAACCATTGTGACACTGAAGATCAAGAGACCTGCCTTCAAGGCCACAAAATCTGACTCCCTATATAATCAATAGGCAGAAGCAGGGATGACATTCTCAGAGGCAACTGCATGTCTCCATTAACTCCAGTGACCCTGCCTAGCCGGTGACCTGATACACTCTATTATAAAGTTAGACATTGTAATAGTTACAGCCCAGGCTGCCACCTATTGACATCTTAATACAGCCCTGAGTGACTTTGCTTCTTTGAGTTTGCTATGGAGCACTAAAGTGGTGTATTGCTGTCTTATAAAAATTAAAACTATGTAATCTTAATCTCTTTTGCCTCCAATTGGTGATTTAATAATATGATTTTTTTAATGCTTCTGCTCTATGTTTGTATAAGCCTTTAAGATATCATTATGTATTGATAGGTTACTGTAGCACAGCCAAAACACTAGCATAAAATCTTTAGTCTCAACAGCCTCATTAATGCTAAAATGATTAAGCAATACCAGCAAGCACCACTGCACCACGCAGAACAGTGGGAGTTTTCAATGTCATAAAGTCTAAAGATATATCATACTTTATACAAGTTGAAAACATATCAAATTTTTGCCATCATCTCCTAATTTTTGCAAGCAAATGAACAGTGCCACTTCCATCCTGCCAATAATAATTAAATTATATGTGAAAACAATATAATGATTGTAACTCCCTCTATACAATTATTCTTACCTCTCATACATGGTTAACTATTTCCTTCCTGCAATATATTTTGATTCCATCTAAATCACATGGGAATGGCTGGTTTAACTCTCACATGACACCAAGCCAGTATATCCTTCTAGGTACATAGCACACTTCTCTCCAGATTAGATGATTCAGCTGAAAAGAGTTTAACAGGTCAATCTGAAGGGCTGTAGTGTAGTTTACAGTCAGGAAAGGGTGACTGCAGGTAAAGGCTGAAGGACAGAGGTGAGAATATTTATAACAACAGTGGGATATCGAATTGAACCTCAAAGGAAAAGCTGATCTACAAATAAGAATGAGGAAGACTGGCCTGCATGAAGAGACACATTGTGTTAGCTCACAAGAACCAATTGGGCATGTTTACTGCATGACTGAAAATCAATAGGCCTGAAAGATGATAAAAAGGTTCCATTTAGACTCAAAAAAGACCAAGATAAATGCCAAGGATATATAACTTGCATAGGTAACAGTCAAGTGTCTTTAGAATTAACAGTCACTATCACGATGCCATCCTGTAATGCCTACAGTTCATTTAGAAGAAACAATTGTGTGAAAATCCTCAGAGATATAGGATAGAATATTATTTAACAGAACTTGCCTGAATATATTTGTCTTAAAGTGCCTTGATTTGTTGTTGCAGTTACTTTACTCAATAAAATGTATTTTAAGTTGGTATTTAAAACCTTCAAAAGTATAAATTGTTGTTAGGCACTCATTACTGCTTTTGAAAATCTCCTCCAGTTTCTACATTAGGAAACTGGACTGTTCCTAATTGTACCAGTAGAACAGGACTAATTCAAGCACAAACAGCTTAGCACGGACACACCAGGAGACTTGAACCGTAACAGCCGAAGTGTTTTCCTGCAGTGTGCTGGGGTGTGTTAGACCACCGCAGCCATGATGCTCTCCCACTGCTGAGCCCACAGTTCCTGGCATTGATCCCAGTGGCACGAAGTTCTGAGATTTCCAGAAACGAGCAGTGGCATGAGATACAGGAGCAGGAAAACTGCTTAAGGCTCCTATACCACTGCTTAAAGCTCCTATACCACGATCTTCATCCATATTAACACTAAAATTGTCCATAGCAAGATGAGAGGCAGCCAAACAAACCATTGCAGGGCTTTGCTGTGGAGGCGGGGTGTCAGACAAACATTACAAAAAAAGAGTGTTACCACAACAAGGCACCTCTCCATCATACGCGCTTCCCAATAAGGTAACAGATAAACAATTTTCATACATCCGTATCCTCTACAGCTTTGTGGAGTGTATTTTTGCGACCAGGGCTAACAATAGAGATTGAACTGAATCCTTATGAACACATTAGCCGGTGCAGCTTACATTATCGAGTCGGATCCCAGAACGAGGAAGATCTGCTGTTGCAGATAATGTTCAGTTTCTAAATCCAATCTTCTCTTTTTCGGGCACAGCTTCTCTGGTTCTAAAGTCCAGTATGATGTCTACAGCTGTAGGGGAGACACTAGAAGCTTCATCTCTAAGAACTGGCCAGCTGTTTGTGGAAGGAGCTCCAATCTAAAGTGACTTTAGAATCAGATTTGCCATGGATTTCGTCTTCAGGGTGGCCAAGCGCCACTGGCATGTTCTTTGACAATGAGAATTGCTGCTAGTATTTGGGCAGCACACACAATCAAATCTAATCCCTTGGCTGCTTAAATTAAAGCTTTTAACTTATTTTCAACCTGCTTCAGCATTCCATCTACTTCTTGACTTAGAAGTCGTGGAATACATTAAGGAATGATTAAGTCACGGCATGATGTCCATGTTTTTCCAATTAATTGTAATAAGTGCAAAAGCTGTATTTCTGTTGCATTTTTATATTCTTTTTTTTTAAGCATCTTGATAGCACTTAGGACTGTACATAGCCTGAAATGCAAAATAATTTGTCTTCTATACCATTAAGCTTCCTAAGAGCTTTATTATTTTAGTGCCATTTGGATTCATTCCCTCTGGCAATCCTTTCTCAATGTAAATGCTCCAAACTGTTCTTGCTCTAGTATGCCGCACTACGGAAATTTACTGTAGACAGACTTCAGAATATTCAAAAGGATGATTTATCAATAGAATTAAGTTCACTGCAAGTAAACGAAAAGAAAGATCAGGATAACCCTATGACAGTGCTTATTTTCTATGTTTTAGCAGAACTTTAAAGACAACGGATAAAAAACTGGCAGTGCTTTTTTTCTTCCGTTTTGTGCCATCTGAAACAAAACATTATTCAGACTTCTTATGCCGTCAATTCTTATTTTGCATCTTCAAAGACACTTAGTTGAGAACTCATAATGGCGACTGACACTATCTATGTATAAACACTATCTATGCATAGTTACTTCATCTAACGTAGTTGCTTTAAATATGTTGTCCTTTTTGTAACATTTAATATAAATTCTGTATTTCTGGAAGCTTATCAGAATGCAGAACTATTAAAAGACAATTGCTTATATTTCATCTTGAAATATAGCTATATGAAATCATGCAAATAATTGGGGAAGTGATGGCTGACATATTTTAAAGTGTACAGATGAAAGTGATAAAGCTCAGAAATGTTCTTGCTTGAAAATCTGAGCAATAGAATTTAAAACTATGCTTGACTTAAGAAGAGTCTGTGAGAAAATGAGCTGATGATGTCAATCATGAAACAGCCATGCTGAAAAATAGCAAGTTTCATTTGCTTTCTTTAATGGAAATATGAACCTATGTGGTGAGACAGCCAGATACAAAGGTATTTAGATTTTGATGATTTAATACATCTATTATGGAGCTGATTTTTTTAGACCATTTTAACATGTAATCATAATAAACGGGAAATCTCTGGTAAGTGTTCTGATATCACTGCACATACAATTTCTCACCAGTTCTGGCACAGAAGATCTTAACTTTATTTGGATAAGGCTGCACCGGATAGCATAACTGCTTTTGGAACAGCCATAGCTTCTCATCTTTGATTTCCTAATGGGATGAAGAGAAAAATTCTTGCCTTCTAAATTCCATAACACTTGTTAGTTAATAAGGTATAAATATTACCTTGAAAAAATGGGTTAAGAATATGATAAGGCTGCATAGTCAAATGCTGAGATATTAGTTGATTACCAAATCCATGCTTCCATACAAACAACTGTTTCCATACAGACAGTGTACATATTTGCAATCCTCCTTCTGGAAAGGGCAATAGCACATTCACTGAAGCATTTGCAGTACTGAATTTCTACTTGAGGTGTTCAGCACGAGATGGACTAGAGTCATAAACAACTGGAAACATGGTCTTACAGTGGGAAAACCCTGACAATGCTTAAGCCTAAGAACTGTTCCTGCATACACTTTAATATTGGGAGCATCAAAATTCACTCAAAGTAATAAATATTAGTGCTGTAACATACATAGGGCTACTAAGGCTGGCAGCTGTAAGCAGTTAAGAGTTGAACACTGGTATCCTTCTTACATTTTAAAAATGACATTTTCATCAGTATTTTTTTTACCTTTTTTTTTTTTTTAAGTGGAGCCTTTCCAGAACATCAGCGACAGTAACTGTGACAGAAGTGTCAATTTGTAGGAATATAACAAGATGACAGCTATTTCTTCCCAAGAGATATCAGTTTTTTATAGTAACTCCTTCTTCCATACCCCTCTAGCTTCTTTCCAAAATTTTTCTGATTTCTACCCTTCTCCTGCCTACTACTGCATTTTATGCCCTTTCCATTCCCTTTCTTCACCTCTTTCATTATGTTTTTTACAATGCTTTGACCTTTTCTACCAACCTCTATCTTAATTTTCTTTTCATAATTCCAGCATAGCCTAGGGCAGGAATGATTCATTCTTTCACGTTTAGCCCCTGGACCAACCTGCTACGCTTTTATGTTACATCTGTTGTAATAATTACCTCTTTAATTGTGTTTTAAGTGGGCACCTCAAAACTGCTTAGGTCTAATAAAAGCATTCCAAGAACAAAGTATATTTCCTTGAATGTACAGAACACAACCTATCTTAGCCTTCTATATCACAAACAATTTAAAGTTTACAGACTGCAGTGATTGGACAGGGTTTACAAGCTTGCAAATTTGCTTCCCCATTGCTTTGTCTAACACATACTTCTCTATTTAAATATCTACATAGAAATAAAAGTGGCCATTCTGGTTCTGTTCCTGTGACGGTCTACTGAGAAGATGAAAGAAACTCTGTGTGAAATTTTTTCCTCTTGTAACACTGTGAGTCTGAAGTTAGTAGGAAGAAATCTTTTGTACTACAACAGATTTTTCATTTTCAATTTTTAAAAACTGTACACTCAAGTTGCCAAAATTCATGCAAATTTGTTTAATGAAGGATAGGTTGTTGTGTAAGGTTTTTTTCAGCCTCATTTTACACTGATCCCTACCTGTACAACTTTGACCCACTTGCTGAACAAGTTGAGAGGGATAGCTCCATGGTCATCCTGAAGGAACTTTTCTATGAATGACCTTAGCAAGAAACCACAAGCCACAAGGAGACATTTGGACCTAAATGAAGACAACGAAAATGTTGCCATTTATTTCAGCCAGGCCAAAATTATCCATGGTCATGTGCTAGGTACTTCATACAGATTTTTGCATCATGATGTTTTCAGTGAAAAAGAAGCTACTTGAGTCTTCTCTACCCACCAAAACACTTGTATGGTAGGGCTCTGTCAGCCTACAATATTTTTTTCAAATCTGAGACTTTTTCTAGCACTCTGGCTGGTCACTTAGTTTGTATAAACTTTTACCATCACATCACACCATGTCGCAATTCATTTCAGTATATCAGAGCATGACAAAGTCTGCTGTGTTATAAGAACCTTCCTTCTGGATCACAGTCAATCCTTACAGTAACTGCTGATCTGCATTACTTACTGGTAGAGTAACAAAAATAATGCCTGTCAAACACCGACATTTAACATTATCTATCTGGGAAATGGAAGAAAAATGTAGTAACTGGAACAGAAGAGAGCCTAGAGTCAAAGTATAAGTGGTAGGTATTTTTGGCTTGCTAAACTAATGAGTAAATGGCACTCCTCTTCATTAAAATTCAAAAGTGGATAAATAATGTATAGTTCTACTGATATCACAGAACTATTCTGAGTTGCCTTAGGTTTTACTTTTGCTTGTCTTCTGTTATTTCTGCTTGTAGTGGGAGATGAACCATACAGATAACTGAGAAAAGAAAAGAAAGGTGAAAGGATGAGAGGAAAGTAGGCCTTGTGACACTCAGCATTGCTACATCTACTGGTGGGAATGTAGGTTTGGCTGTGGATTTCAAAAAATCAGAATCAGATGCCTGATCTGCAAAATGTGTTCATTTAGGTGCAAGCAAAGCACCGGAGGCTGGGAATCACAGCAACCAGCATGCTGAGCAAGATTAAGTTTCTCCTAGACTAAGCTTAGACTAAGATTCATGGCTGACATCTCCCCTCCTACAACTGATACCTAAATCATTCCCTTGATTATACCCACCTAGATTTTTGGTTTGTTTGTTTTAGATGTCTAGAAGAAAAAGGAGCAGGGCCTCTTTTCATACAGCACCTAAAGATTAGAGTGACAGGGCTTCGTACCACTTTGGACTTGCCTTAGGAATTTAAGCTCACATCTCCAAGCCCTCAGAAGAGCTCTCTGCCTCTAGGGTATGGACTAACCCTCTGCCTGTCATCTCTCTTCTTTCATTGTGCTAACAGCTACAGAATATGCCTGGCTATGCAGTGCTGAATGATAAAGGCACTTCCTTCTGTCCTGAAAATCCTAGTGGTTTCTCTCTCCATCTCCCAATCCTGCCTTCTTAGTTTTCTACCATGACTTGTCAGTGAAGACATCCCTGGGAGCTGGCAGGGATCTCTGTAGTAAAGGGAACTCAAGATAATATTTGTTTGGGGCTAGGAAGGCAACCCGTACTTTACATGGCTGCCTGCAGGCATTGGCACTTCAGCACTAACTGGAAAGGAAAAGAGGAAAAAGACTGTGGATAACTTTTTTAAATCCCTTGTTTTATAATAACCATGATCACAAGTGCAGAGAGATGCCCAGTTTCCAACCTCGTCTCCAAGTCAGAGCCTGTGTTCTTGAACAATTTTTTTCAACATTCTAACAATAGATTCCTATGGAAAAAAAATGGGGCATGTGCAGTTTATCCTCTATTGTGAGAAACTTTCGTCTTTTTTGCCAAACACTTCATCCTCCTCATATGTCTAGGAGGAATGTTCTGCCCTCTTCTCCGGTAGTCTAGAACAGAATTGACCAGAGAGCTCTTCCCATACTATCAAGAGAAGCAAAACTTTTTTCAGAGAGCAGTGTGGCCAATGTAGAAAATTCAAGTTAATGTTGTTAACCACATCTAGTTTATTATTTTTGCAAGACTCTTTTAATAGTCTTGGGGAGAAAAGGTAAAGAGGGTGAGAAAAGTTTTATTCTACTTACAATCCCAAACACACTCTTGGCTTTTCATTTCCTATTTCCTGGCTAGTGATAAGCGAACTCTAGACTTCCGCTCTCTTACAACTCCCTGCTTTGTTTTGTCTGGCAGAAGTTAAGTGTTCTGTGGTCTCTGGAGAGGCTCTGAAACCCAGAGTGGCTCTCTAACAAGTTATGGAAGAGTGGGACAGAATGCATACTTGGCTTGCTTTTCAAGGGTCATGGTACATTAAATGACTAATCTAAAGTTTGGAAAACTTCAATTAGTTTACTTTCATGAGAATGAGCAGAACTCCTGAAACTACTTTACCCACAGAGAGGTTAGGCAAGCCTGGAAAGAACTTCATAACAGTTCAACAGCCTGATATCTTTGTGGAAGAGTGTTTTCTAGCATTTAAGCATGGAAATGAGTCTCAGGAGCAAATAGGTATAGTCTTTTACCAGTATGTTCTGGTTATTACTAATATATCCTTGTCATATACAAGTATCAAGTTTTCTGTAAGTATTTGCAATGTCTTCTGTATGTTCTGCATGAAAGAGCTAAAGGATAGTAAATGTCTTTCCAATAAATAATGATTAATAATGAAAGGGCCTTCTTTCTCAAGTAAGTTTTGCTATAATATATTATTTCCTAGACATCTTGCAACTTCTTCAAGCTCTCCAGACTAGTGTTGCCTATGCGTCCACATCAGTATAATCTCCTGCGGTCTAAGACCTGGCATTTCATAGAATAGAATCATAGAATCAGTAAGGTTGGAAGGGACCTCTGGAGATCATCTAGTCCAACCTCCCTGCTCAGCAAGGGCACCTAGAGCATGTTAGACAGGGTTGCAGCCAGGCAGGCCTTGAAGATCTCCAGAGAAGGAGACTCCACAACCTCTCTGGGCAACCTGGTCCAGGGCTCTGTCACTCTCACAGGGAAGAAATTCCCCCTCACGCTTAGGCCGAACTGCCTGTGCTTCAGTTTCTGCCCATTGCCTCTTGTCCTGTCACACAGGACAACTGAAAAGAGTTTGTCCCCGTCCCCTTGACACCCTCCCTTCAGGTACTTGTACACATTGATAAGATCCCCCCTCAGGCTTCTCTTCCCCACGCTGAAGAGGCCCAGCTCTCGCAGCCGTTCCTCATAGGGCAGGTGCTCCAGCCCTCTGATAATCTTCGTAGCCCTATGCTGGACTCTCTCCAGTAGCTCCATGTGTGTCTTGTCCTGGGGAGCCCAGAACTGGACACAGGACTTGAGATGAGGCCTCCCCAGGGCTGAGGAGAGGGGCAGGATCACCTCCCTCCGCCTGCTGGCAACAGTCTTCCCAATGCAGCCCAGGAGACCATTGACCTTCTTGGCCACCAGGGCACATTGCTGCCTCATGAACAACCTGTCATCCACCAGCACTCCCAGGTCCTTCTCTGCAGAGCTGCTCCCCAGAAGGTCAGCCCCCAGCCTGTACTGGTGCCTAGGGTTATTTTTCCCTAAGTGCAGGACTCTGCACTTGCAGAAAATTTCTTAGAATACAGAGTAAACCAGATAAAGAGAATTTCTGGATCTTTCCATATGTTACCTAGACAAAAGATTACGTTTTTAGTGGTTCATCCATGCTGACTGCACCACCACCAGAGTATCATGTCCTTCTCCATAAAACGGATGAAATCCAACCTTCAAGACTCAAATATGCTGCAATAGTTTTCTTTATCAACACTGTTTAAGTAATAGTGCCAGCCTTCTGCGAGCAACTTTAGGATTCTTTAACAATGCTGCTTGCATGTAGATCTAAGTGTGAAGCACTGCTATAAAATGGATAACAACGCTTGGACTGTGCGTTCACAACCTACCAAAAGTGACAGTTTTCTTGACCCAGGTGATAGGTTAGATTCAGGCAACCATCTTTCCAAAAATACATTATCAGATTTACAAGTATCCTAACAAATACAGTACAGATAAACTAAGTGGTCAGTGGAATTTCAAAAAAATCCACAGGAGATAACTAAACAGAGAAATAAAAATAGCTTGATTTCTGAAATACTCTCTTTCATCCAAAAGCATTAGGCGACCAACAGACAGAAGCCATTCTGTCTTCAATAATACACCCCCAGCTGAAGTACATTGTCCAACAAACAAACAAAAAAAGTAAAATCAAACATTCATATATGTATGTAGCTACACCTATAGCTACCATTTAAATAAATATTAACGGGTACAATTACCCTTGACAAATATTTTTAGGAATACCTGAGGATGGATATTAGTGGAGGATGATATAAGTGGCAATTCAGGAATAGAATCAATCAAAGGGGAATGTGGCTTGATAATTGGGGAGAATTGTCAGGACAATGACACAAGATTGGTGAAAAAAATAATCCTAAATTTCCATAAGAACATTGATAAGTTTCCATAAGAACATTGATAAAGCACGCAACAATAAAAAACTCACTTTCCCCCAATCTCAGCCTTGGACATGCACAGAATTTTATCCATGCTTCATTCTAGCTAAAGTTTGGGTAACATTTCTATGAATTTTGATCATGATCTACATGGACTTTGATCAAATTCACATAGAGAGATATATGTCCCTGTAATGAGTCTTTACATGGAAGAGAACTCAAACCTTTACTAATATATCAATAATTATTGATTATTAACCACTATCTTTAAATAGCAATTTCCTATTGCAGTTTTTTTCTAAGCCTAAGGTTAAAATACTAGTAACACACAATAATGATTTATTTCACATCTTCTTGTGCTTCTGTATTATTTACAGAAAAGATCCTTAATATAAATCTGACTTCGGGGAAGCAAAATCATATCAGAAAAACAGTTATCCATATATAAGAAGCCTAGCAGAATGCCTGGTAATGGGCACATTTAATGCTAAAAAACTGTTTGAATGAAAAAGGGCTATTCCTGTTTTTAATGACCTTTCCCAGGTAAAGTTGTGAAGCAATACATCCTCAAGTGGAAATGTCAGCGGTAGGCTAGCACAATATAATCCAAGGTAAAATATAGTCTTTACATAGCCACCAAATCTTCTGATATTTTTTAAGCTGTGCATGCAATCAGCATCAGGTAATGGGAGGAGGCTTAAATATAATACCATCATGATATTCCTGTTTGTTTTCTTCTTTCCTATTATCCTTTCTTCTTCTTTATGATCTTGCTGCCTTTCCTTCCTTCTTACTTCTGCATCTTTTTCTCCTGGAATTTGGTGAACTCTCCCTCCACTGAAGTGAATGATCTTTGAAACAGTTAAGGGAGGTCTTTAAAGTATCCCCCTTTAGATTAAGGCAATCAGAGTACAGGGTAACAGTGGAGTTCACATTTACCGAAGTTATGGCGTGCGAGCGCCTACAGAAAAAGGAGGAAAATTCTTTTTCAGTTCAAAGCTGCTAAATAGCCTGCAAAAACCTAAAGGCATGAGCATAGCTACTGAAGCTGGAGAGGTGCCTTTGCTAGCCGCACAAGTCCTGTTTCAAGTCTGCATGTGTTAGGGGCAACGGGAGCAATACATGGTACTGACATTTCAGCCAGTTGTAACTGCCCATGTGCTCAGGCATCACTGAACGCTGCTGCAGCATTTCAAGACAAACAGGCAGAGCTTAAAATTAATGACTGACAAAACATCTAAGGCAACCGAGCCTCTCCTCCCAACAAAACACCAATCAGTGTAAGAGCACTGGGCTGAAGGCCAGGAAACCATATGTTATCATAAAACCCTCTCCACTGATAGCCTTCCTCTGTACCTCTAGGCAGAACTAAGCTTTATGTATTTAGTTTAACCCTCAGTTTTGCATCAAGCACTCAGCTCATGACTAGGTCAAACAAAAATCATACTGTCATACAATGTGGATATAGTCTGTAGACATTGCTGTGCAGGGGGTCGGGGATTTTTCAACTGCAAGAATTTAAATGTATCATCTCAGTGAATGTCTAGACACATGAACTCTACAGGTAGCTCTCAAACCTTAACAAGTTGTTTTTCAATGCAAAGTATAACGGTGGAAAAAATAGAAAGTCATTTTTTTATCACAGTAGAGCACACACTAAAAGAACAGCATACACAATTTAAATTCTCTTTCATAATCCACAGGTTCTGAATATGTGTTATTGACCCTGATGGTCTTGGATGTGCACATTCACACCAAATACCAGATATTGGTCCATTAACATGTATATTAAAAACGTTATTTTCTATCATAAACGTAAATTCTATTCTTTGATCTCCTACAGCCTTTAATTCCATGTGTTGACTATCAGCACTTTTTTTTTAGTTCTTTAATTTACTAGGAAAATATTTTGATTTCAGTTATGTGACCAGTTAATTTTTTTTTCATGTTGGTTCTCATTCATTTGAATAACATAATTAAAACCCTATTAGATTACTACGAATATAAACAAATATTTGTAACTTCATATTTGATAAGTCCCTAATAATGATTATCTGTGGTGAGGATCAATGCTTTTTTCCAGAACTCTTCAGTCCTTATTGCATCTTTCTTTACATGGGACTGTTCAGAAGAACTATCTTAAATTGAGTTGATGGCAGTAAAGATTTTAGGACAGATCTGTAAAATGAGTAGTAGCAAGATATGCAGGCCAGCATATTCACCAAAGAATTCTGAAGAAGCTCAAATATGACGCCATTAGTTATTAACTGTGGAGGATCAATCTACCACTTGAATCATCTTTGGTGATGGTGACATCAGCTTTAGAAAGGGCTCTAGAGGGATCGAAGGAGCTACAGAGTAGACAATAAGGGCTCTGTTCTGGAAAAATTGGTAGAAACTATGCAAAGCACTGAATTGGTAGATGGAGCACAAAGATGTATGTGACACAACTGACAAAAATCAATTTGGGTTTAACATATGGAAGACATGATTCACAGACCTTTGAAGACTCTTCCTTGAGAGGGGAAAACAAGCATACAGATGAGGCTGGTTTATTCAGCTTGGATTTCCAAAAAAATTTAATATGACTCTTTCCCAAAATCTCTTAAAGAAATTACGCTCTCATTCTGTAATAGGAAAGATGCATCAATGAATTAACAGCTTGCCAAAAACTTAAAACAAGGGGGTAGGAATGAAAGACCTGTTTTCTTTGTAAAAGGAAGCTTTCAGTGAAGACTTGTAAGAATCACTACTGGCACCAACGCAATTCAAAATAGTCATAAATCATCTAGAAAAAAAAGATATCAGGGAAGTGACAAAGCTTGCTGGAGATACTAAGTTACTCACAGAAACAAAAATGAATGTCAACTGCATCAAGCTATAGAAAGATTTTGATACTGCGTAATTCTGTATTAATTGCTAGCAATAAAGGGTGGGTTTCAGCAGCCTAAAAATGTGAGCCTTGTGTCTTCTTCTAGGCTTCTGGGGCCCCAGCCTCACTTCCAGATGCCTCTCCAGAAGGGAGATACATAACATCCCCTTAAGCCTTCCTGCGTGGATGTCTCAGACACACCATGGCAACTAAAAAGGCACTAACTTCTACCCACAGTGAAAGTCAATGTTGATCAACACAAAGTAAGAGAAAAGCAGAAATAAAATCTTAACTACAGGCATGCAACAATGGACTTTAAATGAACAATGACTATTCAAGAAATAATTCCGTTAAAGTTTATTTTGTAACTTGTGAGAAATCCTGTTTTATGACCTTTTTTTTCACTTTTTTACATGCAGACTCACAAACACACACACAAGCACATACACGTAAAATAAAAATCTTTACTAATAATTTAATCCTTTCACTTTTCAAGCTGATATAAGTTTTGTTGGATGACTTAGATTTACATTTATTATCTTAATGACTGACAGCTGATAAACATTTTCACATTTCAGCTCTGTGAGCAGATGATACTGATGGACAACACTAAATTATTTTGACTTAAATTTTATTTTAAAAGCAAACTTTATGTTCTGTCCTTCATAGGCTCTTTAACTTTCCGTTGGCTAGAAGCATGGAGAACAAAACATCTAACTTAGTATCTGAACTTACAGAAGTTCAGCCTTAAAGGCGTTTCATGGTCCTTTATTTGCCATTAAATCATTTTAACCTGTTTTGTTTTTAGTTAGCTTCTAGATGAGTGCTACCTTAGGTCATATTTTACAGTCACTGCCTTTCTTTCCTTATACCCTGAGATAACTGCCAAATAGCAAAAGCCAGTTCTTCTTTTACTTACATACATTTTCCACTTGTCACCCAGTCAATAGACATTTACCTTTCCTCATCATTCAAATACTTCTTATTTTCTCCATTCCCTATGTTCTCATTGTTATAAAATGACTGGTCCCAGTTCAGTCTTATGGCTCTCTTCTACACATTTCCTGCTCCCTTACAGGAAAACCCAGAGTGCCTCCTGTCTCTTTTTCATCTCTTAGTCTTGACCATTGATTGTCTCAGGGCATCTCTTGAATCAGATTTTGTTAGCTTCAGCCAAATCTGCTTTTGCCATTCCCTTTAGCTGCACTAGCATCCTTTTAGATTTCTTTTCGAAATATCCACCAAGAATCTGTTCTCCAGTGGAACAGATTCAATATATGCCACTTTTGGAGAGCTTCTAATTGCACCATGACAGTGAAAGTGTCTTTAATGCCAGAGAGTTCTGGTGAAATGAGCTAACTGGTTTCTGTTTATTTGTCCAATGATTTGCTTCTCTTTAATCTCACCACTAGTAAAGACCTGCTTTAGAAGGCCATGTTATTAGATGTGCCTGCTACTACCTTCTTTCTCTGAGTGGCCTGCATTAGGGGTCCTCCGTTTGCATCAGTTCTAAGAGAAGCTAGATAATTTGGTAGAATTCAGAAAAATATTCATCATAATGTTACAGATTTTTGGAGCACCGCTGTTTATCAAAAGTGTTGTCAAAGTTCTCTTTGTTCTCCAGCAGTATCAGTATTCTTGAATTTCCCAAGAGAAGTATTTAAAGTATCATTCTCATGAAAAGTTCTAGGGTTTGGGGTTTTTTTGGTTTTTTTTTTTTTTTTGGTTTTTGTTTGTTTGTTTTTTTGTTTTTTGCTTTTGGAGGGGGAATAGGCTCGATTTTGGAGGGAATCTTTGTTCCACAATGTCGTATTATCTTATTAATCCTCACAGCTTCCTGAATTTTGGCCTTCACATTTCATTAGCATCCTGCTTTGAGCCCAACTGCTCAATCATTAATAAAAATATCAAGCAAGTGCATATAATAATGGTTCTGGAAGCAGTGCCAACATCCCTCTATAACTCAATATATATATCCATCTGGGCACATTCTCTCTTGGAGGTCTAAAAAGTCATGTACCAAGGCTAAACTCCAAGGCAATTAACATGAACTTTTCCTTAAAACTTCAGGAGATAATGTAGCAAGCTCTTAAAATCAGCAGGAGTTGGGCGCCTAACTGCTCTTGATGTCTTTGAAAGTCTATCTCGAAAAATATAAGCAACAGCTAATAATTTAGTAATTCAATCAAAACAAGCAATTAAGCATGTCTTGCATGATTTGTTCTCTATAAAAATCATGCTGCTTGTTTACTCAGACTTCTATTACCCTCTATATTTTACTGATTTCATCTCCAGTTATTTATTCAATTATTTTATAAGGAATTGAAATCTAACTCATGAGTTCCTCACAGTGACACCTAAATCTTTTCTCTCAGCTAGTCTGTCAAATGAAGGGGTGATCAGTCAGTATAACACAGACAATTTTTGCAAAGTATATTACTTTCTTTCTGTCTCAGTTAAATTCCATGTTATGATATTGCTGAGCCTCCAGAATTATTTTAAATTACCTAGATTTTCTAGCTGTTTTGCACTGATCTGACTAAGTATCACAATTTAATGGTACTAACTAATGCAGTTCTCAATTCTTTCCTTACACAATTCAGTATAGAAATGTCCATCTCCAAAGACTTAGGCAAAGGTTCTGAAGGTATTCATTGGGCTGGTGTAACATTAGGCCTAATAACTACACAGTTTCCTGATGCTCACCCATTTTGGAGTCGTATTTAACTTCTCTCAAAATAAAACCTATCAAATGCATTTAGAAAAATTCAGTAAATTAAATCCGTAAGGCTTACCTGTTTCTACCACATTATTATATTCTTCCAGGAAAAAAAACAATCCCACAACAGTTCTCTAGCTATCAAGATAAACTATTTGCTTACAGATTCTGTCATGTTGATATGATACACTGTTCTGGATTTAATTAAAAATGTTAGTAATTTTCTGAGGAATCAAAGTGCGTATCACTGATCTACTTTCCAGCATTTCCTGGGCTGTTCTGAATAAACATACTACATTAGGAGTTTTTCTGCGCCTATACAGTGACACTGCAGAGTCTTATCAACATTTCTACCACCTTACGCTTTGAGCACAGTGAAATTAGTTGCAGATCAATAAAGAGAGTGTGGTGACACTAAGAGTTGTGTTGTCTGGCTGGTACTGGTTCCTGCAATGGAGTGAGTAAAAATAGCTAATAATAAAAATCACAAAAAGTAGCAGGTTGGCTAGAGACAGGGAAGAATGGCAGTATGAAGGCACAGAAAAGGACGTTTCTGAAATTCTCCGTCTCCTGCTCTAGGGGCCTGCCCTCTCTGCTACTTACATGCCTAAGCTTTGGGAAGAAAAGACTGCTTCATTCTTTCCCCTTAAAAAGATGAACAAAAGAGAAGATGTTCTTAATATAATTACATTTTTATAACCAGAAGTTCAGAATTCAAAGCTAGCCTCACTCTGCAGATCAAATCCACATTCCCACCTCCCAGGTGTGTGCTGCACCCAGCAGCAATAAACAAGACTCAGATGTAAGAAAACCTCCATCCTATCTGTGAAAGGTGGCCAGCTGTACAACAAAAAATGAAAGAAAAAGACAACAAGCTCAACTCCATCCTTTGGGAATGGCATTTCTTAGGCTCTAGCCACCTTCTACAGCCTGTTCACACATTTCATCCACTGATACTTGATTGCCAGATATGTATCAATCCCTGGAACAGGGGTGAAAAGCCTTCACTTTCTCAATAAAACGTCCTCTGTAATGGACAGATCAGCCAAGCTTCCTTTTCCTCTCTTTCCCTGGGCCATAATTCTTGTATTCCTGGTTGCACCATATCAGAGCTTCAGTGGAAAGAATGGAGAATTTACTTATGAAAACTCTGGTGCCTAAAATATCTAAGATATGTAAGCAGTGAGGAAAGGAAGGCCACAAATGGGCACGGGCATTATGAAATGCCTACTTGAACTTGGAAACTTAAATTTTGTCCAAACCATATTCTAGCTGTTAAAGGGCTTAGGTGGACCCAGGCCTTTGCAATACTCTGATGCATCCATGTCTAGTAGATTTACAGTTAGGAAAAGTGTTTCATGGTATCTCTTCCCATTTAGATAACAGCTGAAAGAACAAATAGCTGCTTGTTATTAGCCAGCCTTTTCAATTTTGTGACAGTTGGGGTCTTCTGGCTTCTGTTCAGAAAGTAAGATAAATTTGAGGCTTCTGTAGACGTGACAATATCTTTAGTCAGTGATCAATAAACAGAAATAATAAGAAACAAAGGTATAAAAAAAAGGCTTTGGAACATTAGCAAGAAACTGAATAAAAAACTGAATAAAAGGCTTTGGAACATCTATAAAAAACCAAGCATTTCCTCTTTTGTGCTTTAGAGCTGCATTATTTTAAAACAATGATGTTTAAATCACCTTGAATCTTGATAGCTTCAACTTGTATCTGTATTACGTGAATTCGTGAACATAAGAGTATAAACCATGTTATCATGCCAATGTTTTGATTTTGCATCCAAAAATGCAACTCCCACAAAGCAAGGAGTTTCTCAGCCTTCTGTCCTGCCCAAATAAAACAATTTTAAATCTGAGGAATGTTGTTATATAATAAAATATATGGATTTTGGTAAGTTTCTCTTACCTTCTCATAAAAAGGTTCTAAACATTGGCCCTGGAAAACTAAACAAGGATTCTGAAATTGTATCACATTGTTATGCAATATTTTACACATTAACATATCTCAGAGAAACTTAGGCAAGTAGCAAGTGTACTGTGTGCAGTTTGATGAAACCAAGAAACAGACATGGTTTTTCTTAGGGTACACTGGGAACAAGATAGAATTCAGAAGCCCTTTTTAAAGGGCTTGTAGATACTTCATCCCTGTCTAATTCTGCCTCAGAGCAGTCAGGATTTTGTATAATTTATGTGCTTTTACCAGAAAGAAGGAGTCAGAAATTACCTGACAATTCTGTTAACTATTTACAAACCAGAACATAAAACTGCTTGCTCACTCCCACTTAGCTGTAGTGATTCTGCAGAATATTGTTACTAAACGTAGTCAAAATAAAAAATAGCATTCCACCTCCTTGTCCTGAACACCAAATGAAGATAGTAAAGTAATGACATATGACTGGAAAAAAAAAGATGTTAAGTTTGGTTTACTAAAAGAGATCATTTAATATACTCACTTTTCTAGGAGTTTACTCCTTAACAGCAGTTAAGCACATCTAAGAACCCAAAAAACATACAAAATGCTGAACTACTATTGTATCTTGCTACAAATCCACAATGCTAATTCAAATTCTTGGATTATCAGGGGTAATAAACTAGAGAAGACTCCTCTACTTGCATTTAGAAATAAAGTTTGCCATTCATTTCACCAAAACAGGAGGTCTCAAAACTTACTGTTCATAAGAAAAGAAAAACCGTGACTAATCTTGCAAGAAGAGCTCCACAATTTCATATCAACCACAATGTAACATATAATATACCAAAAGGCAAAGGATAATAAATAACAAAAATAGAAAGGTCAGTTCAAGCACACTTTTTAATTATATAAGATGCTGAGCTTCCACAGAACTGGTGTTTCAAAAAGTTAGTTGCGATTTGAATTTCAAGAAAGATAGCAGAAAAAATCATTGTTTAAATCACCCCTTAAATCTCTAAAAGTATTATTCATGAACACATCTAAAGAGCGATAAAATGCACAGCTGATCAGATTATATTCAATAAGTTACTACACTGGAAAACTGATAAGAATATATGTGATAAGTAAAAACCTACATTATTATAGTTAAGAATTGCTAAAGTAAATGCTAAGATGTTACTATCATAGCAGTTTTTCTTTATTAAAAATCCAGGATTGTATTTGAATTTTCAAGGTTTAACTACTTTTACTAGCAAGAAAGAGACTGAGCAACCAAATACACCCCTGTAACACCAGTGCAAATCCAGATTTACTCTATTAAATCTGACAGTAGAATTTTGTTCCACTTATATAGTTCTTATTTTAATGAGTTCTGGTCTGGTCTACCAAAGTAACTGCCCATCTGTAACCTCAAGGTTCCTAAGTCTCTAAACTGCTGATTACTGAAAGTAGGAAAGGTATTCCAAGGAAAATATGACTCTCTACTTAATATGCTATCACACTTTAAGTATCAGGTACAGGCCTCTGTCAGCTACAGAGCTACAAAGATCCGTTGGGACATTTGTTTGGATCTGCCATGGCCAGTCTACAGTTCTATGAACCACCTATGTAGATTCAGTGTCTTAATGTCAAATATAACATAAATTGTCTCGTCAGCAGTTTGGCCTTGATTGAGTTTAAAATCAACAGCTAAATTTACCATGCACATATACAACAAATTATGATATGTAATCTTGTTTTATAGGAAGAGAACAAATCAGATAAATTACAAATTCTCTAGTGAGTAATTCACCTGACTTTTTAACTGAGAATAATCTTTAAAGAAAGGGCGTTGTGTGTGTAGCACTTTGTCTTACCATATTTATCCAGCAACAGTGACCAACACAGGACTATAGTGGAAGTTAGAAGTGTGACAGTGAATCATCACCAAATTCCTAAGCAAATCCCAAGCAACATGATAGTGTTTCCTGTAGCAACAAATGATTGGACTCAATCCCCCAAAGATTATTTCCTGTCCTTTAATTCAATACTACCATTCTGCTACTGTCATGACATTAAATTATACCTAGGTAGCCATCCCGTATTAGAAATCACTACTCTTCACTCATGGCTGGTTTGTCTGATTATCTAGCCTACAATGATGAACAGTTTAAAAACAGTAAATATTTATCCAAATGCAATATCCCTCTTTAAGAACTACAGAAGTAAAGACTGAGCAGGGAAGATGGAAATATAAGAGAGATTCTGTGACTAAAAGGAGGAACAGTATTCCCTTTCCTTTCCCACTACCCTTAAATTAATTTCAAGGCCCAGCTTTCACTCAGGAATTTCCAGTGAAGGGAGTACTATGGAGGAGTCAGACTGAGATGTAGATGGGACAGAGAAAAGGGATAGGAGTTGAACACTAACAGGCTTAGATTAGCTGGAGATAAGGTCAGAGAGTTATTTATGTAGCAGAGATCCAGTGCAGAGATCAGGACAGCCCAGAAGGCAGTGCCAAAGGCATAAAGAATGAGGTATTTAAGTGTCTATACAAAAAATACATATATTTAATATATATTTTTGGAAGTAAAGCCTTCAGACTTTTTGTATATTTATGTTGATTATATGGCATCCTACTTTTGGTGTTTACACCACACATTAAAAACATTTCTAACGAATAGAGAAGGCATCGCCTCTAAATGTTGCTGCCCCTGAAAGGCAGGTGTCAGTAAAGACAATCATAACAGAGCAAACTGAAACGCAGGTGTCGGTAAAGACAGTCAGAGCAAACTGCTGACCTGATTGCTCTTACACACTCTGGTCCCACCATTCCACTCTTAGAGTACAGTTCCCAACCAAAGGCTGTTAGCTCAGCAAAGGGATGGCCCAGATCATAACAATAATGTCTCAAAATCCCTCCCTCAAGTTATTCAATTATCCATGATGGTAAATATTTGTTAAAATGACTCTTCCCTTTCCACAAATGGATGATGTCCTGTTCTGTCATGGACATCTGCAGACAGGGCCGTTTGATGTAATGCTTTGTTACAAATCCCGAAGGTTGTTCCAAGAGCTGATCAGTTACATGGCACAGTAAAATAGTTTACAAAGATATATTACCATGTACAGGCTAATTAGCTCTGTCAGAGGTTAATTAACTTGGGCGCAGTGCTGCCCTGATGTGGCAGCGCTGATTCCAGAACTGACGTGCTCACTGTATCTCTGTGCTGTGTACTTGTGTTTTCTGCCTGTTTCTTCTCATTTGTGAAATGGGGATGATAGTTTGTCCTAACTTCTTCACAAAGATCTTGTGACAACAAATAAACACCCTGAGATGCTCAGATACAAAGGAAATTCAGTAAAGTACCTCTCAAAGTAAGGGAGAAGAAGTAGACCTACTGTGGGTCGTATGAAAAAATATTGTTATGATGTATCTGAATCCAAAATTATTAAGTTAAACACTTTGAACAAATACTTATCCTTGAGACTTCATACAAAATGATGCTACTTGGTGGAAAAATGGCATATGCACATCCAGAAAAATTCACAGAGACACCAACCTGTAGAGATTCATACACAAGCTTCATTCAGACTCCAGAAGTCGTCAACAAATAGGGCTGAGCTAGCACCTTTTGGTAAGGCTCAGATCCAGGAAAGGATGACGCAGCTCAGGCATCCTTGTGTGGAGAACTGAAACTCTAATTTTCAATACCCTGAAAATACAGGGCATTCAGACCTAAAATGCATGGTCTTCCTGTGACAAAACAGTTTATTAATTATATGGTTTACTGGCACTTTCCCATTTATATTTCTTGCTTCCCTAGAGGAACCAAAACAAACAATCAAAGCAAACAAATCCTAATTTGCATAACTGTTCCCAACTGCAATAAAGCCCCAAATAACAGAGGTATGAGCATTGTACAGGGAAGAATAATTTCCATTTTCCGTTGAAGACATTTTTTATACTCTTTTCTGCAAAAATGCCTGTGGAACACCTCCACAAGAGGCGGCCCCAGTCCCAGGGCAGAATTCCCATGTTCATTCCTACTGACATATGAGTGGTATCAACAGGGCTGAAGGGAGGTCCCTCAAGTACAGGCAAGAGGCATTGGGAACTTTACAGGAATACATCTTTGCAGAACACATTTACTAAGGTGGCCATTCACAGCCACTTGTGTGACAAAGAGAGACAGTCAGGTTTCTATAGCCCTGTAAGTGTAAACGGCATTACACAATATGTACTGAATGAATAACAGGGCGTATAATCTAAAGGCACAAATGAAAGAGGCACTAAAACATATGGCCTACTATGGTCAAATAGATTTTTTTTCCCCCAACATATTAAGGAAAAAAGGTAGTTGTTATGACACAGGGTTATGTGAGATGCAGTAATACTCCTAAGGTTCAATCCTCCATTCATTTGCGTTTTGCCTGGAAGTCAGGGGCAGGCAGGTCACATACAAGGGTAGATATAATGAACTGCTTGCACTGGGATAGCCTAGAAGGAAAGTCTCACAGCAGAGTCTCTCGCGTAGGTCACCACTTTGCTGCAAACCTTTGTGACATTGCAAAAATCTTCTAGTGCAGGATACATACTTTAGTTCAGCCACCTACATCACAGATGGTTGTGTAGGTTTTCTTTATCATTCATTAATCAAGAGAAACATGCCCTTCAACGGCCCAATTCATCTGACCTACTTTAAAGACCAGCCTTAAGAAGAGCTGCATCTCAAGAAGTACTTGTAGTTCTTCACTGGCATAAACTTGGACACACGAATTTCACTTTCAGAATCTCTATAAAATCCTGACAAGCAATGCTTAGTTCCTACCCTTTGTCTTCCACGACTGCTTCAGTCACAAGTTTCTTCTATAGATTTCTGAAGTGCCTGGCATAACGAAGCTCCTTGCCATGGTGTAGTGCCTAGATACTGTTTTGGCATGAATTACTGAGCCATAAGTCAGAGGCCTATTCTTCCACATTAGCCACGGTTCACCCTTTGGTTACATACAAATATCCTTCTTTAATTTATATGATGAACATGTTCTGTTTACTCAAAAAATTAAATCACTGACTCCACTTACTCTGCTGCAACAATAAAAGAAAAATAATGAAAACAATTTAGCTCCCCTAACTGGTGTCTAGAAATACTTCTAAGCAGTCATATTTATCATATTTCTGGGTTATTGCAGGGTGTAAATTCAGAGTGGAGCTAACTTTTTTCTTGTTTGTATCTTCATAAACTCAGAATATTTGAATCACTCCTGTTTGACCCAAGCATCGAATTCTCCATGTAAATAGAGTGTAGTTTGGGATAGCAACAGCACTGGGATATTTAACCTTTTAATTATATATATATGTTATCAGAAAGTCTTTGTCTGGTAATAATAAGTTTGAATGTGCAGAGTTTGAAGATGCATACTATTTTAAATTACTGTGAGTGTGCAAAAATACTGCATGTATAAACCAGAATTTAAAACAGAATTTTAAAATAGTGACCAGAAGAATATTAACTTCTGTTGAAATTGTTTCTCTCATAAACCTCATGAGTTTCAACAATTTTAAATAGTTAAAACTCTGTTTTCCTGTAAAAGTTTGCTCTTAGGTAAATGCTGTCATACACATCAATGCCAATTTTCAAATTAAAGAAAATGTCAATAACCAAGTTATAAATATCTTGTTCTCAGTTATGCAATGCTACAGTTCTGTGATTGGGACTGCTGTAGTAACATCTTGGTGCTTCCCATAAAATAAATAAAATGATAAAGACAGCAATCCTAATGTGTGCTTAATGAGATTACTCAGTGTAAATAAGTCATGCAAAATGTTTCCTGATGATGATATCAAGCAACTATGTGGGTCTATCTGCAGATAATGATTTTGTACAGCTTAATGTGTATCATACTAATTTTTTAAATGAATTACCACCTTACCTGAAGGGTTTCTAAGCTTGTTTTGCAATTGTGAAACCCCTTCCTTGGTTCCATTGGGATCACATTAACTAAAAGGTGAGGACGGATCTCCCATGTCATAAATTAAGCATACCTATTTCATGGCCAAGGAACCATTACCATTTTAAAAAATCTTCTCCCTCCCTCCACTCTTTCTTCCCTATCTTTGATGAAATAGAGGAGTGCCTGGATTCTTTTGCACTATTTCTCTCAAAATTTGCTCCTGAGCCAGCCCCTTCTGTTAGCACATACTACTGCTAGCATCTGCCTGTATCTATCCAGGCATGAAGCATTTGCTGCCCTGCTGGGATGAGCTGTGGTTTGCTGCTAATCCAACGCTACCTGGAACTTTCCCCACTGAATCTCTAAGTCTGACTATAGGAGATATGTTATAACTCTTCACAACTTGAAGCTACAGGCAACAACAATAGGGAGCAACATGTTTTTCCCCAGGGATGGCTGGAGAAGAGGGGGGGATGCAAAGTAGAAGGAAATATCAGAGAGCTAACCCAAAGAGGGATTTAAGTGGGTATTTTAAAAAGCTGCTTAGCAGTTGGCAATTGGTAACAGACTCGCAGTAATGCAGAGTACAGGCAGCCTTTTAAACAATAAAGAAGTGGACAATAGATTGCACTGAGTATTGGGCAAGGAGGGGTAAAGAAGACTTCAGGATGAAGAGCTGTAGGAATATGGTGGCCCAGCAAAAATGTGCATGGTATTATTTTAATGCCTCTTTTAAAAATAAAAGTCAGTTTTAGCATTCAAAATCTTCCATTAACATCAACTTGGAGGTGAAAGATACAAGAACACAGCATTGTATTAACAGCTGTTTTCAAATATTTCACATATTAGCCACAAAAAACATTCCCCACTACTCGGATTGTCTACAGAATTTATTAGCCAACAGGATTTTCAGAGACAAAGACTTAAAGCTCAAAGAGAGAAAGAATGCTTGCAAAAGGCACTTTCTGGAGTGCATAGCTATTTATTTTATAGAGCACACCTACACAGGAGAGAAAGGGACATAGTTACAAAGCACAACAGACAGTCCTCAGAGAGGGTAGAGACTAGCCAAACAGTCATTTATTTGTTTTGTGTTTAAGGAAAGATTGATTTCAGAAACAATTCCTCTAGACTCATAGCCTTAAAACAAAACTGAATATGCATGTTTCAATACATTTCTGCTTGGCTCCACTCTGCAGTATACTGTCAAAGCATTCTTTACATAGAGCACAACCACTAGAACTAACATACAGGCATGTTCCATAAGTCTGAATTTCTTTAAAACATCTGCTGTGAAGTGAGTCTAAATGCAAAAACCTTGATTAGTTTTAACCAGAAATTATTATGGGCTGTACTCCCAAATCAGGCCAGAATCAAATATTGTGACGGGTATGCCACCTCTTAGTGCATTCCCGTTCCTCCAACGTTCCCAGTAAACTGGGAAAAGACGGGGCTAGAGTAACATCATCTTCCATGCACTGATCTATCCCAAGTAAACAATAATATTCTGCACATGTATACAGTATTCAAAAATGAGTGACTTTTGCTATCCTTGTGTTATGGATTCAGGTAAACTGAGGGACAGAAAGACCTAAGGCTCGGTTGCCAGGTGGCCAGTAGTCCCAACTTGCTCTGAATTCCCACCAAGTGCAACACCTATGTGCCACCTCTGCAGTAAAACTTCAGCCCAGGAGTTATCATAGATGCACAGCTACTTCATATGCTCTGTGAGGACCTTTGTCTAGGTTCCCCTACCCTCCAAATCTCTGACTAGAGGTTGTTCTCTTCTCCTGCTAATCAAGAGGACAGTTGTTACTGAACAAGGGTCTGCAAGCAGTGGCTTAGGCCACACACCAAAACCACTGCCTTTTGTGCCCCAGATGCCCTCTACCACTTTCTCCTGCTGCCTCTTAGCAGCAGATAGCTCACAAAAAGGGGGACTTTTGGTAGAAAGGGGCTGGGAAGGTGAGTGGAGGAGCTTTTTTAAGACTGCAGCAGGGAAAAGCAAAGGATGAGAAGTCAATGTTTATGCTGAATGCTGAACTCATGAAGTGCTGTCTACAGAACTGGGTGGAAAGGCAACCCCAAATATTTTTGCAACACAGGTGCACCCTGTGAAACTTCATTATCTCTGCATGATGAATCTAGCTAGCAAGCAGCCCCCGTGATAGGAAGGTTTAGTGTGCCAAGGAGCTATGCAGTGAACTCCTTTTGGAGTATTTTATAATCAAACACTACAAATCCTTTGGAAGACATGACTAAAAGTGCAAGTGTAGACAAAGCCACCCTTAGGTAATTCCCTTGATTAAAGCTCTTAGACTTAAAATGAATCTAATTAAGGATGTTGTGAAGGCACAGAAAGCCAGTGTTCACTTATGCCCTCTTTTGCAGATGGTGAGTTGCCAAACAGAATTGAGAATCTTAATTGCAAGAATCATCAGCAAATTCAAAAAAGATAGTAAATTAGGGACTGCAGAAAAAGTCAGACTGTTACATAACAGCAATGCTGCTAGATCTCCTGGTTCTTGCATTATATGGGGAAGGCACTCCCAAGAGAAGACACAGTGCTTTTTGTAAAAACTGCTTTTTGTAAGAACTGCTGAGAAGGAAGGAGAGAGAAACCTAGCCAATGCAGACAGTAAACTGTATGAAGGAAGATACCCCTTTTACTATCTTGTTTTTCTTTCATTAGTTGACACTGTTCCCTACACTACTCTTGAGAGGGATCCAAGGACACAGGATGGTCTTCTGATGGAACAATCACAGCTGGCCAGATCTCTGCTCTTTTTATGATCTGTCTTCATAGCAGGTAATACACTTTGCTACATCACTGGAATTTTTTAGTCATTTCATTAATCGTCTTTCTATTAAGTGAGGACATTTCACAGGCATGCTTATCAGATAAAATAAAGGTAATTAAAAATACTGTCCAAATCACACTGGCCACCTAAGAGAAATTAGTTTCTGTTCTCATATTCCCTGGCTGTTTGCATTGCATTCCCAATAAAAACAAATCTATTGCAATAGAGTAAAAAATGCCTAGAAATATCTGACACAGGTAAGGAAGAGAGAAAAATCTGGTTGGCTGCACAGACAATAATTTGATTACAAGAGAAGCATGAAGTATTTGTAGAGCTCCATTCAACTTTTATAATCTGACAAAACACAGAGGAAAGGAAGTAAGTAGACAATTACTTTAAGGACCACATGCAGTATGCTCCATTCAAAAAATAATTGTAATCAAGTGAATGGTTGAATTGTAATAGTAAGTTTCTTTCTGTAATGGTTTCAAAATAACACAGGAGTTGTTAGATCTTAGACCACATCTAGCACTAACAAAGGCAACAAAGCTTGATTCTCAGTTACCGTTTTTTGCAAGAAAGCAAGTCTATAGGAATTATCTCTGCAAACATACCTGGTGTAACAAGAGATAAGCAAAGAACAATCAAACCAAACACATTTATTTTTGATAGTTTAAGAAACAAATATCAAAACCATTATTCAGATAGTAATGAGAATTCTCTTACTTAAGAAAACAGTTAAAGCCACTATCTGAAGAGTCAATGCTCTGTGTTAGTGAAAATCACGGAGTGCAAATGCCTCTGACTTGATTGCTTTTGCTATCAAATGCCTAGTGGACTTCCATTTCTCAAGGCACCACACTACCATGTTTGTGTTCATGCAGAAATCCTCTCAATATAAACAAAAAACAAATCAGTCAGACTTCTCCCAAAGGGCCACCCAACAAAATATGCTTCCTGCCTTTGGTCTGCCAGAACACAGGGTTACTACTTTTCTAGCCATATCACGAAGTTAGTCCAAAGCCTCTGAAAATGGAAACAAATAAAAACGGTTACAAATTAGTCACTGGGCTAGATCCTCAGCTAGTAAAAAATCCGATTAGCTCAACTGTCCTCAGTCAGTAATTTTAGCTAAGTCTGTTTTAATATAGCTGAAGATCAACTATGGTATCATTAATTTTAGCATATTGTAAGGACAGCCAAAGACATAGGGTTTACTAGCACTTGCAAAATTGGGGAAAAACTGAGGGAGAGCAAAAACTTGAACTTGTTTCCCATTCTTTTACTTGTAAGAGTGACAAATTGATAGCTGTGGACCAACACCATGCTGCAATCAAGAGACAAAGAAAATTTCAACTAATCTTGCAAACTCCTCAGCTGAGATAAATTATCTTAGCTCTACATTTAGTCAGTCTTCTATGACTATGACTTCCAACACCCAGAGATTTGGGTCTCTCTACAATATATATTCAGACAAGATATAAAACAATACAGCTTGACTCCAGTTTCTTTTTCCTCTTTAAATATTACTGCATTCATAGTTAGAAGCAAGTCTCACTGAAATTATCTAATTGGCAGGAGGAGGAATGTCATATATATGACATACATATATGAAAATAAGGGTCATTTCCTATAAATCCAGCAGACTAAAGTTCACTTACTGCCCACTATCCCACTGCACAAATTATTCAACATATTGGTTCATAAAACACTCGTAAACACAAATCTCTTTCTTCTACAGGAATGCGGGAAAAAACAAGATACATCTTCCCTTCCTTGTGTCAGCACCTGAGTCTAGGGACAGCTTGGCTGTTTCTGGCAGACCCTGTGGGAGCTTATGAATGAATTCCCATAAATTATGTCTGTGACCAGACAAAGCTAGCAGACTCCCAGGCATCAGCACAGCGTTAATTGCAGCAATTAACAGTAACTCCATACTCCCTTTGAGCTGGACACCACCATCAAGGACATCATGCTTGTCGCTAATCCCTATTGCTCCATATGGAATGAATTAAATTCCAGAAGAATCTGAACTTCTGAAGGAACCCTGCTAAGCCAATACCCCAACATTTCAACAGCTCTGGCTCACTCTAGCCTTAGGATTTATTTCTATTCTTTCTTTCCCAAATGCACCAAGTATTCATATTTTACACGACGGAGCTGCTCCAAACACAGAGACTTACCCTTCAGTCTCTCAAATCTTTGTATTAAAAGGCTCAAACTTACGGTAGCATGCTGAATGGGTATCCAGGCAGGTGTTTCGACTGAGCATTTGTGGGATGGGCATCTGCCATGGCTCTGCTGCAAATAAGTGAAAACGGCATTATACACAACACAATATGTGCTGCAATCCTTAGGTGCAATAGGCTCCATTCCAGATGGAGCACCTAGGCATTTGCTAGTACACATTAAACTTCAAAGTCATTTTTCCATTGTCATGTAAGGGAAATTAGATCTGCAGTTCACAAGATCAAAAAGGCCTCAAAATTTACCCATTAATTTTCTTTTAAAATCCTCAGTTATGCTGGTGAACACAAGCTTCATCCACTCTGAACCCTAAGTAATTGCCATCTGGCTTTCCTCAGCGCTGGAACACTTCAGAGAACAACACTGGAGCTTTAGGCAGTAGGCTTTTCTCTCCCTATTTCATGACAGGCCGCATTCTTCCTTTAGGTCCTTTTTGCATCAGTGATAGCTGCAACCTGAACTGCCTCCAGGGCTATTTTTCAGCAGAAGCACATCTATCCCAAATTCTCAGAGTGTGTTTCAGAGCTGAGCAGAATGCACTGCTTGCTCCCCAAATTGGGCACCAGAAAACACACCATAGGGAAACAGAGCAAGTACCAAAAACTCTTGCAGTTCTCTGAAACTTTGCAGGACCAAAAGAGTGAAGGGTTAATTTAAAGTCTAACGTTCCACATGGCAGCGCAAGATGCTACCATCAGGCCTTCAGGCTGATCTTCCTGTAATTTCCCGTTCATTTGCAGTGATTCAATTACATTTTACTGAAGATTTGGAGCCAATCAGAACTAATCACATAGCAGCTTGGGTCAGAGTCCCCGAAGAAAAGTTCAGAATAAATTTTGGTGTCTGCCACCATTACTCTCAGCATTTCACATAAGACTCAAACTATTACTTTGCTGCTTGGAATGGAGGACTTTTGTAATTATGTGTGTTCCTGAAGCTGGATACAATGAAGAAGAGGCTTTTATTTTCATTTAAACCAGGAATATTGTGAGCAACTACAATACACCTTTCTTTTCCCCATGCCAAGAGCAAAGGAGAGCGATCTCTATGGATACTATAGATCAGGTTTCACGCTATTTTCAAATTTTGAGTCTGATGTGAGAACATTGACTAATGTAGCCTATTAGTTCTTTGTTCTTTACCTTTACAAAGCAGACATTCATAAAGCTTTGCAATACTAAACACCTTTATAAGGAAAAAAATGTGTATGCCAGTTCCAGTGTTATAGTCCCCAGAATTTCCCCATCTTAAAAATTGACGGTTACTGACCATCAGTAGTATTATTATTATATTTTCACACAAGTATCTTTAAGGATTATTCAAAAAGATATAGCTAGTAAGCAAGAATCATTGCACCTTTAGATGAAAGTATTGTTTAAATCGTTTTGAAAAAGTCACCGGTATCACAACAATATCCTGTGGATGTGTGTTATCTCTTGTAAGGACAGGATGAATGCAACAGCAAACTAAGCAATACTATCAAACTAATAAAACTATAAATAAATTTTGATCAAAACCCTGCATGAATTATTGTCAATGCTTTCTTTAACAAGTTTAATCTGTAGTCCAAACCAAGATAAAGGTAAGAAAATTAATAATTTGCTTTGGGCAAGAAACATTTTTAAGAAATATTTTTTTTTTCTGATTGAAAAGCCTGATCTTAGAAAATCACATATCCATGTTTGTGAGGAGACTCCTCACGAAGGCAGAAATTCTTAAAGAAGATACATCCGCAGAATAAAGGCTCCAGATCTCAGAGCAGGAGAGGCTAATGTTCTGCTAATCTTCTTGACTCTGAAATTCATAACAAAAATTGTCCTGAGGCCCAGAATCGTGAGACACATGCTGCTTATTTAAAGATTAGAGAGACACTGGTAACTCTGGGAATTACTGGAAGGCAGCAGTTCTCCAGAGATCCTGCTGTTCCAACACAAGGGCTATGCCGAGGGTACAGCTGGGCTATGGAGTGGCTATGGAGTGGCCCACAGAGTTTGGCCTTTCACAGCTGGATATCTGAATTACTGCATTGATATCATGATATTGCACTGGAATTTTCTAAGAAATGCATGCAGCTCAAGGGCTAGGACTGAACACTCTTGCTATAGCTTTTTGCTCTCTGAAAATCACATGTGGTTTACCAGTCACTATTTTTAGTACTTTTGTTTAAAAAGCAATGCTTTTTACAGCTTTCATATCTTACATCTTCTACCAGTTGAAACAGTTCTAGGATGTAAAGTTATATCAACTGCTAATAATGCTCTTCTGCATTAAAATGCTCGTTTTTTTTTCAACAGCCAAAAGCTCTGTGTCACACTTACAGAAACGAACTAAGAAACAATTCATCCCAAAAGGTCAACATTGCATGAAAGCATAGGAAATATGATAAAGCATAGGAGTAAATATGGGGGGGGGGGGGGGTTTATTTGCAAGTTGCAGGAGGAATTACCTTCATTGGATTATTACTGCTAGTATTTTCATTGACTTAGTCATTTGGTGAGCACAAGGACTACAAACCCTGGTCCGCCACAACACTAAAAAGTTAAAATCTGTAAACTGATGAAAATCCATCATGTTTAATTATCTTTCTTTAGACAGTCTTCAAGGCAGGACAGAACTATGGTTTGCTTTCTAAATTTACTGATAACTGTATGCAAAAATAATATGTCTTGCTGTTTGGAAGAATATATACAAATAAACCAGTTCTCTGTCTGAAATGGAAAAAGAGAGGCTGCTTCTCCTTAGTTTATGAATAAGCAATTTCCACAGTCTTGCTTCACTCCCCTTCTTTGAAGATAGTCAGGGTCCTGCACTACTCAGCTTCACCTGAGACAGTTCCATTGTAGTATCAAACAGTGCTATCCAGGCATAGGTTTTCTCACAGCTTTACAAAATAAACACCTTCAAAAATGCAGTAAGATCTTCAGCTTGTGTGTGTTTTGTACAAAGAAACCTTTGGACACAAAAAAATAAATCGATTATCATCACTAATTCCTACATCAGCCATAGCTTTCTTATGGGATGATGCTTTAAAATCCTGATAGATTGCACACCAAAAATCAATCAGGAAGCAATGAAGTTATAACCAAAGTCAGAAAGAGATGCTAACTACCTAGTCAGTTAGAAACAATGAAATTAATTCTCTGGAGGCACTGCAGTGTGCAATTCACAAACCAGTAAGATGTCTATCAAAAATCCTGAAATACAGTCTACACAGATAACCAGCAGACGTAAAGCACCAACCTCAGAAGATAAAACCAAGGCTGCAAGCCCCTCACATTCTCTATGCCTAATTTCAACATTCCTAGCATGCAACCTTAAGCAAGCTGCTTCTCACCTGCTTCAGTCAAATGTTGAAATAACTGACTGTTATTAGCACTGATTAGAAACAGCAGTATAATATATCATTCCTGGAGTGGTAGTGTCATTTTCAGTGACTTAGCAAGCATTTCTCATTTTACTGCTTCCAAATATTGAATCAGAAGGCATAAAAAAGAGAGTTTTGTGACACAGATCAACAGAGGTCGCCGGTGAAGAGATGCATCAGCAAGTTCTGGGTAAAATTTCAAGGTGTAATTCTTCTTTTGTGATGCTATGATCAACCATCGTGATTGCCAGAGGCATTTGGGGAGGTTGCGAGAGCAAATATGTAGGTTTTTGCTAATTATTCCTAGGCAGGGAAAGATTCCAACATTGCCAGCAGCATCAAATTTTGAAGGCCACGTTTTGCCTAACATGACTGTGGCCCGACATGGAAGCAGATCTTCTCTCTATGACAAAAGACAGAAGACATTCAGGACCGCTTACTCAGGGCTGGATGAACTGTAGCACCCTTTAAGATCTAACTCGGTTCTTTTTCAGGGAAGATATTGGTGATCAGAGTTAAAAGCAATCACAGGTAAAATTCTCTTTGTATGTATTAGAGTGGCCAAGAATATGATTTGCAAATTATATGCAAATCCCTGATTCAGGTCTCCAGTAGCAAAAGTCACTGAATTCAAATCCAGTGGAACATACTTATCTACTTCTACACATTCTCAAAAATAATCTTCTCTGATGATTCTCTGGGGAAATTAAAATTGTAGATCTCAACAAGAGGTCTCAGATTGCATAAAATATAATCACATACTAGTCAGTACCACTGACCTAATGTTTCAGTCATAAATATCCATTGCCTTCCCCTTGACTGCACACATCTTCTCATTATTTCAGAAGCCTTGGATAAGGTGAAGAGAGAAGGAAACTTGCATGGTAGTAGCAAACAAATTAAAATACAAAAGAAACTCATGTTTATGTTGAGGGTGCATGCTAAAAGGCCCGTCTTTTTTGCTTTCAGTGGCACTTAGACATTGTAAAGAATCCATTTGGTCAATCCCAACTACGTGAAATGCGTAAAAATGCATTCACGTTGGTGATAGGATAGTATCTTACCACCTCTGCCCTCAGACTACTAGAGAGGAGGATGTATAGCTGTACTATCACCAAGAAACACTGCTATTTTTTGAGGCAAGATCAGGCTGTCCTGCTCCTTATCTTCCACCTTTCCTTATGTGTGCAGCTCTCTACTGCTATGCAGTAATATTAAGCTCTAACCACATTTGCCTTAATAGCTAATTGAACATTTTCTTTACTCAGTTTATAGAGCTGTTCATAGATTTATGAAACAAATCACCCTTCTCCCTTCACAGTTAAAACCAGTCTCAATAAAGACATCTCTCTGAGATCAGCAAATTATAATCTAATGAAATCTATTGAAAATTTCAGTTGCACTAAACAAGGTCAATGCTTGGAAGGAACGAAATGTCACTCAGAAATAGAGATCAAAGTAATTTCCTTCTATTCCTGCTGCTACCATAGAGACCAAGGGAGGGGGAAGACGGGGAAGAAGAGATTTAACAGACTTAATTCTTCCTGAAATTTATAATTAACTACAAGGGAAAAGGGACAATTACCATATTTCTAAAGAATAAAGGAGAAAAAAGTTGAGCTTTTGACAAGATATAATTACAAGACATTATATATGCAATGCACATTGGCTTGTTCTGTGTAATTTTCTTGAGACACCCCCCAAAAATGTTTTTTTTTCCTAGAAAAGACAACACATGTCTCATCAGTTTGCATTCATAATGTTTGAAATCCAAAAGCCAGAGGCTTATAATAATTGTTCCAAAATTTAACATTTGTAAATAAAGACTTGAAATAAATACTCAGTTATACTCCCCATCTGTCTATCATCTATGACTATATTCCCTAGCTAAGATAAATGGTAATCAATGAAAAGGATCCTCCTGCTCTTCCAAGACTGTAGTTTAGCCAGCAGCCTACTCACAGTCATCAAAGCTGTCCTCAAGTACCACTTCAGAGTAGAGTTAACTAAATTACATGTAAATTGCATGGATTCAGCACTATTACACTTTTAGGATCTGGCAGGAAAACACCACAGTTTGAAGAGCTCATCAGGACCTAATAATGAGTATAGAAAAAGATTTTGATTTTAGCTAAATATGAATCTCTGGGGGGGGAATCATTATGATTCCTTTGTTTTGGGTTTGTTATAGCCTGGAAATTCAGCAAAAAAACTTAGCTACCCAATTTATGATTTTAAATAATGATTCAAAACCCTGAAGTACTGCAAAGAAAAAACAACAAATGTTGCCCAGATTCATTTAGCACTATTAACAATATGTGTACACATAGAAATGTGGTTATTTTTTGTTTCCTATCCAGCTAAATTTAAGTCATATCTTCATCTAATGTAGTTGTCTAAAGCTAGCTACGGGTTTTGGCGAGATTATACCAGTTTACAACACCTGAAACACTGAGTCAACCTCCGTATTTATACCATGCCTTACCATCTCCTAATTTTGTGATTAACTATACAAGCAGCCTCTCAAACATATATAGCTCCTCCTGTAGGAAATCCCAATAATAAGTTGAACCTCACCATCCAGGAATATTTTTTTTTATTCTCTCTATTGATTTTTTGGTACTAATATAATTGGAAAAAAGCAGGCCTATTTTCTTCAGTAAGACTTATTACGAAAGTACTTGGTCATAAATAAATACTGTAAGGACTAGTTATTTACATTAGCATTAGGTTACTGAAAGAGATAATCCAACTTAATCTCACAGCAGATTCACCTATGTAAAGTGAGACCAATAACTGAGATGCAGTCTGTGGGGCTGCTCTGCAGCTCCAGCAGATGGCTAGAGGACGTAATCTGATTTACTATTCTGTTCTTCTCTGAATACCTTGCGATGAGCTTGGTACTGCGCTAGATCAGGGAGGCTGAAACAGTCAGGCCAGGCCAGGGGTATGAGCCTCATTTTTTCCCTCATTCTTCCATTCTTCATCCACGTTCTAAATAAGCCCTTTGGATCTCTATTGGCTAAATGAAAAATGAGTTTCCTACAGGGACACAAAATTTGGCCCTACCTCTCCTGAGTTCAGCACACTATTGATGGGGATTTATAATGATATGTTTAACACAGACCAGCTGGCAGTTTCAAAATTAACTAGTCCAGCCACAGATTCTACTCAGTCAGACTTACAGTGATGCTGCTGAGAAGGATGAGCTCGGAAATTTGCCCTGCCTTCCATGCTGGGATTATGGAGAAAGGAAAGCTAATGCTGACAAAATACCTGCCTAGGAGGTGCATATTTTATAACTCTCTATGATTCTGCTTCAGAATGGCATAGCTCTGCTTAAATCCTCACTTCATGCTACAAAGTGGGATGGTGAGTGTGTGGAGTGGGAGAGGCCTACTCAAGTTAATTAAACAGTCATACTATACCCAAAGTATAAACCAGATATTGGTCTGGTACTGGAAAGCAGTAGTTTATTATTTTCCACAGTCACTGCCTGTATTGAGACTTCTGCTAGCACATGTCAGGGTTTTGCCTTGAATGTATACCTCGGTCTCTCCTGTTCTAAATACATTGCCAGATCAGTGGAATAATATATGATAGACAGATGTTACTGCCTCCTGGCAAATTGGCCAGTCAGAACTGAACATGATCAACTTTGGGTATGTTTTATAAATCCTTACAAAGGGTGCTACAGGGACAGCCATAAAGAGAGAGTTATTGCTAATTTTCCAAACTAGAACAGAGTTTTAAGAAAAAGGAAAAGCAAAAATAGCCCAACGTCTTCAATAATCCTGCAGTAAAACTTACAGTTCTAAGCAAACCAGGGCTCACTTCTGTGAATGATGGAAAGTTCATGTAATAGCTATACCTCCAGTACGGAAACCTAACTATTGTAGAATGGACCGGGTCTTCCATTAACTATAAAAAATTAAATAGACATGTTCATTTCTCCATTCATATGAATAATGACTTCTTCATTTAATTCTCTGGTCCCAGGGAGGTCAGTCACGCTTGAATTAAACATGGAACCTATGTAGTGCATAAGGAGGCTTAAATCACTATAAAGAGTTAAATTGAAGCTGACAATAAGAACCTTTACAGAGTAACTTTTGTAGGATTTTCAACATTTGGACCACCAGCGCTTATTTTGGTAGCTAACAAAACCAACATGGTCAACCTGGGCATTCTGCCCAAGGTCTGAAGGAAGCCAATTTACAAGCTAGAAGAACACAGGTTCACATGGAAATTAGCATTGCCAGTTCTCAGTGCTACAAAATCAGGAGTCAGTGTAGCAAACAAGAAGTGATTTCAGTTTGGCAAATATATATATATTTTTTAATTTGTGTCTACTCTCTGAGTCTTCAGTGTACATTTGCTTCATCTTTGCAAGCTCCTCTCAAAGCACAGTAACTTTCAAATGATCATTTGACTCTAATAACAGTGGTTTTAAGCAAAACCACAAAATTCACCTCCTAAACAAAACAAGTGACGCCATTGATAACCATCATTGACAAATTTAGTCCCTTTACTTATATTAAGGATAATAAAACATTAGACTAGATTGCCAAGGAAGTTTTGAAAATGCTATCATTAAAGAAGATTTTATCCCTGCCTGACTAGACAGCCCATTGCGTTTTTACTCGATTCGTTTTTTATTGGTGCTATGATTGCCAAGTTGCAAGTATCAAAAAACCTGAATATGACACCTTGCAATCATGAGATTTAAAAATCCAAAATTATATCGTGGCTTCTCTTCATTTGTCTTCTGGGTTTTAAACCTTTAGAGTGTACACCTCTGAGTTAACCTGAATTAATTACAAGGACCAGGAGGTTTTTTGGAGTGAAAAGCTATCTGACAGCAAGAGTGGGGAGGGGTTCAGCAAAAAAGTCCCTATTATTGTGAAGCTTGTTTGGCAACATAGAGGTATCTATTTTCTTTTCCACCAACTGTAGCTACTGTTGTATTCGTAATCCTCCAAAGGGCACAAGGAAGGAAGGAGATCTGATCGCCAGGGGAGAGGACAGCATGTTGCCTCTAACTATTGGGAGGCACAGTGGGAATGTTCTTCTTCAAAACCTCCTGATTCACCTGCTGAGATGAAGTCTTGACCTGAACTTTTATTTATACTGAATTCTTCCTAAAGATAGAATAATGCCACGAAATAATGTGCTTTATGGAAGCAAGAAACAAAGAAATCACACCAGGGGCATGATCAATTATAATAATCCATATAAAGTCATCTCAGACTGATTCAGCATTTGTTAAGTGCTGGGTTCAGAAACACATGAAAATATCAAGGAAATAAAAACATGGAGGAAGAATTTATACAAGCGAATATCTTAAATCTATCTGAGACATATCTTACATTTTGACAAAAAAAATGTCAGTAGGAATTAAAATGAATTCCTTATGTACCTCCTGAAGTCTTATTAGATGGCTTCTTTCACAATATAAAATAGAGGTCAAAACAGGCTTGCTGGATCCATTGTACATAATCTGCAAGGGCATATTCACTCCACCACAGTATTTATGTCACTTTCTATAGACTGCAAATGCTGCAAATTCCAGAGTAAATGTACTGGCCATGTGTTACAAATGTCAACTTTTTAACCAGTGTTCATATTTTGCAGTTTAAATAGCATTCGTCTTTTACTTCCTTTGTATTATTTACAAGATCTGAAGAATAAAAGTGATATATTTGCGCTCTGTTGACATTAAGATCCATTTTTCCAAGAATGGGAGTGGCAATTATTTGCACAAATCAGCCAAATGGATATTTAAATAAAGATAATTACCAGATCTGAGGCCAAAAATGACCATGCTATTGTACTGTAGAATTCATATTTATTCAAGTAAATTTTAAAATAAATCCCAAATGTATTCAAATCGGCTTCCATTAGGCTGGTGAAAACTGGTAATAAACTGATGTGATAAAAATGTTGTAGGTCTGAAGGAAACAGAGTTACTCCAACACACACTGAACCAAGTAGGAGCACATTATGGATCAATATATCACAAAGTCACTGGTGCAGCTATTTCCATACGACACCAAAACAAGACAAGGAAATCGCCTGTAATTTATGTGGCTTCAAGCCTTTGCAATATGAAAGTGCTCTGAGACTGATTTTTGCCGTCATCCAGCTCATTTGTACACGATAATACGATGCCCTCACGTGCATCCAGGTGGTAGGTGCCCCGTAACCCACCACCAGCAAAGACTGCGTATCTTAGCCTGAACATTCGGGGTTTGTACGCTTGACTTGCCGCCCAGTCCACCCATTCAGCAGCAGGCTGAGGATGTAGAAGAGCTGGGAGGAAAACCACTGCGGCTAGATGGAGCTGGAAGCCCTGCTCAGGGTGGACACCGCGCGGAGACAGCGTGGAGACCATACGTGTTATTGCCCCGAAGGCCCTAGGGGAACGTTCAATAGACACGTTCACCACCAATTCTGAAGCAAGGGGAGCAGGGTCTCTTGCTGTAAAGCCAGGCACGGCGCCAGCCTCTTCTCCCCGTGATTCCAGTTTGGAAGCAGGCTCATTCCCCTCACCCAAATCCAGTCGCTACCCACATCCTCGCCACGCTCGCCAGGCCAAAGACGGTCGTGACCGCGGGTCCCCCCCACAGCGCCGGGGACCGAGCAGTAATAGAGCTCACCGCAGCTCTACTTTCAACTTCCCTTTACCGCGGACCGGCAGCCTCAGCGCGTACAAACCGGAGGCGCCAGCCTGGATAAGGCGCCGCCGCGGTTCGGCCCCATCTTTTGCCCTGCGCATGGGTCCTGCCCCCCCCCCCAACCCAGCCGGACCAGTGAGATCCGGAACGATCCGGAACGATCCGGAACGAGCGGGAGGTGAAGGAGGTGGCTCTCGCCTGTGGCCGCCTTCGCCTCTGACGGCGGTGACAGCCCGCAGCTGCCTCATCCCTACGCCCCCGCCACGTTCAAAACTTTGAAAAACTCCACAGAAACGACCGAATTCAGCATAGCCAAACCGGAGCGGGGAGCCGCGGTGCCGAACTTCAGCGTCCTGACTTACCCCCGCAACAGCTCCGTATAAATACCAACACCATGTGCGAATCCTGTCACAAACATGTGGTGATCTGCCTCTCCCGTAGCAACAGGAAAGGAGTTCCCCGCTCATCTCCCCCGTCCGTTTAATTTTAAGCGAGTTTGCTAAGTTTGAGGACGTCCCCGGGAATCCTGGGGCTTATCCTTACCTCAGAGCTTTACCTCGGGCAGTGTCCTTAACCACCGAGCCCTTCGCCTGCCGTGGCTGTGGTGGATAACGAACCTTTTACACGCATGTTTGGAACGAGTTATTTGGAGGGACCTTTCCCAAACAGTAAGGTTGGACCCAACACCAGTTTAAAAGCGCTGAATCGTGGCCGAGGCATTTTTATTTTTCAGGCCTAGAGGTGCAAAGCAAGCTGTGGGGGTTTTTTCCCCCCCAAAAAAGACACAATAAGCCACAGAAACTTGTATCTCTCCAATCAGGAACACCATGACTATCTAAACTACATCTGATTGGCCTCTTTAAAATGCTGGGAGTCATATAATGTCCCCATATTTTTGTATTCTATAGTTTATAGAATAAACTGGTATGATACGCTGAGAAAATATGTGCATTATACCATGTATTCTGAAACTGCTCCAGTAGCTGGAGATATTAATAGACACAAGCATAGGCTAAGATAAAACATGAAATCATTTTCCTTTTGCTAGTAAAAATAAGTAAATTATGTATCATTTAGGAAGTGCTATAGAAGCAGACTGCATGATCTTCAGAAAAAGAGAACAAAATGCTCATTGAAGCGAAGCTTATTTATCACTTTATCTTGCAACCTGACACAGTACATGCTCAATCTATTTAATTACAGGAACGGAAAAACATCAGAAAGATTTGTACACATAACAGCAATGTTTCCAGTCCTACCTTGGTCGTGACAATGCACAGACAATCCATTCTGTAAATCTCCACGGGAGTATATGTAAATCATAAAAACAAATCAGCAAGGGTGAGGAAAGGCTTTTTGAACAGCATGAACAGAACCGGAGGCTTGAATCTGCACAGCCTGCTTTTCCAAGTGGGGCCCTCATAAGAAACTCGAGTCCTCCTCCACAATGCTAAAGGCAGTCATGATGCTCACAGGGATCAGAAAACCCACTAGAAATCGTCTCAAGCAAAACTTCCAGGTGGCTTATCAGGCTTGATTGCTGCATTGTTCAATCTGTGATCAAAATACTCTGTTGAATAGTATGCAGCGCTCTAAATGGGAAGATGAGAACCACAACAAGCACAAAAGAGCAAAAGCATCACATTTCAGCTCTGGCTCTCGTTTCACTATTCTGATCTGCTGTTTCAGTATACCCATAAGATTTCCTTTGCCAAGTCTCTCTCTCTCTCTCCTCTCTCTCCTCTCTCTCTCTCTCTCTCTCTGCTTCCCTGTCTTTTTTTTCTCCCCCCTCTCTCTCTCCCTCTCCCTCCTCTTTTCTACCAACTCCGAGCAGGCACAACACATACAACTATCTGGCCCATCTATCAAAGCACTGTCACTTCTCTGCCAAAACAACTGCTTTTGGTTGTAACGGTTTTTATTAAGAGCATGATTCCTACAAGCGTATATTACTTGAAGTGCATGATTGAAACATTAAGGTGTATGCGATAGCTCATGCGTCACATCTACAATCACTCAGAATTACTAGGTCAGACTCTGATTCAGGAAGTGAATATAAATAACAGCTGGATAAGGAGAACTTTCAGAAAGTATAAAAAAAACAGTCGAGGAAAAAACAGCAATTGCAGATTTATACATGCACGCAGCTCTGTGAAGCACAACGATATATTTTACGATCCATAGAAAAAAAACACACTATATATATATACAAAGGTGGAGAGGTGCATCCTTTTTCCACCTATGAAAAATACATCAAAATTTTAATTAAAAGAGTTCACCCCAAATAGCAGAGTTTAAAAACTCCTTAAGCTCTCTCCCAAACTTTTTCTGCCTCTTTGACAGATCCACAGACTTAACTTATTTTATGTTAGGTATCCTTTACTAAGAGTTTCATAAATCTTAAGAAAACTATTTAACCCCCAAATCCCTAAACCCCTACCTTTCTTGCAGTGATGCTGGTGCAGAGCTTGCCTTTCAGGTGTCTTACATGAATCATTCTGAGTTAAAAAGCTTACTGTCAGCTCTTAAAGTTGTCCCTCTCTTACAGATAGAGAAAGAGAGAGAGCAGAGAAAGAGGGAGGGAGAGAAAAAGAGACACAGAAGGAGAAAGATATGTAAAATGAAAGCTCTGGCCAAAGAGAGAGGAAAATCAATGCTCCTATTCACTGGAAAAAAAAATACAGCCAACTGGACTGTTGACAGCAACAAGAGGAAACGTCTAGACACCCATACATTACAATTCACCTTTTCAACACACTGGACAGCACAATTCCCCCGGGGTGCTTTGCTGAGGATCTCTCATTCTCTCTCAGAGCTAAAATATGTTTTCAATAAAATAAGCCGTTTCGAGAAAATAAAAAGATATTTAAGAATCATCTCTCTTCCATAAATTACTTGGGTTATAACCCTAATATTCTCATGATTGCTAAAGCAGCAAGAGGTTCAGTAAATGACACACATTATTTTGCCAAAATGAGGTCACTGCTACCAAAGTTACAAAATCCATAGTGAATCAGATATGTGGTCAGAGAGCAACCAACCCTCCCCCAACTATTAAAGTCTTGGAGGATATAACATCTTAAAGAGAAACTCTCCAGAGCACTTATGATTTTCTCTAAAGCTTTAACTCACTCTGAGCAACCTCATGTGTGCAAAACAAACTTGATTTGTATTTACACACTGCAGAGGAACCTACATGTTTTCTCCCTGCTGTTCTTTACTCCAGTAGCCAAACAGTCAGACAATTTTATTAAGCTACAGATTATATGAATCATGGAACTTTTCAAACATCCTTCAAGTCACTACCAATTAACTGTCCACTGAACAGCTAATTAATTCATTAAGATGATCTAACCAAAGCCATGCTTGTGTTCTGGGTATGATAGAGTAAAAGGGTGTCCAGTCAAATCTGTAATCAGGGGAGATTTTAACACTTAAATGTAAAACCTCCAACAATTCCTTCCCTTGTTCTCTGATTCAAGCTGATCTAGTAAGGTGTGAAATATTTCCACACAAGTAATTACTTAATGACTTGGTTGTAAAATTTCATATCATACTACAAGTTGGCAGATGGGGGTATATTTTCAAACAGCTCTCCAAGGGCATGATCTGTAAATGTTTCTATTTGCAAGTAGCTCTACTCCAGTGAGTTCCTCACAGTGAATTCATGATCCTATTTACAGTTTTTATGAAAAACAGTGGGTATGAACTATTTGAGGTTGCTTATGTGAGCAAAATGACTTGAGTGTGTGTTTTGGAAAACCAGGCTTTATGAGTGTACCCCAAAGTTTCCTTCTGCAGCCTAGTTTTGGGGTGTAAATACTGCACTAAATCCTATGCCATCACCTCCTTCTGTAAAATGCTGCAGTCAGCATTTAGGCAGGATTTGCCTGTGTACTACCCAAGTTGAGTACATCGTTAAGTGGTGGACCCCCAGAAATACAGCCACGTACATTTTACCATCAGAATCTCCAGAGGAGATCTATGCTTTTGGGGGCAGAGACCACAACACCATCCTTCCACAGGCTCATTATGACTGTCAGGGGTCTTGGTCACAGTTTCTAAAATACGTCTGTCAATGACTACACAAAGCAGTGACTCTGGTACCATAGCATGGTAGTAGATGACTGACTCAATGGGCAAGGATACAATCTCTTGTTTTCTCTAACCTTCCATTCCTAACGCAAAACAGCTTCCAGCACTGGATTTTTCATTACATCAGATATAGCAGGGGTACTAGAGAACAACAGTAAAGAAACAATGAAATCTTTGGGCCGTAACACAAAAGGTGCAGTTGCTCCATTTTCTTCCTCCAACTGGATGGTTTTTCCATTCACTTTGTCTCCACAAACATTTTTGAATTCTTCGAGCTGCTTTCCCCTTCATTACCAACATCCCCTTCTTTCCTAATTTTTGAAGATCATTTTGATGCTTATTTGTAGTTTTTCTCTGCTCTTCCAACGTTGATGTTATCTGTAAATATGATTATGATTGAAATGCACTGTACAATGACTTGACCCAAAAAACAAGCAAATTAAGAAACAGCCATATGGGGTGAAAAGAGATGATTTATAGTTGCTTGTGTAGTTGATTTAGATGGCCAAAAATATCCTTTGGGATGAGCGCTGACTCTCAGGAAGCCTTAATACAGGAAGAATAACAGCTACTTCCCACTGTGATACCAGTGGCTCTGCAGACCAGCATATGAGAACCTCTTAGCTAGGTGACCGCTTCCTTCTACTCTAATCCTACTAAGATCTCCTATTAAATCACACAATTGGAGATTCATGGTAGAAATGTGATGTCTGTATAATACAATAGTGTAGACTGGACAATTTAATCTTCCTTTCTGGCCTTAAAAACCTTAATTTACTGTATCGAGGTATTTCTTCCACTTGTATAACCAAAGCATAGGAATTAATTTAGAACCAGAGCCTGTACATCCAACTGAAGTGAATATTTTGTAAAAGTGAGCTTGTGTAAAACCAGAAACAATAAGGATTTCATGATCTTTTAAAATCTTTCATGACACTGCCTTTTAAAAATTCCTTCGAATTTTTTTGAAACCCAGATATTATGCTGCAAAGAACAGTAAAGAGAAATTGATTGTTTATAAAAGCAAAACTAATTTCATTATTACCTCTAATTCAAGAACCAGAAATTGAAAAAAGTACTATAAACACTATATAACATATACTTAAGAAAGGAGGCATCTACCAGACTGTTAACACAGCCTTAGTAATGTCAACATTTGCAAATTTACCCAGTGACTGTTTAGAGCTCTAAGCACCTACACAGAGAACACATAAACAAACGCATCCTCTTACAAGTGTGAAGAAAGATTTATTTTCTCCTAATGGATCTTAAATTGTGTACTGTGGAGTACTTGTTGATGGTATCAAATTGCCAGTCATTCACATGAGGTTAGCTTCTCCTTCTTGTTTTCAGGTCCTATATTGCACCCAAACAAACTACAAATATATTAAATACTTTCCTGATTACTTCTCTCCTAGGAGGGCAATTGATGTAGTTATGAAATTATGTCTCTTATAGTCAGAGCTCATTTATACTGAACCCAATTTCGTTTACACTCAAACTCAATTCCAGCTAAGTTGCTGTGCATCACAACTGGTTAGTTGGTAGGTCACAACTGGGAAAAAGTTATCTGAGTAATAATATGCTAGAAAGGACATACTCATGAGACAGGCTCTCTATTAGGATTGTTTTGTGCAAAAAAAATGAGAAACTACTAATTTAGCACATCCTCGTGGTTTATATATTCAAAGTCTAAGACTTAATAAGATATGGAGTCAGGAACTATACTACAAATGAAATGTCAGAATAAATCCTGCTTCAGCCACAAAGAGAAGTTAATACAAATTCCAGAAGGCGTCAAGTTCTGCATACTTTACTTGCAGAGAATTTTAATGCAGTTCCCAGGCCGAACCAGTGGCCCATGAGTGCTAGTGTTAATTTAAAGAGCAAGAGATTAGCTATTCTGCCTCTTCTGACTGCAGCAGCCCTAACAGCAGTGCAGCTGCAACCAGCCTAGGGTTCATGAGAGTCTCAGGCAGAAGTTAAAGCAAGAACAACTCCTTTCTCCCATACAAAACAAAGTTCATTGCTGTTTAGTACAATCAATGTTGGCCTGGAGCCCTAGCCAATTTTTCTAGCTAGTAGCTTTATCTGTGAAAAGAAATAGATAATTTTCTTTTCCATAGGGTATCATAGGTCTCAGTTCAACCAGACCTGGCTGTTCTGAAGCCTGCAGATAGACAGTAAAATAGGCATAGGAGAAGTGAACACTAAGCATGTAGCTCCTCTCCTTCAGTACAAAGAGTCAGCACCTGGAGGAGCCACTTTAGCCCCAGGCTCAACAGCTGCCAAGGTTTCTTTTCTGCTCCACATCTGTGGACAGGATTCCTTCTCTTCCTGCCCCAAGCAGGTGACCAGTATCTGCTTTTATTCAGTACATGGGAGCTTAAACCAGCTTAGACAATCCCATGCTGCCCCAGCGCTCAGAGAAGAATTAAAAAATGATGTCTGTCTTCTAATGGAAAATATGCACTTTGGAGGACAACTGTGTGCGGTTTGCCTCAGAAGGTGCTCAGGAAACTAGGTTGGCCACCTCCCTTCCTCTCCAGAAATCAGTGTAATTATCAGATGACAGGATAATTCAGGGTGGGAAGGACCTCAAGGGGCTTCTAGTCCAACGTAGTCTAGCTTAGCAGGCTCAGCAATGAGGTCCAGTCAGGTTATCCTGGGCTTTATTGAGTCTTGTCTTGAAAATCTCCAAGGATGAGGACTGCACAACATCTCTAATAGTCCCTTTCCCACACTCCTCACCACTTGAAAGGCCTGAGAGAAGAGCTGGGAGTGGAGTGTGAATGTAGGGCTGTAGGAAGCACACATTTACAATCACGAGCTGTGGAGCAGAGGGTATAGAAAGGTCCTTGAGCCATCCTACAGTTCTGAAAGGCCTTAGATAAACTAGCCCTTTGAAAACGCTGCAGCCTTTAATATAAAATTTCTGTCTAATATTTCATGTATCTATTATATCCCATACAAGACCATAACTGTTTTCTTCTGCCTCCCCAAATCCCTTTTTCAGAATGAAACAAAAGTGCTTCAGTTAAATATGCTACACTAGCTTTATGTGGGCTAGGATGCTCAGCAGTAGAAACACACAATACTTAAGGGCAATACTTCCTGAAGTGGCTCTCAGCTCTTAAAATCCATGGTGAATTAAGAGTTCTTTTTAATTCTTGAGCATTCTGCCTGGAGAAGTAAATCTAAGACCCAAATGGTCATCAGCAACTACAAAGCTCCGGTGCATATGTTTAAACATGTAGCCAGTCCTAAATAGCTATATGTCACTGTCATAGCAGCGTGCTACTGACAGTCAAGCACAATGACCTGAAAAAGAAATCAGACAAAATGACTCTTTCAAAGGAACGGACACACAACAGTAAATTCAAAGAAATTAAAACAAAGTATCTGCTATCTGCTATCCCATGGTATAGGGAACTGAAGAAAATACCACTCACAACTCTGAATTTCTTAGTGTTTGGCAATGGAGCTGCAAATTTTTGGAGGGTATTTTTGTGCACATGTGCTGGAGAGTTACAAGCTATATGAAAATATTAGTATATAGAATTGTTGAGAAACATGGAGTAGAGAAATTATTCTTTGAAACTGGTGAAAGATCCAGCATATCTCATGATTTATGTAACAGGACAACAATGAATGAAGTACATATATCAAGCCTTTGATAACTCCTTGCACTGATGAGATAATTTCATCCATAAATAAGAGGGCCAGTTTCAATGAGAGTATAAGATCCTGCAGTACACATTTGATCTTTGGATTTGCCAGATACTAACCACCCTTTGCAACTGGGCCATCTACTTCAGTTTTATACTACAAAGAGAATATATTGGTCCCATACCTGAAATACTGAATGCTTTCATATCTGAAAGGATTTCACATCTGCCTTTCCAAACAAAGGATCTCAAGGACATTCAAAGACTCATAAAATCAGCAGATTTTGACTAAAGGAGCCAGTTCTGCTGATCTCACAATGAATTATACTTCAGCTCTCAAGTCCTATATGGTACAAAAGTTTTCTGATCAACTGGGAACACAGTGATACAAGAATATCAGAAAGATGTGATAGACAATTAGTTCTTTTGATCCTGAAAACATATCCTGAAAACATGATAAAATCTCTCTAGAACAGAGAAACCATTCTAGAAATGTACATATAGCCAATGGGAAGGTTTTGGACAATCTGCAAGTTTTTACTGTTTAAAAAAAAAAACTTTTTGAAGTCTACAAGGTATCAAATAAACATGCCAACTCAGTTAATGTCTGTTTTCTTTTCATGATATTTCCGGTTTGCTAACAGTAAAAGAAAACTTAATAATTTTCTTTACTTAGAAAAGAAAAAAATACACAATTACTTCAAGGCTGAAACTTTGCATTATAATATCTAAGCCCAAGAGAATTGTTCCAGCCAAGTTGTGAACCTATGAAAATAATGGAGATGTTATAATGAAACACTTAAACATATATAACTTAATTGCAAACAGCAAGACTCTTCTAAAGAGAATGGAAAAAATATTCTCTTTACTGCAGCCACGAAGTCGTATTGCTTCATGTATTATTCAGCATACATTTATAATAGGTATCATTAAACTGTCTCTATACAAATCATCCCTTTGCTGGCATTCATATTCTTCCTTAATGATTCCACACCAAAAAGAACATGCACTGAGAGGCGGAAAACACCTTGAATATAATTAACTGACTAACTGTGCAACACCTTGGACTTTGAAAACACCCTGAAGTGAAAACATCTTGAGATCAGCATAAAAGTCATCAGCCCTCTAGAACTGTCACCAATTAACATCATTTCTACAAATGGAATAAAACATAAATCTTGTCTAGGATAGCAAGAAATCCATAAGACCAATAATATACAACAATAAATTGTATATATAAGCCTCATTCAAATGCACTAACATACAAGCAGTCATTAAGCAGCAAAGAGTGTAGGAGCTCAGAGTTAATATTGTCTACACATTCACCTGCAGAAAAACTTTGTTAAATACAAATTTTATTATCCATCATAAAATAGTGGACCATACCTTTGTCTTCATGTCTACTGCATAATTTTCAAAAGTCTGGTTCTCCTTTTTGGGTACATCACATTGTCCAGACCCTTCTGATCCATTGGAAGCTGCAGACTAAAGGGAAAAATCAATAAAGTAGTCGGTACATGCACTATAATTCTATTATTCCTAAATGTAAAGATTATCAGAGATACAGAAGGGTACCCTGAGTTCAGACAAGCATCAGGTCACTCCTACATAAGATTTTCACTTCAATATTTTGTCATATAAAAATTTCTGGGTTTAGTCTTATAGCCATTCTTGCGGAACTCTGTGAAAATCTTCATAGGCCAGATCTACAAGATGATGTTTATCATAATCTCTAGCTGACTTCAGAAGTTCAGGGTGCTCTGCAGATCTCAGCATCAGAACATAAATATGAGGAAGGAAATCAGTGCCCAGCTGATGGGTTTTCATCTAGAATAGTTGCAGGAATAGTTCTGGTAATGGCACCAACTGAATTATGTGGTTTGTTGTCTCATTTTTAATTCATGACATTCTTTTAAATGATGTATTTCTGAAAGTTTCATATTTGTGTAGTGACCATATCTGAAAATCTTTTAAATTAAAAAGCTGTAGGGTGGGCATTCTTTTTTTAAACTTTATCTACATAGAATTACATCTGATATTGTTCACAGAAAACTATCATAAAAGACACAGTATTTTTTGAAAAATATCCTCAGTAGAAGGTACAGTAAAAGGCTACATTTGGTGGTTTTTGTTCTTTTTTTTTTTTTTTCACTTTTCCTTCTGGAAATCTAATACATTACTGTAGATTTTGCATTGATGCAACAGATATTTTAAATTACATCTCTGTTTACAATGCTCTGCCCTGCAAAAATGTGTTTGAAGAGTTACCCTTTGAATGAAACATGACTATCACCACTATCTTGGATCTCAGAAAATTTCTGGACACTTTGCAAGATCACAGATAGGAAAGCAGAGTGAATTCAGAGCCAATGTCTTGTATCTATCAGCACGGAGCATCCAAGACACTGTGAGTGATCTAGGCCCATTCTTTTTCAGTCTACACATCGGGAGCACAGTCAATTTTAACACAACAGGCAAGAAGTGGTTAGCATTTTAAATAGACCAACCACTGCCAGTGTGATTTAGAAAACAACAAACCGATGCCACAGAAACAGCCAAATCACATGCACATGTGCAAATGTTTTCTCCTCTGATACTAGCTTGTTTATTTAGAGCTCAGTCCAGTAAAGGACCGAATGCTGGCTACAGTCCAGCAAACTACTTAGACACGTGCTTAACTTCAGTGGAACCAATAGTATTAGTCTTGTGTTCCAGTTAAGAATGTGTTTAAATTCTCTATTGGATCAGGCCCAGACAACTCAGCGCTACATAGGGTTGAGTGCATGGACTCCATGCATGTCCTCTCTAAAGTTTTAACTCCTCTAATACGCTCGCAGTCATGGAGAACCATGTATTCCTTTGTGGGTTTTGTTTCTTATCACAGAGGAGTGTTGCAGTATCCCCCAGTTGCAGTCTGGAAGGGAGGAAGGAAGAGCAAAGCAATCTGCCCAAACTCTTACAGGAGAGCAAGGAACTGAACCCAGGTCTCACAGTGCTGAACATTGTATTTTGCCTTAGAGCACACAAAAAAATCCCAACAGCTCCTTAACTGTGCTCTTTCAAAAGGGGAAAATGGATTATGCAAGGAGGGAAGAAGCATATATAAACATTTTCACAGAATCATAGAATCATAGAATCAGTAAGGTTGGAAGGGACCTCTGGAGATCATCTAGTCCAACCCCCCTGCTCAGCAGGGTCACCTACAGCATGGTAGACAGGGTTGCAGCCAGGCGGGTCTTGAAGATCTCCAGAGAAGGAGACTCCACAACCTCTCTGGGCAACCTGGTCCAGGGCTCCGTCACTCTCACAGGGAAGAAATTCCCCCTCACGCTCAGGCCGAACTTCCTGTGGTTCAATTTCTGCCCATTGCCTCTTGTCCTGTCACACGGGACAACTGAAAAGAGTTTGTCCCTGTCCCCTTGACACCCTCCCTTCAGATACATGTACACATTGATCAGATCCCCCCTCAGGCTTCTCTTCCCCACGCTGAACAGGCCCAGCTCTCGCAGCCGTTCCTCGTAGGGCAGGTGCTCCAGCCCTCTGATCATCCTTGTAGCCCTACACTGGACTCTCTCCAGTAGCTCCATGTGTGTCTTGTCCTGGGGAGCCCAGAAAAATAAAGAGAGGGGGCAGGAGCAGCACAGGCAAGGGGCTGAGGGGCAGAACGAACCACCCCCACCCCTGGCCAGGGACCTGGAGCACAGCACGGTGGCAAATGCTGGTAGAAGTGTCCAAAGCAAGAGCCCCTCACCACTCTGGGAGAGGGATTGGGGGAAAAAAGGGCCTTAGGAGAGGATGGTTTCAATCCATCGACCTCTGGGTTATGGGCCCAGCACGCTTCCGCTGCACCACTCTGCTTCCCTTCATCTTTGCTTTCTTTGAATATCTGATGTAAATATTTTCCATTGTTATTATTTACAGGCAACCATATAAGCTATGCAAATCAATATATTATCTGTTTGCTGTAATCATCCAGACCACACTCTGCCTGATCCTAAAATGAGCTTAGCTAGCTCCTGCAATTCCTTAAAGGGAGACTTGACAATTTTCAACAGAAACTACAGACTACATAGTAACATTTATCAAATGAGTGCAGCTGCAAAATTGGATAAGGTACAACTTCAGTTTGTTTATATTTTACCATTTTTCCTCAAATTTGTCACCATTAGTTGATTCCAGTATTTTGAAAGAATATAAAACAATGTCTTGTGAAATGGTATAAAATATTTCAATTGTTTCCCTTAGGGAAATGGGTCACAGATTAATTGTGAAGAGCAGTAAACCAAGGACATTAGGAAGATACAAACAGCTCAAGGAAGAGCAATAATAATAAATCTAGAACATCTCTCTGTTCCAGTGTATTAAGGTTCAATATGCATTAGCAAAATAATATATGGCTCCCAAACTTGAGCAAAGTACATATTAGCAATTCATCTGAAAACCAATAGTCATTTAGCTTTGTGTTTGGAATAAGCTAGACAGCACAGTGCAAGAGGCAAAAAGGATATTTGCTCTGTCTTGAGATGTTTGTTAAAACGTGGCACTCTTGGGGTCTGAGTCTCTTCGCCTTACTCTTGACTTAGTAAGATCCACTCTAACTAAAAGCCTTTGTTGTCTAAAATTATTTGTATACAATATATCCAAAAGTTGCCTGCTGATGCGAAAACAAAAACAAGCAGGCAAAAAACAACAAAACAAAAAACATTTAGCAGCACCTCAATATTCTTGAACTCTGCAACTCACCATGAGAAGTAGGACTGATACCCCTAGAGTGATACAGTACAAATACAGAGGAGCAGGACTCATGCAGTATACTTGTACCTAGTTATAGGAGGATCTAGAAATAATGACTTTAAGTTTGAATTAGAAACGCTAATAAAAGTCTAAACTTTTTATTTGTTGTCTGTATCTAGAAGGCTGGTATTTAGAATAACTCCATCTTTGCAAAAGAAAATATTATCTTATTCCCCTCCAGCTGGTCAGCAAAGAGATGAGATTTTACAAGCAAATGTTGCAAAAGTAGATTAAAGCATAATTTGATAACTTTGTTCACATGCCTAGCAACCATGAGAATCACAGATCATACCAAAAACAATCTTCCAATTTTATGTATAATTAATGCTAATCTATTTAGATTATAATTAACATGGACTATTTAGACTGTAATGTCTTCGGGGCAATGTCTCTTTCATTGTGCAAACTTACAGCATAATTTAAATGTTTATTAATAAAATAGTAATCACATTAGCTACCTTGTTAATTTTATCTAATTTTAACAATGCTCAGCTACTGCTTTTCTGTGCTTATAATGCATCTTTCCTGTAGCTTATTAGGACATGCACAATTGTCACAGTCAACTGTCAACAAAATTCTTGCTGATATTTTTTGCCAAAGTACACAGCAATGAATTATGAAAGATTTGTCACTGGTTCCACTTTCAGCAGGCAGCCTGTTCTAGTTCATGTTTCAGCCAGGAACCAGCCAGAAGGAGCATCTGCCCTCGCAGGCAATTATGGCATATGAGGCTTCCAAGACTTCCTTTAGGAGGTCTCTCTGTAGAAGCCAAATTCTGTAACAGTGGACGACTCCTCCAGTCTATTTATATAGCTCCAGAATTTACACCTAATATAACAATATGAGGTACTTGTAACTATTCGGAGCAGTTACCGCATGTTTACCTCTAGGAATGAAGACTAACTTTGGAAACACTTTGATTAATAAAAAATATAAGAAACACACATGCAAACTGTATTCTGCTCTGCCATGCTCTTGGATGTTCCTGCCAGGACCCTGAGTTTATTTGCACACACACCTATATGAGATATTTCCAAGGGCACATATGCCGCTTTATGGCTAGAAAAGGCTGATCAGCTTTGCAAAGTGACCAAGAGCACTGGTACGAGTGTGAGGGAGCTACTGCCCACTAGTCTAAATAAATCTGCAACTACCTTAGGGTCCTACAGCAGACAGCATAGGGAGCGCTGTGCTGTGCGTGTGATCTGAGGCTTCTTTTGGCCCTTTGTATCAAGAAAGGTTGCTTTGTTCCAGCCCCATGAGAAGTTATAGATAAATGCCAGTTTGCCCCAAAGTATTTACTTCAAAAGAGGAAAAGTATATAAAAAAAGAGATCTGTTAACTTGTGGATGCCAGCGTCTGTCAACAAATCTATCATCCTGGTAATCAAATGCTCCCAGGAATATATACTGCTGAGAGATACTGCTTTTATTTAATTAACTTTTTAGAAAATAGTCATTTTACAAATCATTAGAACATTTTAAAAGCTACAGGGGAAAAGTAAAATACAAGGTAACATATGCTGGTATTATCCATTTCACAGTACGCTGATGAAAATTAATTCATTTAGCAGCTATCCTAGAGTAGAGAAGCAACCTGAGATGAACTGAGATGCACAGTATGATACTAATATGAGCAAACAACCCAGCACACCTCTACACTAGGTTACAGCCAACTCCACTAGTGATCTACTCAAGCCACGTGTGAACTAAAACTGGATGAAAGTCAAGTTCATCTTTTGCAACATGCCAGCAACAGTAGGAGTACCTTCTGTATCCATGATCTGTCCATCAAAGACTGCACATTTTCGTTGAACCTAGGCAGAGCTGACAAGCTCTCATAAATGTGTTGTGAGCACCTCAGTTTGGGTTTCTTGACGCTGGCAGTCTTAAAGCCTCCCAAAAAGTTGCAGCTTTTGGACAATTTGTGGGAAATAAAGTGCCACTGGGGACTTGAAGAGTTTTTTCTGCAACACCATGCAGAGAAAAAAATCCTAGATGCCATAAGGCATGCTTTCCATGTCTCTTGCTGTCATTATTACAGGAAGGAATCTCATTCAGCAAATTTTTGGCAAGAATTAACTTTTACTCATATCACAGATGACTCAAAACTCACACAACCTTAGACCAGGTCATGCTAGAAACTAAAATCAGGAGTATAATCCTGCTGAAATCAGGCAGAGTTTCACTTCAGCTAGGCCAAAATTTCATTTCAGAGATAATATAATGGGGCTCAACATTGTGGGCTTCTTGCTCACAGAATCCTTTAAAAAAGATGCCTAATTAAGTATTTCTGAAACTCATTGCAAAAGCATAGTTCTTTATCCCCAGTCTAATGATTTAGTAATCAAAAATAATTTTGTTTCTGTTTCCATGCTAGGGTGTCTGGTTCATTATTTGAAGACAAAGTTTTGCTCCAATCCACATTGCATCAGTTTGGTCCTAACAACAATCCTAAATTAGGGTAATGTTGCAGATTGCTACAAGGTCTCAAAGCTAACCCTGTGAGAATTTCACTGCACTAAAATGAATTGAGATGACTAATAAATGAGAATTGAGAAAAGGAAAATATGCATGTGGGTATGAATTCTACTGTACAAATCTCACCAAAAGTGTTTGAATTTTTAATAAAAATTCTTATATTTACAAATAAACACAAATATCACAATAATAATTATTTTACCATGGGATTTTTATCACTACACTTTAGCTAATAGGGATTCAACCTTTTGAAATATGATATGACAGACTTAGTGTTAGAGCTCAAAAACACTTGTGTGGCTGCAGGCTTAAGTTTCAGAAAAGTTAGGATCTGATTTACTACTGCCCCTACCCTCCTAAAAACAAGTCTTACTCTTGGAGTGTTTCCAGATACCAGAATGTCACTAGTGAAGTTTTCATTTACTGGTCCCCAATACAGATTTGTCCTGCAGTCTAAAGATGGATGGTAGTCCCTTTGGGTAGGCTAACACCATGCTTACACTCAAGCGTCATCCCTCTAATTGACCATGTCACATAAATATTCAGTTGCAATCTGACTCAAGCAAAACAACTGACTTTCCAAGCAGGAAATTCAGGCAGGGCAAAGTGACTAGCTCCCTAAGAGCTTTTCTCCTCCCACTCCAGACAATTCAGATGAAGCTGGTTAGGGTCAGTTGGCTCCACAAACTCAAGCCTTGTGATTAAGAGACACACCCAGGAGTTTCATTTTGCAGATCTAGGCTCCATCTCCGGTATCAGTCTTGCAGAACTCTACTTTCAGCTGGAATACAAAAATAAGCCACTCGTTTCTCCTTTTCCAGGGAGCAGAGTATCGCTAAGGTCGCAGACTGGTGGAGGATGCCAAGTGCAGTGGTTCATGCAAAGGGAGAGATTATGACACTGTAAAGCTATGAAAGTCCTTGCAAACACAAGCCTTACAAGGGCAGTTGCTCAGGTACAGTCCCTCTCTTGCTGAGATCTGACACACCAAATACAAGTGGTCGGAAGATCAAAGGATTTGTTGCCCTGCTGCATGTGCCAGAAAGGAAAACTGGGCAAACAGCATTGCTAAGATGAGACCCACTGCAAGGAGGAAGGGAGAGTGATGCACAGACCAGCAGCATAAGAATGAGATTCAAAGCATGAAATTAGACAGATTGGTTATATTTTTCAGGCAAAAATCCTCTCTTGCCCAAGCTCCATGCCAAGCAGCAATCCATACAAGAAATTGAGTCAATTAACTTATGTATGGCTGAGTTCTTATTCTGATTCTGACTGTTTTCCAAAGCATTCTCAGCAACAGCATTAGCAGGCTTTGTAAGGAAAATTCACATTCCTCCTAACATGATGATGAACGAGACAAAAACTTTAAACAAATAAATGTATTTCTCCCAGCTCACGGGAATTCAGTCAGATCCAGAGTCTCACTCTTCTGATTCCTTACCTTTCAGGCATCAGTCTGCACTTTGCTGGACATAAAAAATGAGATGAAACATGAAGACTAATTTGGGATATTAAAGATCTATTTCGTTCAAATAAAACAGAACCCATTACTGGAGTCTCCTAGAGGCAGGAGAAAAAGGACTAGAAAAATTAAAAGGCTGAACATAATTAATGAATGCTCGTTTAGAACTGGCTATCATACAACATCTTGGAAGCTAAATTTACAGCTGTAGAGGGCAGGCTGCCTGCAGAAATGGACTCTGGAATGAACTCCATGTGCACTGTGTCAAGCTGGGGGGGGAAGATAGGGAACTGAGCTTACAGGGAGGTCCCTTCAAGCATGGAGTGATCACATCTGCCAAAAGCCCATCTGAGCTGAAAGGTCAGCTGCAGAAAGAATAACATGTTAAGGCACATGGTTTGATTCCAGTTGTGCCCATCTGCATACATTTATTCATTAGCTTCAGTGGAGTCTCTCCACATTTAAGCCCATTTTACTCAAATCACAGTCTTGCCCTGAAAATATAAGCAGACCACAGCTGGAAGCAAATGCAAACACTAGGAAACAGAAAACAGAAAGTAAGTCATTAATTATGAGAGAAAACATGACTAAAGATTTTAAATTAAGTAATAATTGCATATTTTAATTAGTAATGATAATGTTTATTTTACTTACATAGAAGTAAAATTCTGGATACATAAATTCCAACCTACATATTTCAGTTTCCATAACAACTTGATACAGTTATTCTTGTGTCATTTTTATTGCATCAGTGCTGGTTTTTTAAACAACCAAAAAAACCTCGACTGATTTTGTTGCTATGATAACACAATATTTTTTAATTATTCTTTTCTTTTTTCAGTTCTTCAGGAGACCTGTATGCTGTCCTTTCCCTGCAAAAATGTTCACACCACAGCATGAGAATTTCACTACCAGTTCTGGGGCTCAATGCTGCATTTGCCCTAAGTCTCAAGAATATGTTTAGCTATTCTGCTCAGGCAGTGATCCTGCTACTTTGCTAGTCCCCCTCAGGATATTAGTCAGGATTCAGGATATTAATAGGAGATCCTCCCTCTGCCAACAGGTGCATTTTCTGCTGAAAACCAGTAGCAAATTAAATGAGCACTAGACTTTTTGGAAAGTTGCAGAGCTATAGTTAGATTTTAGGCAACAGTGACAGAAAAGCGAGCTGCAGAGATGCAAGACATGTAAGTAAATCACTGCAATGCTCTCTCATGCACACTTGTGTCATGGGTAGTGAGTGAGGCTTCAGTTTTAGCTAGGAATGGATTCTTAAACTCGTAGGAGTTCCAAGGATTTGGATCACATGTTATTAAAAATCATACAACCAACCTCCTCCTCCTTTCCAGATAGCAGTGTGGTATGAGTGAGCCATACAGCTTGCCAGAGCCTGCTACTGCCCATTCACCTTTCCTAGCTCTGCACCCCCACAAATGGACCCATTTCAATTCAATTGCGATTACGTAACCGCTAATGTTGCATTTCTAGCTGTTGTCTGTAACAGCCATGATGAGAGCTACTGTACTAATTAATAACAATTACATTATGGTACAAGATGAGAAGCTGCTTGGCAACCATTGTTCCATACAGCTGGCATGGAGGGACGTCAGATTAGCGACAGTAGGGCATTTAAGAATGTAAGGTTAGAGTTTTGATGGAAAAGAGCTAGTGCAATAGCTGTTGTGTCAAATCCCGCAGCTACTCCTGTGGACTGCCTTGGCCTTTGGGGGCAGAACTTCAATTATGCCAACTAAATAGCCTCTACTTCAGTCAGCAGAGCTGTGACAGCTGCTTTTAGAGAACTGTCTCCCACCTAGTACCCAAGAAGAGCAAGAGTGTTGACATGTGTGTTACCACACAGAAGATCACAGAATCACAGAATGATTGAGGTTGGAAGGGACCTCTGGAGATCATCTAGTCCAACCCTCCTGCTCAAGCAGGTTCACCTACAGCATGTTAGACAGGATCACATCTAGGTGGGTTTTGAATCTCTCCAGAGACGGAGACTCCACAAACTCTCTGAGCAACCTGCACAGTATTTTGCAAAGAAGGCCGTTTCTCTCTTTTTGTTAGTGGGAGTTAGTGGGATCATACTGTTCTTCATTTAAAAAGTATATATATTATGTTAAAGCAAATGTATATATATTTTATTATACACACACACACACATATATGAACAAATACAGTTATAATAACCCAAAATAGGAGGAACATCCCACAGTGCTAGGTACTGCATAATAACTTTGTAGGAAATATATATAAATAAAAATATCACTCAAATGATGTGATTGAATTCTGATTTATCTCAAGATGTACTGCAGGTTCATGTCAAATCCAAGAAGAGAATCCAGGTCTCCTGTCTCCACCACAGGCCCATACAGTCGCTTCCTATTTAAAAACATCTCCACAGAAATTACAGAGGAGGAAAATACTCCCATTTCACATGAGATTAATTGAAACTCATTTTGTGCCTGCTTTTGTCAGAAGTGGTGAATTTAAGTGAGTCTATAGCAGTAATAAAACCAGTCCAATTTTTTAGAATAGGACTGATATGCCATAAAATGATACTTAGGAAGACCAAAGGATTTTTACACTAATGCAAGGATATAAAGGCAGTATTAAAGGCAAGAAAAAACAAAAATCAAAACCCTAGAGAATATTGTAATGACTTTTACTTCTCAAGATAGTTTTGCTTGAAGCAGTCTAAACTTTAGTATAAAAGAATATTTGTTCAGGCCAGAGCCATAGGGAGGAGATGTAAGTGGCAGGCTGCTTTGCCAAGTCATGGCTCTTGAGCTACAGTACTTATGCTGACATGCAAAAGTACTTCAGCTAAACAAAACCTTTGGCAAAATACAGTGCTATTTCTCTTCATTCAGCATCCCTCCTACACAGCATTACAAATTGCTTTGCGTTCATATATATAAAAGGAAAAGGACTCCAAAGGTAAGTTAAGTGGAATGACTCAGGTTATTAAACTGCAGAATATGTCATCATTCTCCCTAAATGTTGATAAACAGATGACGATGTAAAGTGAAAGGGAAAACAAACATTCCCTAAATACTTTCCAGAGGGTTGAGATTCCTTGGAGTTGCCAGAGAATTCTTTTGTAGTAGCTGTAATGAGCCAAATGTTGGGTAAGGATCTTTCACCGCCTAATGGAGAGATGGCATAAACCTGTGCTTGCACAGGAGGACTTTAACGCTAGCCACTGATCAAGGTTATTACAAAATTATGGACCGTACAGGGATTTCAGCTTCTGTGAGCTTGGGGTTGTAAAAGCATAGGAGTGTAAAGGACAGCTGTAACAGCTCTAAATAAACATCACTGGCAACTGCCTTACGAGAAAAGGAGCAGATGTACCAGGCAATGCCAAGGCACAGGTGGTGGGGAGGAGGTCTACACAGTCCATGCAATAATGCTCCTGCCATGCATACCACCGTATGCACACCATACTGTTCACGCATGTCCCTCTTTGTTTCCTATAGGGAGCAGGAATTTACCATGGCTGCCAGCTAAAGCTGATATTCCTTCATTTGAGAAACAGTGCCCCTCTCACAGCACACTGACACCAAGGTTCAGATGATACTATCAGAATGGGAGCCTAGATGAGGTAATAAATACAGTCTCATTAAAACAGTACTCTGACTTTATAGCACCTTACACTAAAGCTGCCTGCTACTTTATGCATTTGAAATGCATCTAGGCAAGTTAGGGGCCTCATTTCTCCATTTCGTTGTGATGAGTCTACTATCAAGTTGCCTGAGGTGGAGGTGTACATACAGACTTGGAAGAATGCTAGATGAAAAGCTTATTTGAAAATATTTTCAGTGTTGCCAAATATTTGCTTGAAACATCCCCAATCCCAACCTGTATGCACTTGTTAAACTGAATTAAAAAAAAAAAGAAAGAAAGAAAGAAAGAAAAAACAAGAAAAACAAGAAAAAAACCTTTCCTTGAGAGAAGGAAAGAACAGAGATCATGCAGGGAAATGGTTTGAGGCCTTTCTGGAAGAAGAGATTGATTATAGCGAGAAACTGCACCTCTGCGACCTCATTTCTCATTAGTGGGGGCCTAGAAATGGCACTTCAGATTCCAATAGTGGTCAAATTCAGAAGTTTCATAAAAACATTGATGTCTTTCGATGTCAACAACAGACATTTCTGCCTATTTTTTTACATCTTATTACCTTATTGCTACCAGTTCAGCTTTGGATTTCACTAGTTTATACCCAAAGTTGAAGTTAAAAATGATCTTACTGATACAACTGGGTTCATAACAGGAGCCCCTACAAGCCATGGTGAATTTTAATGCTATTCATTGGAAGACTATTTAGAAGGTTATTAGCAAAAATTAAGTTTCTACTATTAAGAAAATATCTGCAACTAGTGGTGTCATTCCACAATTCGGAAACACCACCCCATGTGTTTTCTCAGCTATGGTTAACTAAGAATCTTCCTGCATGTATTTGTGACCAACAGCCTGGTCACAATTCACAAGGACAATTCAAGCCTTTGACATCTTTTGTCTGGACTGCAAAAAAACATGGTTAAGCTGGGCCCAAAGTCTCTTGGTTTTTTGAAGTTCACTACAATTTATAGTACACAGCTACTACGTAGCTGCAACATCTCCCCCACTACTCAGGATGGGCAAGGATGTCGGACCAATTCTCCTCACTCTCTGATGGCTTTCCACAGAGCAGTGAAACAAAACAAAGATTTTTGGGGCGTTCTTTTCCAGGATACAGTGAAGGCAGAATTACTAAATGCCTTCTGTGCTTCAGTCTTCACTCTTAAGGGCAGCCCTCGTAACATGAGGGAGAAAGTCTGGAGAAGGGAAGACTTTCCTTTGGTTGAGGAGGGTAGGATTAAGATCTTCTGGGCAGGCTAGACATCCACGAATCCATGGGCCCTGATGGGATGCACCCATGGATACTGAGGGAGCTGGCAGATGTTGTTGCCAGGCCACTCTCCATCATCTTTGAAAGGTTCTGGAGATCTGGAGAGGTGCCTGAGGACTGGAAGAAAGCCAGTGTCACTCCAGTCTTCAAGAAGGGCAAGAAGGAGGACCCAGGCAACTACAGGTCCATCACCCCTCACCTCCATTCCTGGAAAGGTGATGGAACAGCTCATTCTGGGTGTCATCTCCAGGCATATGGAGGAGAAAGTGATCAGGAGTAGCCAGCATGGAATCACCAAGGGGAAATCCTGCTTAAACAATCTGATAGCCTTCTACGATGGAATGACTGGCTGGGTAGATGAGGGCAGAGCAGTGGGCGTTATGTACCTTGACTTCAGCAAGGCTTTTGACACTGTCTCCCATAACATCCTCCTAGAGAAGCTCAGGAAGTGTAGGTTAGATGAGTGGACAGTGAGGTGGATTGAGAACTGGCTGAAAGGCAGAGCTCAGAGGGTCATCACCAGTGGCGTGGAGTCTAGTTGGAGGCCTGTGGCTAGTGGCGTCCCCCAGGGATCAGTACTGGGTCCCATCCTCTTCAACTTCTTCATCAATGACCTGGATGAGGGGACAGAGTGCTTCCTCAGAAAGTTTGCTGAGGATCCCAAGCTGGGAGGAGTGGCTGATCCACCTGAGGGCTGTGCTGCCATTCAGAGAGACCTGGACAGGCTGGAGAGCTGGGCGAAGAGGAACCTCCTGACGTTCAACAAGGGCAAGTGCAGGGTCTTGCACCTAGGGAAAAATAATCCTAGGCACCAGGACAAGCTGGGGGCTGACCTCCTGGAGAGCAGCTCTGCAGAGAAGGACCTGGGAGTGCTGGTGGATGACAGACTGACCATGAGGCAGCAATGTGCCCTTGTGGCCAAGAAGATCAATGGTCTCCTGGGCTGCATTGGGAAGAGTGTTGCCAGCAGGTGGAGGGAGGTGATCCTGCCCCTCCACTCAGCCCTGGGGAGGCCTCATCTCGAGTCCTGTGTCCAGTTCTGGGCTCCCCAGGACAAGACACACATGGAGCTACTGGAGAGAGTCCAACGCAGGGCTACAAGGATGATCAGAGGGCTGGAGCACCTGCCCTACGAGGAACGGCTGCGAGAGCTGGGCCTCTTCAGTGTGGGGAAGAGAAGACTGAGGGGGGAATCTGATCAATGTGTACAAGTACCTGAAGGGAGGGTGTAAAGGGGACAAGGACAAACTCTTTTCAGTTGTCCCATGTGACAGGACAAGAGGCAATGGGCAGAAATTGAAGCACAGGAAGTTCGGCCCGAGCGTGAGGGGGAATTTCTTCCCTGTGAGAGTGATGGAGCCCTGGACCAGGTTGCCCAGAGAGGTTGTGGAGTCTCCTTCTCTGGAGATCTTCAAGGCCTGCCTGGCTGCAACCCTGTCTAACATACTCTTGGTGACCCTGCTTGAGCAGGGGGGTTGGACTAGATGATCTCCAGAGGTCCCTTCCAACCTTACTGATTCTATGATGCCAAAAAGATCTCCACAAATTGCAAGTGAAGGGCAACATATGACAATTTTAATTCTCAAACAGAATTGTCCACTTTAAGGGTAAAGTTATGTGTCTGCAAGGCATATTTCCTGGGCAAGAAACAATAACAAGGAAGCCAACCAAGAAATAAAGTGATCTGAATTAAGAAACAGCATTAAAAAATACACCCATAAGTGCAGAGATTGACTGTGTCAGGTGACCATTTACTCAGCATCTTGGATACTGAAAGCACTACTTATAGATTTGCTTTCAAATGACCCAGCAAAGATACATTTGGGTACTCTGGGAGCATTTAATGTATAGGATAGCCCAAAAAAAGAATAATGATTACGTAAGTAGAGGCATATGTCTTTTAAGAATCTTCCTGCTCCTTAGAAAGAGGCAAAGTTATGAACAGCAAATTATTTTGCTACCCTAGAAAATAAAACAGATGTTGTTAATTTGCAGACTGAAAATTCTGAAATAGTTTATTCAAGATAATTGAAATTTGTTGGGTTTTTTCTGACCATTAAAGAAATCACTCTATCATCTTCAGTATTAAAATGAAAAACTTTAAATTCCCTATTCAAAGAAACATTTCATTTTGAAAGGGAATTTTTGGTTTTTTTTAATTCCATTTCGGGGTGATGAGTTTAAAAACATCCTCACAGCAATTTGAGAGAATTTCACTTTCAATGATGTGCTTTGCAGTCCTTTTAATTGTATTTAAAAAATACCAGAACACACAGATCAAACTTTTACTGTAGTTCTTATTTTAGTACTTCATTAAAACAATAATAGCCTAGTAATTATCATTACTGTTTCCACCAGACTATTAGTTTCAACAGCCTCTTTCTAAGACAGTGAATTTCAGATCCACTACCTTTTTTACTCCTGAATTAATTTTTTTTTCACCTTGATGCCACAGCTGTTTATCTGTTCTCAGAAAGCCTTTAAGGCAGACACTTGCACTGCATGAAAGTGCTGGGATATATAAAAAAAAAAAAAATGCAGCAAATCAGGTAGGCTCCCCAGAACTGGAGAACTTCAGAAACCTTGGTCGTTTTGGTTTGTCCTTTCAGCAAAGAAACTTTATGTAGCTTTGACAATGGACTGAACAGCACCAACAGGGTTATCACTGTGTACTAACAAGGCTGACATCCTGATAGAAAAGCAGAAAGAAGCACGTTTTATAAGCCAAGCAGAGATTGGCATAATCATTCACATGTACAGAGAGTCATTAGTGGGCTCAGCATTTTTCCCCCATCAGCATTGTCTAGGTCTATGCAGGCTGATGAAAGCATGAGTTTCAGCTAACCTGACAGGCTCAAAATATCTCATGTTTAAAAAAATAAAAACTTGAGTTTCATAACTCATCTGCAAAATCTATTTTCTCAGTTTTAGGGGAATAAGCAGTAATAACGCTTGTTTATTCCAAGATGAGGTTGCAGAGACCCAGCCACAGATTACATCTCCTTTGTACTAGCACATAGAGTCTCTGCTCCACCAAAGTTACAATAGAACCTGGGTAAACATGAGCAAACAGTGGGACAAAATTGTTCAGCAGCGGGAGAATAGCCATGTAAGGGATGATCATGGTTGCCATGACTGCAACCTCCTTTCTTTTGGGGCAGAGGAGAATTTTAAAGATGAAATAAAATAGTCTTTATGAAGGGCTCCTATAGGTTGGAGATGGCAATACCAGGAATGTTCCTCATGGAAAAAATAATGAAGAGCTGATGAAGCAGAGGTGGAGGTCAATAGGAAGTCAACAGGAGAAGATATGTAGAGTAGAGACATAGCATGATAGGCCTTAAAAGTAGGATAAATGTGTTTTTAATGGTTAGAAAGATAAGCACAGAAGTGATCTCCATAGAAGGCTGTTTGGATGGATAAATGGATCGAGACTACATAGGAGAAGGAAACTTGTTTGTAAAGGCTCTTTCAGCAAGAAGGGGAACAGTTAAGAGTGAAATCACTCCTTCACAGAACATGCAGGACGAGCCAAATGCTTTATTTATAATCCACCTAAATCTTAAAATGGAAAAGAAGTGGTAGTCGGTCTCATCTCCGTCCTCTAAACGGGTGAATTTCACTATAACCTGTTAAAAGACTAAAGTGATGCAAGTGATAGGTAAAACAGAGACAAATGTATAAAATATACAAGATGAAAATGCATAAAATCCTGTGGTTTGAGTCATGTCATTTGTAACTGTATCATAGCTCTAGTGTAAAGAAAAATGGGATTCTCAAGTTGACATTTTCCTCAATTTCCCAGGTTGTTGCCTTTGGGATTGTTGTTACTATTTGTTAAAACCTGCAAGTACCTGTCTCAGTTCCTGAAAAAATAAACAAACCAGGAAATATATTTTCCCTTACACATGTATTTCTCTTACTGAGCAGAGATATATGCACCTACCAAAGCAATCATTCCCACAGTGATACTTACACAATCCAGAAGTCTTGGGGTGATATCTTTATTCTTGGGAACTATTTAAGAAGCATTTTAATGAAGAAGCATTTGTAGCCTGCAACACGTAATGGGCTCTTAAACCTCTCTGTGGAGACCTGTGTCCTTTGCACATGGAGGGCAGTGAATTCTCTTGCCTAGCTGCTCAGTTTGGTAGATGATCAGAGTTAATAAATCTGTAAGTGAGACAAATTGCTCTGATATATTTTTAGAGTGAAACTTAGCTAGAGTAGATTCATCTCTGAATATTAATTTTATAGAACTCTTACAGTTTTAAAGGGCGTATTTTTTGATTCATTTGTTTTTCCAGTGATTAAAATATAACTTAGAAACAACGAATTAAATCACATATAAGTTGGAGGAACTACTAGCTTGTGTTAGAAGTCTGTTGGGACGTTCTAATATTTTTAAGCATGTGATTTTTTTGGCAGATTACTAAGACAGCAGTCTGTGTTAAAACGTAGTGTGTTTTAGAAAAAAAGAATAATGTGTTCAAACTGCAAGAGCCTTTTTTAGGTGATATTCTCCTATTATCTTCTACTGCTAGATCTACCACTCTCTTATTTTTGGCCTTGGTACACAGGAGTGGAATTTACTCAATAGGCTGACCATAAAGCTTGTCACAGTGGAGATCCATTGCTTAATTAAAAGTGTGACTAATTTTGTATGCTTGTTAATATTCAGACATATTTTCATTGGGGAAAATTATTATTCCTGGCCCCTAGCAGCTGTTCTGGTCTGTTCCCAATCCTTTGCAGATGTAATAACAAATCCCAGATCAGAAAACTGCCGAGAGGTTGTTTGATAGCCATATTATATAAGTATGAAAAAAAATAAAAACAAACATGCTGTCATAGATGTGACTCTTTCACAATTGCTGATCTAGTTTAGTTTCTTTAATGCAGAAATCCCAGTTGTGCTCTCCACACCGCCAATATAAATAGATAATAATTTTAAAATTACACTAAAAATTTCCCTGACAAAATTTCTCAGTGAGACCCGTAAACTCTTATGCAAGGCACACCGACACAAGTTGTGATGTTAAAATGGGAGTGAGAAGCAACAAACGGGAAAGCTTTGAATGTGATCCCCTCTAAGTCTACACAAACTTGAGCAGAGGGCAGAAGCAGAGCAACATCTGTCTCCGAGGCTTGGCCAAGATGATGGAGAACCTCTGTACTGAGTGACGTGACATGCGCATCACCCTGCTCTCAACATTGTGCCCTCAATGAGAAAACTCTCGTTCTGCAGAAATTTGGAAACACAGAGAATGCTGTATTCCGGACCATTTCCGTCCACAGGATGACACTGTTTTACATATATACAACTTCTTACTTTGAAGTGGAAACATTAGCCTGACCACATTGAAACACACTGAGAAGCAACTCTAAAGTGACATTTAACAGACGTGCTGGCACTCAGGTTATTGACAAGCTACAGAACAAATAACAAATTTATAAATAGAGACTCAGCATGGGTACCCAGTATGGGGCTGAAGCTCGGCTTTAATAATACAATGACTTTGCAGTTACCCATTTCCAAACATTAGTCAAACCACTGGAAAAAGCAGATGTATAAAATAATCTCTAGAAGTAAAGCATACCTTTTTATTCATGTACAGAAAATAAAATTGCTACAATATTGTGTAAAGATCGCCCTAAGGAGCCAGACTTCAGCATTATTATTAAACAATATGTAATTACGGTTGTTATACACTCCTGGGTGCAAAAGGGACACAACTGTAACAAACCCAGAACCAAGACGTCATCTATACTATGGGTTACTCTACCCCTTAAAAAGACTTCTGCTCTCCTGAAAAGGAACTAAGTGCCAAATAGAATTACAAGTGAATTGGCTCTGATACAAAGTCAACCCACAGACACAAACTGCATTTGATCTGAAAAAAGTATACTGTAGGAGCTAAATCTAGTCAAGGAACAGACAGATAAAATTGAATATTTTGAATCCTTCTAATGAAACATTATGGTTGATCATACCTAATGACTCTTGTGAATTAAGTGTAATCACTTCAACAGAATCAGATCAGCTCCTGGGAGTAAACCAAGACTTATAAATTAAAGCTGTACCTGGATACAAACAAAGAAAACGAACAAAAATTTAGATAGGCAACTGAATTTTTATACGTACATATAGAAGGGTCTTACAGGTCCAAGTTTTTTAGACAAGCTGCTAGTGTGAAACAGATTAATGGTTTGATAGTTATTTCAGGCTGAAGAATTTTTAAGTAGGGTTTTACTGCTGGAACTTTTAACAAGGAAGCACTTACTTAAACTAAGGACAGAGAAGTAATTACAATGTTTATAATAGCTGGGTACAAGGATAGCAGGCATTCCTGAAGCAGGCAGGAATGGGAGGATTCATTCTGCCTCCTGCAATTGTTTGTCTTTGCAAAATGAGCCTCTAAATATAAGAAATGCATGGAAAAACAGGAATTAAATGAACTCCAAGAACTGGAATCTTTGGGGACCATCTCAGAGCAATGATCTTGTCCCACTGTGCTGAATGCAGATTGTGCATGTGAGATTGGTGTGCGATGACCAAGTTTGCACAGTAATTGCAAATGATTGCAGTTCAATATGCTAGACATATCTGCACCAGATGCCCTATATGTTAACAGTCTTTTCGTGCTATGATACAAGGACAAGCAGATCTGTGTCTATAAGATTTATATGTAAGACTGACAGCAGTGTTCTTTTTCTTCATCTCAATTTTCTATCTGAATAAGGGTCAAAACACTGCTGACCAGAAATAAGTAGCACTGGAGACCAAACTAATGAAAACAGAGGTTAAAACAAGGGTAAATTTATGTCTTTTAATGAGCATCTGGAGCTGAGCACAAGCAGCTTGTAGCTGTAGCTTCAAGCAGTATTACAACTGTTATAGCTAAAGAGCAATTCAATTTTTGTTTTACCAGATGGATACCTCCATCTAGGTACTTTTATGATCTCCATTATTGTATTTTCTAAGCATCTCACAGTTTTAATTGTATTTATCTACACAACATTTAAGTGCAAGGCATCCTTTATCTAGTGACTTTTTAACGCAATGCAGAGAGTCCTGGGAAGGGAGAACCTTTTCTCCCAAGCAAGTGACCCATTTGCTAAGCCGAAGAGCCAGGCTCAGATCTGTACATCCACTCTCTGACTCCAGTTAACTGCTATTCTCAGCTACACACTTGCAAAACTTTGCTGAAAGAGATGGTGACTACCTCTTCCCCAGCATTATCTTTAACTAGGTAGGGCAAGAACAGTCTCCTGAGTAGCAGAAAATCTGAATTTAAACCCTCAAGCTGAATCCATATCTTTCTAGGAGAAATTTCCTAGGAGTGAGAAGAAAAAAAGTCTCTTTCCTGCAACAGGGACAATTTGGAGCCCTAATTTCAGGAAAGGGCTTCAAGCTGTTAATGCTGGTTTTACCCTGCTTGGTCCAAGAAAGTAATGAAGCTCTTTGGCAAAAGCCAGGCTGTAAACAAACCCTGTCTTCATGATTTTCCATCAGCAGATTGGGCACATCCCCAATCAGCATGCGAGCTGTGATGAATGCTTTGCTGAATGTTTATAAATAAGGTAATACTGAGTTTCCTAGCACTGAATGCTTTCTCTGCTTCTAGTCCAAAGAAATTAAGATTAGACTTGCAAAACATCTAAAATGCCCATTATATATACTTGTCCTTTTTCTTACTTTTCCCTGGGCATCTGCTCCTAGTGCCCCTTGGAGACTAGGTAACAGGCTACATGGGCAAGATAATAATTGCTTCATTTAAGCCAGTGTGGGTGTTTTATTACTGCAGCTTGAAATGACTCAGTTTAAAAGTAGCTGAGATCCTCAGACCTTGGAAGGCATGTTATCTTTGTAGTGTCAGCTTTCCACAGCCACATTCTCAAGGTAGCTGTCCAAAAAGGATCTTGTCTGGATCATACCAATCAGCTACATGCCTAAGCACTGTCAGGATTCACACACTAACTGACGGTGATGTACCCTTGCAACCTACTTAATTAGGTGTACTCAGAAACGCTTCCCATCACAAACCACTAACCCTTCCCCTTCCATGCAGTATGCTTGTGGTTCTGGTCTTCCCATAAACAAGCGGGCTTTAAACTAGGTGTGTGTGGGAGGGTATCATACAGACAGGGTAGACACCAAAACACAAGTTGGGTTGGGGGGCCTGCAGTGGGTGCATGCAGCTGGGGATGTGCGTCTGGGACATGGCTATGGGAGACGCCCGTACACCCTTCCTGGAAAACCTGCAGGCATGATCACCTCTCTGAAATGCCTGTACACCAATGCACGCAGCATGGGGAACAAACAGGAGGAGCTGGAGATCTGTGTGCGATTGCAGGGCCTTGATCTCATTGCAATCACGGAGACATGGAGGGATAGCTCACATGACTGGAATGCTGCCCTGGATGGATATGTGCTTTTTAGGAAAGACAGGCCAGGGAGGCGAGGTGGTGGAGTTGCTCTTTATGTGAGTAAGCAACTGGAATGCATCGAGCTCTGCCTAAGGGTGGAGGAGGAGGAAGCAGTTGAGACCTTATGGGTAAAGATCAAAGGGCAGGCCAACATGGGGGGACACTGTTGTGGGTGTCTACTACAGGCCACCTGACCAGAAAGAGAAAGTTGATGAGACCTTCTATAGACAGCTGGAGGTAGCCTCAAGATCACAGGCCCTGGTTCTCATGGGGAACTTTAACCACCCTGACGTCTGCTGTAAGAACTACACAGCAAGGCACAAACAGTCCAGGAGGCTCCTGCAATGCATGGATGATAACTTCTTGTCACAAAAGGTGGAGGAGCCTACGAGGAAAGGTATCCTGCTGGACCTTGTCCTTACCAACAGAGAGGGACTGGTTAGTGATGTGAAGGTTGGGGGCAGCCTTGGCTGCAGTGACCACGAGATGATGGGGTTCAGGATCCGGCAGGAAAGAAGTAAGGCAACAAGCAGGATTGCAACCCTGGACTTCAGGAGAGAGGACTTTGGGCTCTTCAGAGACCTAATTGGTGGAATCTCGTGGGTTAAGGTCCTAGAAGGAAGAAGAGTTCAGGAGAGCTGATTAATATTCAAACATCACTTCCTCCAAGCTCAAGAGCGGTGCATCCCTATGAGTAAGAAGTGCAGCAAAAGGGGCAGGAGACCTGCCTGGGTGAGCAAGGAGCTCTTGGCCAAATTCAGACAGAAGAAGAAAATACACAGACTGTGGAAGGGGGAACAGGCTACTTGGGAGAATTACAGGAATGCAGTCAGAGTATGTAGAGATGCTGCAAGGAAGGCTAAGGCCTGGTTGGAATTGAGGCTGGCAAGGAAAGTCAAGGGCAACAGGAAGGGCTTCTTCAAATACATCAGCAGCAAGAGGATGACTTGGAAAAATGTGGGCCCACTACTGAATGGGGTGGGGGCCCTGGTGACAAGGGATACGGAGAAGGCAGAATTACTGAATGCCTTCTGTGCTTCAGTCTTCACTCTTAAGGGCAGCCCTCGTGAATCCCAGAGCCTGGATGTGAGGGAGAAAGTCTGAAAAAGGGACTTTCCTTTGGTTGAGGAGGAAAGGATTAGAGACCTTCTGGGCAGGCTAGACATTCACAAATCCATGGGCCCAGATGGGATGCACCCACGGGTACTGAGGGAGCTGGCAGATGTTGTTGCCAGGCCACTCTCCATCATCTTTTAAATGTCCTGGAGAACTGGAGAGGTGCCTGAGGACTGGAAGAAAGCCAGTGTCACTCCAGTCTTCAAGAAGGGCAAGAAGGAGGACCCAGGCAACTCTAGGCCAGTCAGCCTCACCTCCATTCCTGGAAAGGTGATGGAACAGCTCATTCTGGAGGCCATCTCCAGGCATATTGAGGAGAAAGTGATCAGGAGTAGCCAGCATGGAATCACCAAGGGGAAATCCTGCTTAACCAACCTGATAGCCTTCTCTGATGGAATGACTGGCTGGGTAGATGAGGGAAGAGCAGTGGACGCTGAGTACCTTGACTTCAGCAAGGCTTTTGACACTGTCTCCCATAACATCCTCCTAGGCAAGTTCAGGAAGTGTGGGTTAGATGAGTGGACAGTGAGTTGGACTGAGAACTGGCTGAAAGGCAGAGCTCAGAGAGTCATTGTCAGTGGCGTGGAGTCTGCTTGGAGGCCTGTGGCTAGTGGCGTACGCCAGGGCTCAGTACTGGGTCCCATCCTCTTCAGCTTCTTCATCAATGACCTGGATGAGGGGACAGAGTGCCTCCTCAGAAAGTTTGCTGAGGATCCCAAGCTGGGAGGAGTGGCTGATCCACCTGAGGGCTGTGCTGCCATTCAGAGAGATCTGGACAGGCTGGAGAGCTTGGCGAAGAGGAACCTCCTGACGTTCAACAAGGGCAAGTGCAGGGTCTTGCACCTATGGAGAAATAACCCTAGGCACCAGTACAAGCTGGGGGCTGACCCACTGGAGAGCAGCTCTGCAGAGAAGGACCTGGGAGAGCTGATGGACAAGTTGAGCATGAGCCAGCAATGTGCCCTTGTGGCCAGGAAGACCAATGGTCTCCTGGGGTGCATCAGGAAGAGTGTTGCCAGCAGGTGGAGGGAGATGGTCCTGCCCCTCCACTCAGCCCTGCTGAGGCCTCATCTCGAGTCCTGTGTCCAGTTCTGGGCTCCCCAGTACAAGACACACATGGAGCTACTGGAGAGAGTCCAGCGTAGGGCTACAAGGATGATCAGAGGGCTGGAGCACCTGCCCTATGAGCAAAGGCTGCGAGAGCTGGGCCTCTTCAGCGTGGGGAAGAGAAGACTGAGGGGGGATCTGATCAATGTGTACAAGTACCTGAAGGGAAGGTGTCAAGGGGACGAGGACAAACTCTTTTCACTTGTCCCATGTGACAGAACAAGTGGCAATGGGCAGAAACTGAAGCACAGGAAGTTCGGCCCAAGCGTGAGGGGGAATTTCTTCCCTGTGAGAGTGACGGAGCCCTGGACCAGGTTGCCCAGAGAGGTTGTGGAGTCTCCTTCTCTGGGGAACTTTAAGGCCCGCCTGGCTGCAACCCTGTCTACCATGCTGTAGGTGACCCTGCTGAGCAGGGAGGTTGGACTAGATGATCTCCAGAGGTCCCTTCCAACGTTACTGATTCTATGATTCTATGAAGAGTTTGAGAAATATGAACTCATAGCTGCTGTAGTAGAGACCTACACATTAGACGTTTGAAGTGGGGATTTTACGCGTTTCTGTTGACCTCTCCCACTTCCAGATTCAAAAGTATGCAATGGTGACCACGGGAAGGTGGAGGAGGCTTGAGGGAAAATTAGGGAGAGCGGCTTTTCACTTACAAGCCTTCAGCCTTGCCATTTGGGCACTTGCTAAGGATGGAGATTTCCATCCTTGGGTATGCCAAATAAAGCTTAATATACCATACCTAAACACTGATCAGAGCAGGACCAAAGAGAGACTTCTTTCCAGGTAATCACTTTAAGCACTAGGCTATAGAATCAGATACAGTATCAGTACTCTGTCTCAATAAATATTTAATTACTCCATATAAACTGGAATCATCCCAACAAGTAAGAGCAGAAGAATATCTGCTAGCGTAATGTATAGTGCACTCTCATGGTAAGAGAAGCACTATCAACTCCTATCAAGCCAAGTAGGGAACTGGTTATGGTTTTCCTACATCCTTGGAAAACGCCCTAACCAAGCAGCCTCCTCATAAGGAAAACTGTATCAGCAGTGCCTTTACACACACATTGCGGGAGAAGTCTTGCTATCTCCTTGCTTACAGAAAGGGATTTATGATTATGAACTGCAATTAAGGTAAGGTATCTACATCCTTTTGAGGCAGATTTTAAGGAAATGATATCTTGTTCCATCTCTGGAATTTCTTATATGTTAGCTTATAGGTGTTTTCTGACATTTGTGGGCCTTAATATTGGACATCAATTTGTTCCCATGTAACACGTTAGAAGACAGGGTCCATAACTAGTGCCTGGACAAGGCTAGGTACCTCAGGCACTGCAATTCCTGTCCCCCCTTTCTGACTCCATTCTTAAGTCCTCCTCTCGTGGCCTCACACATGGTCCTTCAGAAAGCACACAGAACAATAGAGAATTAAAGCCTACAGTTCCCAAGTCCAAGATTAGCATTTTCACCAGCAAACAAATCTTGCAAAGTAGTTTCCAGGGAAACTATATATATGTGTGTGTATATGTATATATACACACACATACACATATACAAACACACATATATTTGTGTGTGTGTGTGTGCATGTATTTATGTACCCAAATACATACAATGTCTGCACTTTCAAGACTACCTACCTTCCACAGTTCTGCAAAGATTTTTGTTTGGTAATTAGAACGTTCCAAGCCTCTAACCACAGTTCTTTTCAGAAGAGTCTACACCAACTATGTATTTTCTCTCCACAGGCTAGATTTTTCATTAGGACCCAGGATTTGTTGTTACTTGGGCATTTACCTAAAACGATGATTGTACTGAGGAAAAGCAGGTCACACAGGTCATTTGAAATGAGTGAGAGGAAGAAAAGAAGAGAAACTGGAAGCTCCTGTTATTATATGTGATAAGGTAAACACATGTTTAAGTGCTTTTTGGAACAGGGATGAATAAACTGTTCTCCGTGTCTACTAGGAAGTAGACAAGAAATAATGAGTTCTAATTAGAGTGAGCAATATCCCTGTTTGTCATTAGGAAAGACTTTCGAGTAGTGAAGGAATAAGTTACATGGAGGAGTCGTGGACTCTCCATCATGAGAGGTTTTAAAGACCAGATTATGCAAACATATGTCAGTAAGAGTTCAAATGCAGTTGACCTGCCTTGAGGCAGGAGTACGGACAAGAGGATTTCTTTAGATCTCTTTCAGAGCTATATTCTGGGTTCCTACAACATGACTAATACAGAGGAGTTTTTCATTTATTACCTGATATGTCACATTCCCTGCCTGCTATGTGAATACATAAAACAAATAAGAGCATTCACAAGTAGAGTTCAGCAAAGCTTTTTTTAGTGAATAGTGATTTTGCCTCAAAAATAAGTTCATTGATTCTGACAATATCTACCAATTTCAGTTGATTTTGTCAAGCAGGATTTACTAGAGGGAAAAAAACAGGGATAAATTCACACATGCACACAAAAAGTCTGTATATGTCCTCTTTCTTCCTTTTTCACTAACACTCTCCCACTGAAATTATTTTTGTCTATGGCATTTACAGATCTGCCAGATACATTACCACATATATTTACTTTCTGTACTAGGTGAAATGAGAAAATAATATGATGGTAGGAGAAATTTCATTTTGCATCTGGAAATATCAACATCATCTATTATGCTAATGAACAACAAAACTGTTAATGGTGGAGCAAAAATCAAGGGCATGGGTTTTAAATATACAGATTAGAGGTCATAAACCAGGCTGTGCCAAAATGTCCATTGATTTCATCAGGGTTAGGAGTTCATTTAGGGTCGACACCTGAACAGCAAGGAGTTTAACTGGAAGCACACAGGTAAAGAGCGAGGGAAGAGTTAAAACGCAGCAGTGACTAACGCTGAGCTCTAGCAAGTGTTTTGTTAGTGCCATTTTGACAGTAGATGTGGGATAGTATGTGGGATCATTCACACTAATAATTTTGATACAATTTTTGATATAATTTTTGATTTGGTTGTGATATACATGGTGAGCTAATATATTCCCCTGACTTTTCACTTGCCTTCACTAATGCCAGTCCAAATTACAGTCCCTCAGTCTGGGGGATGGCTTTCTTCTGAGGCATTAAGCTTCCCTGAGAATGGTAAGAGGATCAGGACCCTTTCTTCTCTCTTAATTGCTGAAGATCCTATCGCAGTAAGCTGTAAGATCTAGTATTAGCTTATTACAAACTGATAGGGTGAGGACAGACACCTGATGAGAAGGTTTAGAGGCCAGTCATCCCTGTAAAACCAAGGGAGTATTGCAATCAACAATCTAAAAAGTTTTCTATTACTTAAAAGACTACATTTTGGAAAAGCAAGTATGTCAATACAAATGTGGGGCCATAGAATACTTGACCTGGACATTGAAGGCTTCACTCATTTTTCAATAAACAATTAAGATTTGAAGATAAAAAAATAAAGAGAACCAATTTATATGGAAAAAATAATATATAGACAGTCAAGGAAGGTTTCATTTAGAAGTAAGGCACAAAAGAGAGGCAACCTCTGGACTGAATGATCATCCATGGGCTTTTATTACAGAGATAAGACTGTATTAGAGAATGTAGGGGGTGAGGGTTCCACATTTGGAGCACATAATTGAGGACAGAGAAAAAGAAAGTACAATTCGATCATGTTGCATATGGAATAGGCCATGAATAAGAACTTGTGTGATATATTAGGTTATGGAGTTACGCTTTCATAGAGCAATTTCTCATAGAAAGCAATGTACTGCATGAGATTTGTACAGCATCTGGTACATTCAGCATGTGCTAATCAGTTCTGATTCTAAACTGCCAAGAGCATATAGCGCTGTCAAAAGAAGAAAACAAAAGCCTACGCTACTAGTCTGGTGTGCCTAAAGTTGGATCCTTAAAAGCATGCCCAGGTATGGACTGAAAACTTTGTGCTGCCATTATATTGACGGAGTTTGTGGGTAGGCAGCAACTTTGAAAATGAGGGCACTTTGGACTCTGACCATCAGCACCCAGGTTTGGAAAGATTATTCTAATTTCTAATAGTTTTCTATTGTTTTGCTTTGCTTCAGAGTGTCATTTTCCTAATACCAGCAAAGTCTGGAGATAGCTCTATATTTCTATTAATATCAATGTGAAATTTTAAGGTTAAATTCCCTTGGATAGGAGTAGCAGCATATCCTTTAGAGAACAAGGATGTTAAGAAAGATGGGGTTGAGGGTCAAATACTTTGATGAGGCTGGAATGAAAAGAGTATGTGTGATCCACTGTCTTTCTGAGACACTTCAAAAGATAACACGCTGGAATATACTTTCACCTTTTTAAAGCATATTGTTTTGTCTAAAAAAAAGAGAAGCAAGGTTAGCTATCTGTGTCTTCGGTCTAGGATTCAAATTTTAAATCATTCATGGGATATACCCTATATTGATGTTTAGTCTCATTTGTTCTGATTTCACTCAAAATCTGAACAGTTGTTCTCATTAATTCTGAATGCTTCTTTTGCTAATTAATTTTTACAATAATCTTCTTCATGTCTTCAGAGACTTTTTTTCTAGCTGCCTGTAATTCTGATTTATCTTTTTAGAGAGTCACATATAAAATGTTATGTAGAACTAAAATTGGTTTCTGAATTTTTTTACATTTTTTAAAAAAGAGGAAAGTCCTTACTAATAAATTATCCCACCTACGGAAAGCGCTTTGGAATAACTCAAGAACAGAACATTGCTTGGTTTCTTCGGACGTGCAAACATGTGGTTGCCAGGCAGTTAGTTTAGACCATTGATTTAGTTAATAGTTAATAATCTGGAAGCAGATAGAGGCAAACTGCAACCTATGATGTCAAAAAAAAAGACTTCAGATCCTTCCACTGGCTGCAGAAAGAAAGGCAAAGGTGTGTAACCATCTTTTACTTATCTCTTCCTCCTACAAAGATTATTTCAGTTGATGGCTCTGTGCACTTGGTCTATGGAAAAGTTCTGGCTTAATGTCAGCTCCACACATATGAAAGGTCTGATTACAATTTTTAGATAAGATACTATCACTGGAGTATTAATAATTTCAGCTTTTATTAGCAAGTGAAGGACATTTATTCTCTTTTGGGACTAATCACAGACACTAAGAATAAAGTAAAATATAGGCAGGATAAATAAAAAGAAATTTTTTATTCTCCTTTTGACAGATGGCAGTTGGAAGGAAGATGAATTCAGTGACATATTCAAGGTCAGAAAGATAACACTACACGTTTTCCATATCCTAATCTAATTCCTTAATTAGGACCATTCTTTCAATCTTATAAATCATGGCATTGCATTTTTAAGGCTTGAGCCAACTGCCATGTATTTTAAGTAATCATCTGTTAACATACCTCTTGTTTTTCCTGCAGATTTTCATGTCCTGTAGCAGGAGAGGTGGTCTTCTCCCATTTCTCTGCAACTTCGTTTGCTTCTTCTATTTTTTGCTCATAGCTTTTCTGGGAATTTAGCAGTGTCACTTCATAAAACTCTTGAATATCTGTTTGTAAAGAGGAACAAGTGCAAGACATTACTTGATATGTTGCCTTTAGAATCCCCTGTGTTTATCTTTGCCTGATATATATTTACACATTTTCAGAAGATGCATGATAATGATAAAAACATATTACATTTCTAGTAGAAAGCACCAAATACACTTTTTTCCTGAAATATCAATGAGATTCTTGAAAAATATTCTTATTTTAAAAATACACACATTTCAAAGAAATGTATGAGAAGAGAATCAAAGAACATATCACACTCACAAATGAATAGTAAGGCTAGAACAGACCATTATACAGGGATAAGTAATTCAAATAATTTTGATGAGTAAACTAGAAGTCTGCAGATAAGAGAAGTGCTTTCCCTCCTTGAGGCAAGATTTTAGCCATAGTCATATACAAGGGGAGCCATGTGGTCTAACAGATATATTTGACTCACTAAAGAAAAAAAAAAAACTCATATTATTTTCATTAGGAACGACAGACAGGCTTTCTGCTAGACCACAAAGATAGAAAACAGTTTCAGGGAGAAAGATTACATCTCTCTAGACACCCCTTGGGACTTCAAAGGAGGGGCTGGTTGTAAAAATTACCATGCTTTCAAGAGTGGCTCTCTCTAATGAGCGCTACCTAGGGCATAAACAGTGCAGGAAGGCATGAACCTCGACAGGTAGCTGTCGAGAAAGCTGCAGCGAGTCAAGCAGAGGAGAGAGAGAAACCTTTCCAATCTTAGGTGAGCTGATGAAAGGGAAAAAATCGAGCTTATCGTACTTGCACAGTGTCTTTCACAAACACTTGCGACTATGTTCGTTCTTTTTGATTTTGTGAAGAAACGCTTTGTTTGCACACTACCTTATATTAGGTTGAGTTAAAAGTAACCCCAGACAACCAAAAGTCGCTTCTTAATAAAGGCTGTGATGAGTGTGTACCTCAAGAACTGAGACACACTAACAGCAGCCCTAGCCTCCCAGGACACTCCGGCATGTCTGAAAGGAAAGAGTACGTGCCTAGGCAAAGCTTCACGAGCCAGAAGAGAAAAAAGTTCCCGCATTAACCACAGAGTTTATCTGGCAAGCAGGAAAATATTGGGGTTGTGTCTGAACTTCAAAAACAACCAGGGATTTTTCAGATAGTTAGATCATGGGTTAGATCCCACGTCTGAGCCAGGAATACATTGTTTCGAGCTATAAAAAATACCCTACTTTGGAAGTACTTCTTCATTTGTTCTTATATGTTGTCTCATACATGACACAAATAGAAATATTTGCAGGATTTATATTTCAAGTGACTAAGAACATTTATCTCTGCCAGTAAAATTAAGAGCTACTTTTAAAATGAAAAGCTATAGGATAGCTGCAATGAGAATGCAGGTGTGGGGCATTTTTTCCATCATTTGAATGTTCAGAGTAGAGCTGCAAACATTTGTAATATATGGTTTGATGCCAGGTCAATTTATATTGTAACCACAAGTAAAACATGCCAGACTAGTATGTGATTACCTCTAGATAAATATTCGGTAGGAATAAACTAGAAATTGCCCTGTGGCACTGGCGTTGAGCTGGCATAGCCAGAGTTATCGCAGTATTAATTGGGTTGACAGTAGTCAGTCAGGGAAGAGCAAACCAGAGCTTTCAGCCTGACTTTAAAGACTATCTTGCCCTAGTGGGTTCATTAAAAATAATGTGTGAACCATATGTGCATGCGTGTGCATGTGTGCAAAATAAATATAAAAAAGGCAGTCTCTTTTCAAAGGTCTTCATCTTTTCTGAGACAACCGTATGTTTCTTTCACTAGAATAATGATCACTGGTGCGCCGAGAAGAGCTTTTCAGCATACTTATGGAGCTGCACAACCTCAGAAAGCACAGAGGAGTCGCTTAGTTGGTCGCTTTGCTATTCCATAAGCTAAAATCGCAATTTCTATGGAAGAGCAATAACTTGCAGTCAATCAAGGTTAGCATAAAATAGGGTCTACAATTTGCTCTGAGTAAAACCTGCTGCTCTATCCTGTGATCTACATTATATCACAGGAGGAATCAATTAGCAGGAGGAAGAAAGCAGGCGAATACTACTGAGGGTGGGAGAAGAGGTGCAAGGGCCGTGATGGGATCGAGTAGTTATGAAATCATGTTTGGAGCTGAAGCCATGAAAGATAGTTGTGAGAACACCGCAATCACCCTGTAAAACGATCAAAACGTAGTCTGTGTTCTTTTGGGGGCCTGCAGGAAGATAATTCAACCAAAAGACCAGCATCTTACACAGATGAAATTGTATTTGTTGGTACTGTCTTCCCTCCCTCCCGTGGAAACAAGTTCAGATTTCATGCAGAAATGGCAGTATTACTACTGATGAACTTAGTAAGCACAAAACCTCTCTCTCGGTTTGGTACCAGAGGAACTGTTCTACTCTCTGTATCACTCCAAACGTTTTGTCAAGCAATGAATTTATGCTTGTTTAAAGTGTCTGTGAATCTCACTGGATTTTCAGTCCAAGTGAATTTGTTCATTTGCTTGTTAGGAGATTACTTACTTTATTTAATAAACTCCACTTGCTGTTCCCTTAGCCTAGCCCAAATGTTTTGGCAATTTTGCTGCATAAATTGCGGAAGAGAATTCTACATATTCTAATGTGAAGCAAACATAAAGATACCGTGGTAGATTTTATTTTGGATAGTTCTAACACTGAGGAAACAGGAAAATAAATTTTCACTACCTCAGCACTGTATAAAAAACCATCAGTATTGCTTTATAAACGACTGTGGAGTACACCATTCCTGCAAGTGACGGTATTCTGCAGATGAATTCCAAGAACCTCCTCTCCTGTTTTACACACCTTGGCAAGCAGCAGCTAACCTTTATAGATATGCTAGGTAGCAATTTCTCCGGTTAAAATTGGATCCACTTCTCAGTGTAAAGTACCACATTTTTTTTTTTTTTTAATTTAACCATTTAGGCTGAAATCTGAGTTGTGCTCACTCTTCATCTCACTTAAAAAAAAAAAAAGGAAAAAGAAAAAAAATTTAAACCAAAATAATTTAGAAAAAGAATAAGACTGGGAGAAGACGCAATGTCTTACACAGAGGAGAGACCTTTCTTTCAGGCAGCAGTTATGCAGAAAAAAAATAACGCATGATCAGACAAAGCTGAATAGGCTGTCTAAACTGTGTCATTTCCTGACTTTCGAATGATTGATTCTGCAACCCTAGGACCATTATTTCAGTACAGGTTTTGTTCCAATTTTTATGCATCACAATATGCATTCATTATAGGAAAATGTTACAACCCTCATAGCAAAGGGGTTAAATAATATGAAAAGAAAAAAATTTAGAATAGCCTAAACCACTTTCTGTCTTCTGTGACCATGAGCTTTTGCTAGCATTCTAATGAGGAAAAATAAGATAAAGCAATACAGTTCTTCATTCATCTCTAAGCACTTCAGCACCAGAAAGATAGAGGTAAATTGAAGGGAATTCAGACAAAGATGATTAAAGGTCTGAGAGGACTAACTTTTGAGGAAAGATTAAAGGACAAGAATAATAATAGCGTACACTTTTATATTTCCTTCCGTTTCAAAGCAAAACAAGCATTAAGAGCCCTATAATGTTGGCTAACAAAATTGCACAAGGCCTCAAAGACAGGCAAAACCAACAGAGTTGAAGTGTGGAGGCCTGCAAGTGATGACCCCAGGTGTCAATCCCTTTGCAATCAGTGATACAGCGGCTTCAGAATGGCCGGTGGAATCAGGACAATGTTATTCCTTTAAAAAGGAAGAAAAAACTCCTCATAGAAGGCGGGAAGGGTAGATGTGCCTGCACTAGCAAAGCTGGGATAGATTCCTGGCACACAAGGAATGGTGCAGGAACCTGTCACTCCTGCAAGCTTCCTCCTTTATTTCATGGTGGTTTAAAGATAGTCAAAAGAGATGATCAGTTTTCGCTCCTATTTATGCATCTTGCTGCCCTCTTCAGTACTGACCCTGGTCCTTAGCTATGTGAGTCAGGGTAGTCTGGCTGGTAGCCTGAAGGCTGGATCAACGATCAAGTGTGTAACTTTGTCATCTCCATGATTTTCACATGAGCAGGGAAGCACTAGTAGGTGCCAAACGCATCACAGTACTTATATTCAGGCATTGAACCGTTAAGACACGTACATAGCAGTGCAGTGAGCAGGTGGGATTACCCCAGCGTAACTCCTACACACCAGCTGACCTGTAGCTGCACTTTAGATGTGCCTAAATGACGCAAAGGGTTAAGAAGAGGGAATATCGCAAGATGGGTTTTCCAACTGATAGAGTGCAACATGCAGAGAGGCTCAGCTCGAGCTTGTGCAGTTCTACCAGACTGCTGCACAGTGGGGACAGACTTGCAAAGTGTCAAAAGTTGTCTGGATTCAAAAAAAAATGAGAGGCCTAACAAAAACCACAACAGATATGGACAGAAAAATCTTGGTGTTTCTTTTGCATTTCTAAAGATGGGAGAGGAAGAGGAAAGGCTGTGTTGCAGTAACAAACCAGCTGATGCCAGTCTTCCTGATGCCATCTATATTTTATAGAACACAAACAATTAAGCTTAAAAGGATAATCTTGTACATCACTTGGCTTGAAGTTGTACTGTGTGTGGCAGCAAATGCTAGCTAGTTCCCTGGTGATTCGACTATACATGTGACCACTTGTAACAGAACAGTGTAAACAATTATACTCATCAGATCTTATCCAAAGTCCACCAAATTTATGGACACCTACCCACCACAGCATGTTTTGACCTCCAGGAAGAGAATGTACCATGATAACGGCCATTCCAAAATCTGGCACGTTCATCCTTGCTTAGCAGGGAGAATTTCTTTTTGACATAGATCTTGCTGCTACCCTTATTCACTACATATAGATGACATCTTGAAACCATTTAGAAATGGCACCAATATTCTGGTACCTGCAGGTATTGCCTGTTGTTTTTTTCAAGATAGCTGTATATTTTTGCAATTAACTGTAACATCATTAACAGTGTAGAATGTCGTTACTGGGAAGCAAGCTCTCTCTTCTATAGACCCATACTTCTATAGACTCATATCAGAGAACTGGGACTTATATTCTGTAGGATAATTTTTTTTTTCTTTTTCCTCTTCTTCTAGCGGTCCTCAGCTCTGGAATGCATCCTGTGCTGTGCCAGTGCCTTGACTTGCTTTGCAGTAAAACTCCCATCTGTTTTTCCAGGGCATTCAGGGACAAGGTGGAATGGGGATCTAAGACAACATGCAAACACAAGCTGTTTCCTTTCCAGGCAATTTGGGGCAGCCTTTTCGCCAGTATGTAGGATAGAGCCTGAAATGTACCTTCCAGTGTTGTGTAACCCAGCACAAATGGCTACTGTCTGGCAGAGCTCTGCAAATCAAAATACAATCAGTTGTCCGGGGTCCTTGTTACAAGTCCTTTTTCTTTTTATTAACTAAGGGAACATAACAGCAAACATCTAAATGGCATCATTTATATCCTGGGGAGCAGATTATGCTGGGTCAGCTTCAGCCATCTGGTCTGAATTATTAGGTGGGAGTAAGGAGGATTGTGCAGGATGTTGTTCAAGAAGCAAAACTGATTCATAAGTAGCAGGGAAGTGATCAGAGATTGAACCAGTCTGCCAGTAGCGAGCCATGCCCATGGAAACCATCCAAAGAGAGGTTAGATAACATACTTCATTGAACACAACTATGTTTTGTGGCTTTTTTGAGCAAAATGTTTCCATAATGAGTTAAATAGCATTGTTCAGGATAGATTAAATACAAAGCAATGGAAGCAAATGACTTAACTTGAAATCAGATGAAATTTTGACCAAACTAAAACCATGGTGTAAACACTCTGGGAGGGATGGCAGACCGCCAGTTATCAAGCTGGTACATAGCTTTATGAATCTGAGGAGCCCAAACTTGCCCCTATTAGCCTCCCTTGGTACAGCAGCAGCCAAAAATGTCTTTCCGTCTTCAGCTTTATCTCATTTCAAGGGCTCCACTTACATTTGCCTTGGATCTGCATTAACAGAAATGATGTGAGATAAAAGAAAATCTGAGAGTTTACCATTTTCAGCTGGTAGAGGAAACATCAAGATATGCTAAGTCAAAAGGTTTTGGTGCAAGAGAAACCATAAGCTTCTGATGCACAAGAAATGTGGGTATCAAACCAACAATGAGCATTACTGCTGAAGGAAACAAAAGGTCATCTATCATATGAAGGCAGTGAAACAGTGCTGAGGTCTTCTGTCAAATGTCTACAATTGACAAAGGTTCCTAAATCTATTAAAAGCAGCATACTCCAGTGGAAGTACCAAATTGAGTAGTAAGAAATACAATTTCTGTTATTTATCTGTCTGGATTCTTAAGTTTGGACAAATCTCTTCTGGTTAGACTAGATCACCTTCTGAGGTTCCTCTCAACAAGAAATATCCTATGAATCTATGATCTTTTGCATATGTAGACTGTAAATTCTTTCAGGCAGGAAAAATTATTCTGCAGGTACAGAGCTCAGCAAAACAAGATCATTTAACAAAGAAGCTCTGAAGCATTCTATAGGCTGTAATAAATCACTGAAAAGTTATTCAGTACTAACTTTTATGATAGTTAGTTTTATATATATATATAAAACAACTTCTGCACTTTGGGATGTACTGTACAATAGTGTCATTATTGTTTTTGTAATACACTCAAAATAAAATCAGAGCTTTCCTAAACTGCTTGGCGAGGAATCTCTGCTTCAGAGGCAGTTGCCCAAAACCAAAACAGGATAAAGTATTCAACACAGATCACTGAGCACAGAAAAGACAAAATAATTGCTGCAGCCCTTTCTGTGTGAATGACATTTATGTTAACAAGAAAAGCTAGAAAACAATACCTCATAAAATAAAGTCAGTATTTAAACTTGTTTGGTGATGATATTGATTGTATTTCTACAGTTTTGCCTATATATTCTAATTTCTTACTCATAAATAAGCATTGACAATACATTATACTTAACATCTGTGTTTGCTAATTATGTTTTCTATAGAGCAAGAAAAGAAAGTGCTAGAGAGGTTCAATACATGCGTAGAAGCACAATGTAAAGTAAGCTTAACAGATTAAATTGTTAAACACAGCACTCTGCACTGCTCATTTTGTTTCTGAAGCTTAAGTTGCAGAAAAGCCAAGCAACAAACCCAAAATCCTGCAGTGATGTTTCATTTCAGCCACACTAAGCAAGTGCCTGCAGATCAATGCAGAGCTTGCAGGAATCAGGGCAGGCTCAGGAGCTCACACCGGCTGCTTTGCGCCTACTGCTGTTGGCTGAAGCATCATGAACAGCCAGGCATATAACTGAACCTGATTTTTCCACCAGAAAACTATGAAAACACAAAGTGCTGTTAATATGATTAAGTGTTCAAAAGTGACAGCTAAGGAGATGCTAAGAGGCCAAAGAAAGGTTGCATGGGCTTCAGAATAGACCTTTCATAAAATGACAAGGTTTTCTTTGAAAAATGATAGTCTGTATCAAGTTCTTCTCCTATAAACTTATACATGAAAATACTGCGTATTGCTCTGCATGTGGCATTCTGAAACTGTAAAGTTATTTATGAAAGACAATAATATGTACCTTTGGGAAGATACTTTATTCAGTGCATTCAGGGTTGGATCCAAAGCCAGTAGTGGAACGATTTTCCCCTGTGTCAGTGCAGCATTTAGCAGTTATTACTGTTCTTTTCTGATCCTTTCAGAGAACCATGCAGCCCCACTGTGGGTCACAGAAGCTATGAACAGGCTTTCTTCTGAGTGGTCCAAAACACACACTCAAGCAACTCTAATAGAGTTCAATATTTGAACACTGTTCAATTATATCATTTGTTTCTCATGTGATTTTTGTCTGTTGGAAGTGCTCAAGATATGATTCCTTTAAACAGCAATAATTAAGAAAAGTTGTCAAAGTTTAACTGTAAAATAGATTTTCAAAACTGTGGGTATATTTTCATATCTGAGGCAGCAGTAATAGGAAGAAATTCAGATTACATATTTCTTCTGCCTTTTCTTAATTTTGGGAAGGAACCAGCTGCAAAGTCAATTTCCCATAGAACATGGAGGGGAGGAAGCACAAAAGGGTGCATCGTTCTACAATACTTTCTAAATCAGATTAGCTTTATATGCACTTTTCCACTACAGCCTCAAACAAATAGGTTGGGAGTAGGTGTGGTATATAAATGAGCTAGTGCTTATAGCATACATTGGGAATTTCAGGATTTGCGGTAGCTGCAGGCACTGCAGTCCAGCCAGGGGCCACCTCCATCTCCTATGTAGCACTCAGCTTACTGAAACTCTCAGGAACCCAAAGAGTTGGTTAACCACCTTGCCCCCATCAGCGGTTTGGCCCCAGTGCACACAGCCGAATGAGCAGCTGGCACTTTGCAGAAGGCAAAGGATGTTTGCAGCTGATGGCATTTGACCAGATATGCAGCTGCGAGTTGCTAGCCCAGGTTAACAGTGCTGGCTAGTGGCTTCACACTACATGTGCCAGCAGTTCCTCTGGAGAGATCTGAAGCACCCTTAGGAATAGCATAGAAACCTGGGGGGAGGTTAGAAACAGAGCAATTAGGTCACCACCACTTCTGGTGGCCAGGTAGGTTACAGGATTAATCATAGCTGTACGTAGGTTCAACTCCCTGACTGCAATTCCTCCGACATGGTCCCCAAATCATTAGGCTTCTTTGGTGAAAGCAATTTGTTTGTATAAAGAACTTATGAACACCATCTTATGAACAGAAGAGGAGAGGGAGAGGAGGGAACACATATATCTCCTCTAACAGTTGTCAGCACGAGGAGATGAATGCGTCCATGTAACTGAGAGCTTTCAGACACGCAGCAACACAGGACCAACGTGTCCGTCTCCATATCACAAAGGCCACCACAGCTCCAATGCAGGCACAAGGCACCAGAAGCTTGGCAGAAACCTGGTAGGCTCTTTCACATTGGTTTTAAACATGAGGCTGATATCATGAGGGCATCCCTCCAGTTTGCCTGACACAGTGCCCTACCTGCCGTCCGAGGCTAGGAAAAGGCCAGCAGGGGAACAGATTTTCTAATTCACCTGGCTCCCCATTCAAATTCCAATAATCTGACCTTTCAAAGATACTTGCATACTTTGCCTTCTGACACTTGCAGTCACATGGCAAAATTACAGCTCTGCTGTTATGGCACAGCCTGACAACAAATTCAGCATACATTGCTTCTGCATCAGCCACTCTTTACTGTGCCTTCCTATTTACCACAGGTTGCCAGCATCAGGTCCTCCTTTTCCCATTCTAGTTTGGACCCCCATACCATGCAAAATATGTCATCATGAAGCAGCTACCTGCACAGGGCTTGTACTTCAGGGCTTCCTTTAATCCTTTATTCCTCTTTCTTGACCTTCATAAATGCCTTGCTTCCATATACAAGAATTGACTTGCAAATAGAAGACACACTTGTGCAATTGGTGTTCTCCATGCTGAGAATAGACTGAACATGTAGCATGTTGGGATGGACTAATGTCACCTCCAAACACATGAAATGTCACACATTACTGTCATGTCTTTCCCTCTTTCCCCCCCTTTTTTCCTCACTGGGTCTGCTATTGAACAAGTGTAGGAATCCCAGATACTTCCCAGTGTTAAGGAATCCTTAACACTGATGAGCCATATCTGAAAAATGCAATAAATGGCAAATTGGCTTATTCTTGTGTAAGATTTTAGGGAATGGTTTATTAGGAACTGTCAAGAGCAAGAAATCCAAACCAGGCACACTTTTCCAAAGCACTAAAACACTGTAAGAGCATTTTTAGGAAAACCCAACAACAGTCTGTAAAAATATAATAATAATTGCTTACTAGCCTTTTCCTTCTACCTACAAAGGAGCATCTTCATACCCAACCCCTTTTTCCTTAATATTCTTTAATATAAATCTTAGAAAAAACATTAAAACATAGTTGTGTTTTGATATATTTTCTCAGTTCCTTCACCTACCCAGGACAACTTTTTCCCTTCTTTAATCTCTCCACTTCAAGGTCTCATCCAGGAACATCTTTCCCTCTGTCCCTCTTTTATCCTTTCACTGTGAACACTGTAAGTCTCTTTTTTCTGGGACTATACATGCCTGGACAGCCCAGGGCCCTGCTTTTTAACAGGACATCACTCTGTTCTCACTTTTGTGTATCCAACTTTTGGTACCACAGCACAAAACTCCTGTTTGTCCAGTCTGTGGTGTCATGTGCCAGTTGCCCATCAGGTAACATAAGAGGCACTAAGCTGCAACTCAACTTTAATTTTTGGTGAGACACCTTCAGAAGCTGCAACCAACCAACTAAAGCTGCAGCCTCCATCTTCCTCCTCTGCCTGTGCTACCAGTGCAGCGGGTCGACTGCCCACCAGCCAGGCTAACCAGGGCCAGCGGCATGCAGAAGGACCACGGCCATGCAACGGGAAAACACAGTGTGTCAAACAGGCTGCGAGGAATGGAGATTAAAAGTGTAAAGTCGCATGCATAAAACTCGAGAGACTTGTCCTTTTCTGCCCAGTTATATTTAATTATAAAGATGACAAAAGAAAGCAAGCCAAAGATAGGCGGAGAAAGAATAGAGGTCCACATAATTTAAAACCAACCTATCCCTTTGATATGTGCCTAAGCTGCAAAAAAAGCAAGAACACATGTATGAAACTGGGTTAACTATATTCTAAGTCTCACCACTTCAGCTGTCTTTTTCTTCCCCTTCATTTTGCTGGTGGGAAGTGTAATGTAAGTGGTAAAAACATGGAAATGAGAACTTCAGGCTGTGGATTCTATTTGCAGCTTTTCCACTGATTTGCTGTGCGACCTCAGGCAAATCAGCCTCTCTGCACTTCAGCCTAACCTTGTGTAAAATTGAGATACGAATGCTTTGACTTACCTATAGGCTCACAGTGGGGTGTTACACAGCTTAATTAATTAACGACTGTAAACCACTTTGAATGAATGCTTCTATACAAGTTTAAATTATGGGTTGCACTTTTATAAACTCTGGCTTATGACCCTTCAATGCATTTGCCACAATGTCTAGTAAAATCCTTAAGATTGCTACTCTGATGTAATAAATTATGACTTAAATAAACCCTTTCACTGGAGCGACTTTATTCTGTAACTTTCGTTATCTACACTTAACATTTACACCCATTGCATTAATTGGTCTAACCTTGTATTGCAGGTTTCCATGAAACATCAGAAGACTTCACTGGTCATGCTTGAATTTGTTTCACTTTGCATTCTCATGGGTTCAGTAAGAGCTAAGAGACTTCATGTAAATTCATTTACATTTGCTGATCTCCATCTGCAGAAGAAAATCTTGCCTACCTTACACAAGTACATGCAGTCTGGAATCTCTTTATTACTCTCATTATCTTCTTTCTCATGTAATTGATTGATTAACGGAGTTGGTGCAACTTTTTTTTAATGTCAGTAATTCAGATTTTCATTCAACATAAAGGAATGTATTTACTCATTAAATACTTTTCAAGTTTTCTTTCTGTAACTTCTACAGGAAAGAAATTCTGTGATACATATCTTGAAGAGGGCTTCTTGCCCCACTCAAAAAAAATTTTTCCAGTAGGCATCAGAACAGCAGGAGGAAATGTTTTTTAAAATTTTTCCCAAATTCACCATGTGCTATATCAAGCTTGAGCTTTATCATGAGAAGATTAATGTTGTGAGTATAGTACTGTGATTATTAACAAAATACAATTTTTCAAGATAAATCATTCGTAAAGATTTACTGCAGCATCTTTAAAAGAGTCTGACAGAAAAACTCAGGGAAGCAGAAAGGGATATGCTAATTAAAAGGTATTATTTAAATGCTAATGAAAGAAGTGACCCACATCTCATGAATTAGAATATCATATCCCAGTGCCCTACCACGGAAAACGAAGAAAAAAATAAATATAACTGCTTATAATAGTGGGCTGCTCACAGAAGAAGATCCCAGCTCAGCTTAAGGCATAGCAATAGCTCCCACCAGCCAACTTAGGCTGCAGAAATGCTAAAGCATACTGGTTTAGGAATGGACAGACAAGGCCAACATTATCAAACTCCTGACACTAAAACAGTCGGCAAGTTAAATATAGGCTGAAAACTTCAGGGATTCCTATCAACTCTTGCTATGAATTGGGATTTTTTTTTGGAGATAAAGTGAGTTTGTCATATTTGCTGCAAAGGCTGGCCTGGATATCGTGGATGCTGACAGCTGGAACAGCAGAGATTATTTTCCACTCGTATGTGCTAAGTCCTTTGTTAGAAGGCACAGAAGTGCAGAACAACCCGTGACTTGCAGAGTGACGGGAACTCATCGCACATTCCCAGGGGCAGCGCCACGCTGGCAGGCGCACGGACTCCTGCTCTATTCTCATTTTGCAAATGCTGCCTGATTCTCCAGCATCCGAGGGTGGGATTCAAGTAACATAAAGGTGGGCAGTTTCAGTGCCCTAAACATCTGCTGCTATTACAGATCCCCAGAGGGTAGGTAGTTATGACACAGGACTTCCAGAGATCTGGAGACACCTCTCTGGAGATGCAGATGAAGTTTCGACATGACACTTTTATTTAGGCATCTGAATCAAGAACCTAATCTTGAGCCATTAGTCTCCTTGGTAGAGGGTGAACCACAGCCACTGCAAAGACTCCATCAACTGTGTTGACAGGACCTCTATTTATGACCACGGGAGCTTACACAGTGCACGTGTGGACACCTAAGCGCAAGCGTCCTGATCTGGAACTGGATCTCAGTCTGAGTGTCCCTCATGTAAAAAAGCCATTCTGAAACCCTGAGTGGACCCCACAGATTTTGTGGCACTTCCTCCCTTCTAGTGAGGAATTGCTCTTGGGCTAAGGCATGGGGGTTGTGTTTGCATTATTTTTCCTGTATTTATTGATTTGTTCTCTGTGTTAGTTGATAAAGATTTAGGACATGTTTTGGTGTTGCAGGTCATCTCTTTCCATAGCTCCCCAGCCATACAAGATTAGCTTTTAAAGAACTTGCCTTTTAATCAACCTTCTGAAAGCATCAGCATCTCAGTAAAGAAGACTGAATGCAATTAATTATCTATGAATTGTTTCAAAAAAAAATTTATGGACAATCATTTCAAATGAATGATTTCAAGTCCAAGCTAGAGTCTGAGTACAGGAAAGACAGTGTATGTGCACTTATAGAAGTCTGCTGCTAATTCTTTCTGCTGTTAAAACACTAAGCTGTGGAGTGGAGCACGAATAGCCATCATAAGAATGGGGAGACAGTATGCAGTATTGTAGCATGATGCAAATATTGATGCAAAAATTACTTTTGGTTCTTAAAAAACAAAGCATGTAGATATCACTTCCCTGTAACAACACATAGAGATGGAAGAAAAGGTTGGCACTTAATTTGAGCATTGAGAATTGTCTAGAAAACAGACTTAATAGCGACTCTGCCACTAACTCGCTGTATTGCCCTTGGTAATTCACTTAATGTGTTATAAGTACTTATTTAGTGCACAGTAAGGTTGCGAAGATCAATTTGTTAGTATTTCTATCACGCTTTGATGATATCAGGCATGATAGGCTAAGCCGTCTTATTATGTTCCTTTTGGTATGCTTGCCTTAATAAAAAGCCAGGCATTGTTCTAACATGATAATGATATTCTAACAGTTCTTAGAATGGTAAATCATGTCATCAAGTGCAATTCAATTTATTATTTAAAATCATGTCAGGAAGTGAACTTCATTATTTAAAATTAAGAGGAAAGATTTCAAATGACACCTTGGATGTAAGAAAAGAATTAATAAATACTAATTATCTGAAATAAATTATTGAGAAGTTCTCTAAAGGCAGACAAACATAATGAGGACTTGCAAATGTGTCTCTAGACAGCAGGTTCAAAAATCGCTATATGCAGGTTGCAAATTTTTAAAGTAAAAACAGGTGTTTTTATTATCCTCCGTTGACACTAACAGAGGTGGACCTTTTATACCTACAGCACCAAACATTTCCCAGAAGTGTAGAGAGAGGGTTGGGAAGAGCAGATAAAAAATACACAGAAACCTATGGAGAAACAGGCAGGTATTCTCTGTTGCCAAGGGGGACACTGGCGTTCACCATTATTGGTAAAGTCTTTCCAGTAGTCTCTTCAAGACTACTTCCATCTGAAACTGGCAGTAGCCTGGGAGTTAGGAGGTTCATCCCAGTGGCAGTAACGTATGTTTGAATCTCCTCAGATTTTGGCTTAGTCTTTACCTTAAATTCCCCAGGCGAATACTCTCACCGCTAAGCTCTCTCGAGGCATAAATGCAGCACTGTTGACTGAAGGAAAGAGGCAACTGCCACATGGGCTCTCACTCTTGCAGGTTGTGTTAGGCATGCTCAGACCTTCCTGTGGGCATGGGCTGCTGTGTGAGCCCCACCAGGGTGGAAGCTGTTCTCAGCACATGAAGAGACAGAGTGTGTTCACGTGCATGCAGATGTTCAACGCTTGTACTCATTTCTAACTCTACGTGAGCCCTAGGTAGACACTTAAACCCTTTTTGTGCTCCAGTGTCTCAAAAGTGAACATCTCAAAGGGATAATGTGCAAACAAATGTATCGGTGATTATGAGGCCAAGCTTTAGCAATGGAACCCAGCTTGGATTTAATTCACCTGTTTATTTTGAGATGTGATGGCTGTTTTAACTTGAAGGTCTATTGTAACTAATAAAAATTGGGCATATCATGTGGAAGCCAGCCCTTGGCAGAGAGCTGAGATAGACGATGGCTGCTGTGGTCTTGCCAGGAGGTCTGCAGGTGCTATTCAACAGCATAATGGCAAGTGCCAAGTATTCACAAAAATAAGGGGGGGTGGATGGGAGTTTGAGATTTTTTTCAAAATTTTGCAACCCGTCCATACGTAGGGCAACCTGTCCTTGGTGTTGTGAGAAGCTGATTTCTCCCAGTTAGACTCTGTCAAATCATGGCATGAGTCAGGCAGCAAGTAATCCATAGAGATATTTACAAACCCAGGTCAGAGCAAGTCAGACAACAGGAGAAAATTTTGTACTCTAACAAGGGATCTAACAGTGACTTTGACTGCAAACAACGAAGCTGAAGAATGGCATTATGCCTGTATATTTAATTTACTTATAATTTCTCTTACTGTTCAGCATTGTAAATAGAGGAGCTGCACAGTGGTGGGAAAGAACATGCCAGGTGGTTATAGGCTCAGAATTAGCATTTTGTATATATTATGGCCTTACCAATGCAATGTTAATTAAGGTTCAACTGACAAAGAGTGGCCTGCAAGTGTACAAGTTCTTCCGAGTAATGAGAATTTCTTACACAAAGTAAAAGTGCCACAGTGTTGTGTTCAATATGGAAATCTGGGCTTCATTCAATGAATGCATGCAGAGCGCTCCACTGTTAATGGAGAATATGCAATTAAAGCACCCTCTCAAGCCACCTGCATGCAGGGCCACCTAACAGACATTACAGAAAGTAGTGCCTTTCGATGGACTACTATTCTCAGCGGTTTGTTTCTCAAAAAAAAAAAAAAAAAAAAAAAGCCGCAGCTGAATGTTCATGGTGGTGAGCCAAATGCAGAGTGACATAATCCCAGTCATTAAGTCATAGGAACAAGCTTGGCTGATCAATCAACGAAACCCGAATGGCTGCTCAGCGGCTTAACTGACGTGACGGAAAAGTAAAGTAGCTACTCACAAGTTTTCTAGCCTCAAGACCAAGCAGAAAACCCTACATCTTTCTAGTGCAATCCCAGGAGGATCTACCAAGAGAAGATGATCCATTTGCCTCCCTACAAGGTTAGCACCGCTAGAGCCGGCAGCTGAAGAAGAAAGGGCGCTGTAGTTACTGCACTTTCCAGCCCAAGAAATTAATAAAGGGGAAGTCATCAAAGCTTTGCATTAATATGCCATTGCTGCCTTGCTGCAGTGGAGCAGCAGGAATAGATCCTACTCCGCTGTCCTGGAGGCGCACCAGAGGTGGGCATCTCTGCACAAGAGGTGGGGAGAAATGCCTGGAGGCAGCAAGCGTTTGATCTACAGCAGCTATATCTGCCTGTGCGTGTTAGAGCACTAAGAAATTTCAACCGAAAGGCCTAACTGGAAAGATAGTTCCTTAACGAGCAGTGACGGGGAGGATCTGCTTTTATATTTATCAGAATTTCACGCTGTCAGTGGAGAAAAGCAGGCTTTTACACAGACTTTGGTGCTTACAAAGAACCCCTGAAGGCCCCTACAAATTTTGGGAGGGTGATACTCCATGGGAAACAGTCATGGACTGCAAGAGAAGAGTCTGGCACAACGCAGAGCAGCCACAGGTGATTTCGGGTTTCTGAATGATTGGAGAAGTGATGGATTTATCCCACTAAGACAAGGGTCTAGAGGTCTAGGTTTAAATTTCTAGAGAAATTTAAAACTGATAAGAGGCGACGGTGGGGGGGGAGGTTGTTTTAAGTTAATCACAACATAACCTAGTCCGATCACATCCACAGCCTATTTTTGAGGTGAAATACTTCACAAGAAAAACACATAATAAATAATTCCATGAATGACAGACACTTTCACATGAACATTTGGTATGATAAACATAATATTATCTTAGGGCTCAATTATAGCAGCTATTTGTGCACGTAAGTAATATTATCAGCCTGAACTCATTTTTATAAGCTGAAATCCTTAAAATGTTTTCTACTCACTGAAGCAGACTAACCTATGGTTTTCAAGATAAATTTTAAGGGTTTGGATTATAGCAGCTCCTTTTAACAGGAGTCAGCATTTGTGCAAAGGGTTTGCAATGCATAAACTCATTATAATAGATAAGTAAATCTTGTTTTGTTCTTTGATCAGAATCTTGTTTTGCTCTGTGGAAGCACATCATGTTAGGAATCCATACCGAGAAGACAGCGGCGTCTGGGTAAAACTATAGAGAATCTTTATATTATGCCTTAGGTTAATGTACACTGAAAAGCATTTGTATGCAGAAGCGATGCAGCCAACCCTGCCACTAGTGAAAGGGTCGCAAAGCTGTTCTACTTAGATTAAAAGTAAGAGTAAATAGTCTTTTTGTTGCTATACGTACAGCATGGAAGAACTCATCTATAAAGGGGCCAGAGTGAAAAAATTAAGCATGCACAGTGGATTGAAGGAAATTGGACATGAAAAGATTGTAACTGATAACAAGAATGACAATTATTTAATTAAAACTGGATTCTGCTATTCCAAAGCTTCAAGTGTCACTGTTACAGCAGCAGCCACATAAAACTAAGAACATCTGAAATTGAGCTAAGACAAAATTAAATCAAACACTGACAAAAAGAATAGAGAGTCAACTGAGTGGATCAGAGAATCAGTAAGGTTGGAAGGGACCTCTGGAGATCATCTAGTCCAACCTCCCCGCTCAGCAGGGTCACCTACAGCATGGTAGACAGGGTTGCAGCCAGGCGGGTCTTGAAGATCTCCAGAGAAGGAGACTCCACAACCTCTCTGGGCAACCTGGTCCAGGGCTCTGTCTCTCTCACAGGGAAGAAATTCCCCCTCACGCTCAGGCAGAACTTCCTGTGCTTCAGTTTCTGCCCATTGCCTCTTGTCCTGTCACACGGGACAAGTGAAAAGAGTTTGTCCCCGTCCCCTTGACACCCTCCCTTCAGGTACTTGTACACATTGATAAGATCCCCCCTCAGCCTTCTCTTCCCCACGCTGAAGAGGCCCAGCTCTCGCAGCCGTTCCTCATAGGGCAGGTGCTCCAGCCCTCTGATCATCTTTGTAGCCCTACACTGGACTCTCTCCAGTAGCTCCATGTGTGTCTTGTCCTGGGGAGCCCAGAACTGGACACAGAACTCGAGATGAGGCCTCCCCAGGGCTGCATAGAGGGGCAGGGTCACTTCTCTTTCCTATTGTTCGTACTACAAATCTGCAGATGTTTTATTATATTTTGCCTAAAACTGGTGAAGAGCTTGGCCATTAGTGAGCTTAGGGTATGGGAAAAACTGTTTATTAAAAATACCTGTGTGCCGTAATGCTTCATTCCCTTCCTTCGTCATTATTTAAGACTCAATTCAAAATCTCCAAAACTCTTGGTGTTAACGTGCCTTTAATATTTTAGATCGTGTTCATTATGAATAAGCTTCTTCTACAATAATGTGGTCTAAAGTACAAGCTGTCAAAAATCGTTGTTAAATATAAACTGACAGCATTGGAAATACGCTCAGCTGAACAATAGCAAAGTTTAGGTACAAGATACTATTAACAGTTCATGATCTTTCATATATACCGTTCATTTATTAGAACCTGTGGCCTATGAGATGGAGTCAGTTCATGTTTAAAAAGAGATTTTTCTTTAACAGCTTTCTCGAAGCGCCCTGTCAGTGACCGTCCATAACTCAAACAACACTCTGCCACGCAATGGAAGTATTCAATGAGATGATTCAATCTCACATGGTTTTGATTTGTTAGGAAATACCTGCAAAATAGCTCTCACTCTCCCAAAAATCGCACTAATCTTTTGTGCATCCACTGGAGGCAAAATTGTTTCATTTTTTTGCAAACTCATCTGCCAGTTAAGAGTCCTGAGCTGTCTGAGGTCTTTTTTTTTCTTCCATTTTTTTTTTTTTTTTTTTTTTTTTTTTTTAGTTTGGAGACTGTATTCATCTCTAGTCAGCCAAATAATAAACATTTGAAATAGGGCTTTACAGATGTTTCCAAAATGTTTTTCTACAGACAGACCACAAACATATCCTCAAAGACTCAATCATAGACTTAGCTGTCTGGAAAATGGAAATTCATCATCACATGTAATGTTTTTTTCTTGCCACAAATGGCACCAAAAATTTTGTCTCCCCAAGCAGTCCTGAGAATAGTAGAAAATCAAAACCTATGGGAACAAAAATGTAATTTTTTGCTGTCTCACTGTCCAGCAGGTGGGCTGCTCAATGCCCTGCAATTCCCTGTCGCCTCTTCGGCAGGGTGGTAGGAGCCGTAGGTATAGCCAATGCACTGGGTAGCCAGTTACCCGGCCAGTGATGGGGGAAATCGGGATCCCACCAGGCAGCCAGCATGGTAGCACACTATTTAGTGGAAGAGAAAGCAGTGGGGTGAGTGCATAGGTAGGTGCCTGCTTGAGCTGGAAAGAAATAAAGCCAAGTCCCCTGCAAGCAGCTGGGTCATCTGGATCCTGCATAATCAGCATTTTATACCAGAAAAGCTTTCCTCCCTGAAAATTCCCTGTAGCTCTGCTCTCTGCTATTGGCCTCTCCTGGAACTTGTTCTCTATGAAAATATGAGATCTTCATTCCTAGTGCTATGAGCACTTTTGCACAAAAACATGCGTTAAAAAAAATGGATTAAAACATGAGTAAATAGTCTTTTTGTTGCTATAGACTTTTGTAATTGTATTTGGACAGTTGCTCAGTCTTTGAAATGACATCCCTGAACACTGATACAGACTGATTAGTGTATGGTACAAAACCATAGGAAATTAATTTTTTCTTATTTCCGAAACTATTTTCTCTAGTATTACATTTCTTGCTTTCCTTATGTGAGATACATTACTTACATGCCTAACTGAGATTTTCAATTTATAACCTCCCTAACTGCATAGTCTGACACTGGAATCACAAGCTACAGAAACTGAAGGCTAAATCTATGGAAAAGGAGCACTAAAACTCATGCACAATTGGAGCTCTCCAGAAATGCAGCAGGAAACTGAGCGAGCAAGAGTTTGTCAAGCAGAGACAAGAACAGGTAGCTCTTCTTCTGATTATTTCAGTATCAGATGTGCTAGATTTGCTCATTAGCTTGTGACTGAGGAAGAGAAAAATCATTTATCAGAATATGCTACACAAAAATGAAGACTACTGAGCTCCCGGGGGGGGGGGGGGGAAGGGGGAAATGAAACTATTGGGAGAGATCCATTTCATAAGAGAACTCAAAAGAAAGAGGAAATAGTTGAATAATTTATACCAGATTTGATACTGTTGATTCAAATGTGCAATTTTGGAGGGCTTGTGGAATTCCTAATTTTGGAGATCAGATTGTATTGGGAATATAAATCCCAAATCTGAGAAGAAAGAATGTGAGGAATTCCTTATCCAAACCCTGGAAAAAGAGAGAACATTTCCAAGACTTAGAACACAAGGAAAGCAGAGCACAGGCTTCACAAGGAAAAGACACAGCGGACTGGATTACAGAACCTCTCGGGAGGAATCTGCGACTTGCAAATGGAGCCAATCTGCAAAACCAGCGTGGAGAACGGACAAAAAGCACGGTCCTGAACCAGACGTCTCTTCTTTGGAACGAGCTTCCATATTTGCAAGAAACAGAAGCCAGAATGTACTAAAAAGAAGTAAATTGCTGTCATGGACTTGTTCAGGAGGCACTTACCTCCAGTACCTGCAGTGAGCTATCATTGATCAGTTGAATAGGGTTTTGGCTAGTTTAATGTGATTTTACAGGAGACCATCTGCAGAGAAAACATGCTCTCAGTGAATACAGACAAGTAAATGCAGATTGATGTGAAACCTGGGGGCGGGGAGAAAAAGCAGAAATACTCTGACAAAACACTCCATGATGATAACTCCAGAAGTTTTAGATCTATGTGGTTATTAAAATGTTTGTCTATGCTGGAAATGTTTATGTACTAATTTGGAACGACTGTTCTCACTATATAGAAAATATTATTGGAAAATATAAAAATTAAATATATCTATGCATATACATATACATGTATAAAAGACCATATGTATAAAATATTGGGCCTGGCATACCTTTTGTAGTAATGACAAATATTGGCTCTCAATTTGATTGTTTTGAGTTTAAGTGCTTTGCAAAAATTTAACTGCATTATCCTGAATCTAGACCATCCACAATTTAATGGATTTGTGGAAAAAGTTATCAAAAAATCTTAAGAGATACTTAAAAAAAAGCTGGAGAATTAAATTTAGATTTCCATCTGGCATGCCTAATTTACAAAGCAGTATCTTTAATTCTGGGCCTCAGAAGTACTAACCATGTTATATGTGGGGAGAAAGGCCCAGAGCAATTTGCTCAGAACAAGATGCGTAAAACAAGGCAGAGCTAGAACTGAAGTTTTTGGCTGAGTTATTACCTTCATATCCCATGTCTCAAAGAGAAATGGTATCAGTCAGATAATTTCTATGATTATTTTAGAGTATTTTTTCTGAGTTTAATGCTTTGGTTGAGTAGTAATAGCAAGTGAAACCACTCCAAAAATTTAAGACTACTGTTTGTTTGTTACTGTTCTTCTTCAAAACAGGGCTATCTGGCAGCATACCAAACATAATTAAAAAGATATTCACGTCTCTTTTTTTATACCACCATGAAAATAAATTTTAATACTCAATAATGTGTCAGATCACACACCTGTGAGTCCAGTCCCGATTCCGACAGTGATCTGAGTGTGATCAGTCAGAGACGCGCTGGGGGAAGGAGTAAGGCATGTTCAATAGGCAGAGGGGGCATAATCTGTACCCATCCGGCTCTCTGCTGGTGGCAGGCTCAAGCCACGAGGCGCTAGATTGCAAATCCCTTTCCTCAGTAATAATTCTGGGTATTTGATGTATATGTAAAATATTCAGTCTTTTTTTGTTTAAGTTTTTAGCTTGAACTTCTTTCCGTGGCCACTCTCCAGTATAAAAAGAAACACTTCCATAGTTTCTCATTTTTCAGTTTCTAAGTATGTTAAATATCCTGGTTTTATGCCAGAAGGAAAAAAGAATAAAGGCATCCAACCTCCTTCTCGTGGCTTTGCATCCTTTGGCCCATTCCCTTTTATTTGTCTCTTTCCTAAATTAAAAATTGTAATTCATTTAATCACTTCTTATATCAGTGTTTCACTGCCCTTCATCATACACCTCATTCAGCTCTATCATACTCCTAGAGCTCTGCTATCTCATTTTGCCATAAAATGGCAGTTCCTGAACAGTATTAAAATTGGCTTCACCAACTGTTCTATGTAAAAAGGTTTATAGCACTCTTTGTGTTGTTTACTGTCCCATTCCTTAGGAATTCTCACATCATGTCAACCTTTTTTTATTACAAATATGCATGGAGCAGAACTTTTCATTGTTCTGTCTACAAGGATGTCACATCCCTGCCTATTAAAAACATACTCCTCATGACATTTATCTTCTTTTTATTGTGACATAGATTATATTATTCAGATAAACCAGACACATTCGGAATATCAAGGTTCAGCTAAAACACTGCCTGGCAAAGGGGAAATTAGCTGTCAGGAAGGGACCTTACAAAGATCAGAAGCAAATCAAATTACCAAGAGGGGAAGAGAAGACATGGGAAGAAACAAAGAACAAAGCATGAAAATAAATTAACAAGATGAAGCTCAAAATACTTCTTATATTCCGTCTTTGCTTTTCCAGTGAAGAACTAAAAAAACTGAGAATTTGGATTCTCTCTCTTTACATATGCGAGCTTATTTCATTTCTAGATCACTGTTTCTTGTCTATCCCGATCTGATAATGGGGCTATCGATTCATCATCACCTCTTTGCTGCTGAAGGTGTCCATAACATGGGTGGAGCAATCTGCATTCAGTACAAAGTGAGAAGATAGCCATATATGCCAAAGACTCTTCTATTGGAAGTCATTGCTTTTGCTGGCCTATCGGGGGATCAAGCACTGACAAACCCAAAATTTATCTTAGGTCATGTCACATGCAGAAACATTAGCAGATTATGCCTCACCTATTTAAACAATATGGTTTGGGAATGGTTAAGGAAATTTGAATCTGCATTAATGATTTAGGTTCATCTACTAAATGATGTCCCTCAGACAGAAATACTGGGTCCCATCCTCTTCAACTTCTTTATCAATGACCTGGATGAGGGGACAGAGTGCCTCCTCAGCAAGTTTGCTGAGGATCCCAAGCTGGGAGGAGTGGCTGATCCACCTGAGGGCTGTGCTGCCATTCAGAGAGATCTGGACAGGCTGGAGAGCTGGGCAGAGAGGAACCTCCTGAGGTTCAACAAGGGCAAGTGCAGAGTCCTGCACCTAGGGAGAAATAACCCCAGGCACCAGTACAAGCTGGGGGCTGACAGGAGAGCAGCTCTGCAGAGAAGGACCTGGGAGTGCTGGTGGATGACAGACTGACCATGAGCCAGCAATGTGCCCTTGTGGCCAGGAAGGCCAATGGTCTCCTGGGGTGCATTGGGAAGACTGTTGCCAGCAGGTGGAGGGAGGTGATCCTGCCCCTCTACTCAGCCCTGGGGAGGCCTCATCTCGAGTACTGTATCCAGTTCTGGGCTCCCCACTACAAGAGAGACATGGAGCTACTGGAGAGAGTCCAGTGTAGGGCTACAAAGATGATCAGAGGGCTGGAGCACCTGCCCTATGAGGAACGGTTGCAAGAGCTGGGCCTCTTCAGCGTGGGGAAGAGAAGACTGAGGGGGGATCTTATCAATGTGTACAAGTACCTGAAGGGAGGATGTCAAGGGGACGGGGACAAACTCTTTTCAGTTGTCCCGTGTGACAGGACAAGAGGCAATGGGCAGAAACTGAAGCACAGGAAGTTCCACCTGACCGTGAGGGGGAATTTCTTCCCTGTGAGAGTGACAGAGCACTGGACCAGGTTGCCCAGAGAGGTGGTGGAGTCTCCTTCTCTGGAGATCTTCAAGGCCCGCCTGGATGCAACCCTGTCTACCATGCTGTAGGTGCCCCTGCTGAGCAGGGAGGTTGGACTAGATGATCTCCAGAGGTCCCTTCCAACCTTACTGATTCTGTGATTCTATGATACTGAGTTTAATTAAAACAGTAAAAATGTTCAAACTTAGCCCATGCCTGAGACGTTGGCAAAGCCGCAATGACAAAATCTCTATGGCTGTAGGCAAGTGCACACAAGTTTTACTTCACACATGTGAACAGATCTGTTAAAAACAAACAGATCAGCACAGTTTTAAGCTAAGCACAGCTGTACATCACTGCAGAACTGGGTCAAAGTATGAAACTCCCACTGAGTTTAAAAATTGGCAAATACTTTGCCAATCCTGAAAAACACCTTTAGCCTGATAATTTTCACTGAGGAAAAAAAGAAAAAAAGAAAAGAAAAGAAAAACTAGCAAAAGTGTTAAAGAGAGTTCATACGTTTTGACATTTCTACCAACACAAATAAATAAAAGCTATAAATGTCAAGTGTTCATAACACTGAGAGATGCATGTGTGTTCTTCATCTTATCCACAGTGATTCTTGGTTAGTGCTTTTTCCATTATTTATTTTTCCAGTCCAATTTACTCTCCAAAATATGCTGAGCTTTACTAGAATCCTAAGCATGAATTTCAATTTTTTTCACTTCAGAAAGGTAGATAAGAGAAGTGGATAGGGGACCTGTCTGTTTACTTGCCATTTGAAATGCAGATAGAAGTCATGCAGTTACAGATAAAGACAGTCCCTCCTTACCACACCGAGTAGCAGCAGTTAATTGTAATGCATCGTGAAGCATATGCATTCTCAAGAAACAGGCACATTAATCACAGGAAATGTCATTAGGCAGAATAACAAACACTGGTCAATAAAACCCAGATGGCTTTTTTGGTCTGTGGATTAGAAAGGGATGACTTAACTTTAAAAAAAATCAAAAGGACTTATGATTCAGTTTTAATGGCAATTTTTTTCTTTAATTTCAAAATTTAGACTCTTTCGCTCTGACTTTAGTCAGAATTCATGTGCTGTATTCCTGAATCCATTCCAGAGGTTTTGACTCTAATTCCTTTGTTCTGTCTAATCAGGGACTCCCTTCTTCTTTCAAACCCTCCGTGAAACCCATTCCTCCTGAAAGTCCATATCGTTCAGAGGTACGGCACAGTGATGTTCAACCTTGATGAGACTTTCTACGGTCTGAGAGCCTCTGAACTAAAGCATCCAGAGCATGCGGCTGGATCAATGCCATGAGTACAGTATGAAACTGAGGGCCTCTGCAATGAAATAGGGATGTGTTGCAAGATTCCCATCAACATTTGATCACGTTCAGACTCAGATCCAGACTTTTTGGATGATTCTGGATAGAATCATCTTAGGAAAAGAATTATTTGAATTGCACCTAAGACAAAGGGCAAGGTTTTACACTGATTATATTCCTCCATGAACAAAAAGGGATTCTGGGCCTGAAATAAACCTTTCAAGGTGCATGTCATCTATCTAGCTTGTTCTCATGCTCTGGGTAGCTTGTGCTTACTCAACTGAACTGCAGAATCTTTTTCTGAAAAGAGTCATGGTTTTCAAGCTGCACATAATGTCCCCAGTGTTCAGGTGCTGTTCCCCACATTTGGAGGGCAGGTAGACTGATGTACCAGTTACAACCCACCGGTGCAGGAACCAGTCACTCAGAGGTCATTTGCTGTAACTGGTCACGCTACAGAGACTGTTCTTGAACTGCTGTGCAAAACCCACTTGTTTCTCCCACCTGATTCAGGTCCAGGAGAAGCTGTGACAAACACTAAATTACCAAACAAATAATGTGATATAAATCAGAGAGAAAAGTGCTTAGCAGTCGGTGACATTCAACTTGCTAGTTTCTAGGAGACGCCTGGCCTCACCTTAGTTATATCATCAATACTACAAATCTGAGATGAACAGAGTTACAGAGTGGGTTGGGGAGAGGAAGAAAAGGAGAAAGACAGAGTGTTACAGGCTTGAACCTGTTCCTCATCTGTGCCTAGAATGAAGGCAAGTTCATTCCAGTGTCCCTCAGATCACTAGTCCTTGACCAGGGCCCTGTTGGGATAGGTGATTAAAAAGAAGATCCTTGTTTGAAACAGAAAAGATCACAGGCTTGCTGACAGCCAGGGAATACAAGAAATACCAGTTAACATGAAAAGGAACTGCCTTGGCACATTATCAGCTTGTCAAGGTTTTTGCAAGGCATCACAAGAAAGACAGACTTCTAAAATGACTTGCTGCTGGTTTAGAAAGTTCCTTCCAAACGTGAGGGTAAGCATGAGAAAGGTGATGATTTGAAGATGTAATGACAAGAGGAAGGGGGCTGGCATTATCAGCCCATCAAAGATGGAAGCTGACATTTAGAAACGAACAGGAGATGACAAGCCATGTGGGGATGAGACAAGAAGAATGCTGAAAATGAAAACAAGATTATGTTTTATAAACAGAGATAGGGAAACTAATAAAAGAATGCAGGATGGAGGTGATAGTGTCAATGCACTGGGGTAGGAAAATGCCTCTGCATGTGAATTTTGAATCAGATTGAACAAAAGAAAGTTATATTTGTCGAAGCTGCAGAAAAGAATCCTGCGGTCAGTGAGAGGATGAGCTCGAGGACAAGAATTTTAGCTATGTTACAGTTACAAAAAGCCCATATATTTAGCAGAAAGTATGCAGAGGGCAAGATCCAGCCAAACTGAAGGGAGGAAAGCCCACTGCTGTGACCTTGCCACAAAAAGAAACCAAAAGAGACAGCAATGGAAGATGTTAACAGTAGTTTCACGTGTTTGTGCTTACTTGAATTGATATATACATTTCAGTCAAACCTGCCAGAGAAACAATGAAGACCATTGTCTGGACAGAATAAAATAGACCTGGAGTAGAAAAGCAAGTCTGTGAGCCATCAACATGGATATGAAAACATGAATTTGTGTTTGTGGATTAGAATATGAAGAAATAAGGTAAAAAGGAGTAAAAGAAGATTAATGGGAAGGTCTCTTCACAGAAAACTGGAGGAGGTCGGAAGATGACAAAATGTGGTCCAAAATGTGATCCAAAATGTGACAAATGTGATTCAAAATTTAACAAAATATGACAGGGTGACAAAACGAGACTCAGAAGGAGAAGTTAACGTCACTAAGGAGGACGAACATCCTCCCTGAGAAAAGGGTACGGCCAATGGTATCAAGAGCAGCTGACAGGTCAGTGAAGGTAGAGGCATATACATAGGTCTGGCTTGGTAAGATCCATTGAAACTTTGGAGAAGGCAGGTCAGGGAATACAGGCAGGATTAGAGAAAATCTAAATCAGAATTAGAAGAGAAAGTTTTATTTTAAGGCAAAATCTCTCACTTCATCTGTTCTGTGTTCTTTCATGGTTTTGGCTTCATACACATATAATTTCCCACTTCTATAACTCCTAGAAAGTGTATAGATAAAGAAATATCAGTTTTGAGGTCCTGTCACCAGATAAATGCTACTGAATGGTTGTCATATGACTATGCCACATATGTCAGGACTCCCTATAGAAACACTGCGACTACAGTGGTCAGCTAGTGGCAATGTCTTCCTACTCCAGGTGAGGATATCCCCAAGATAAGCCTTATGTTCATAAGGGAGAGGGCTGAGAGCTTGGTTCTGTGCTATAAAGTCAGGCGAAGAAAGCTGGCAATGTGCTTTGCTCATGCTGTCGCCGCTTGTGAGAGACATGGAGCTACTGGAGAGAGTCCAGTGTAGGGCTACAAAGATGATCAGAGGGCTGGAGCACCTGCCCTATGAGGAACGGCTGCGAGAGCTGGGCCTCTTCAGCGTGGGGAAGAGAAGACTGAGGGGGGATCTGATCAATGTGTACAAGTACCTGAAGGGAGGGTGTCAAGGGGATGGGGACAAACTCTTTTCAGTTGTCCCGTGTGACAGGACAAGAGGCAATGGGCAGACACTGAAGCACAGGGAATTTCTTCCCTGTGAGAGTGACGGAGCCCTGGACCAGGTTGCCCAGAGAGGTTGTGGAGTCTCCTTCTCTGGAGATCTTCAAGGCCCGCCTGGCTGCAATCCTGTCTACCATGCTGTAGGTGACCCTGCTGAGCAGGGAGGTTGGACTAGATGATCTCCAGAGGTCCCTTCCAACCTTACTGATTTTATGAGTCTATGATTGTGCTTTCAGCTCTGGAGCTCCCTGGTTCAATATGCAAAGTGTCGTTCCAAGAGAGAGGTTGTCACAGTTGCTGTGCTGCTTCTCTGTGCTGCAGCACCTCAGTGGATAAAGCAGAATCTGTCTTCTAGATTTGTTGCAATTATACCTTTTAGGGGAAAATTGCTAATACAATTCCAATTAAAACCGAAGATTGGCTTTAATAGCTAAATCTTTGTCCTCTTACCTAACTTAATTTGTGAGATTATCTTCTTTTTTTCTGTTAGTCCCACTTTCTTAATCGATTCCTCTAGTGTTGATGGGTTTTCTTTTAATTGAATATGCTCAGGACCACAGTTTCAGTAAAAAAGGAGAGAAACCTTTACCTCTCTGAACATATGCAGAGAGCTTCAGTTACAGTGAAATAACTAATACACACTCATTAAACTGGCATTTAACTCAATGTCTCAATGGGTGTAGTTCCCATTTACAATCATTTAAATGAATAGAGCTGCAAGCTCTGGACCAGTTAATGATGGATGCTAATTAGCAGCAGTTGAACAGAAGAAGCCATCTTAACTAAACAGACAAATCTCTGCACTATAAAATGCCATTGAACTGCCACTTATAATGAAGTTAATTTAAACTCTGTGTTGAACAAGCAATTAACAAAACCAGGCCTCAAGCTTGAAGGAGACACCCAGCTTCCTTCTCCTAATTGCAAAAGGAAGAATAGGTTTTAAGGCGAAATCATCCAGTTCTGAACCTATCATAGACTGGTCATTTAGGTCCCGTTCTTCTCTCACAGTAATTAGCAGTGGAAGTCACTCTGCTCCCAGGTTAGCCTACGTTGCTGATGATAAGCCTGTCACAGAACAGTGGATGCAGACTCCATCTCATGCACAGAAACTTGGATGTTATAGCTCAAGTGATGGAATTTCATCCAGAGAATCTGCTACTGTTCCGTAACTTTCAGCCTTCCTACAACGTCACTTTTCTCCTAAGCTTCATTTTAAGAAACCCTCAAGTGGAGGTTTCTTAGGACATGATGTTAAAAAAATTGGGTATATATACTCAGTCTTTAAGATTTCATTTCTCTCCTAAAACATGACCATCTTCTCTAATCCTTTTAACTTTCTTCTTGCTTGTTTTTTGTGTTTCTGTTTTTTACACCATCTTAATTTCTCCTAGTAATACTGTGGTTTCTGGAAAACTTCATGGGTAGCCGTCAGTGTCTGGTATCACTTTACTCTCTACTTACTTCTTTCACTCTCTTCTCCTCCTCTTCGCTAAGTTTGCTTTTCACAGATCTGTACAAATCTGGCTTGAAGTCAGCCCTGAAGCGCTGTACACAGCCAGAATCAAGCTGCAGCCCTTCCACTCTATTCCTTAGACTGGGAGCAAAACTCCTAGAGTGACGCTGTCAGTGATGCCATCAAGATCTATTCCCAAGCATGTAGCCTGGCCTTCTGACCAAGGCTTAGTAAAATATTCCATTAATGGCACAGGGATAGGACTAGAACTCAGTTCCTTCTCTCAAAGTGTTACTAGATCAACAGGACCATGATGATAAAAGGATATTGGGATTACAATTAGCAGATATGACTCAACATACAGAAATTGCAAGTACTATGAAGAAAAGTTTCTGGGTTGATTTTTCTCTTGAAGACATTTTTTTCTGAGTTTCTGAGCCTTTTAAACTTATCATCCAGTCCCACTCACAGAGAACTTCAGGATTAATGGTTAATGCAGACCTCTAATGAGAAGTTTCCAGAGTTATCATGTTTGTTTTAGTTCTTGTTTCTTGGCGTTAGTTTGTTACTCGGAGGAAGAAAGGACAGACAATTTTGCTTTATAAGATTTGCAAATACAAGCCGGGCAGGTAAGAGCTTCCTCACACTGTCTGAAAAGATCACGGCTGAGAGGAAATACAGAGCATCGCCTCATTGCTAAGCATAAATCTTTTTTGGACTCTCTGCTAACAGTTTGCCATGTGAAAAGCAAACGTAGCTCAACTGAAGTGAACAATATTGTGTTTGTTCACAGCTGTATGCAGAACTAGCAATTGCCTGTCACAGCAAGACAAAGTTCGTGCCAGATGTTACTAGCTCTACTGCAACTGAAAATGAAGTTCTAGATGAAAACAATAACATCTGATTTGAGAAAATATATAGAAGATGTAAGAAGTCAGATTCTCAGTGCTGGGAGCTAACACACACCAGTTTGCAGCAGCTGAAACTCTGGCTCCGCGTCTCTATTTCAGAGGAAAAAATTTGAAAAACTAGATCAGAAACTGATAACTTAGAAGAGGAATGCAAATCAAAAGAGAATGTAAATCAAAGGTTAATAAATTTTGCCACAGGTTACTCTAGTGTTAAAGAAGCTCTCAAAACTTTGAAACAAATGCAAAAGAAGTCTTTGAAGTATCTGAAGATGACTTTCAGTCTGTAAAAAAGCTTATTTTGTACCTATTCAAAGACCTGAACAACTGAGTATGTTTGATACTGAGAATGGGGAAGAGCTGTGTTTCTGCTTGATGGCAGCAAATAGGGAGCTAAAACAAAAAGCAATTTTAAATAGATAAAAAGAAATAAAGAACTGAGGTCCCTTGCTTGTGCAATTCATGCTTAAGATCAGTTAGAATTAAATGATGCATTCTGTTAGAAAATAGAATTTTATGGATTTTTCCATATGCATAATTTGTTATTTCTCCCCAGACATTCCAGGACAGATTACATAGGCAATTTTTAAGTTAATAAACAGAAAACCTTCTCAATACCAATGAGTTCAGGTTCCCACACTCCTGAGAATGTTGAGTAAAAGAGAACTGACCATTTTATATTTTCTAAGCAGAAGATGAAAATAATTATTTTTAGGTGGAACAATATTTGCCATCACAAATTAATTGTAGTAGTAGAGAAAATTCTAGGCACCAATTTGTAAAAGAAAGATGTTTCAGTCTTCTATTTATTTAGGGATAAACTGGTGATTTGATCAACAATGAGGACTAACCAGATGTTTGCTCAGTTACAAATACCTATCAAATCTGGTGTATATTTTTCTCACAGAAAATTGGAAAAAACTCCAAGCCCTTTTGGAAGGGCTAAGTAGAAAATAAATCACGAGGAGAAGGAACAATTAACACTGGTGAAAATAATAAAAAATACGAAGCGGACAGAGATTACAGGCTCAAAAATGTATTGATCGGAGATGAGAGCAGGGACCCTGGATAAAGTACCCCTGCAGCACTTAATGCTCCTGGAAGGTCTCCAGGGATCTGGTGGAGCAGTCAGGGGTGCTCTGCCCAGAGCCCGAGCAAACAAGGCAAGGAAGAAGACCTTATGGTCACCAGGGTCCTCCCATCCTCCTCCTTCTGGCCGCACTGGACACTGCAAAGCCCTTCTGAAGACTGCAGGGTGTTAGAGTCGTGTTGGAACAGGCAGCAAGCCAACCGCCATTTGTGCATCCTCTCCACAGCTCTTGGCTCTTTTTTCATCCTTCCTTTCACTACATTTGCTTATTTACTTGTACTCAATTTTCAGCTAACACAAGCTCCATCTGTCATCTTCCCCACAGCCCATATAAGATGCCTTTAGGTCTAATGCTGTTGTCGCTTATGGCTCGCTCTAAGAAGATGAAAACCCTGTTCACAGCCGAGGTAAGCACTGGGCCTGCATAGAGACTATCCTATATCCTGTTTTCCTTGGTGCTCACTCTACTTCAGCATCCTACGTAACAGTTTCACAGTCATTCTCTGCCAGAGAAATCTGGAGATTACCAAAACCACAAGAGACTCCAAAATGTGTTGTCAAGAACAAAGCTACCTGCTAACCTGCATTTCACCGGCCCCTTTTGAGGACAGGGAATAACACACGGTTTAAACTTTCCCAAGTTGCTCTCTTTATTTCCAAACGGTTACAGCACTGTAATAATTTTTCGGTGCTCTGTTGTTCCACTTGGAGCGTTTCCTTAGTTTGCTCCTGATGCAATTTAATGACAGCTTAGGATCTGACTCTCTTCTTAGACTTCAGCGGCGCTAGACTAAAATTAGTGCAGCACACAGCAAGTCATTTTCATTCTGCCCTCCGCCCAAACCCACACACCTATCAGCGAAGGCTCAGGACCTCAGGTTGTATGGATGTAAAGAAGTACTAGAGAAGAAACAAATTACTATAGCAACCTGTGCTAAAAATGAAAATTTAAATTTTGAGTGGAGAGGGGAAGCACGGGATATTGTTCAAAGAATATAGATCTCAGCCTGTAAACACACATGTTAATCATATGAAAAGTCCCATCTGGGACTACTCGCAATGTCATTACTGCACACACCAGAATTCTGGTTTCTGAGGGTTTTTTTTACATTGCATTGCTCTTTACAAACCTTTTGCTTTTTTTGCTCTTGCGAGGACAAGCATCTTTTGTAGGAAACTTAACATCCTTTTGTTATTTTGTTTGACTCCAGCAGCTAGAGAGTTTACATAAAAACTCAGATCACTTTAAAATGTTATATGCTGTGCTCACTGTTGAAGATATGTTAGCAGGCTCAGAGTCTTTTTTTTTCCAGGTTTTTATGCCTGGAAACAATACCTTTACATTGCCAACGTATTAACATGGTTTTCTTCCAAAGACTATAGTTACCTAGGAGAGTATTTTGGTCACATCGCCTCTGCATTTCTCTGGCCGGTTCTGCTCTCGATTAAAGCCACTTGCACAGCTGCAGGCATGTCAGACAAAGTTTTCCAAGTGCGCATACAGCTGCTTGTTGTCAGCTGCGTGAATTCTTGTCCAGGGAGGTATGAAACGGAGCCAGACACCCAGCCACCTGTTACAATATGTTTTAATAACTAAGGTTGGATGCATCTGCTGTCGAAACAGAAATTCTTGGTTATGTTTTACTATAAAAATGCCCTGGAGATTAGTGCCTGACACGCCGTTATTTCTCTAGGAAGAGCGGATAGATGGAGCTGATCCACTGTGGGTGGAACTGATGAGCAACAGGAAAAGAGTATTAGGTTAACTCTGAGATCAGGTTTGCAGGTATCGGAAACTTAATTCCCTGGAACACTAAAAACCTCCACGGCACTGCACAAACCAGGGGCTGTTTCTTCGTCTCAGCTTCCCAATATGTAAAACGGTGACCTTACTGCTTCCTAAGCGCACTGAGAGATTTGATGCATTAATACAGACGACCCCGCTCGCTCCGTAACGCAGTTACGGCGGTAGAGTCCTGTCCTCCCAGATATTACATACGAGCCTACGGATGCTCAGGTAAACATCACAGCAAGTCTCCCTGCTATCTCTGACTACTCTTAGTGTATAACTTAAGATAAAAACATGGAGTTATCAAAATTCAGAGCATAAGGCTAAATTTCAAGTGTGAGTCAGCCAAATTGATTTCCTGACTGATTGGCATTCATGCATAATTAAAGCTGTTTCTGTTCCAGTAGTTCATACATTTACCAATTATTAGCATTATAGGAGTAAGAATCGCTTCTCCTGGAAAATACCTCCTGAGTCATACAACCAATTCGTCTTTCTCTGCCTCCATCCCATGGGACAGTTAGCAAGAACTAGCACGAGTCAGCGTATAGTCCTTCTGACTTTGCTGCTTTACACCATGTTCAGGATATTTCTACTCTGATGGTATACAAAGCACCTGGTTTGTATGGAAGTGGCAAATTCCTTCTAGAAAACAAGGACAAAATCCACCTGGAGCTGGTTTTCTAGAATGTAACTTTAAAAATACCAGAACTAAATGAAACACATTTTGAGCACTTTTCTTAATGAGTGCATCCATATATGTTTCATGCCTCTGATGGAACAAGTGATTATTCTAACAAAAACTTATACATGACATTTTGGTGAAACAGCATAAAATAAGAAGACCCTAGGATGTAAGCACATTCCAGTCTATCAAGTTTCATACTGCCTAAAAAAAGGAAAGCTCATAAACAAAGGCATGGGATACTTTTTTCTTTTTAACCAAAAATAAAGATTTTAACCCCTCAGCAATTCCACAATTCTTTTCCTGACTCACTTTGTTTGTGCTGTTCAGTGCAGATTCAAGGAGCAGATACTCAATGAAAAGCTTCAGCCATAATTGCAGACAGGCAGTATGGAAAAGCAAGTAACATCATGGCTTTTGAATGCCATGACTGATTAAAATCAAATTAGCAAAAATATAATGTTTCAGAGCTACTTTTGTCTCCGCTTAATATTCTATTTTTCAATATAATGAGAAAATAAATTAAGCCACTTACAGTGAACCAAAACTTCCCTTGTTTCCATGGAAATGTTTAGAAGGCTGATCTGAAGTCAACCAGACTGGTAAATACAAATGCTTTTGTTACCAGCCAGCTTAATCCCCACGGCTGCCTCTTGTGCACACCATCACGCCTGGGAACCTTTTACACTGTGAAACGCTCCTTAGTGACAGCTGATTTCTAATTCGGTGCATGGACTTAGCATGATCCTCTCGAACGAGTGTAACACTGACAGGGGTGGGGAGAGCCACCACGCCTCACACTCGTTACCTAAAAAATTTGGTTGTAACAGTATGTCCTTCTGATATTCTGTAGTTAAAATGATGACCAGGCATCTTTTTATTAAGCTGTTACTTTTTGCCAGTTCTCATTTAACTCCAGCATTTTGCACTGATGCAATGCTTGTCTTCAGTAAAATTGCTTACGCTTTATCCCGGGGAAAGTGAGATCAGAATCAGATCATTTGTGCTTTATTTGTGGAAGAGAGATGGTGGATCACTATTAAAATATCAATACTATTGTTTCCTACAGAAATAGTCTAAGTAATAAATCTGTAATGCACAGCAAGAGTCTTGGCTGTAAGTCTGGTTGCAGGGAAAGGGAATGTAGGTGTCTTCAAGGATTTGTTAAGGGAATTAAATTATCTGAATATCACTACAAAACAACTAATGAAAACCAGTCATTTGTGCCTACGCTAAACTGCAAACTTTATGGGCATATCATTTTTTTTAGCTGTTCAAGACAGGAACCTGGGAAAACAGAAAATGAGAGGCAAGTCCTGCTTGACCAAAGCTTCGGTGCGAGCAGACCTAGTGCCTTGCTGCTACCCAAAGGAGCGGTCCCACTTCTCCATCTCTTCTTTCCCCACACCGCCTTGCCTCCACCCCAACCAGCTTCGTTCCTTGCATTAACTATGGTACTTGCCAGCTCTTTTACTGACAAAATTCAACTCACTAATTTGGCAGGCAATTATGCACTTTTTCTTGGGTTATTTTTCTTCCAACTCAGCAAGGCAAATGAGCCTAGGAAATGACCAGTGAATGCCAGAGCCAACAAGCATGGCCAGAAATGAATGATCACCTTAAGAGCAGAGAACCATTAGTTTGCATCAGTTGTTTATCTGAAATGCGTCCTCACTCATTAAAGCATTCTGTTAAACACGTAAAGTACACATTTAGTCTCTGTTAGTGTCTAAAAATACCTCTGTAACACGCAAAGAGAATGAAAAATGGAAGTCGCAGTTCTACCCGGTGTTTGAGAAATGTTGGGGTTTGGAAGGGAGTACTTTTAATAAATGGGAAGCTCCTCTCCACTGCAACTACTTTAACTCGTTGAGTTAGGTCTGGTTTTAACTTGATCCAATGTACTGCACAAGACTTTCTGTATGTCTTGGACTGCTAAGTCTCTTAGGTGCTCTCGGAAAAATGTTTCGGTTTAGGAAAATACAAGAGTGATGTATGAGTTGATTTCTGGTAATGCCTCACTCAGCATGATCGTTCTTTTTATGTCTATACCACAGATCTTTATCTTAAAAGACTATCATGAGTGGTATAGAACACTTGACTATTTGGTTATTTAAGTAAATGTTACCTTACTGCACCTACAGGTAAATGAGCATTTTCCTATTAAATAACTGAAAAACTCAAAGCATCATGGACAATGATTGTTTTTGCAGCCATCCTTGCACCAAACTCAGATACAGCTAGCATCCACAAGATTTATTTCACAGAATAAGAGGGAAAAGTAGTGGTAAAAATTCTCAGATAAACCATGGATGAGGACTAGATCTACCAACCTGATGCAACAGAATAGATGGCCACCAAGAAAAAACAAGATCCATTAAGCAGTGGATAACTGAAAAAACAAAACAAAACAAAAAACAGAGAACCAGCAGAATAAATGGTTGTGTGTACAAGGATTGAAAGTGGGTAAGCATCTTAAGTCTGGAGGGATTCAAGACAGTGCAGACATATCTGAACAGGATGACTTGTCAAATGTCTGCAGGAGCTAAAAAACACAATTCCTGAAAGTGAAGTAGAATAATGATTTGGGTATTTCTGCTGTGTCACAGGAGACCAAGCTATTTAACATTTGGCACGTTAGAAAATAGCAAAACATGAACTATGTTTACTGTGACTTGACATAGAGCAGAACCCAGCTCTGACAGCAGTTGCACAAGAAACAGCTGGCAAAGAACCTAGATGCCTAAGCAGTCTCGTCTCCTCAGATTATCAGTGTCTCAACTCTTCCATTGAAAATAAAATAAATAGAAGATATAGAAAGGAATTTCTTTCCTGATCAAAGTCTTCTAAGTAGCATAAACAAGAAAAAAAGCTAATATTTCCAGCATGCTGTTACTGCATGCAGAATAAAATTGTGTTTCTTTTAAAATACTTGTCAGAAAAAAAATCTAAAAGATAAGAAGATGCATGTTATTTTAAAATAGCCCACTAATTTATAAATCAATGTCTCTATTGTTAAAATTAGGAAAATAGGAGGACTGAGTGAATCAGAAACTTTCACTAAAACAGAAGATTTTCCCTGAAGCCCCTTTGACAGCCTGAAGTTTGTACACAACAACATAACTCAAGTTTTATATCTTGCATTTGGTTTATAAGTTAAATTTCTACCCTATTTTGAAGTGGTTACTCATGGAACAGGAGTTCAGAGATCAGGTGGATAAAGACCAAATGAGTCATTAAAGTATTGCAGAGATTTGAACAACAAGGAAAGGGAAACTCATACAATGGGCAGGGGATTGCCCACCAGGCTATTTGAGGAGTGAGAGTTCCTATCCTGCACATCCGCTGGGTCCATGAGATCTGTGGATCATTCACACCAAAGACAACATGGGTCCTTGTGTCTCTGGCGAGCTCTCTGGGGCTTAGTATTTCCTGAAAATCTCTAAAGTGCATTTCTCACTAGGAGAGACTGAAAGAACCAGGTTTGTTCAGCTTTAAAGAAAAGTCTGAAAAAGGATCTCACTGCTGCCTCCAAATACCTAATTGCAGGGTGTGGAGAATATGGAGCCAGACTCTTCTCAGACATGCACGGTGAAAACACAGCAGGCAACAAGTACAAATTGGAACACAGGAAATAACTACTCAATATTATAGGAGGAAAAAATCACCATGAAGGTGCTCAAACACTGGAAGAGGGAACAGCTGAAAATGTAGGTAATAAGGCCCTGATCCGATCTAAGTTGGCCCCTCTTTGAGCAATAGTTTGGGCTCTTCAAAGGTTCCTCTCACCTGTATTATTTTGTGATTCCATATCATTAAAGTGAGCAGAAAAATAGTGTAATAAATCTCTTCTTCCTGCCAGTTTCTAGGACAGTAAGCTGGTTTGGAAACCAGCTGTGTTTTACAAGAGCTTTCTAAGACGATACAGCTATAAAGAGCTGCTAGTTTGTCACAGCACCTGCTTCAAAAGAGAGCGGAGATTGCACCAAGCCAATTTGAAACTAATCATTTAAAGCTGAAATTTTGTATTCAGAGTAACTTAGAGAGATGTCTGGAGTGACACCATCAGCATCAGGGCTTCCAACAGAGAAAAATACCCAGGCCAAAAGTAAAAAGCCAATATTCTCCTGTATAAATGTAATGAATGCAGTCAGGTCCGAAAAGCTCATCCAAGGTTAAGAGACTAGGTGGCACAAGTAAGTTGAACGCAGCCTATGGCACTGCTTTCACCACAGTTCTTGCTGCTCAGAATTTTACCACTAGCTTGTCTCTCTGAAAATGCAATTGCATGTCATAATTAGCCTAATCAGCTGCCCTTTTGAAAAAGCACATTCCTGTTACTACCTCTCAGTTAGAGTCTCGTATTCCTGCTGCTTTTCCTGTGCCAGGTTTGGCACGGGTCTCATCCTACAGTGAGCTGACATAAGACCTATATTGGTAGAACACAGGTGAATAATTTTTTGACTATAACTAACTTGGCTCACCGTGGAATTGGATGAGCATCAGAGCTGATACAAGAACAAGGAATTCAGAGAAGACAATGATACTGTCAGAGATGCAGGGAACGACTAAGTTAAAATTTGAAACTGCAGCTTATGACGCTAATAGTGTTCAGTGTCAAATAGCAATTTCAAGAGAGGCCCCTCTAAGCAATACAGAGTGGGACCCTTTCGGTAGTCAGCTAGATGCACTGCAGAATACAAGCTACAGCTGGGAATTGGTTGCCAAAGAGCTGTGCGGGATGGACAGTGGAGAAGTAAAAACCAAGGACACTAATCCCAGGGAGCACAAGTCTCTCAAGCGTTCAAGTAAACATTCAAGTTTAGAGGGACTCGGGACCCATTTAGCCTCGCCTTCATTATCTAGCACTTCAGGGGTTCCCAACAAACCATAGCACTTTTCATCTTAGCGTTAACTACCCACATCAATATCCTGCTCTAAATGATGTAAATGGGAGTTTCATCAGAGTGCAAGAGAGCAGGGATAGATGAATATAGTGACTTGTGGGAACACTGAGAGTCTGCCTGGCTTCTGGCACACAGCCCAGCAATTCGTGTATTCAGAAGAAACCATTAGACCATTTAGCCTGACCTGCTGTATATCACAAGTCATTATATTTCACCATCTCATCCTTGCACTGAGCCCAACAAATATGTATCAGGCACAATAAACTACTGTTCCCTGTAATATTTGCTAGCTTGAATAAATGAGATCTTGTTTTCCAAAAGAATATCAAGTTATTTCCAGTATCCTACAGCCTGTAGTGGAAGGCAGCTTTGAATAACCTGTGAAAGGAAGGGAAACAAGGACCAGAACCACTGGCTTCAGGATCAATGAATGCTGGTAAAAGATGGTGTTTACAAGACCACTATATTTGATTACATTGACTAAGTCACCAGTGGGAATGCTAAGAGGATTGTTTTCAAGAATCCAGATTATGGTTTATGATTCAGTTTACATGGTGCCTGCCTAGCTTATTACAATTTAATTTCAATGCCTGATTAGTATTGCAGCCGTATGCAAGCTGTAGTGATGTATTGTGATTTTGGTGGACTTAAAGATACCCTATAGCAAGGATGCCAGGATTAATATATTCTCTGTCATCAGCCTCATGACTCTCAGACACCCACACTTCTCATTTTCAGTAAACATCTGACTTCTGCCATCCTATGGCTTAGCTTTCTAACAAAGACATGAAGGCCAATGCTTGAGTGCTCAAAGTATGCTTAATATAGAATTTGCAGAATTTGCGACTCTACAAGAGTGACAGTTGCACTAAATCATGAGATGTGGGCCTTATCCCTTCAATAGCTGGCTGGAAGACAGTGTGAATCCTTCATTCTTTTATCTAATTGTCGCTGCAAAGAGACATCAGTAAACACTGAACACAGCATTTTTGCTGTCAAAAATGACCTATTGATTACTCATTTTGCTCATGTGTAGGACTGTGACCATTATTGGCATTATTATAACTTAGACCAGTTGCCCTTGTCTTTCCTATAAAGACTCGGGCTGGGAATTATCTCACCTAACTTTGGAAAAGAATAGCGTAGACAGAAGCAGTTGAATTTGTCACATCAGATTGCTTTCACAGTAAGTGGAGAGAAATGGTCCCTCTGGGACACAAAGCATCTCATCCAAAGGTAGACTGCAGAAAGAGATGGGCAAACAGCAGTCTAGAAGGACCTTTTCTTTTCCACTGCCTATACAGGGAACATGGACTGAGCAGTACAGATGTAGATAAGAGTCCTAAAGTTGAAAGAGAAGAATCCAAGCCAATGTGATTGGAAGTTGGGTCTTGCTTAGCTCTAGACTTTCACCTGGACCACTGTGTCCACTTTTCGGCTTCCTAGCACAGGAAAGACATTGACATACTGGAGGAAGTCCAGGAGAGGCCATCTAAACAGTTAGGGGCTGAAGCACATGGCATCAAAGGAGAGGCTGAGGGAACTAGATTTATTTGGTCTTAAGAAGAAAAAGCAAAGGAAAGATCTCACTGCTGTCTACAGGTAAACTAGGTAGTAGCAGCTGCAGAAAAGATGGAACCAGACTCTTTATACAACTGTAAAGTGATAGGATGAGAGGCAACAGGTACCAGCTGTGTCAAGGGAAATTTCAACTTGAGATAAGGAACAAAAAATTCAAGATGAGGTTGTCAAAACACTGGAATAGGGCACCAGAGCAGTCGTGAAATCTCCTAACTTGCAGACATTCAGATCTCAGCTGGACAAGTTCCTCGGCAACCTGATCTAGTTGACATTGCTTTGCATAAGAGGTGGGACTAGATGATCTCCAGAGTTCACCTCCAGCTAAAATTACTTTGTGACTCTGATTATAGGAGATTTACAGTTTTTCTGAGAAAACTAGAGATTTTCCCATCTGATCTTAGGTTACCTCTCAAAGTATTAGCCTTAAAGGCATGATATTTTAAAACAAACAGACAGACTCCTGTTCACCCATGTGTGATGATCACTAGTACCAAGCTTTTCTCTATTCATGAGAATATTTTTCTTTTTAACTGAAAACTGAAACATCCGTGGAATCCCATCACTTCAGGATATGGTCCCTAAGAATCAAAACTATATTGAATAAATAATGTTATAAGAGTTGGCAACACTAGGGATTTCAATAAGCACTTGGCACTGCAGGTTGCATAGTGCAGTAGTAACACAGCAGAGTTACCTCAGTGCGGTAGCTCTGGTCCTCACTTCGGTCTAGCTGCAGGGTGCAGAATGAATCTACTCTCTTTGACAGGGTGAATTAGTACACGCCGAGCTCAGCAACAGATCTCACAACATTGCCACTGGTATTTTCATACTATTTTACAAGCCACCACACAGGTTTACCCAACACATGCTTTTTGTCTGTGGAGAAGATACAAAAACTTTATGGGCTCCTTGCAGCGGTTTCCATTAATTGATTCCTATTTGCAACAGAATGGCCTTCTCTTGCTGCCTGTTGGGTCTGACAGCTGGCTCATGGTGCCCTTGAAGCGTGTGTAAAAGCTCGAGTTTATTTAAAATACTATCCCCTTTCCTTGGTCTGAGGGGTTGTATGACTGGAGAAGCTCAACATGGGCAATGGAGATGTGCAAAGGAAACATAGTCACTTAGCAGGTCTTAGACTAGGTCCACGAGTGAGCAGAGCTGCGTTTGCAGGCTTTGCGTATGGATCTTTCTCAGTAAGGCCTACAGGCATAATGGGAATATGGTGTTACATGGAATGCAAAAAAAATATTAAAAACCAATTAAAAGCATCACATTTTGTTGAACGCTCAGTATTCCCACTCATAAAACGAGACTATATTCTGCATTCATAATAACTTGAAGCTAATGAAGCACAGCTGCTTTATATGCTTCAGAAGTAGATTAAAACACAACAGGATGTTCAGTAACTACGTTAAAAAAGCAGATTCCTTAATGTAAGTATACCAGTTAATCTGCAGAAGAAACCTTTTGCATGCCGAAACTGGCTCTGCACTCCAGCTACTTTGGTAGTTTCTTTCGACTGACATGTTCTTTTGCATTGTTTTTGAAAAAGTAAAAGCAAGTATGACGGCAGTTAAGCCTTGATCCAAATCCTGTCCTTAACAGTCTGTACGAATGTGCTCTGAGTATGAATTTGCATCCTTTCTTATGCAAAACTCGCACCACAGATGTAATGGGAAAATTCACTTCTACAGGAACTACACAGAGTTATCTAAAATATTGATACTGATTTACAGTGAGTTTATGTTTAAGTCAATGTTATATACTGAAGCTGTAGTTGTTAAAAAAACACAAAAGGACAAAGTATGGTGTTTTCTCAAAATTTTTGAAATAGCTTTAATTTGCAACTCATTTTCCTGACATCAGTGTGGTGCCCAGTATTTACCAAAAATAATACATTTGTTAGTTTTTTTCTTAAAAAGGGGGGGGAATAGAAGGCTACACATTACAAATATTATGAGTAAAGCATTTGAAGCTTTATATTATCATATGAAACAGTCCTGGATTGTAGACATAATACATCTGATATCTGATACTGGCTTTAACTGTTGCAGCTCAGAAACATCGTTTTAAAATAACCTGTGCTATTTTCCAATCATTTTTTTAATCATCTTTCTTTCAATGCTTTTGATGTGCATCATCCACTACTTACGTTACGTCAGATTCTGATCTAGCTGTGGCAGTGTAAATCTCATATTGGTGATGTTATTTAAAGGGTCTATAAACTTACACAGGTCTATTTTAAAACAGAGCTTGGATCCTTGGCTGTATTCATTATCCCTTTTAAACACCTCTGCTTTAAGAACAGGACAACCTGAAGATTTAATTCGGTGTTGCTCTCTATTAAAATGATGAGAATTATGTCCCAGTCCGCCGTAACTAGCGCTTTATTTAGTTTTTACGTCTTTTTTTCCATTAGTAATCCATATAGTTTGCAATTCTATGTATGCTCTTGGTAATGACGTCAATCTGGAGAAGCCCCAGTGAATTCACTGGAGATGCAGGTGTAAAACGGACAAGAAAGAGCAGAAAGAGACCCGGTGTAACACATCTGCCATGCTCGTCTGCCAGACAGGCACACCAACAGCTGTGGTTTATGCACATCTGAAGCAAGACTCAGCTACTCTACAACACGTTATTAGGGATAATGAAGTAGGAGCCTTAGATCCTGGGGGACACAAGGGCGGCGGGTGTTCAATACGCAGAGACACTGAACGAAGTGCTGCGATGAAGAAAAATCCAGAGGGAAACTATAGGGGCTTTCTCTCATGATCACAGGCAGGTAGAGGTGGCATGGCTAAAGGGATGACAGGTCCTCATTCTCCACCCCTCTCCCACCAGTTAATGCCCCTGTAGCAGAGACGGTTGGGAATGGTCTGTATATCCACTGCTCGGACCGTGGCTTTACAGCTGAGTATCAATGCAAACTCAGTGCTGGGCTATAGTCTGCAGTCTATATGCTCCATTCATACGTATATCCCATTCAGCCATTCCTCCAGCAGCTGCAAGCGAGAGCTAGGAATCACTTCTGCATCCTACCTACACCTGAGGGAATGATGAATCAGAGCCCCGGGACTGCTTTGATCCAGCAGGGACTGTGGTGCAAAGCTACAATCATGTTCCCATCATGACAGCTTAATGGTTCGTTGAAATAAGAGTGTTCAGCTCACTATTGTCTTAAAGCAGTGTGGGTGCTCACAGCAGACAGAAACAAATCTATTTCTGTGATTAAAAAAATGAAATATTGAAAGAAAAAATGTTGCAAGAAAAAACAGGCAATTAAAAGTTACATCTTAAATCTGACAAGCCTTTGACTTAGACAGCCTTGCCATAACAAAACCATAAAAGATGCACAAAATGGCTATGGGAACTTCTAGCAGATTAGATACGAGATTTCATTGACGAGAGAGCAAAAACCAACAGATGAATGAAGCTTAGTTCCATAATATTTGGAAAGTCTTTGAAAGTTATTGCACTTTATAAAATGCTAAGTATTATTACCAAAGTCAAGGCAGACAAATCCCACGTGCATCTCCGTTTATGGGAGCGGTCAGATGAGTAACCAGGAAATTAACTTATCAAAAACTAGTAATGGGGAAATGGAAAATTTTCACCGGGGACAATATAATGTTTATAGATGCTCTGATTTAATCTCTGTAGCAGTCCTAGTATCTCTCTCTCCTGCATATTCTTCCACTGCTTTCTATCCTTTTCATTCCCAAGTGGAAGGCAGGCCTGGAAAATAAGTGGCTTGTTCAGTGCCCTAAATATTACACGTTTCTGTGTTTTTCTGAAGTCTCACCAGAGAGCAATAAGAAGGACTACAAATTCATTAGCTGCCCTTCACTCAAAAAGTCCATCATTTCTTTTTATCATTAGAACAGCTGAAGTCAGAAAGGGAGCTCCCATTTCCTATGGTCCAGTGTGGGACTTAGCAGGGTAACAACCTCCTCTCACCGAGAGCCACAGGCAGAAGAGCTGCACACAAGAAATTCAGCAAGCTGCTGCCAGGAGATGGAGGGAAAGATGACCACGAAGGGTGAGAAAGTGCTGAAGACAGCTGAAAGGTATCAAATAGTGGTGAGGAGGCTGGGAGATGGAGTAGTTTGGATCACAGCTCGGAGAGGAGAAGGTAAACGGAGCAGTGGGGAGGAAGGAGGAATATGGCTGCATCGCTGCTCCAGGCTGTATTGACTCTTAAAAATTCACGGCCTACAAGGACAGGCAGTTTGCTCTCTAATGCCCTAGAAACCAGAATTGAAAGTAAAACACTTAACATATTTACAATATTAGAACATCCGGGAGTTCTGGAGATCTGACTCATTTTTTTTTGAACACATAATGATGGCAATACTGTGACATTAACGGCTCCAATTTACTATAATGAGATCCTCACTGGCACATATGGTAGAAGAACACAGCTGCAAACACTTCCATGGGGAATGTTACATGTTTCTTTATTATTTAGGTTGGTTTAATGGCTTAGTCCTGTTTCAGATGAAGATAATGGGAAAAAGAACTCCATCTACTTGATGAGTACGTACCCAGGCTTTATTGAAAAAAAATGATAAAAGGTATTATTAGCCACTTTCATTACTGATCAACATTATCATACCAGAGCATGGAGTAAGCTCCAAATCCATATGAAAGTTTTTAAGTACATTTCGTCCAACTTGATACAGTTGCCATTGATTTTTATATAAGCAGCCCTTAAACATCTGAATGACTTGTCCAAAATTTGATCAAGAGATCCAGTGCTGGATGTAGAACTATGCATATAACCAGATATCAGAAATCAGGCAGGATAATGCTGAGCAGCAACACTTGGTCCCAATACAGCTCCCAGCATTCCCCAAAATTACAGAATTCAGTCATTTGGAGATCCAGGAAAAAAATCTTGTGATATAAAGCTGTAGATAGAATTTAAATTGAAATAATTTATATCCTGTGTTTTATTTTATGCCAGCCTTTAGTGTTACACCATAAAACCTATCCCAACATATACGCAAACACATCAGAATCGCAGAAACATTGCCAACATATTTGGCCTTACGTAGATGCAGCCATTGAAGGACTCCTATCACTGTCACTCTTCCTATGCTAGTCTGCGTGCCTTGCACAGCGTGCCTTGCACTTTGTAACCAGAAGTTCTCTAAAACGAAGCAAAACATCCCTAAAATACCGCAAAGCTCTAATGTAACCCAAAAGAAGATGATGACGAGGAGGTAAGAGGCCGCTGGATATATCGGACGGTGGGAAGTCAAGTCCACTTCGCCCACTGCTTTGACAGCTGCAATTCTCACAGAACCCTTCTGCAGCGTTGAACACAGGGACGTGTTATGATGCTTTTCAAGCAATTCCTTCTGTTAGCTCTGCTTTACAATTCCCACTTAGTAAACTACTGCCGATCCTATTTTCTATCTCTTTTCAAAACAGAGGGATAGGATTTGTCAAAGCAGAAAATAGGTTATGGTTCGGCTGCCCCAGGCTACACTGCAAACCAGACAAAAGACCGCTAAGCTGCCTGTCGCCAAAATCACCCTAATCTAGGAGTACGGCAAGTTAAGTACTCTTCTTCCTATGAAGATTCATTTCACTAGGAAAATATTTATTTGCTTTTCTTAGTTCAAAGTCTGCTATTGACATCACAAAGTTTATTTTACTGTTGTTATAGATCCAAGCTTTAATTTTTTTTTCCTTTAAGTTAATTGGACAACCTCATGTTTTCCAATATAAAGAAGTTTGCCTAACATTTTCCAGAGCATATCCAACCCCAACGATTTTTCCTTTCCCTCTTGTCAGTTAATCAAATGCTAGATACTATGCTTACAAGCGTGCCCAAGCTGCATGCATTTCCCCTGGAGGACACGTGCTGTTGGCTGCCTGTATGTGGGGAACCCATATCAACATCTCCTTGGCCTACGGGCTGCCGCTGAGGCTCTCTGCCTTACATTCAGGGGACAAAAACAAGGAAGCAAAGCCTATGCAACCCTGACTTCTTTGCAATGAAGCCCACAGGGTTGACTCAAGAAGGTTTACCACTCATTCATCATATGATTTAGGAACTTCCCTGCCATCAACACTCAAGAATATCCCCCCCCCCAAAAAAAAAAAGACTTCTGCGCACCTGCACCTCACGGCCTGCTCCCCGTATCTGTGCGTGTCCCCCCCGCATCGTCTTGTCCTCTGCGTACAGCGCACGCACGGTGTGCTGCAGTGTTACAGGTCGTGGTGTTGCTGAGAAGCAGGAAGAACTGCGGTTTTAAGTGTACAAAAATAAAAGAAGGGGAACATAGATTAGGTTTTCTTGACTCTCTGGTCTTCAGCATTTAATGTCTCAAAATAATTGTGCTGCTCATCTGTGCCTCACAGGATGTGTCACATTGCTAAAATTTAAAAGACAAATTCCACCCTGTGGATTTGGTGAGTGAAATGGTCTGTTTGGCAGTGGCTAGGCAACGCTTTCAGAAACAAACATTACGTGTACCCTAGAGGTAATTCTTTATTTATTTTTCTTTTCTGTCGAGAGGAATCTTTTGACCATTTGCTATCTCATATTTTCCTGAATACAAGAGCAGTTTTGCTGCTGCCTCTAGTGAACACACGAAGCTTTGTGGTGCCGCAGTCACGTTTGGGGTGCAGTTTCGAAAGCATCCTCCAAAATGGGTCTGGATTTGTGCAGTGGTACTGCATCCCCCCGCTCCCCAGGTCCCTGAAAGCACTCGGGAGAAATCCAACACGTGCTAATGAACAGCTTTAGCCCACAGCTGCATGGTCACATCCTTGTCTTGGTATGGCATTCAGGGTTTTTTTTTGCATGTGAAATAACACTGAAATGGGAGGAACACATACAAACAAGTGTGACCTAGTAAACATGGGAGGGTTGCCATTAATTAATAAATGGTACATTAAAGTATGTGTGATATTAATTTGCCCAGGCCCCTAGTGATATTCTACTGTTCATTTTTGATACTAACAAGGACTACTAATTGCTGAATAATACAAAAGTCTCTACACAGCTATCAGATGTTAATGACCTTTCCTTACCACTGAGCAAGAGCTGAACCACAGGCTACAGGCCACACACGCATATTAATTCCCTAAACTATCCAGTCCCTTGTAAAAGTTGTAATCAAACAAGGCACCATAGAAACAACTGAAAATCTCCATAGATAGCACAAACAACACAAAGGGCTCCAAGTGGGAATCCTGAATTGCAGGTGGAGCCCATGAAGACTCTGAGGGCAATTAATGGGCCTCACTATCACATACGGTGGGAAAACCAGACGACCTCCGCAGAATTTAGTGGATCCAAGACAGAAAGCAGAAGCGGAAAGAGGGCCAGGATTATCATAGCATCATAGAATCGAGGACAATTGAAAAGAGTTTGTCGCCGTCCCCTTGACACCCTCCCTTCAGGTACTTGTACACATTGATAAGATCCCCCCTCAGGCTTCTCTTGCCCAGGCTAAACAGTCTCTGTAACAACAGGAGAGGGGTCATGTTAGACCCCCTAAATCTCAAAGGGATCTGAACCTGATCCAGGAGCAAGGAGGAGAGGGCTGAGGAAGAATTTTAGCGTCTCTCAGCAGGAAGACACCTCCATTTATGAACCAAGTTTTGTCTGGAAGACCCTGCCTGATGGCAGAAAAGTAAAGCTGTATTTCTGTAAGGGATACAGCCTACGTTTGCCAAAGAGGCAAAGAGGTCAAACTTGGACGATAGTTAAGGGCAGAGCCCCATTACAGCGCCAAAGATCATGTCTTGACCGCCACATCATTATGGCATATTACCCAGTCTAACTGTAAAGAAGCCAGTTTGTAGAAAAGCTCCAACTAAGGATCTCAGCACAGATTCCTCTACCCTCACCCTTGTCAAGACAACATAGCCGGCTCTAAGCGCTGTGCTACTGGGCCACACTCATACAGGTGACCAAGTTACCCCAGCAGCTCTGCAAACAGCCTGCAGCGTACGGTCTGTGCTTCTGCTCAGGCGGAAATTTGTCTGTCATGGGCATCGACCACCTCCCTCTTAGGGCTTTTTCACAATCATACGTATTAGTCTTGCCCACAAGATGTTTTTCTTGCCTATATTCACCTTTACACCTAGCTACGCCCCTCCATCACCCTAAGTGTATTATTTTTCTTCCTTGCTATTTACTGCCTTCAGGTTTTTGTAGAATGTTGCTCTTTCCAACTTGAGTCACTGCCAAGCCATATAAAATACATTTTTAATCTTTCTTGTTTAAGAAATTCTCTCCAGTTCTTTCTCTTTTAACAACACTTTTCTCTGAATTCCCTCCCATTCATCCATGTCAGTTTGCCATAGATATGCCCAAGCCAGAGATACTGTTCCACCTGTGCCATATACAGCTGGAACATAACCTCCCTGGAAGATAATGTTTTTGCCTCTGTGTGTAGCCCCAAAATCACATTCTTTACTGCCAATATAAGCCTACGTCTAATTGGTTTCCCTCTGCTATCTCTAGGGGATTTTTTTCATTTCTAGTGCACTCTAAGTATATCTCTCCTGCAGAATAGCTGAATCTTAGATTATTTTTTCCTCGGATGTATGAGACTGCATTTTCCAAGTTGGATCTTTTCTATTACTATTATTGCCTATTTCTAACCTTTACCTCCCCTTCTACCAGTTGTTAATCTTGTTAATCTTCTTGGCTCTTTGCAAGAAAATCTTGTGCTCCTTTAGAGACACAGCATAAACTGAGCAGAGAGCAAGCCTGGGAACACACTGTGCCTTGAAGTTGACAGTTTGTTCCCTTGTGAGAGGCATCTGTTAGCATGTATAGATAAACGGCAAATTATTTTCCTCCCATGCTTGCTCCTTGCTTCTGGTTAGTATGGAAGGAAACAGAGGAATATAGCTGAAGGTCCCTCTGCCTTCCCTCACTCCCCATGGCACCTAACCCATCTGTGAGAAGGGAACAGAGCTGCCCCACGGATGCTAGTCCTCCTCCCCTCAACTACATATGCTCCCTCTCATATCTGCACGGAGGAGGAGACCATCTTGCCCCAAGCTAACATGCTGCTTACAGCTCCTTACGGTTCACTAGGGAAGCAGCTCTGCAAAAATAAACCAAGCAGAGATCCCAGCGGTCTCTCCAGGACTCCTTCCCGTTTATCTTTTCTCCCTCTGTTTATCACCTTTCTTGCCAGTTTCAGGCCGCGGAGCAGCGCTCACAGCCAAGAAAAATTCTTAAACTTCTTTTTGTGATTCAATGAATCCAAAGCTCTCTTTTGTGAGATAAGTTTTACAGAAAGTTCACTATTTCTATACAGCCTCCCACCGGAGTCAATAAGGTGCAGATGTTTTATTATCTTCATGTTGCCATCTAATTCTCATCAGCTGACGCTTAGTGTTTTAGATAGACATGTTGAATATACCAATTTCAAGAGTTACTTGTATACTTTCACTCTCTTTCTCCCTATCTTTCAACCCAAGGAATAGAGATTTCTCTTGGCAGTTGTTTTCAGGATGGGTCAGACAGCATTGTGTTCACAATACACCAAAAAATGCAGACAAGGAAAAGTTATGAAGTCTAAATTGTCAAAGCACATTAATTCCAAACACCCAGTATTAAACTTTTATCTGTTTGAATTTTTGTGTGATTTTTGAAATCTCACATCATTCCAGGACAAAAGGTAACAAGTACAGATGAGGAGAACAACATACAAGTCATGTCAAGGACCTCCCTTTGATTTCTATCAACTTCATAAAGCTTTTAGGAGTATTTCAGAATTTTTCCCAGAAAGGTTAATATGAAATTTTCTAAAGATTGTTATTTATTTTTGGCACCAAATGTGAGAGTCCTTCAACATGATTCTGAAGGCTACAGGGGTCTTCTAACCTATGGTTCCTGTAGGAGTTCTGGCAGATCTCAACTTCCAACAGTAGACCCCAGCTGTTTGATCAGGTAGTACGAACAGGGATGCCACCGGAGTCAAATGTACCTTTCTGGGTCGTGTTGCCACTATTACTGATGAGAAGGAAGAAGAGCAAGTGTAGGTCTGCTGCAACATTGGGGACAACCCCTAAAAGTGGAGGAGTGGGGGCAGAGCTTAAAGAAGCTGGAGAAAGGAAAGGAAAAGAGTAAAGTTGAAGCCAAGAAGTGTGCTCTGGGCAGAAAAATATCGTACTGCAGGTCCAGACCAAGTACTGCCAGGTTTTTTTCCCTCTGAATTTCAGCCATTCTTGGCTCCTTGTCGCAGGCACAATGCCACCCTGAAATGAGAGCTAACAACATACAACTACTCAAAATGCTAACATGCTGAAGAGAAATACTCAGCTATTTCTACAGATGAACGTGATGCGTGAACGCATCTAACATCAGCACTTTGGAACTGCCTTTCATATCCCTGGGGAAGAAGAATTGCCAGTGAAACCGTCAGGTGTCAGACATCTGGGAATAAGAAGTATGCTATTAATCCCCTAAGAAAACAAACAACAAAAAAATCTCCCTTCTTGCGACAGTAACATGAAGCAAAAAGTATACATAAATATATGTAATATACAGACATACAAACATGCACAGGATCAGACAGTAATGGTTTGCTTTTATAATAAAAAGTGAGGTGTAATAGTGAAAAGAAGAAGGTTAATGAAATTACAAGCATTACTTGGGAAGTGGATGCAGGGAGAGAAAAGAGTGGTCATTTTTCTCTTTTTTCTGATGTCATGAAGGAAAAGATTAACAGAAGATAGAAACAAAAAATCTGTGTGATCATTTTTGATCGCTTATTTGTAGCTGAGTTATGTCTGATGTGCCCCTTAACGCCAGAGCTGGTCATAAATAAAGATTTGCACTCTAAAAGGGGGAGAGAGAGAATGGTAGTATATCAGATGGAGATCGTGAGTCAGGGCAGGATTTATCTGAACAAATGTGGGCATCTATAGTGTGGCCGTGTCCAAGAGAAGCACCTCAAGGGCACAGTTCCTCTCTGTGTGACATACACACCTGAAACGTGGTGGCTGCCTCACCTTGAAAATGGGTCTTTCTCCCTACTGACAATAAAGAAGGTTCCTGCTAGATATTTTATCTGTATCTAAACTGTCTAAAGTTAGCCAGAATGCATACAGACCCCATGTAATTAAATGTCGTGTGGTAGACGACACATGGAGCCAGTGGAAGAGCCAGGAATATTCCCTGGGTCATTCAGGGCTGGTCAGAGAGGTGCTAATTTGTGATTACGAGCCAGCTGTAGGGCAGGGCCAAGGGCAGGAGCAGCAACACGGCACAGACAGGGACTTTCTCTCACCCTGCATCCACGGTAGCTGCGAGAGGGTAGAATAAAGGGAGGAAGAAACACTTGCCCTTTTACAAAACTTGTATTGAAGCTTTACTAAACCTTTCCCCATTCTTCCTTCCCCACCTGCTTGTGGGAAAGGAGGACACCTGAAGCATAAGAGGAATAAGGAAGAGGAGTAGGAAGCTGCAGCTGAGCTCAGGGGTAGGAATCAGGGCTAGATGAAAGAGTGAAGGCTAACAAATGGTTTGGGATTCAATGCAATATTTATTTGACTGGACCAGACTGAAGCAACCTCAAAATAAATCCTAATCCCAGTTCATCATTTTAACCATAAAAGCTGTCTTTCGGCTGTGGACTGTGGCATGCTATGTATTGCCCACATCCATCATTAAATCCTGAAACTTCCCAGGGTCTCTAAGATAAGAGGGACAGCTGTTTGGATGCAAGTGTTACACATCCTGGATACTGCCAAAGGTATTACAGTGCCCTTCTATAAATCACTTGTTCATTCTCCCCTGGAACACTGTGTTCAATTCTCATCACTCAATCTCAAGAAAAATTTAGCCATATTAGAGAAGGGAAGGTTCAGGGCAACAAGACCGATTTGAGAAGAGAATGAAAAGGTTTGGACTATTTATTTCAAGGGAAAAGAAATTAGAAGAGACACAGAGAAATACATAAAATGATGGCTGAAATGGAGAAGACAGATCAGATCAGTCTCATCATCTTAACTAATAACAGATTTGAGATGATAGTTGGTGAGCCCACATGGAAGTGTGGGCTGCAGAAATGGATCTTATGGTGATCCCTTCTCCTTCTCCTTCCTCTACCCCCTCCCCTTCCAATCCCCCTATTCTCTTTTTCCTTCCTTCCTCCATTCCTAGGTTAGTTTTCTGCCAGACTGAGGACTAAACTCCCTGCCTGCACAGCTACCCAGGGTCGACTGCTAACAGAAGAAGGAGAACAGGAATGTGGCTGGGAATGAACAGCCCCTCTAGAAACAACATAGATATAGATTGGCTTAAGCCATCACGAAATCCCATTGCAGGTCCTCCAGAACTGAGTCAACAGTATTGACCAATAAAAAATCCCCAGATTGGTTGGCTCTCAAAGAAGAATCAGACCTGAAAGCTTCCATATCTTTCCGCGAGCAGACTGTGAATAGCCAGAACCCTCTGTGTGACTCTAAAAATGGGACTATTCCAGGGAGCAGGCAGTACTGCAGCCTTTCTGCGTTTCAGGGAAGGGAGCGCTCTAGCACTAGTACAGTTCTGCAAGGCAAAGTTGTAAGCACGGAGGAAAGAAAACTCCGGTATTCATAGCAGAGCTGTTAGTTCCTGTCTTCACAAGTTCCCAGATTCCTTTGCAACTTAACAGAAATTAAAACTATTACCCTCTTGGCTGCGGAACAAAGCCATTGCCGGATTCTCCTGACTCACATGAACCCATCACATGCGCATTCCCCGTAACTGAAAGTGTTATTTCTGAAATTGAGTATTGTTTTCCGCCACACACACACTAAGCAGGATTGAACTGTGGAACACGTTGCTACAAGACACGGCTGAAACCAAGATTTTGTCTGAGTAAAGCAGAGGGTTCTTTGGGGTGTGGGAGTTTTTTTGTTTGGTTGTCTGTTTTGCAGTGTGGAGAGTAAAAAAAAAAACTATTTGTTTGATTTTTAAGTATATTTTAAGAAATAATATCAGTCTCCATGACTCAGGTCTTACACACTGATAGCTAGGAGGAAAATATCTATAAGGTACACTATACCTTAACTGTGTACTGTATGATTTCTGACAATTTTTGCTGAAAAGCAGTTGATATTTTGGCAGAGGATCTGAGATACGAGACTGGACTGCATAGACCATTGCACTGATTCAGGATGGCGGTTTCTGTATTCTTATTGAAGATAATGTTGCTAACAAGACAAATAAAATTCTTGTACAGATCTTTAGATCAGCAGAATATTTTTCAGCTTCCAAGAACAAGTTTAGTCAGCAAGCTGTTTTCATAATGAAGAATAGCATAAGCTTACAGGACTTCCTGATATCTTGCAAATAACTTCAATCTTGCACCCAAATCATTAATATAAAATAAAGCAAAATAACACAAAAGTTATTTGAAATTAAATATGAAACTGCAAATTGAGTAGTTCTTTTTAAAAGTCATTATTCATTTATTTGATGCTTAAGGAACTATGCAATTCGTCTTTCACAGACAGAGTTATGCTTCCTATCCTTCCTGATTTCCTGTGTTGAGATTCTCTACCAATTTGTTTTTCTTCTCTCTGCAGTTCTTTTCTTGCTATTCTTTTTTAGATTTGCCCAAATAATTTTATTTTCCACACTTATTTATAACATCATATGTTAAGTAATTTAGTTTTTCTGAGGAAAGTCTAAGTAACTTTACATCTGAGAACCATTTCTTTTGAGAACAGCAGGACAAAGCATGAAAAGAGGTTAAAATGATCCTGCTCAGCATACCTGAATTGCTCAATATCACAGTGAGTTGCACTGATTTTAATGTGTCTCCACCTGGGAAGAAAATGATGTGATAATTTAGTATTACATCCCATGTGCATTAACACAGATTTCCTGAACAGGCATACTCAGAGGTTGTTGTCATAGACTCAGCAGAATTAAAAAGAGCAGAAACTGAAGAACCAGCATGGTGACTTCTAAGCAGGATAGTTAAGAGAAGCAGAAGGCAATTCAGTCTGGATGGACACGCTAAATTATTATCCAATTCTCAACAAGTCCATTACTTTGTCTTTTGAGGAGTAATACAGAAATCTACTTAAAGTTATGCTGCACAGAGTTCAGGGATCTCAGAAGAGGAAAATCTAAATGATCTTCCCGGAGACTATTTCAGTCCCTTGTGTAAGAAAAGATAAATTGTGGAAGATTTGGAAATTTTTTCCTGCAAATGAATTTCTAGCTGCACAGCTATAAGCACCCAAATGTTTTATTTTGTGTTGGGTCATATTCCACTGGGAAAGGAGAAATCTAACTGGATAACAACTTTCACAGATAGGCTATATTACCAGGTTTCCTGGAGCAGCCACTGAGCATAGAAAAATTTGATTGAAAGAAATGCCTTACTGAGAGACAGTTGAAGAGTTTGTTCTGTCAAAAAAGACCCCTCATTCTTTTATTCGGAAAGATACATACAGCAACAATAAACTGAGTATTAATGAATGCTAATTTACCAAAGAAAGGGCATAACAAGAAGCAATGCCCAGAAGGTGTAACCAGGCAACTTCAAATCAGAAATAAGACATGCATTTTAACCAGGAGAATGATTAACCAAGAAAGTAATGATTACTGAGAAAGTTGATGATTCTCTCTGCTTTGGTATATTGAAGCCAAGACTAAATGCCTTTTTGGCAAACATGCTTTACCCAAACATAAACACTGCTGGGCTTAGTAAAGGCTATTGCATAAAATGCAATTGCCCATGATATATGGGCCATCAGACCAGATGAGCTAATGGTCCCTTGTGGCTTTCTACTTTATAAGTCTATTAACTAGAATTTTGGATTTATAGAATAGAGGGCCAGAAGGAACAACGGTGATTGAGTTTGTACAATCAGTTCCCATGGACTCAATCATGTTCTTTCTGGAATTGCTGGCAAAAAAAAAAAACATTGTACGGGCAGTACTTGCCATAAATCACAACAGAAAAAGGCCCTTGTAAATGAGGGTGAGGAGGCTGACAGGTGAGGAAAAAGCACTTGATAATGGTTAAACCTACAAGCATGCAGGAATTTGTTTCTCTGTCAGTGTTCAGACAATTTAGACTCTTAATTTCACCTGTCCTGATGGAAGCAGAGATCTCTGCTGTGACCTACTGTGAAATAACAAGCACAAACTTTGCCAAATATAAACCCACATTGCATTTCCTGTCCCAATTCTACCACAACCAACCAACCTGAAATTTGACATGCTTCATCTTATCTAATAGGACATTTTATCTGGAAAATACAACCTGATCAAAAAGAAATCTCTCTCAGGTTTAGGAACAGCATAGTTGACCTGTCTGTTACCCCTCACTGTAAATACATATTTTTAACATGCCCTAACATTTCCTTTAATGCCAACTCTCAGTATGGCTTTACCTACAAACGTCAACTCTTCTGTAGTGTTTAAAATGCAGCCAATTTAAAGAAACAAACCACAGCCTGGGGCACCCGTGGAAAAACTCTGACTGCAAATAGTCTTTAGGATGGACAGAGAGATCTGCCTTTGTAGAGCTGAAAGCAGGATCCAAGCCCAAATGCTGCCTATGTGTTCTCCATGCTCACCTTCATCTATTTCTAACAGTGCCAGCAGTAGTGGCAGAGCTACCACTGTCTCCTCTATATTTCCACAGTCCACATTGTCTCCTGGACACTTTGAAATAGGTGTATATACCACTTCTGGATGGCAAAGACAAGGTAGTAGCTGGCAGATTTTAGCACTGGACAATAGGTCCAACTTGGAAATAGAAGAAATAAAGACAGATCAGGAACACAAAGGAAAAAAAAAGAGGCATGTAGACATGGGAGAGTATTTTGGGATGAATGAAAAGCCATCTCAGCTTGGTTCAAAGATGGGAATAAGAATGAAGGAGACCTCTCATTGCAAAGGTGACATGGCTCTGCTCCCTTGAAGTTCCTGGTATTACGGCCCTTGGGTTCCCAGTGCTGTGGGCAGCAGGACTAGTGAGACCCAGTTTCCTATAGATGTGTTCAGCATGCCTGCACCCTTCTGAAATAAACTACTCCTTTCTGCTCAACAAAACAACACGTGGTAATAATTCTGCCTGGTAATAGCTCTCTGTAGTATGTCCTTTGCTACAAAACTCCTGGTTCCTGTTCTCTAAAGAAAGAATAGCAAAAAATTTTTCCCAACCTCCCAGAGTTTTGGTTCATTTGTAACCTTGTAGCCTGGTAATATGGCATTAACATTGTTATTAACAGGCCTTAAGCACTGTACTGAGTTTGCAAGACCTCAAACTCAGGTCTGAGGCTTGCCAGGCTTGCTCTGACCAAACCTTTCTTGACCTACCTGCAACCTTGTTTTACTTGGGTTAGCTGTGACAACAATTTCTCTAATTGACCAGGTGTCTATAGGTAATTTGTTTCATTTTTCTTTTCCTTTGTACGGTACAACTTTAGTTTTATATAGATAGCAGTAACAAGCTGTTATTCTGTGTGGAATGAGATATTTATGACTCTAACACAATGATGCAGTGCAGAGAAACACAGGCCTGACAAGCAGAAGCCTTGAGAAGTGGGGACACAGGATGCACCACGAAGGAGTACAGGCATGGGGTGATAAGAGTCAGGGCACAGGCAACCCCACAGCTATAAACAACTCACCCACGGTAAAAAAAAATGCAGACCTGGAGCTGAACAAACCCGATTTTAGGGACAAAAAAGAGAACTGAGAAATAGTATCTAACATACAGAAAATGAACCAGCTATAATAAATACACATGTGACATAGAGATGCAGAGCAGTGAAGAGCAAAGGTGTAAAGGTATGCTAGCGAATAAAAAAAATGACTGAAAGTGGACCCTCGCAGGAGGAAAAAGAAATTGTCAGCATGAACATTCATATTCCTCCCAGAGAAGGACTCTACATGCCAATGATTGACCAGAACATCACCACGCCACAACTACCAAAAGCACACTTTAAGATTGCTAAATAAATCAAATCAATTATTTCAAAATTAATGCTCAGTAACAGGTGACTTTTGCCTACAGATTTACTACCTTATGCATTTTGTACCTACAGTCAAAATCCTTTCACACACAGGATCTTGACCAGGAAGGGCAGATAGAACAACATCTCTGTAAGGAGCAAAGCTATTTATCATCTCAAGTTTCCATCTCTGCTACTTGCTGTTTTCCCAAGGGCCCACAAGGATTCCAGCCTGCTCACCAACCTCAAGATGACGATTAGAGGGAGAGGAAAGTCTCACTTTGTTTCCTTGCCCTGAAGTTGTTGGGGTTTCCACTTAGTCAATGTAAGACTAGAGACACAGACAGAAAGCAGTACAGCATACTTGCTCATTTCTAGTGTCTGCCTTGCTACAAATTCAGAAATGTTCATTTTAGGGTCTACAAGCTAGTACATAAGTTAATGTAGAGATTATTCATTTCTGTATATTAGCATGATTCTATGATTACGTGTACCTTTAGGAGCAGAAGAGAGATGGTTAAGATCAGAATTATCTCTTCTTACCCTAAAGGGCCGACCTCAAAATCTGTATCTGGTCCAGCTTTTACAACACTGACCTTTCTGTTGCTAAAAAAAAGGGACAGAAATAATGGCATTCCTATTTTCCCACTGCCTTTTACCTTGGATAGTTTCTAAATTCTTTCCTTCCTTCATTACAATAAACCAAACAGTTGCTATGCCCCAAGTGACATCAAACAGCTCCCCCCTCCCTTTTTTTTAGACGAAGGAAAGCAGCATCTCACCAAGCTCAGAAGCCTGAAAGAGCTCTTAGATCTGAGTGAAAATAAAGCAAGTTTCATATGTAATCTTTGACTTCCCCCATGAAAATTTTAATGGATATGCCCAGACATGAGCAGTGAAATAGCTGAAGTAGTAGAAACACAAATATCATTACAGGAATCCCACTAAAAGAAATAGGGTCACTTCATGCATCTCAGAGCCTGAAGAAAAAAGCACAAACACGTTCATACATGGAACACTCTGCCGAATCTATATTAGAAATGTGCTTTCCCCTTTTTGATGAAACTGAAGTAGAGCAGCTTGCTGGAGGACCTTGGGAGAAGTACAACTTGGTAAAGCCCTCCCTGCCACAGCAGCTCCTCGCTGCAGCTTTCACTTCATGTAAAGCTCTGAACTGCTCCTAGCTACCTCCTCTGCCAGAAGATCATGTTCAACTTACCTGGCTAATTTTCCTCCTTGCCTTGCAGTTAAAACTTTCTCAAGAGGAAAGTCAACTCTTTCCTGCACTTAAAGACCAAGTTTAATTCATCTGTTGCAGAACAGTATATGGAATATAAATAACCCCTGGCTGGTAAAGATGCAAAAGCGATTCACGCTTGAGGGTTATTAAGACAACCCCCTTGCAAAAACCTTTGGCCATCAGTAAATGAGTCAGTAAATCTCAATCAGGAGCTAAACAGTCATTTTAGGGAACCAACTGTGATCGCAAAAGCTCCTACTTATGTTACAGCACAAGTGAACTGGGAATTAGGAGCAATAGTAATACTACCTTCAGCAGAAAAATCTCAAAGCACTGCACAGATATTACTGGATGAAATCCCATAGTGTGCTAATAAGATAGATGCTGTCCACCTCTAATGGCAGACTGGAAAATAGCACACAGCAGTTACACATCTTGCTGAAGTCTCAAAATAAGCTGGCAGAGGAAAGCAGAAGTGAACCAAGAGCTTTCAGTCTCCTGCTCCAGTCACTGCTGCCGGTGGGACAATGAAGAATAAAAGTTTCAGAGTTATGCTGTGGCCACAAAGATGACAGTCAGCCAGTTGTCCTGCTAGTGTGAACACGTAAGCATGCACCTGATAGTTATATGCAGAACCCCTTAGATTTCAGACGGGACTCTTCATTTGGAGGAAGTTAGATGGGTTAAAAAAAGGTTCAAAACATTCACTCATCTACTGTGCAAATCACTTCTGCAGACTTGTGATATTCCTCTTTCAAGAGAAACACCAGAGCAGCTCCCTCTCTGCTTTGTCAGAAAAATAATTAATTCACAAAATTGATACTCTTCTGTTTTAAACAAGTAACTTTAATAATCAATTTTCAACATTTCAAAACAACATTTTAACTCAAAGAATCATTATACTTTTCACAAACCAAGATGTTAACAATATGTATCATTTCTTCATTTAAGACAGAAAGGCTAGGGCTTGTGACTTGCAAGTTCATCAAGACTGCAAGTTCATATATCTACATACAAACAGAATTATTTGCTCAAGAAAATGGAAAAACATAAATTGCATGGAACATTAGATTTCTCTGTGCCACCATACAGTCGCCTAAAAATGAGAAATGTTGTTTTAATGCCTTCTAGGCAGCTCATGGACTACACTGTCTCCAGCTTTCACTCCAGAAGAAATATGCAGCTTAAAAGACTTTAGGAATGAGAAAGCTCATACACGTGCTGAGTGATTCCCTATAAAATATGGCCTACTAAGGACTTGGGAAAGATGGAGCTGACTTTCTGAAGAATTTCCATTTAGTACTCTGTCACACATCAATGGCATCTTATAAATATCTGCTTCCTTATATCTCCGTGATTCAAATGAATAATGTTCAAGAAGTATGTCTTTCCCTCCTCTTCAGGGTGTTTTTTTCTGCTGCTGGTACTTCTAAATTATGTTATAGGACCTTATTCAATAATACACAACTCTTTTCTGAGGTGAGAAATAGTTCACGGACAAAAATATGAAGGCTGGTCTTTATGTCCACATTCTTTATAGTGGAAATAATGAGTTCTCCTGGATGTTGAAAAGCACCATGGTGCATCTGATGCAGCAAACTGGAGTGGGCAAGAGCAGTCATAAGGTCCAGGCTGATGATTCAAGCTGAACTGTGAAAAATACCAGAGCAGAGGGAAAACCTGTCAAAGAATAAAAATGATAAGTACATTCAAAATTAAGCACAAAATTTTATTCTCTTAACTAAATAAAGCCAATTATTAGGTAATCAACATATAAAAGATGCTAAATAGGAGATACTTGTCAAAATGATGCATACTTTGTATTTACTACCGGTAACTAAACATCACAAGGTGCTGAGACATGCTTGACCAGTGCAGTTGTGAACTCTTACATCTTATAAGACTCAAGAGTGCTGGGTGACTCCCAGCTGCAATCATTCCCTCTTTGAATGGACTTATGCAGCCAAAGAAGATTAAACTTTCTCTGCTGCTTCCTTTGAGCTGACTTGGAAACACCACAGCCAGATTTCGTCACCCCACCTTCACAAGTAGTCAAGTTTTCTCTATATGAATTTGGGAAGACAGAATTGGAAAAAAAAAAAAATCTTGTGATACTGTGATATTTCCTGATCTGGGTCAAAACTATGGAGGTGCAGTGCATGAGAATGAAAAAGAGAATTAGTAATGTTGACTGTTCTTTATGAAAAACTGACTGGGTAAAAGTCTGAATTTCCTTCAAAGATGACTTTAGAGACTACCAAATCCATAGTCTGTCTCTCCATACTGGCCACATCCAAAGCTACTCAATTCAAATAGGGAACTCAACTCAGGGAAATATTTATGTATTTAAGTAGCTGACTAATGCTTGTAAGTCTGCAAAGGAGTATTTTTGTCATTTTGAAATAGCTCTAATCCTTCTCTCTTCCTTTTAAATCTTCACCAGCCATTTCAAAAGCAATATATATTTTTTTGTGTACTTCTCTCTGGCCAGTAGACCTTGAAATCAATGCTATTCAGTCAGCAAAACAGAGACAAACCCCCTCCCCCCCCCTTTTTTTTTTTTTTAGTTAAAGCTCTTTCCATCTGGATCACTCATTTCGCATTCTCAGGTAAAGTTCAGGCAATAACTGCCTAGCCCACTGCATGATAAGCAGCAGATCGTTCACAGGCATGCAGCCTCAGGAGCTGTGATGTGTGCGGCGAAGCTCCCGCAAGGCCAGGAGAGAGGAAGGGCTCAACCCCATGGAGGCCTGCAGCAGGGCCACTGCTTTTTCTAACCTACCTGCTCACTCTTTAGTCTTTTCTCTGCCTACTGAACTGGAGTTTGGCTTTATAAGTCATCTGAATCTTAACTATGCATGGCATGGGAGAGAACTACTTCTGCTCTAAGCACAGCAACTCCATGGATGGAGGAGGAAACATGAACTGTTTCTCTGGGCTTCTAAGAGTATAAGATGTCTCCTCTGAGAGCGGGTGAATTTGGCCCCAAATGAAGGAAAGTTTCCATACAACACTGTGTCACATGTCTGTAGTTATCCCAAGTTGCAAACTCAGCTCCCACTTTGAGAACTGAATAAATCTTAGAAAGAAGTAGGAGACTGGGTGACACCAGTGTAACTGCCTTTTGGAAATACTGTCAAATAATCCTGTCTGCTAACACATCCTTACTATAACTACAATCATGTTTAAAATAAACACACCTGGCTTCCTCTGGACCAAAACTATTCTAAACAGAGCTTCCCACAATACCGTAAGAACAGCAAGAGCCATCTGCTTTTCCCATGGGATTTGGGAAGAAACCTTGGCCAAATTAACATTAAAAGGAGTTTTACAAAAGCATTCTTAACATTTTATTACTATCAAATTAATTAGTACGGAGTATGAACAGACAATTTATAAAACAATTAAATCTTTGGCTTCTCTGCCTGCATTTGCCAATACAGAATCTGATTATTGACAGTTTTGATTCAGTGGTATGGGCACTGAACCATTAAAAATCACAAGTTAAAAAAATCACACAGGAGAGCTATGATATAGAAGTGCCTTTGATTACTGTACTTGAGGTTATGACTTTTTTTAAAGTTGTCCATGGAAGTTCTGTAGAACATCTCTGAAGGAGCATATCTTTCCCTTTCTCTTCAGTCCAATAAAAAGATATGAATTTGGCAAGCCTGTAAACCTCATTACTGGTATTTCCAGTAATTGTTCTTAATAAGATGTCAGACCTGCAAGCAAATAATAAAAATCAAAAAAGAAAGCAGAAATAACGTTTCCTGGAAGATGTTCCTCTAATTCTAGGAAGATTCAAACTTTGCATGTGGTCCTTTCTAAGAAGTGAATAGGATGTCATGCAAATGTTTATATAAAGTGTGCTGCACGACTGGATCTAATAAAGTTGAATTTGCTTAAAAAGTGAGCTTACTGATTTAGTTTAGAGGGAGGCAAAAAAGGGCCCAGAGTTAAAAGCTTCTGTTGAGCAAATGCAGAAGGCAAACGCTTAGATTTCTTAAAACAAGGACTGAACAGAAGAGTATAGTATGCAATTCTTATCAGAGAACATAAAAGAAAGATCAAAACAAATTACACCCTAGGAAGGAAATAACCTCAAGGATATGTGTGTGTATTGCCTGGGTGATGAGAAATACAAAGGAAAGAGTTATGTTTGGATTTGTGGTACAAACAACCACGAGATACTCTCAAAGCTGAACTGCTGATGCCACCTGTTTACAAGGGATGAGAAAGAAGGATGCTACAGAGCACATATTAGTCAGAGGGACGGGGCAAAAAAAAATGCATGTTAACAGTCTGCTTTGAGACAGGAAAAAAGAAATATTAAAAGTTGTAAGAGTGAGATAGAAAAGTGAAAAAGGTAAGGTTTGAGATTTGTTGCTTGTGAAGACTGCAGTTGCAAATATACCTCTGGAGAGCACGTCAAAATCTTCTGGCACATGTGTGCATTGGTAGCTATAGCTCTAGAAAGAGCGCCAGGTAAACAGCTTAGCTTAAATATGGAGCAACAGCAAAGAACAGTACAGAGCAGAAGGGAATGAAAAAATTGGATGCATAGCAATAAATCATTCACGAAAATAAAGTATCTTTCAAACGAATCATTGCCAAATTGGTAACCACGATAAACAGAACTAACAGAGATATTTACAATAAATTATTCCTCATAGGTCATAAATAAGAGTAACGATTTTTTTCTGAGAAAAATGAGTAATGTATATCACTAAGCTATATCAGGAGTACTAAAGCTGTCTTTTTAGGAAGGAGCTGCATGACTACTGTGAGTCTTAGTTTCCTGTTCACGTTAAGAAAAAATATTTAAGCTGCACTCACTGAACAAAATTACAGATGCCTTCAAATATCCTTACATATTTAAGTATTTAATCTTTGCAATATCTCTAATAAAATAGATGTTTCTTTGTCGCCCCATTTTATGTAGGAGAAACATCTTTGAAAATCTTAGTTTTTAAAAGTGGCTTTGTTTCTTCCAGGAGGTGCTGGAAGCTGCATAAAATCCTGTAGAGATGCCTTTGCAGGTGCAGCTTTGTAGATGCAGACACAAATGTGAGATTTTCAGCATTTTGATTATTGCTGCCGGTCCAGCCAAAATTCACCACTGGCTTCAAAATGTGGATGCAATTAAGTAAAGGAACAAAAACATATCTGTAAATTTCCAGTCCAGTCAGAGGCTCCTTCAAAGTTTAGCCTGGAGAAAAGAGGCCCTGCTTGTGACTGCACACCACGAGCGCTTGGCTGTGCTGAGAGCAGAATTTGCAAGTTCTTGGCACTTCACCTGCAGCTCAATCTACTGATGGATGCTGCTTTTCTGAGCCAGTTTTCCAAGGCAAGGGGAAGGAAGGCAATGGGCTTATTTTTTACTTGGCATTTTGGCAGAGAAAAGTGTATAGAATAATTTGAAAAATTTGCAGCAAGCATACAAAATTTACCCGTAGCTTTTGACCAAAGAATAACTGGATGATCTTAATACTAGACTGAGAAGCTCTGTAAAGAAGAATATAAAAATAACATATCTAGATGGATGAACTTTGATGTTCTTAGGGACATACTATTTCTTCAAGAATGATTTGAAAAATAAGTCATCTGGACCTTAATTAAATTTTTAGAAGTCATGAAATGAAGATGGGCTGGCAAGCAGCGAGAGAGAGAACAAAAGAAAGCGAGCCAGCTTCTGCTCCCAAAATACACGCACACAAATCTGCTTGGGCTTGCTGGGTATTCTGCTTGAGCGCTGAGGGCAGAAGATGAATCTTAAGTGGGATAATGTTTGATCAAGCTTATTTTCAGTAAAAAAAAAAATAAAACAAAGTCATAAAAGAATTATATTATAAGCTTAATATTACTTGTACCAGCAGGACTAGACAGGGCAGGACTATTGCATGTTACAGATATATAGAGCACACACGAAAATAAGCGTCTTATTGCTGGAAAAATACCTCTAAAAGTGCGGTGTGGTACAGCTCTCATGAGACAGACAACGGGAACACTTACATTGCTTTATTGATTTGTGGACTGGATAGGCTCATCAAGACTTTGAAACTTAGGATAAAACCTAATCGACTGGCGAAAAGCAGAAACAGGCAACAATATTCACAGGAATAGTCATAGAATAAAGCACAGTGAATAAAGATGTGGGAATGAGACTTCACAGATTGATATGTAATGCTGAAGAAACACTAGTGAACGTAATTTAGTACATACAACAATTGTAATTCTGCAAGTATTCAACAATAATGAAAGTTCAGGAGAGGAAATATTTGCAGTAGTTGACAACAGTGTAGCAGTTACAGGGGAAAAGATTAAAACAAGTCTGGTTGAATGTCTCCTTCACAAAAATGATCCTCCATGAGAAAATTTAGAAAAAGAGCTCAATAAAATGATTGAAACCACAGGATAAGTTTGCCCAGGAATATTGTTCCAACAGCTCCATTAGGATGTTTTAAAGAACTGCTTATTTTGCTTATCATATTCTTTGTCAAAGAGAATTTTCCATCTCAGAGAATTATTATACCCTCACTATCTATCTGTTCCCCAGCTGAACATCTGACTGGTCCTCCAGTGCCATGGCACCTGTGCAATATGAGGGAAAAACACTGTTATATCAGAATTCTAATCTACTTGTCCCACAAGTAGAATTTTTTGCCCATTTTGTGCTCACCCAATTAGAGCAAGTAATACTCCAACTCTTTTGCATTTCTCAGAAATGGAAAGCAGCCTTAAATGCAGCTTAACTAGCTGATTAATCTGAATTTATAGCTAGTTCGCTTCGTTAGTGTCTTTGCATGGCTGGAGGATAGCTGTGAGGGAATGGAAGCTGGCCTGCTTCCTACTGACGTAAACGATGACCCCAGGCATAAGGCAGTGCTGGGTCTGGGATCTGCTCGTAACAAAATCCGGTGTCTGTGGAGGACTCAGTACCATTCCCGGCTGCACATACCTGTGTTGAAATCTCTGTTCGAAGGGATTTATGACCCTTGTTCTGCTAACAAACCTTGGGCCAGATTTTCAAAGGCAAGTGATAGGGCTAGTGGGGTTTACCAACGCACACGTAAACCTTAGGAATTCAACTCCCACCAAGAGTCAATGCGTGCGAAAATGTTTTATAGATCCTAGTAGGTGCTCTCCGGCCAGTATAAGTGTCCAAACACCTTTGCCAGTCTGCACTGAGGGCCAGATGAGATAGCTACAAGACAACATATACGACAATGGTTTCACACATGGTAAAAACATCTGGAAGATATAAATATATAAGATGTCTAAGATTTGGTCTACAAATCCACTTGAGTTAAACCGAAAGGGCATCTAGGGACCTAAATATTTTTGTGCATCTGGCTTAAAACTCCTATTTTTTGCCAAAGTTCTTTCTCATAACAAGAACAAAGTGACTGCAAATATACTACTTAAAGACAATCTGTTCTAGATTGTTTCTCAACTGTGTGTGAAATATCAGGTTAGTTAATAATAGATCAAGTTTGTGCGTACTCTGTCTTGTCTCGAGACCATTTCTGGAATCCAGCCTGAACTAGGTTGAGCAGTCACACCATCACTGCTTCCAGGTGCTCCAAAAGTGGTGAGATGTTTTCTAGCCCATTTAGTAGTGAACAGCTGCTCAAGGAAGCACATTGCAATCAGTGGTGACACTTTTTAGATAAGATGCAAAACTAAAAAGCTGATCCATTTGTTTAGCCTAGAGTAAACTTCAGAAAGAATTCAGGTCAGTGCTTCATCCAAGTTCCTGAAGCTCTTCCAGAAAATTTAACCCAAGATCTTTATCCTCGACTTTCCAGCATCTTCTAGAAGGGCAAACTAGTGGTCTTATGCTAAGTTTTGAACTTGACTAGGCACCTTATTTTCTGCCAGCTCCTTCTAAAGCAGAGAACTATAGGCAGGCAATTTTGCCTGTGATGCAACCAGCTTTAATCTTTAGCATTCATGAAAGACAGAATCAGGAGAAATAAAGTATTATCCCAGATGGAAAAGACACCGCTAGAAGTCTTCGTCACTAAGCATGTGCTTGGTTAACCTGATTACAACTTCTGAAAACTGTTGACTCAGTATACATCCCCATTTTAACAGGCACAGGGTCAAAGCCACATGCGCTGACAAGAGTGAGATATGAAAAACGCTACGCAACCTTCCCCATGACGTGATTCAAAAGGGCAAATCTGTCCAATGTAACTTGAAAACCAGCACTAGTAAGCACAGACATGACCAACTCGCAGACAGCTCTATCTCAGGACAGATAAAATAGGAAGTGTTCAAAAGCCAATGTTCGCCAAATAGTATCATGTTTTTTTCAGCTGATGCACCCCAGTTATTGAATACAGTGGAAAACAGGTAATTGAAGGTACAGTTGCAGGTTAGTTATGGGAAATGATGACATTTTAAATAGTGGATAAAAACTGAATTGCTTTTAGGAAAATTAACTTTAATTAATTTATTTAAATTAAATCTTCCCACATACGAATTTTAGCAGAGCTTTAAGCTTTCTTGAGAAAGATGCTGGCAGAGGCATAGGTTTCATTTTACTTGTTTCAGTCTGTAGCGAAAGCACTGAAAGGCATGGGGGAGAACACAAGCACAGTATATTACTGAAGGGCATTTGAAGAGTGAAAGCGTAGCCACTTTGCTCCTTGTATAGCTTTGACTTACAATGTACAGAAGGATGCAATCAGAATTGTGAATATAATGCTAATAGGCTCACTAAAGATAGGGGACGGATGAAGGGAAGAAAAAGTGAACACAGGAAGGAAAATTCAATAGCAGAGTAAAAATATAGTAACTGGTTTGAAAAGAGCTGTGCTTTTTGTGGGGCATGCATATGTGGGTGGAATGTCTACCATCAGAAAGCGTTTCAAGCTGATTAAAATATTTCCAGATTTTCTGTGTCCTCTAAATGACCAAAAATATCAAGAGCTCATATATTTGAAGCATTCAGTAGCACATGCACACACAGAACAAAAATAAGTTAGCACAGGCCTGATGCTGCAAGGTATTAAATGTTTGCTAAGAGTCACATGAATACAGACTGATACTAGCGCTGACTGCAGTGTTGTCTATGACGACTAATTCTGTACTCAGTGAAGTTTGTTCTGCATTTGTATCATCATAAGAGGAGAACAGAATTCACTGCACTATTATTCCCAGCTACAACCAGAGAATGACAATATCAGCTCAAAGACACTGGCTTGCACCAAAAATAAATATCCATAGCCTGGACATGCACAAAAAGGCACAGGTAAAAACTGACTGCAATGCCTAGATTGACATGAAGAACTGACTTTGAGATTCCTCTCATCAGTCTTAAAACAGATGAGCCATCCTACCCTATCTATATCATATCAAGTATTGACTCCAAAGCCATCACAATTATACTTCTGCTGCTTCCAGAAAGCAGGGACATGCAGCTAGGGGACTGCAGTGGGCTGATTTTTCTGCTCATAGGGAGGTCACATATTTCAAGGAAGAAAAGGCAAGGAAGTAAATAAGAAGTTATCTTGTCCACAGGAGGTCAGCAGAGCTCCCAAGTGCAAGTTCAGTGGGAGCTTACGGTCAAACCTACTTATCAGTATAGACATATTCCCCAAAATGTGGGAAAAGGGGATCTGGGATGGAGGCAGTCTGCCCAAGAAGTACTGCTTGGTTCACTAGCAATACTGAATAATTTGTCTGGGATTCTTCCAAACACATCACCCTCTCCATAAGCTCAAACAGTGTATTTAACTCTGGTATACATCAGAGGAAAGGGTCAAACAACAACAAAAAACAACTCACAAACTCCAAACCTGGTTTTTAATACTAAGAACTAGCTTGAAGAAGGAAATGCAGTTTTTACTAGGACTGGTCAAAGAGGTGAAATTCTAATTAAAGAGAAAACAATTGTGAAATAGTGCCTATTTTACTGAAAAAAGTTATTGACATTTTGTTGTAAGATTCAAAATAGAATTGTATTTTTTTGGTTTTCAGATTTTTCAAATTGTTGAGAATTTTCTGTTTCATTTCTAGTTATATTTTACTACATAAAAATGTGTCAAGACTCCCAACTGTCAAGATTCTCTTCTCCTCATAGCATTGCATACCGAAAGGTGCAAATGAAAGTTTGACTTTTTCCATGCTTTTTACATAAAACTTATCAAATAAATAGAATGCTTTCACAATTTTAAATGAAACATTTTATTTTGACCTTATGACTATGAAACATTTCATGTTAGCTCTTCTGAAATTAGATTTTTTTGAATTTTCACACCTTTGTTTTGCTTCCGGATGAGATACAATTCTAAAGTTATTCAATCTTTCACAAAATGGAACCTCCTAACTCAGAGAACCACTTTTACAATAGCTCTTCCCAACCCTCCACAGTTCCTATAGCATAGGCTATAACAGACTCTACTCAGACTTGAATTTCTCTGGAGATCTTCAAGGCCCGCCTGGATGCAGCCCTGTTTAACATGCTCTATGTGACCCTGCTGAGCAGGGAGGTTGGACTAGATGATCTCCAGAGGTCCCTTCCAACCTTACTGATTCTATGATTCTCCAGGAAGCAACCTCCTTACAGTTGCAAAAAAAGAACCTAGGAAATGTAAGAATAAACAGTTTCTTGCAGTCTCAAAGGAGTAAGCAGGCAAGTAACTAGTCAACTTACTTTCACAACCCTTCCTGTGGTAGGCAAGTATTATGGTCTCCAAAAGTTTCAATGAGACTAATCAGTCTGAAGGCATGTGGCAGAGGCCAATATGACACATAATGACAGGTAAAAGCAGGATTTTACAAGCTAACTGCCACCCTTCAACTCTGTATGGGATGACTGTAAGAGAAGAGGAAAGTGAGGCTCATTCTCACAACCGGGGCTGATTATGTTCCATCTACTTGGTGTGGATTATGAAAAATGATAACACAGATGCCAAGAAGTCTTAAGAGTATGCAATATGTTCCTCTTCTGCAATTGCAAACAACCTTTATCGAAAAATCCACTTTTATCTCCCAAACGCCTTTTACCCACTGTAAAAAAAAAAAAAAACAAAAACAAAAACAAAAAAACAAAAAGAAAACAATCTGATGTGATGTGACACACTGTAAGCAAACAAAAATGGAAACAAGTGTGATTTGCACACAGAACTCAGTTAAAAGCAAATGCAGATCTTTGGCTTTCACTAAACTTGTGCCCAGTTAAGACATAGTTGCCTCAGAAAGGTTAGATGCAAGGATTTGTAGCAGAAATTACAAAAAGGTACAAGATAGAAAGAATCTTTTTTACATCTTTGCCTATCCTATTGTTTTGGGGGATAACCTATATCCCTACTTCATTTTATTTTGTCACGGCCTTGTCTATTCAAAACTTCCAGACATCCAGCAGCCCAGTCAGACTAGAAGCTGCAATGAGGCCCCCATAATCTTTTCAGCAGGTAGACAGTGATCCCAGAAGACAGTTTCCATCCAGCCTCTTTTGGGAAGCTAAGCATTGCTTCTGAAGCTTATCCAGTTTCTGGCAAGATCTGAAGCAGGCATCAGTCAAACACACCAAGCTGTAGAGATCTACAAGATAACTTTAGACTCAAGAATATCCGTGTAGAGAGAAGATTAATCTCATTCTGAGATGGAAAAGACTGCGTGACTCACACCTTAAAAGATCTTATTCCTTTCCATAGATAATAAAAGGACTGTTAGACAACTAGCTCAGAGGAAGTCAATGCCAACCTCCAAAATCTGGAAAGACGAACCTTACTCTGCATTACGATTTCAAAATCCATCAGTCTCCAGTAAAACTTATATCTTGTTAAGAAGATCCTCTCTCCCTTCACTATTCATCATTGTTCCACTCTATCCAAAGATAATTAGACCACTTACACACACATGGATGTATGCCTATATATATGCATGTGTATATATATATATGTATATATACATACAGTCACTTTTCACTCTCCATTTGTACTATGGCAAATTCTGCTTCCTTTCAAATAAAAACAGGAAAAGTCTGAGAAAAGTAAGTTGTCTTAATTGAGATGATAGGTACAAAAATTCTCATGACCTCTCCTCATTTATGCATTTCCTTTTCATTGATTTGACTTTCCTGATTTCCCAGTACCCTTCATCAAGATGCTAACAGTCCTATTTCCAGAAATCTCTCCTAGTCCTATTTTTTTGTGTTACAGTTGTCTAGAAAAAAGTCTGTAAGGCTTAGTCACCCCAAATCTATAACTCCATCTACACTGGTTAATCACTATCCTAAGTGGTCTCAGAGAGCTGCATGCCTCTGTGTAATTTAGATGTTTGTATGAAACATGTTTTATAGAACGATGCACAGCTTTAAAATATAATGTAATCAAATATAAAATACTCCATGGATTGAGACACTGAATCAAAGAGAAGGTGACCTTCATTAAGTCAAAGAGCTATTGACTAGCCAGTCAACTACAGGAGATGATACTTTGATTTAACATACTAAGACCACTCATTTCAGCTAAATGAGTGAAAAGAGTACTTTAAATTTAAAGCATGAGGCAAAAAGAAGTACATACGTTTTGAAGGTAAAGACTAAATCTGTTCAAGACTCTCTGAGAGACTTCTTAAAGGAAATCACCTCTGTTAAGCTAATGTGTTCTGCCACATTAGCTTTGATGGATGTAACCTGAAACATAAGACATGTAAGGATAGAAGAATTCCTTAGAAGGTAGGAATCAGGAAAGCATTTAGAACAAATCTGCAAGAAAAAGGGAGACAGAGACCTTTCTGATCTAACTTTTGTGTAAGAAGAGCAAGTCTGTTTTTATTTCTTCACTTATATTTCTATGTAGTCCATTTCATAATACAGTTTTATTTGCACTTTATCCTAGGGCATTCTTCCCTAAGAATGCAACTTCAGGCACTGGGACATCTTCGGTGTCGTAGGAAAGGAACAAGCATCTCAAAATGACATAGCAAGGAAGAAAGCACTCTGACACGTAGAAAGACGACAGGAAGCACACCTAAAACAGGAGAATCCCAGTAGGCTTCTTTTCACCACAAGCCTCTTCCAGGTTCATGCATCCCTATTTGCAGATTTTTCCGAACCTCCCATGACTTTTTAGCAATGTCTGTATGACTTCCACAAAACTTCAGAAGGTAACTCTTCCCACTGTGCACAGATCTGTCTTTTCCACTACTGAGAATCTGAATCTATTCTTTCACTGGCTAATTCCTCTGCAAAGAGTAATGACATCCCTTCAAAAAGATGAAATACCACACCTAGTGGCAATTAAGAGTATGAGGAGCTATCTAAAGTGTGCACGCTTCATGCCTATCTATACCAACTTAGCTTGAGCAGTAATTCAGCTGAGGAACGGGCAAATATATAAATGTACCTACACACAGATAAATCTGGAAAATGTCAGTCTTACACTTCAGAAAGGATTTGGAAGAAGGAATAAAGAAAAAGCTGCTGTATCCTGCTAACAGCTTGCATGTAAGTCAGCACAGACATCTCATGGACCACTGTTTCCTGACATAAAGAACAGAAACCTTGTGACAGTTCAGTGAGAAAAGCCCAGTGGAGACTGTTCTACCTTGTTTGGACTTTAGAGAAAACACGTATGTGTTCAAGACTTTGAGTAATTCAAAATCCAGATGTAATCAAACTTACCTTCAGTGTTGACAGCAACGTGCTTAGAATGATAGAATTATTGATTTTGCAGGAATACATGTTTTCCATTAGAGAAAAAAAAAACAGTTGTTTCTTTTTAAGAAGAAGATAAGAGTTGGCGGTTATTAACCTTGCATTAATAAAAATAGAAATGGACCAAGAGAGGGGAATACTTTCCTCAGGTATAATGAGTGTTAATTTAGAAGTTTAATGATCTGGTACAATGATTCTCTGAATTCAAGAAAGGCATGTGGTATCCAGCTGGCCAAGAGTGATTTTGACTGTGTGCCACCACAAATGTAGAATCTCATTTAATGTCTGTGGAACTGCACCAAATCATGAATAAAAGTTTTACATCGATCATCTAGTGCAAAATAGCTGCTTGGTTTCAGGTTTTTGAGTTGATTTTCACATGTTGCAGCTGACAACTAGATACCTTTCCCAATGTCAAAACCTGACCTTATTTCCTGCCCATTCTGGTCCTGACTGAATGAGCACTGAGGTGTTGAAACTTGATCTGATTTCTGACTTTCTGCTGTAAATGAACAGTAACAGAGATTTAGTAATTGGGAGTAGAGGTGCTTTTACCTCAAGAGAGAAGGAAAATGTACCTGGCATACAAAGACTATCATTTGATTAAATTAATAAAAATACTGCAGAAAAATCTTCCAGACTGGAGAATAAATCAAGACCATCAAGTCATAAATTAAACCTGTTTTTCTGCTTTTGGGTTTCCTTTTTTACAGGGTTCTAATTTGTGAAAACAAAAAATGGGTGTAAAGTTCCCACTGACACGTATTCTGTCTGTTCATGCTTAGAACATGAAGTAATTTTAATATGATACCTTTTTTCGTTGGTCTTAATGTACTGCCATGAGAAAACTGGTCAACAGTTTTGCCCCCTCAAGAGCCAGATGTCCCTATTAGTTTGCATAGACTATGACTTCCAGTTTGTCCTCTTCATTTCCATAGAACTGAAAAAGAAAGGAATATCAACTTTCTCACTTGATGATACACTGTCTCCATGAATATATCTTTCATAGGCCTTTTCTCCATTTACTAAATTCATAACAATTTACAGCTGCAAAGAGATTTGTGTTTCAGCGTAATTACCAGAAAAGTGCACTGACACTGTTTACTATTAAATATTGTGCAACTTAGTAAAAGGATGCACTTACCAGGAGCTTATGTTTGCAGACGGAGGAATGTCTTTGATCCCTGTTACATGGTCCAGGTGGATCGGGATGCCTAATCTTGAGCATCCAAGGACATCGCATGCAACAGAAGCTGGTAGTGGAGACTGGGAGATGGTTCCATGTCTGGTTGCTTTCTCTGTGAAGCTATCTTGAAAATGAAGAGATTTCTTTTGCTTTTTTATCACCATCTTGCAAAAAGCACAGATGCAACTATTGGCAGAATTTCTCTTCCAGAGTATTATGATGTTAATATAAGAGTGAATTTTGGATGTACTTTATTTTGTTTCTGGCTTCCTGTCTTTCAGGCTTACTTAAATCCTAATCTAACCAATTCCCATAAGTAGACAACGGGAATGAAAAGAAGAGCAATATAACATCTTGTTTTACTAGGAGTTTTCTGTTCTGTTTATTTATGTTCATCCCCTAGATTTCTTCACTAAGAATCAACCGATTAAAGATGTGTTGTTTAAAAACAGAGAGGCTTAAGTGACATATTTCCTTTGAATATGATTTGTTTGGATGTTATAATCAAGCATTCACACAGACAGATCTCTCCTTTGTCATTCCACAGGTCTGTATTGACTAAGTCGCCAGTAAAATGTCTTGAGTAGATTAACTGTGGGAAGAGAAATCTAAGAAAGAAACCAATGATATAAACATGACGTACAGAAAACATCCATAGCTGTACAGATCTGATTGTGTTACCACATCTCTACTGAACTATCCACTTAGGATCTCAGGAACTTATTTCTTCGAAAATACTTACCTTCTCCTGATTCCTCCCAACGCAGCAAGTCAGTTGCCTTCACCAGCATGATGCCCACACCCACGCACGAGCACCTACGCCCACCTCATTTCTTTTCCACTATAATGTTGCCCTTCCCTCTTAACTTCACCTGGGAAAGATTTTTGTATTCAAGCAATCCAGCACTAAACCACTAGAAGTTTTAATTCTTAGTAGGGCTACACATGAAACAAATGAAACAGGGTGAAGATCAGATGAAACGCAGTCATCCTGACTGGGAGGAAAAGTAAAGAAGCTGATTTTAACAAACATACCAGATTGATTATGCCACAAGATGATAGCTAGGGATAGCAGAACATTTCTCATGGTCAAAATGATATCTAGTGGCACAGGAAGGAGTCAAATTCAGAGGACTTTACTGAAGAACAAGCTCCAGGGGGTTGCCAGTGTGGACCAGGAGACCAGGAGGCTGGTTGCAGAAGTACATTGAACACCATTCAGCAGGACACAGCCTGACTTTGCATTGTCCCTTTTATCTCAATGCACGGTTAGTGCTCCATAACTGCGTTGAAAACAGCATTTACAGGCATATATCTGATAAAAATTTCATTTCTCAACACTCAAAAACAATGGTTAATTTCCACAAGATACAGCTATTTGGTATATTTATAAGCATAGTTTGATTTAGATTTTGTGAAAACCTGGACAACCACTTCATCCTTTTGTACACCTTCTTTAGAGCTTGTCTCTTCTGGAACTGTTTTTCCTTACATTATACTGCAAGTTCCTTTAGTCAGCAGCTTTCAAAGTCATTTGGGTGACTGGTACGTTTTAAAATTTGAGTTACGACCTTCACAGATTAAGAAACAGAGCAAGCCAATGATAGAAGGTTTCTAGAGTCACATAGCCACTTTTGAAAATTTAAGGAGTTTTTTTTTTCCAGAAAATTCTTGGATGTCTTTGGTGTATAGCCAGTAAAATAAATCAGAGAAATACACATATTTATAATTCATAATTACATCAAAAAATAACAGACAAGCATAAGTTAGACATTTCTGCATTTTATTTTGCTTGGAAAAAATGTAGAATAGCCGATCAAATTTAATTAAGTCAAATTACTTAACCTAAAGTAAAGGAGACGATTGAAAATTCGAGTTTCAGAACACAGGCAGAATGGCAAAAACATGATATTCACTGGCTAGTTCAGTCCGTAACACATACTTGTAAACAAGTGGGTAGGTAGAACTGCATTCCTCCAAACAGGAAACCATTTGTCAGCTATTGCCTAGTTCAGTGATATATAAAATGACTTTAATTTTAGCAAAGGAATTTTAAAAGAACCTGAAAGTCTGTCAGGGCTCTGCTTCCTTCAGCATTTAAGCAGCCTTATAAAATGAGGTTCTATAGCATATGGTGTGGACATAAAAATCCATATAAAAATCTTCCCTGATTAGCACAGTGGCACAGTCTTGGGAAGGAGTAAACACAACTTACTGACGAATTTGCCAGGAACGAGACTGAAATATGGACTGAGCAGCACTGCTGAGGGGTGCCAACGTCGCCGGCTGAACAGACTCGGTGGGTCTGAAGCAAGCGCTGGGAATGACCCTGCGGGGAGGTGTCCAGGAGAGGGGAAAAACTTGAAAGCACGAACTGGAAAGGCCCAGGGCTTGTAGCGTTTCTAACCTGGGTGGCAGGGAGCAGGTCCAGTACGGAGGTATGGCCAGAGAAGAGCTGGTTAGAAAATATGAAAGCAAGGAACACTATGGTTTGCTTTCATTCGATTTCTTCAATAATATTGGGTCTAGTCATCTCAAGTCATATTTTCAAATATACTTAAGAGTGGTGGGCAGCTTTTAAAAACCCTACTGGATGACCTATGTGAGCATTTAGATGTCTCAACGCCTGAACAAATTTGGAGTCTGCTTTTCCTGAACTTCATTTTTTCAGTTGTAAAACCAGGTCAATGGTAGCAGAAGACCTTTCAGAAGACCTTTCAGGCTACTATTTTTGGTCTAATTTCATCAGTCCTATCAAAAGTTATGAATGGCATGGGAATGAGAGGCAGACTAACAGATCAGCACATATACTGGCAGTACAGATTCGCAAGCTCTGCTTTCTTAGGAATGTAGCCTTAAAAATTGTTTTGTGTTTTAGCCTTAAAATGAAACATCACTTTTGCTTTAAGGATTGATATGTCTTTCCTTAGTGGGAGGGAGTCGATTTTTTGAAAATACATTTAGCTATATTCTATCAGGAAGTATAGTATTTTAAGGAAAAAGCAAAATTCTTGGTTTAGAAAATGTTGACTTAAATTTTTCATAATGTTTTCTTCTTTTTCAGCCAGCAATCATTGCCAAAACTGAACTGAATTTATAAATCATTTTGGTTTTCAAACTTTATTTTCAAAAGAAAAGAAAAAAAATCATTGAAAAAATTCACCGAGGTCTAACGAGGATTTCTGAAAACCCTCTACACAAGTTTAGGATCAGTTTAAGATCTATTCCATTTCAGTATAAGCAATCATCCTTCAGCTCTGCTCTAGATTGGGTCAATAACCTAGTAACTTCTCTGTCAACCCCTATCAGAGGCAGAGATGCAAGTTGTTCATGGGTCGTCTATGCAATGTGCAGGTATACTTGTGGAACGTGTAGGGGCTCCTACATGTTCTGTAGACCAGTTCAGACCTGAAATGATGCCTAATGAAACCACCATTGACATGATTCGCCCACTGATCAGGCATCGGAAGGCTGCTGTGCGATGCTACAGACTTTCCATGACAGGTAAATTGCTTTTCTTGTCCTTTCCCCGCAGCTTTCCTGACATATCAGGGCTTGTGCAAGAATTTCAGTTTCAGTGAAGACTTGCAGGCAAGCAAACAGCAATAAATTAAAACTGTCAAGAACAGAGTCAGCCGTAAGCGCAGGCGGCTGCCCACGGCATCAGCCCCAAGAAGACCTTTTGGGGTCCTTGCGGTACTTGTTGGAATTCCAGACAATTCCCCGGTACAAAGTCAACGACTGGGCACTGACAGCAGGGCATAAAACCAAACTAAAGCAGAAAGCATGAAAAAATATGGAGAAATAAATAAAGAAAAAATACAAAAAGCAAAGAGAAAGGAAAACTGTGAAAAGAAATGAAAGTCAAAAGGAGCAAGAGAACCAGAGGGAAGACTACAAAACAGCAACTGGCTGACTTTGGTAAGCCCGAGAATAACCTACCCGACCCACAGAATACAATGCACTGCAATGCAGCGCACTTTGCAGTTCAGTTGAAGTATTCTGAGTGTTTTCCGATGCCAAGGAACTTAGAGTTGACTCTACACACGGCAGCATTTGAAATAAACAGTTTTGGCTACACTTTAGAGCTGTTCCTTATTTGCCACAACTTGCCACAAAAGGAGCGCGTCTCCTTTTAAAAGCAAGAGAAATTGGAAATACATAAACAAGTGCAACATCCTGACTCAGGAGGGAAAATCCTGCTACCTGCTATACCATCTGGAGCCATCAAAAGGTGAAGAAATCCGAACATTTCTGGACCGCAGATGTGTTTGATCAAAGTCACAGTTTCTTTGTTACATAATTAGAAAAAAAGAGGTGTGCTTTCAGGCAATCCCCTCCTCGACTCCCAAAAGACTTGCCTTTTCTTGCTCCTTCTACAAACTCTGCCTCACTTGCATTCTTAGACCATCACTGCAATAACATTATTACTGCTGCTATTTAAAATGTCCACACTGAAGCGCACTGAAACTCAGAAAGGGACGCATGTATGTATGGGATTGCTTCATAGCTTACAAGAGTTTTGCAAGGTGCTTAATGGCACTTCTTTCCTTAAGATAGCGTATGGCTAAGCCTTTCTACTTTCTGTTTGCTATGTAACCATGCACGTTTGCAGCTTCGTCAGGGGGATGACGATAAATAAGCATTTACATCATCTATCGTGTTACAGTGGGCAAACGTAAGTTAAAAAACACGCAGTAAAGGAAATCTCAAGAGAACCAACTGTTCTTTCCAGATGTCCTGAGTATTTCCCTTATCTTTACGAGCAAGGAGTCCACCCGAGCAGAATTTTGCAATTTCCATGCTTAGACTTTCACAGGCTTATTCAGAGAAATTCAGAACTTCTGTTTGTCTACACTTCTTGTTCTAACAGACACAAAGAAGGCTGACCATAAAAATAAGCGAAAGCAAGAAAACATATATACTATGACATGATTTAAATTATGTTATAACCTGCAATTTAGCACAGCGTTGCATAATATTGTCCCAGAAGTCACTGAGAGACCAGAGAATATGTTCTAGCATAGTCAGATTAGAATCAATTGGTGTAATGTGACCTTGCAATTCACGTTTTATGCAAACAATACCCATTTGACAGTTTCAATGCAATAAAAAGCTAATGAAATCAAAAATTTTCAGTATTAATCTCTATATTCATGTTTGCTTTTGTTAGCTAAGAGCTAGTGTACATCCTAAAACCACGCTTTTAAGAATCCCAAAGGGTAGCTAACTAACGCTTCTGACTCCAAATATGCCAACATCCAGAAGGAACTACATGATGGTCTGTGTTTCTTTTTAATACTTGATCAAAGATGAACAAGAATTTGCTAACAAGAGTTACCCTAGAATTACCCTATCACTAGGTTTACATCACTGTTTAGAAAAAATACACAATGTCATTATATCATCCCAGGATCAAGCTGGGAAAAGCTACCAGAAGCCCTTTAGAGAGTAAATTGACCCTATCCAAAAAATCTCTTAATTTTTTGATTCACCTCAATTAAATGTCTGCTGCGTGGAAAGTTTCGCTCTTCGATTCAGCGAGCAGCTGCACCACCCGGCGAGTGCCGAGAAGCGACGCAGGCACAAACAGGCTGCAGCAAAGCCGACAAGGAGAGGGACCACTAATAACATTTCTAAAGAGCAAGCAGTGATGGGACTCAGCAGCTCCTCTGCAATGGGCCTGCTTTTGCTCAATGTATATGGCCACGCACCAGGAAGCAAGGAAAATCAATTTCTTATTGTTCGGGTTCAGAGAAGCTATTCTAAAAATAAGCCAAAAGAGCATTTAGGCGCTTACACTTCTGCAGGAGAATTCCTTTGTCCTCTTCTGCAAAACCAGGTTTGACTGGGGAAAATGTAGCTGCTTTATGCACAAAATGTGCAGTATATTGCAAAATGCATACGCAGGAAGGCGTTTTATGGAGAAATATAGTCATACATTTTACTTTCCGTACATAGAGCGTGGACAATTCTTTGCCAGATTATATCACTGCGACCACACTGAAATAATTTGAAATGCACCAGTGAACAGAAGGAAAAATTGGCCTGTTCTCTGGGTAATGTATTTACTTCGGCTCTGAAGCTAGGTGAAAAGAGCAATCTTTCTTCTAAAGTCTTCTTGAATAGAAACTTCATTGCACTCACCTAGCTGAAATGTAACTTAGGTTGATGGTGCCACCTGGTGACAAGTCTCACCCGCTGTTCCCATAACTTGTCAAGCGAGCATAAATTCATAGGCTACAAATCTGCCCGTGGAAAGCAGCCCCCTCCCCTAAAAACTGCATCAGCTGCGATAATGACTCACCCTAAAGAGCACAGGGGGTTGTACACACAGGAGGAGAGAGAAAGAAAAACAATCAATAGGAAAGAAAATACTTATTAGCAGGCTTTCGTTTTAGGAACTAACACACAGTTTGAGTTATTAGATTGTGAAGGGGATGTATTTAATATTTCATGAAGGGAAAAGGGAGAAAATGAGAACGATTTATTTGAATCTTTGGAGTGGGGTCGGGGGGTTGGTCTACCTCAAAAGCCTGTTCTCTGCAGCAGTGAGTGTGTGAGGCTATAGCAGTACACAGCAGGATTTTACAACCCCTGTGACTACTGTCCCTAAACGAAAATAAGCCTTTGGACAACAGGCCTTAGTGCCTTCTCTTTGCTCCTTCCCTGTCAGTAATAACTTACAAGAAATATTAATTCCAGAGCCATAAATTGCCACGCGTGTCTCTCCCAGTGGTGCAATATGACCACGACAATCTAAGAAGACGGTCTCCATGTGGAAGGTCAGCTCTCACTCCACGTCCCCAAGGTAAATCAGGATTTATACTATACAAATAACTGGTACGTGATGGAAGAAGCACCTGGGCCAAGGAGAGTGGCAAGGAGGGTCGGGCAGAGCAGGGCTTTGGAGAGTGGGGCTAGCAACGTTGCTCAGACAGAGGCAATGTTGGGGAATGTGAATCCTGGCCAAAATCTGGGTTACGGATCGCAGCAATGATTTCTCTGTAGCTCAGTCTGTATGCAAAATATAACTTCTCAACAATCATTGTACAACCATAATCTTTATTCCATCGTGATAAAACTTACAGGTGAAATTAGTCACTTTGGAGTCTCATAGCAAGCTTCATTTCTACCCAGCCACTACTATATCCTATTTAATTCTTAAACTGGCTAACCCACATAGCTTCAGCAGCATTTCGTAAGGGAACAAGAAAACACTGGACAACCTTAACTGTATTAACAATATTGTGTGCTCTTGAATAGAGAAAAAATGTATTTCTCCTTCATCTGCAAGACCCTTTTCAGACTGGGACTTCCCTTCCATGGACTCCAATTAAGGACTTCCTTAATTTAACAATATAGGAATATCTCAGCTGAATTATGGACATTCTATCGGTAGCCTCTTCCACATAATACAGTGACACGCTCCATATGCAAACCGTGCAAGTATCCATATGCTTAATTTGTATGAATATTTAACTAAACTGGCATAATAAATATGTCTAGTTAGATACTTACAGTAAGTGTGCAGCTGTCTGGAAGGAGGTACAAAATTCTGGATGATGGTGAAATCCAAACTGCAGCTGTCATTAATCAAGGCTTTGCCCTTGAACATTCATCACTGCAATACCGCTCTGACAAAGTGGACTTTTACTGCCCTTTGGAAGATTTTACTTCCTTAAAATAGTTCAGGTTCTCTAATGGTGCAAATACTTTAAAGGCCACTGTTTACTTGTTTGCTCTTAACAAAAAAAAAAAGCATCGGAAAGATAATCAAAATGTTATACAACACTACAATTATCTATAAAATACTACATATTTAAATGTTGTACTTTTGCAAGGTATGTAGAAAATCCCTATTGAAAGTATTCATGTTGAATGGAAACGAGTGAGGCTCCTTGAGTCAATGAACTGAATATAATGCAATCAAGAAATATTTGATAGTTAGGTGGAATGAAGATTTTTAAGATATTGAAAATGAAGTATAAATAGAGCTTTAGCCAAGCCCAGGTTCTATTTCTAAAGTTAAGCCATTCATTACACCCTTTGATCTGAAAAGAGCGGTGACTGTCAGAATTATTCCCCACTAGACTGACACTTAAGGAAGGGTTTGTATCAGCTCAGTGAAGGAAATCAGGACCATCCAGAAGGAAACCATTTCATATGGTGAATGTGTCCAATACCCATACTGAGGCTTTGCACTAGTTAGAATATGAACCATCTTTCTTCTTACCACAGTCCACTCCTTTTAAAAGGTGAATTAGATCTTTCCAAATAAACTGCTTTTTCTGTAGTAGTCATATACGAGCCTTATTTCACATGCATTGACTTATTGCTAACCACGAATTCTTTGGACAAGCAAATGACATGACATCAGTCCATAGGGACTAATAGCCAGCACCTAGTTGGATCCATTCAAAATCAAATTTAGTCACAAGAACAAAGTACTTCAGCAAGGCCACTGCTACCCAGCATATTATTTAGGTTGGATGAAAGATGATACAGTCGAACAGGATCAATGGCGCCAACTTGCAACATCTGAGGAGGTGTCTGAAGGTGTACTCTGACAAGGCTCACACACTACACACAATAACATCTCTGTCAACACCTCCAAATGCTCTTCAGCTCATCATTCAGATTGTAAACTCAGCGAGCAGACACACAGGGTATGCCTACAGCAGTAAATGAATGTGTTTGGGACCATCTTCGAGCACTTACCCTGACTTCATACTTAAAAGATCTCTTAACCTGCAGAACATGGCAGCAACATCCATGGATTTATGAGGAATGCTTTCTAGGCTGAGAGTTGTTTGGAAAAATGCTAGTTGGATGGACCAAAAACCTTATCAGAAACCATTTGAGCAATTGTACTGTATAGATGATTGAGCCCCCCTGCCTGGGAACAGTCCTGTTCTAATTCACTAACAAAGGCAGATCCAAATAGCTCTCAAATGTCAGCAAATTTTCAGAGTAGTTTACTGGACGGTGAGAGCGTGCACAGGGGCACTTAGTTAACTTGCTGCAAATCCACACAGCTTGCCTTGCAGTGACTTTGTCAGGTAGCCATACTCAAAGTGAGCTACCAGGAATTTACTGACAGTGCTTTTCTCTGCATTTGTGAGTCAGCCGCTTGTATATACTGCTTGTACAAAGACCTGTGCCCTTTTATTGGATGCAGTTTTATTAGAAGATCATTCAGTTTAGAATGAACAGAGATCCCTCGTCACCTTCAGTTACACCATCACCCACTCCGAATTCACTCGCATTGCCATTGACAGCCTTTTAGGATGCAACTCACAACTCGTACCCAACTACAGCGAACTCTAAATTTTTGCTACACCACAAAAGCTGTACTTGAAAGAAAAACACTGTAATTGAAAGAAAAACACCGTAATTTTAGCCAAAAATTATTCTACACCTGTTGTTTAGTGAAGGCCTACCCAAAAACTTTTTCTTTGCCCAATGCTTGTCAAATACTTGTCCGGCTTAGGAAGAAGTGTAACAGTTTGCGACACTGCTTTAGTATTTCAGTAGAGGCACAGATAGTAACAAGCAATAAGTACTGGGCCTGTGATGGACAACTACCATGTCTCTCATGTCCGGGAAGGCAATGAAGTGGAATCAGAATACTCCCCAAGGCTCTTTTGCAGCAAAAGGAAGTGGCCTGCTATAGCAACTACCTCAAACCGTAACACTTCCCCGGTCATCATTGGTTGGCTATTTCTGTACTACTGTTTTTCAAACAGATGATGAGGACTGGCACTGAGGAACCTAGAGGAAGTCGATAATTTGAATGAATAACAATCCTAAAAAATGCATTACAGAATTCTGAGGAGAAAATTTCTATGTAGGAACATCCATATTTCCTATCCTTTGGCAAGTCTTCCGTGATGATGCATGTGTTTGCCTTCCACGATGACACAAGTCCTGTTCCAGAGGAAGTTTCTTCCAGAAACTTTCACATCAAACTTATTTGAGTGCAAAGTTTTGCAGAATGTAAATTCTGCAAGACAGAAAAAATCTTGTAGTTCTTGTGTTTAGCCTTCAAAGCAGCACTGGATGAGAGCACTTTGCCAACACAGGCTCTCACATACTTAGTGTGTCCATATGACATAACTCTTACCACAAATTACTTACAAGTTTATTTGAATATGTAATCTTCTTTGCAAATGTGCTTATTTCACTGAGAATTGAGTATAGGTGTCCTAACATTCCTGTGCCTCCACCGCTAACCCTTTACTTACCCACCCACACCACCTAGCAAAAGTTCAGGCGTGACCCTTCTGTTTACCAAGAGGATCTGCATCACTTTAGAGTTATCTTGATTTAATGCCAATTCCCCATTTAAATGCATGATGTGCCTGGCATAATATATCTCATCATTACTGCACTGTTACTGTATCAGCAGAAGGCCAACCGAGTTCACTTCCTGGACCTCTTGATAATTAAACAGAAGCAAACCTCCAAGGCAACAGAGTACAAAGAGGGAAGTGCAGCAATCCTCTGGTGGCACAGCCTTATTGTAGAGACCTTGACCACAATCTAGGGAAGCTCAAATTCAAGAGGACAATGCTGAGGGTACACTGGTGTCATTCTGGGGCTGAGGAGCAATATGTGATTCCCTCAGAGAGGTACAAATCCCTCCCTACCTCAACTACACAGGCCCAAGGTGCGAATGTAATAAAGTGATGAAGATGGTTGATCCAAAATCTCAGTTTTAAATTTACTAACTGGTTCTACTGATTTTCTCTTTCAGCTGAAAAAAAAAAAAAAAAAAAGAAACAATCTTGAAAGAAAAGGTCACAAATGACATAAGATATAACAGAAATTGCTGCTTGACAGTAAGTCCCAAGCCAGAAAGTATTACATGATAAACAAACCACATAGTAAAACTAGACAGAAAATGCTTGTCCTTTACCTTCCCCAGAGTCTTGACAAAGACTTAACCTAACTAAAGTATTGGATGTTCTTATCCAATGTTTACAATTCCCTTTTTAGGTTACTCTGACAATTTTTATGGTCCTAGGCAAGTAGTCAATGAAAGAATGCATATATTTTCATTTGGATGGAATAACAATGGGAATCTTTATGTTGCCAACAATTCCAGACAACTCCAGGCACCTCACTTAATCCCCGGGAATCACTGATGAATCTTTCAAGAAATCTGGTCTTTCCCACTGATATGCAATTTCTGCACTATACCCAAGACCAGTTCTTGGGTTGGTGCTTCCTATGTCTCCTATGTTCCTATGTCAGACTCACCCTATAAAACATACTGAAAATTGTGCAAAAAATAGCCATTGCACAGCTAGCTATAACGCCACAACTAAAGATGGTTCTTCATTCTTTGCGAGTGCCTTTCTAGACAAATCAAGCTATTTGAGAAGCAATGCCAGCTTTAGACAAAAATAGAGATTTGTTAAAGCAGGTATAACTGCACTATTTGTTTTTACTTTTCTCATATGTTTGTCAAAGTTATTATTATTCTGTTTTGCTTTAGTTCTTGGTCAATTTAGTCAAAATGCCATAATTCAGTTAAACTAACAAAGGCTTCTAAGCTTAGGCAGACAGGATCTCCTGCTTTTAGAGACATCACCTCTTTCCGTTGCCTGTAGCGAATTAGAACTAATAGAAAAGTAGGAATTAAACAAAATCAGTGGAAGCTCATTCACAAGTAGTTGGGATAACAGCAAGTTTGATAAGTATATAAGTACAATTATATAAGCAATAAGTATAATTATATAAGTAATATAAGATCTATTTTTAGTTTTGCATTCCCACCAAAATATTGATAACACTCACCACACTGGAGTTCATGAGGACACTTCACTCAATCATAATCACCTAGATTTCATGTTATGAACAAGTACCACCAGTAGTAAGACTGGCAGTAAAAAGTTTCATAGATGGCCACTCCACTCATAGATAGACATAAATTTGTCCAAACTCATAGATAAATAATTACCAGCAATTAACAGATTTGTAAAAATAATGATTTATCTTAATGCAAAAAACAGAGAGCTACAACTTTATTAATAATTGGTATGTGAACAATAGCTAATCCTCCCCTCCTCTTTTCATATGTTCCCATTTCCAATTGCTGCCCTCCATTTTTTGCCCATTATTGCTATATGTGGATATTCTATCTTGTCTACCACACGGAAGATAAAATCTTGAGAAGAACAAGACCATAACCAGATCTAAATTCTCTCCAAAAGGATGAGTTAGGACAAGGCCTTCCATTATAAATTGAGCTTGATAGTCTCAAAACTAGAAGAATGATCTCATGGTATGATGTAAGTTTTTGATTCCTCTGTAAAGCTCGCTGTTCGGTCACAAGTGTCCAGCGTTGTCTTGGCCGGTCACTAAAGCCTTTGTTCAGCCCAGCTGGGTATTGCAATGCGTAAGCAGAAAGTCCCAGCAGAGCCCTGGAGAGCTGGGAGAAATCTCTAACCAAAGCCAGACTCCTTCAGAGGCTCAGGTGTTATTTAGACATGGACATTGGGTGTCTCCGCCTCACCAAACATGTGCTGAGATGCTGTGCTTAGGTGCCAAATGCAGACACTGAACTGCAGGTGGCCACAGGGTGAGGTAGAACTGAGCACACGAACACCTAAAGCTTTTTTTAATGAAATTGGGACACCAGTATCTCCCTACTCCATGGGCCTGCTGTGAAGCTATAGCCTTCAGGAAAAAGAGACACTTCTCTTAAGACAGGATAAATCACTCAAACTCTATGTGCCTCTTACAAATGTAGGTAGCAAGCCATGAAAATCAACATTGACCTGATATAATATATCCAATTTAGAAAGCTTAACCTTGTGTTATTATGGAAAAATTAACAGTCGAAAGGAGGATTTCTAATTCCCCATCTGATAAGAATCTAAATAGAAAAGTAGCTGGAGTTCCTGTTAATAAACACCTTGCTATAATTATAAGATAAGCAAAGGAATTAGGCATTCTTATCATAATAAATTACCATGCAGAAAATGTAATAAAATCTATCAGTGTCTATATATATTCTACTATGATGATCTGGCCTTTTTATAGTACTATCTATTGTAAAATAGAATGCATGCAAATTAGTTATGTGAAGAGAGTTTTTTTAAGGTTAAGTAGAGCACCTACATTTCTACAATTATTTTACCTTTGGAATGCCTGTCCTAATTATTCAAAGAGGGGGAAAGAGATCAAATCAGCATTATAGCAAGTTTTGTATGATCACTCTCACATGAATTTAGTAAATGGTCAAAAAGGCCAGGTAGAAGAGCTCAGAAAAGAAAAGAAAAGAAAAAAGAAAAGAAAAGGAAAGGAAAGGAAAGGAAAGGAAAGGAAAGGAAAGGAAAGGAAAGGAAAGGAAAGGAAAGGAAAGGAAAGGAAAAACAAGCAATGCTTTGCACAACTGCAATGCCTCTCATCCAAGGACTTCAGCGCATTTGATAAATATTAATTAACTCCCATACTGCTCTTTTGAAGTAGGCAAGGGATATATTTAATATCACTTCATTTGCTACTGAAATGCATTCCCCTCCTTCCATTTTTAAGTAGGATGCAGCAGCTGTTCAACAACACACATGAATATTAAACAGTTTTAGAGAAAAAGTAAGGAATACTTAATCCAAAAGAAATCCCAGAGGGTTTTACATAGGTAGAAAGCAATTACTTAAAGCAACAGCCTCCAAACTCTGTAGGTGACTCTGTTCTTCTTCAGCCACCTTCATTTAAAATTTAAATTTGCTGTGGCTATTAATAATATTTGAGGATCTTGCAGGCAGCCTGTGGCCTCTGAGCCACAAAGAGAGGAACATTCATGTAAAATCTGAGTCAGAATTTGTAGAACCTTATTTTTATTCTGACAAAATGAGCTAGGAGGACTGAACTGACCACAGCAGAGCAGGATCTTGGCTGAATGCAAAAATGAATGTCTGGTTCAGAAGATTCAGTAATAAAGTCCTCAGTTATTCCTTCCTCTCAAAGATTGTCTATCTGATGAGACCTTATTTTCAATACACCCCAACCAGTGTGGACTACAGTACTCGGGAGCAATAGTCATCATCTAGCTTAGAGCTTCTTGCCCTTTGCTTTGGGGGGGCTCCATCACAGGAGGATAAATATAAGATAAGCAAAAGAATTTGGCTTTCTAATCATAAGGCTTGGTTGAGGGTCTCCTGCCAGTGTGGAGAACTGACAGCCTGGAAGTCACTGCACTGGGGAAACTACAGTTTGCACTACATCATCTGAGCTTTTATGTCCTGCGTTATGGTGAACTCTCTTTACGATCTTGGGGAGCATCGTCTCCTTAATATCCAGGTGTCTCAGCATTAAGAGGAAATAAGTTCTTGCCTTGACAGTGAAGACGATTAGATAAGTTTCAGACAAGTAATAGGACAAAATTCACCTAACAGACACTCAAAATTGTTACAGTGAAGTTGCTGTCTGTGCAGCAGAAAGCGATTAGAAGGAGACAGTTTTATTATGAAATATCACCCATTGCTTTGTGTTGTGATAAAACGAGAGACAAACAAGGTCAGCATTTGTACCGTACCTAAGTTCATACTTACAGATTTCTTTACTCTTTCAACACAATCTGTTGGAATGGGTGAAGAAGTGTAACAGGCATTTTCCCAAGGAAAACTTTCAGAGTCATCCCTGTAAGTATGTCCTTTAGATACATTTTGTGTACCTTACACACAATTTCTACAAGTTTTTCCTAAACTGTATTTGAGGACTTTAACCAGCTAGCCCATTGTGACAGGCTACATAATAGATTTGGTTAGTTTTATATCCAATCTATGTTAGCACTTACCATTTCAGTATCAGGATTATAGTGGTTTTCTAGCTTAATTTGTACATAGCTATCAACCAGAAATAATTCTGGTAGACAAGCTAAACATTCAACTTAATTGAAGAAAAAGTCTTTGTTTTTCCTTCCAATTAACAAATGAGGTCACTAGATGGCCCTTTTAGGGTCATCAAGTTAGGCTTCTTAGGCTTAACTTCCCTTGCATGCTTTACTACAAAGCTAAAAATCCTTACTATTGCCATCACAGGACTAATTTGCCCACACTGGCACTCTCAGATGACGAAAATGCCTCCAACAGAAGCCTAAAATATGCAGACACACAATTTTTTCCTGAATCAAGTCTCCAATACTCACGTGTGACAGCAGAGCTGGAACCACACTTTGTTAGCGATAAGCTGTGGAGCGACAGGAGAGGGGCTTTCTTTTGGCATGCATTAATCAATCCATTCCCCTAAAAAGACTTTCATTTTTAGAAAAGCCATGTGTCTCTTACTGAACAATATTAAATCCATTTCAAATCAATTCTACTGAGTGTCCTACTGAATACCTGTCACCAGGTATTCAACCTGGGCACCAACGTAATGTTAACCAGAATTTTATGCTAGTTAAAACTCGATACAGCAGAGGATGAAGATACCTTCATTCTCCTCTCTAAAGCTGAATAGGAACAAACCTTAGGATACCCAGTTTGACCATACTGGGCAGTACTTTGTTTGACCTAACAACAACTCGCCATGGGGCCAGAACTCCCATGGTTTTGCAGATGGCTTCGCAAAAGAGAAAGCAAATCTTACTGTTTTCCAAATTCCTGAGCACTGCTCCTGAGCACGAAACTATTCCACATCCTGACCTTGCACTGAAGAGTTTTGTATTTAGTTCAAACATATTGCACAAAACTACAGTCTGATCAAGTCTAGGCATCTGGATTAGGTTTTGGTTGGTGCCTTTACAACATCAGCACCTTGGAATTCAATCCATTTCTAGGGAGCGTATGTACTATGATCCTAAATGGGCTTATTAGTTTCTGTGTGTAGCAAACTGTCCATGCTACATTACTGAATGTAATTGTCTTTACTCCAAATGGAGCATATCTACTAACACATCAGTGAAGTTTGGCTTGACTTTATCTGTTCCTGACCTTCTGTATATTCTCCATATCCTTGGAATTAATGATATACTAGCAATATGAGGCTGATGATATTTTGATAGCTAATGAATTCACATGAACAGATGTTGAACAAGAGATGTAGCGCTCTTGCTTGTTTTAGCATCATGGCTCATAGAAAAATTTTTCTTAGTAATTCCAAAAGATAGTGTTTAACTCCTGGAATAGCATTAAAAAATCTTGAATTAGAATTGAAATCACTGGGAACTCACAGGTACTCATGGGATAACCTTCCTGAAGTAAAAGAATACCTATCAGACCCCTTATATAGCAATGTTGTCTCAGACCTCACAAAAGCCAAGTAATCCATAAAGTTTGAGAAGAAAACACAATGCTTATTGTGTGCAAAATAACATGATGTGAATTAAAACTAACAGATATGTATATTTGAAACCAGTGTTACCACAAGATGTCACTCTAAACTTTATTTAGAGAAAGGTTTTGACTAAAGTTAGGAAAATTACTTTTTTTCCAAGTATGTTTATTTCCTTCAAAATCGTATTTCCAAAACTTACAACATAAAATTAATTGCCTTTAAGGAAAAAATTACAACCTAAAAAACATGAGAAATACAGTCCATCACTCCAAAATGCATCAGCAAATCCTCTGGGAACATAGAACAAACGAGAAAAGAAACCAAGTCCGTCCAGGTTAGATTTCCATGACCCTTCCCAGAATTACATGCTTGTGAAAGGTATGAGGTGAAGATCCTATTTCCATGGCTATGGGATGTTGCTGCTCCATCTGATTTTATCACATTGCTCCACAGAATTTTAGAAGGAAAAAGTCTGAAGGTAAGTTGCCTATCAAATGACTAAGAGAATAAAAAGGAGCAGTCTTTTGCTTTTGGACAAAGGTTAAAAAAGAATGAAATTACAGTTTTATATTACACTATAACACTGGAGATTCAAACTAACTCAAGGAAAAGCAAGGCTTATGAGAAAATAACCAGGACGCAGTGCAACTCTGGGTCCATCACTCTGCCTCATTGTTTGCCAGCAGGTGGGTTTTCTCCTTCTATTTATTATCTGTTTGGAAACGTACTCCCCCAAACAGCCCTCCGGCTACCTACGTGTACCCAGGTGCTGGGAAGACAGTGGCTATGATAAACTCCCCACTAGACCTGAATTTTGCAGACTGATTTACTGAAAAAAAAAGGAAAATATTTCTACATATACATATATATATATATATATATATATATCCAGAATTCACCTACAGCTTATCCTCTAGGAGGGATAAAGCGACATGGGGACTCTCGATTCACGGTCGCTGCCTACATGCCATGGAGGCAGCGGGGCTGGCAGAGGTCAATCAGCAAAGCAGCTTCAGAGCCGGGAACCGAAAACAAGTGTGAGCCAAGCAGGCAAAGACACCCACTCTTGCACCATCTGCTTTGACACTGCTATCACCAGCTGCACATCAAAACGGATGGTGATCCTCATCCCAGCCCCTCCAAGAAATACATCTCAAATCATCACTTCTTTCGCAGAACAGTCTAATTCAAACAGTGGGAGGGCAAAAATCAGACCCACGGGAGTACCCCTGGGAGCAGCATCAGCATCTCCATTAGTGCAGGCAGCAAAGGCCTGTGCAAAGTGGCTGAGCTTGGACCTCACTTTAAAGCCATGTCAACATCATCACGTGATGCAATCAAGAGAGAGAGACTCTGTTTATTATCCTTAAAGTCTAGGATATAACCACATAAACTTAAGTTGGAAACACTGATACGGTTGTAAGGTTAATGCTCCAGAGGTAGAAAGTGTCACAATTAAAGCTGGACCCCGTTATGCATGTGCTTGCAGATGCAATTTCTTAAGTAGATGATCATGTACTGGTTTTCTCTCTTCTCTCACATTTTATCCAATATAACTGCTTCAGGGATACTGTCTGCCCAACCTTTGTGCCATTCCTCGCAGCAGCTAGAAGGCTGAGAAGGGTAAGAAGGTTTCTTCAAGGCATTTTTGCTCAAGAGCATTCAGTACCACACTGGGCAAGGGAATTCTACTCCTGACTCTTACAGAGACTCTCGGTGATGATAAGTAAGTCACGTATACTGCATTTTTTCAAACCAGTTAGGCATGTTTCAATTTTTAATATGGCCATTCTGGCTGGAATAGTGACACTCCCTGATGCAGCTGGAGCTGCAGTCAGATATGTGCTGCAAAAAGTTGCGTGTGGTGACATATCAGGTCAGAAGTGTCTCCAATCAGGCCTCTAAAATAGGTAAGATATTTTTACTTCTATTTCTCAGGGCTTCGGCATCACCTGTGTAGAATGCACCTACAAGCAGCTCATCACATGCGGTGAGAAAACAATGTTATTAAACTAAAGTTAAATATTTTCTCATGGGCACCACCTCTTTTGCATATTGAATGAAGAAAGATTTCTGAAGGAAAACAGTCTGAAGTCAAATAATTAAGATATATCGCACTAGATATACATAAGTGTATTGAGCTAAACTTGCAGAAGCTACCTTAATTATAGCACTGCCAAACTTCTGACCACAGTTTTTATTATTTTTTATATATCATCGCACACATCATTTGTATGTTTCCACACACATAACATAGATTTCCTTGCTAATTCCAATCCATTGCAATAGCAATTTTTTATTTCTAATATCTGTGATTTTACGCAGTAGTGTCTTACTCAACTACACCAGTAGAAATTCAGAACCAGACAATTTTGATGACAAAATGGAGACAGGAAAGACCAAATGAAAGACACTATTCAGACTTCTATAAAAAGATCTTCAAATCTCAGAACTGTCTCAGTGACAGGTCAGAGTGATGGAGCCCAAAAGCAGGTGCTAAAAATGGACAACTCCACGACTGAATAAACAGAAGATGGGGATGAACACCACAGGTTTCAGGATTTCTTGTCAGGACCTATTTTACTACCCAACAACTCTCCAAAGTACAGAAGCAGATGTGAGCAAACTACAGTATAAGTTTGAGATAAATACGATATCTGCAGTTACATCTTTTTTCTTTAAGATTAGCTAGTCTGCTTTTGTGCATCTTACTGTTCAGTGCCCAATCTTGACTGTACGTAAATCAGAGGGTGTTTATCACTAAGCTCTGATGCTGGAAGCACCTCATTGACTATAATTTTGAAGATAAAAAAAGAGAGTATTGCAATTCTGGAACAGCCAGAGGCTGCACCAGGCAAGAAATTTGGCTCATTTCTAACAGCATTGCATAAGCTATAACAATCTTCAAGGCTAACATATTGCTGTGATTTTTAAAATTACCAAACAGCTTCTTAAAAAGTTATATTTACTAAGCAAAAATCGCATTATAGTTTAGCCTAAAATGACTCTATAGACCAAAATATTAGAGGAGAACAGCTCTGGTATTTTAGAGACAAAAATAAACACTAGGATTACTGATGGAACAGCTTGGTCTAGAGTATTTTCTTCCATTTTATTAGTAGACATACAAACTACATTAGCAGGATATAAATCCAGTCTTTCCCTACTTAATGCAAAAATTCATCTATCTCTTAGTCCCTTTATTTTTCCTCAGCTTGAAAAAGGAGAATGCATAATTAGAAATAAAAACAGATTATCTCAATGCATCTCATAATAATTTGTCTCCAGCTCTCATCACAAACCAATAATAAAGGGCTATCTCTGGTTAATGCAAAGAGAAAGATAAGCTTCACACTGGGAGAGCAGCCATACAGCAACAGCTGCTGCAACTGCGTTTTATTAATTATAATTACACATTCAATCCATATGGCCATGACATACTTTACAAAAGAAAACACTACAGGAACAAAAACAGCCTTTATTCCTTCTTGGCTATTGAAATCTAACAAGCTCAACACTTAGCACATTGCTCATATTAAAAATTGTTCAAATGGTTTAACTCCAATGCCCAATTTTTGCGCTTAAAATGAGAAAAGTCCATAAAGCTTCTGAATCCCTTCTCTGAGAGGTAAATGTTCTCATTCATTGGTTAACAGGCAGCAAAACATCAGCAGAGGGTTGCATTAGGATTACAAGAGATTATGTATTACCTAGGTTGTAGCAGTCCTGTAATCGGTTTCTTCTTGTACACAGATAGGCTGAGAATCAAAATACAGACCTAGGCTGGGATTCAGAATTTTTCAGAGTCCATCAGCATTCACATCCAGACTTTTGGTTCAATTTGTTAAGGAAAAGGTCAACAGCAAGGATGAGATCCTAATCAAAATTCCCACAGGTTTAAGAGGCATTGGAGCTTTGCTTTTGGTTCAGGTCTTTTCTGGTAATTAACAAGCTTTTAGTATTTAAAATCTTTCAAACAAAAACTGATGTGGGATACTTACACAAGATTTGTGCATCTTTGCACGAAGGCAGAAAATATCCAAATTATTTGAACTCCTTGTGGCACTTTCTCCTGGTGCTACTCACATCTCCAGGCTGGTTAGCAAAGACACAGAGCCATGCCCTGGCTCTGTTTGCTCCTCATATATAACTGGTAAGGCGTCACTGTAACACCCAGGAAGTCCCAATAGCAAAAGCAGGACTTCTGAGAGTTTTTGGAAGTACAGAAAGATTCCTGTTCCTCCTTTACAGACACAGCTACAAAACACTGGACAATGTTTTAGACCTCAGTGAAATTATCCTCTGGGAACATCTTTAACCTGACTTTCCTATAATAATGTGAGGTCTGTCCTTTTTCTGTATGGCCACCTAATAATAATTCTGTATGGCTGGTTGTCACCTACTTTGAACCCTGTGTCCAATGTCAACGAAACTTGACGGAAGTGAAAAAGTCTCAGTTCCTGTAAATTTCATAAAATGTAATGATTAAGTAGAAGAAGGGAAAAATCCAAACTAATGCCTTCAGAGAGAGATTACCTCGTGAACAGCAGATTTCTGCTCTGTCTAGCCTGTCACTGCCTCATCAGCACATTTGTAGCTCAAAACCGTCTGCAGCACCTACCACCCCAGCTTGCACTCAGGACACACATGAAGGATCTGCAGATAATTTGGGGGAGAGATAAAGAGCCAGAGAGAACGGAAGATACTGCAAGGGAAATTTCACATCACAGTGGGAGCAAATATGGCGGTGGGATACAAATCTACAAGAAACCTGGTTGCATTAGATCTGCTATTTGTAGGACAAATTGTTCACACTGTACGTGATACCAGACTTTCACTGGAGAACTGCAAGGGTTATTTCCCTCAGCTGGCTGCGACCCAACCCACAGCTCATAAAAAAAGATTACACGACTCCAAATCATCCCAAAGATCTAGCACTGCTACCTTTAGCTCTTTTGAGAGAAAGCACAAATCTGCTTACTAAGAGAATTGGACTTCAAGAATAAAAGCAGCTGCAGCTGTCTTCAGGCAAAACAAAAGCTGCCCTTGAATTTAAATTTCAGTTCTGCTGTAATTTATGCTGCAACAAAGAAAGATGCCAGTTTGGGAAAGTAGGACTCTGTGAGGAGTAATAACAGGCTTCCCCATTGTCAGAGATGTCATTCGAGCGCTTCTCAAATGTGACAAAGCACTGAAGGGCTTTTGCACACTTCTTTGCTCCTCAACATTTGTAATAGTCAGAAATGGTTTAAATATTTTTAGATGTGTCTATAGAAAAATCTTTGTTTCTCAGTTGGGTAAAGTCTGAATATAAATTTCTGGACGACTCACTCTAATGCATGATCCAAGGCAGCCCAAGTCAATGGGAGTTTTTCTATTGACTTAGCGAACGTTGGATTCAGGCCCTCAGCAGGAGAATTGCCTAATGTTACTGGGCCAGATGCAGACTTGGCTACACTGGATTAACTCCTTTGGGATTCAGTGGAGTTATACCAGATAGAAACAGCTTGATACAGTCAGAAAGCAGCTCACTGAGATCATCTTTAGTGAACAACGACATAAGGGATCAGCAACCTCGCATCCAAGAGCAGTTGAAGTAGCTAAACCTGCCAAACCCCAAAACGGGGTAAAACACCTATTGAGAGCAAGCTTGGTGAGGGTGACTAAGTAATACCCAGTTGTTCTTTCCTGCTGAAAGGTTTCCCAGTATAGCAATTTATTTAATGTCCTTTGGGTTCTTAAAATGCGTACACAGCAATACCTGCTGAAACACAACTCTTTCAGCGGCTTGAGAGCGACTGGTACTAGCCAAGGTTACCACCACTTCACAAAGGCGATTGCCAATCACATTCTTCATTTTGAAATCCTCAGCTCTAACAATTTTATGAGCAGCCTTGTGAAACGTGGTGTCTCCTTGTTTTCTGTACTCCCGTGAAGGTATCCATGTTCATTTGAAGGAGGAAATACCTTGCTAGCTTTGGTGGCTGTGGAGAAAAGCCCGAAAATACGACTTCAGTGTTTCTTAAAGACTTGGATTGTACAAGCAACTGCTTCTACACATTATTTTGCAGATTGTTTCTGTGCTTTTTATGCAAATCTCATAGAGACTTTAACACTGGAGGCCAGCGGTACCATCTATGACTAACACTGGATTTTTCAAGGTGTTGCATTATCCTGGCTTTCCTCTGACTTCCATGCTCACTCCTCAGCGCCTGCTTTGGTGCATCCTCCTTCTCCAGCCCAGAACCGTGTTGCAGGTCTCCTGTTCTTCTCACCGTTTATCCTGCTCTTAAACACATCTAATTCCCCCATCTTGATCCATCTCTTTCCACTGGTCTCAGATTTCCTTCTGTCACAATTTAAATGATTTTCCTTAAACTTAACATGCCTAATTAAATTCCTTGTTTCTACCCTCCTCTTCTGTGGGTATGGGCAACAGCATTAATCTATTTCCCAGCATTAAATCCTACAAATGTGTGTGTATGTGTGTGTGGGGGGGGAGGTTATAATTAATTGACATACATGGTTAAGTCTATCAAAATTTTGCCCCCTTTTAATTCTTAGCATTTTCCTTTTGTCACAGGTGCATTTTTCAATATCCCAACATTATTCCTATGACAGCTTCCTCTCCACTTGCTTTAATGTCTAACTATCCTGAAGTTTATACAAAGTTTTCCCATGGAAGTTTTCTTCCTAGCTCTTCTTTCTGAAATACTTGTCCATACACCCTTACATAAGCATTACTTAAAATTTCCATAACATTTATGGAACATTTCCATAACATTTATTATAACATTTCCATAGTTCCACACACTCAAAATTCTCTTTAAGGCTTCAGGTAAAAACTTTCCCCAGGAAAAAAAAAACAAACAAGCAAAAAAAAAAAAACAAACAAAAAACCAAAGATGAACCCAATTTTGAGAGAGACATACTTTAATGGTTTCAAAATATTGTAACAATAATTAAAGCAAATGGAGCCTGCTTACGCTCTCTTAGAGTGGCGAATGGCTGTATTTTATGCCTTCCTTATTATCTCAGCTGTCTTATAGCACCTTCCAGTAAAATAGAGGGTTGCAAGATATAACTAGCTTCTTGGTCATTCAGATACCAATATAACACTGCCACTTAATTTAAAAAATATTTAATAGAAAATAATACGTGATTGCAGAATAATATGATCTCCTTCATGACTTGATTTAAAAGACATAGTGACTCTTTTAAAATGGGTTGTTACAATAGAGTTTATTTGTTGAGATGAATGAGCTGAAGAGTAAAACCAATATCACATCCTAAGTCTCTAAATATCAGCTGTGTCACAGATGACCAGTGAATTACGTAATCCTCACCACAGTGTTTACCGCAGCAACTTTTAAGACAGGCAGATTTATAATATCTACATTAGTGCGTAGATATACTCAAATACCATATGAAAAGAGATGATGATGGAGATTTTAGCTGAAAATATGCCAGTTTAAAATACAGGCAAAGTTACACAAGCATGAGAAAAAAAGATAAGACACGGTTTAAAAGACCCCAGGAAACACGTCACCCTCTAGAGACTGGGTTTATCCAAATTTTAGAAAAAGCTACAGAGATTAGATTTTACCTAATACTGCATAAGATGATTATAGCTATTTGTGGCACTTTAATTCCTGCTAGAAACAAAATTATGTTTTATAGAGATGTATCAGGAAAAAAAAAAACTCACATAAACCTCTTTCATCCATTCTCTTTCCAGAGAATGGCCTTTTAAGCTCTAAAATGATGCACTTTTCTTAATAAAATGAAGACTAGATTAATATATAGCAGAGGTTTTTACAAATCTATTGTACTAAACTGTATGTATTGCATTATAAGTCCTGATTAAGTGTCATAAAGAACAGAACTAAAAAAAAAAAAAAAATGCTTAGTAGTTTTTTACGTGTCCAGAAGACTAGGAATTTTTAGTTTCTTATTACTGTTGCTGCTGCTGTTATTACTACTCTATTTCATGGCTTTCCTCTTTTATCTCTACAATCTGCCCTGCGATGAGACAATCCAGACAAACAAGGCATTTGGATTTCAGCAGGTTTTGTTGAAGGTCAGTTTAATTCTCCCTTCCTTGTAGAGTTACTTCTAAAAATATGCACTCGTATCACACCGTGTGCTACGATTTGCGAGGACCCAGTTGTTTTCATGCCGTCTAGCTATGGATGCCCCTGTCAAAAGCAAAAAATCTTTGTGTGTTCATCATAACGGCAGCGCGAGAACTTACAGTCTCTCCGTGCCATCAGCTAATGGTGCCACCCTTTTTGCGAAAATAATTCGGAATTGATTTAGAGAAACGTTGACATCTAGGTAGGACTTCTTCCCCTTTCACTCCATTTCCACCCACTTCATCACTAACAGATTTTTTTTTTCCTTTTTCTCCTCCATCCTCCTTTTAGAAAAATAGGGCTAGATTTTCAAAGCGTTGTGTTTGAGCCATCCGAGTCTTACGGGACTCCAGAGGCTGCAGTTCCACAGGTCACTTTGAAAAGGAGCCTCTTAGCAACCCCCTCAGCATTAACTATACACAGCAGCCCTAATAAGAAGTCTAGCAACAAGAACAGCCTGAAGGGAGAAGGAGATGCTTTTGATCCAGAATTAAAATCTAAAAGGCCAATGCATCAATAAACCTTCAGCAAATCACTTAGTAAATCACATTACTTCAATATTTGCAGTCACCTTTAGCATGCGTAGAATATATTCATGAAAAATACTGAATCTCTAGAAAATTTTCCAGTATCACATCTTGTGTGTTAATCCCAACATTTAATATTTATGAAACAAATTGAGGATTAGAAAAGGTCATGTGACTACTGAGAGACTATGCTCAAACGTGGTTGCATGAATCAAATCACACAAGCATAAATTTGAGAGCAAAAGGAGCTAGGTAATACTCCAGCTTAGATGCTCAGATTTGAAGCGTTTTTCTAACTGCGTTTATTCTTCTTTACCAGTTCTTGTTACACTAAATTTAAAGATAACCTATGGATTTTTAAACAAATTTGGAAGTTAACTAGAACTGAACACAATACAGTCACTTAAAGGACAGGAATGATTACAACAGCTGAATTTGGTCCTAGAGAAATGCAATTCCACCCAAGCAGTAGGACCAAAAAAACCTGAATTTTGCACATAAAATAATGTTAATTTTATGCCTGGTAGGAACATGCACATCTGCATCCAAACTAATGCTTCTGTACAAAAATCAGATTTTTCATTCACTGTTACAGTCTAAATAACCAAAAGGTCAATCAGTCATGGATAAAAACAGGTGCTGGGAAAGTGTTGAACATTCAGTCTCTGAGTATTACCCAAAATTGCACACCTGCAAGATCAGCAGACATTTTGTAAATATGAAAGACAAAGGAAGATGAGCAGTACAGAACTTTGACGGTGAGTGGAAGAAAATATGACACGAAGCTAAAATAGATGTCACAGAAGTGGGTTTTTCTAAAACAGTGTTTATACAAGAACCTCGCTGATTGTGTAACAACAGCATATTCCACACTTAAAATACTGATGAGAGGTCATGTTTCTGTACTACTGCAGAATCTAGACGAACCAGAGAGCGAATCATCTGTACTAATGACAGACTTTGAACATCTTGCAATTCCCAGATCTCTTTAATAAAAAGAATTGCTGAAGGACAAGGAAAAGATATCCAAAGGCCTACAAATTAAAATTCTTTGGATTCAACCTAAATGTAGCTATAATTACTTGTTCATTTCTCAAATATGTAATGCATCAAAAAATATTACAGTGTAGCCACATACGAAGAACACACATTGATAGACTACTTTGAAGGATTATTTCAAAGTACTACAAAAGTAAATGAACAACTAACACTGTTTCGGAGATTTGCATGTTTCTTCAATACATACTTCAATATTCATGGTTATCTGCATAAAAATAATATAGGAAACTTCCCTTTTTTTTTTTTTAAGTTTAAATCTTCTTGTAAGTATTTGGTAAAACTGCTATGAATTTATGTGCTTTTTTTTATAATACGTAGCCTTTAAAAATTATCTAGGATTTATAAAATAAAGCTTACCACTGAAGAAGCTGAGCAAAATTACAAGTAAAATAGCACGGACATTAATTACTTCCATTTGCAGGAAATGGAGACTGGTAACATACATTTTTCATAAATGCTACAGAAATTACTGAAACTATTCCCAGACCTCCTTCCTCTTCATAGTAATACTGCAATATTGATGTGCTTCTACTTTTATGATGTATAATCAATTTTTTTTCTCTAACAGCTACAGAATGTAGCTCTGCAATGAGCAAAACTAATTCCGGCTTCAAACCACCACAATTTTAAGGTATATTTGTTTCTTAGTGCAAATGGCTGTAGAAATGCTCTCTTCTGTAGCAGAGTAGTCCTGGACCGAATTTACAGATGGTTGTGAAGGAATAAAATTTAGGGGCCAATGCAACGTGAGCGAGGTGGCAGAGTGAGGTGGAGCAGGAATGACACATGGTCAGTACTGCCACCTCCACTGCCTGGCAGCACATGGACTGCACTGGGTAAGGCACAAAAGGGAAGCAACAGCACACATCGTAAACATCTTATGGTATAGTTCAATATGAGTTCAAGATTGTGAAAGCATTATTTTATATACAATATTCTCTGCAACATCAGATGCACTGGGAACATTCTTCAGAAGTTCCACTGTGTCCTTGAGCATTTTCCGTGACTAATTTCTGAGTTCCCTTGACTGACACTTCTCATAAAAACAATGCAAAAGCCACATAGAGACTTTACATATTTTGTCCCAGCAAAGTCAATGAAACTTTGGCTGTTTACTAATGTGGAGGTGGGGTTTCACGTTCAACTTCGCATGAACAATAATATCAGTAATTTTCACAAAACAAAGGAAAGCAGCAAGGTTTAGGAGTAACCAATCAATGTCCTACTTTGCATGACTTTTTGTTACTCTTTCTCCACTATAAATAAGGAAATGCCATTGAAATACCTGGACAACAAGTTCACCCATAAAGAACCTGGAAGGATCTCCTCAATGTGCTCTTGCATTGTCAACACAAGTTAGATAGAGACCAATAAGAAGAAAGTTACTGGGTCTGGCCTTCAAAAGCATGCATCCAGCTTTAAACATTAGTACCTACCTAGAAGTGCTTGAAATAAGCTGCTCTTAAAGATGCCCATCACCTTTCTGATGGCTTTTTTCAGTTGTTGTTCTTCTGGCTTCCTTAGTTTTTTACAATATTCTTCCAGCAGCGCTAAAGCTCGGTCAGTATCTAAACAAGGAACAAAAACAGTCTTTTATTGACTCAGGAAAGCATTCAAATGCTAAGCCCACATGTCTAAAGGCCTCGTTCATGTGTAGCAAACGCTTACACCAAGTGGTGTTGCATTCTGTCGCTGACTGTACACCATGAACAGCATTACAATACAGGCAAAATGGAAAGATTAACTGAACACCAAAATAGGAAGACTATTGCATATCTGAGATATCTCTGCAAAGGGAAAATAATCTTTCAAGTGACATGTACAACAAGTGTTAACTTTTATTTAGCTAAAACTAGCTGGAAGCTGTGTGTTTTTAACCAAATTACAACTTGCAGAAGCCACAAAATTATAGACAGTAATCATTATGGATATCCAGGCAGGAAAATTGGCCTTAAAACATATTTGGAGAAGACCTCTGAATCATGGTTAGAACACAAGGCTTATTTTCCTCTTCTCTGAATAGCAAATGTTTATCTGAAAGGCAGGTCTCCAAGAGGGATCGTACAAAACCAAATATCATCTTTTTATATATAAGAAGGTGCAGGAAGATGGAGAGTCAAACCTCCCCTTTCCTTCTCCCTAGCCTAGCTAACTTCCAGAGATGTCCACATACATATATACGTATGACACGGAATGTCTGCATACACTTTTGTAATCACACTGTCCCCTAGATTTGCAATAAAACTCCCAAATGGTAAAAAAAAAAAAAAAAGGACACATTAACAACTACAATGAAACAAGTGCCTCAGTCTAAATATCTTACAGTAGAGTTCAATAAAAGTGTCATTATATCGGCATTAGTAAGACTCGTTAACTAGATTAAACTCAATGAAGTATTGTCAAAATGCTTGCACAGGCAGAACAGACTGCTTTTATCTTTCTTTTTCTCTCAATCTTTCGGAGGAAGCTTCTTTTTCACTACATGGAAATTGATCCTCTTTGTTCATCCAATGATCTTGAACAAGGTTCAGCACTTGATGGGCCTTGTGTTGTGACAATTAAAGGAGTTCACAGCATGTGAAGAGACAAGCTGTGTATTCCGTATATTGACAATATTCTCAAATTATTAAAAAGAGAGATGCTTAATAATTAATGTTTAAGATGTGATTTCTCCTCTCTGTCCTCTCAGAAATGTTAGCTGATCACATGCATTTTATCAGAGAAACAAAAAAAAAAACATATAACGAATAAAAAAGGAATGAGAACTAAATATATATTTTTTCTTGTATGTATGTTCAGCAGTGAGGAAGATTTTGGAGCAGTGAAGACAACGTTTTACTGAAAGAGCTCGCAGATCTCTGCTGCAGTCCCACCTTGAGGGATTCTAGAGCGGGAAGCCCACTGCTCTACAAAAGCTGCCACTGTGGGAGAAAGGTTTTAGGCAATTGCCTTGCCTCTTTGGTTAAAGTTGGTAGTGCAGTTAAGACCCACTTGTAATCTAGAGGGAGAGATCAGCTCTTTCAAAGGCTTGTTTGGAGCACCTGGACACCTGAGCAGCTCCAAGAGGGAGAAAGCAAAGTGCTTTTAACAGTTTGTTCTGCCAAACCAGACCAATCCACTGTTTTGTTGCTACCAAAATCAAAAACACAGCCTCAAAACAAGGTTCTGGGTCCAAGTATGGTACTTCTGACATGAAATTGTTGGGAATACAGAAAAAATTCTATGCACAAGCTTGGTCTCACCTCTCTTGAAAACCCCAGCCATGCCAGACCTTTTACAGAGCCTGTCCAGCCTGCCTATGTGCCTGTGCTTTTGACTATATACTCAAGAGTTCTGCCTCCCTTTTACAAAAGAATCAGTTAATAGTTAATTGATTGATTGGAATCGGGCATCCACCTTCACCACCAATGCAGACAGTCATTCTTACGTTAGCTCTCTGATGCAACATATGCATGATTATTTATACTAAAGTGAAATAGCAGAGAGTGGAAGAAAACTACTGCAAAGTACCTAGTCCTGGGGCTACTTTTCAGAATCACTTATTCCATCCTAGAAGTGTATGGTTCTTTTTTAAAAGACAGTTACAAACACTTAGAATTAGCATCCTTTTATTTTTATAATGAGTAGTTTTTATTTTAATTCAAATTATTGTTTTTTAATTCAGCACAATGAAAAAAAGCCTACTCTGGGTTGACCCCAGAGCAGTCCGAAACCCTAAAACTGCACTGAACTGAACAGTTACAGAGCACAGCTCTAGTGTTAACTCTAAATCCTGGCTAAATCCCGGATCAAGTAATTATCTGTCTGCCTGATTTTCTTCTCCAGCTTTAATAGGATTCATTATTTTTCACTTCATATCCTTACATAGAGTTGCAGTTTTTCCCCCTGCAACTGCACTCGGTAATAGATTGAGTTTTCCAAATAGTCTGTGAGGTGTTGCACATGCCGGCATAAAGATCACACATGGAGGGAGCAGGAGGCAGATGTCAGCAGTACCACTAAATACAATTACACCGGGCCTCCGAGGGGCTCTGCAGGTTCATGAAGCTGACAGGAAATTCCCTGGCCACCTCCAGCCAGCTCTGCTTTTGCTGAAAGCTACCACTGGTGTTAGGCTATCAAGTGGAAATGTATCTTGGCCAAGAATATTGCAGTGTGTCAGGGCAGCTGTGCAACCACTGTTCCTGGAGCACTCCTGAAAAGCCAAGATGCTTACGGAGACTATTAGACTGTCTAGTCATTTGGCAGTAGAATAGGCATTCAAAAAGCAATTTTCAGCCTTTTGGTCAAACCGTCTTGATTATAAACTACTTGAGACTGGATCTTCACATGAATTTGCACTGTACTTAGCACAACGGGGCTTAGTCCTGTTCTGCACCTCTGCATGGCAAAGCTCAGTGCTTCTGCACGGCAATCACAAAGAAATATGAAAGAATGCAATAATACGGCTATGTTTGAGGAATATTAAGTACTTCCTCCAAGATGATAGCTGTCTTCAACTCTCAGTTACGCCCACAACAGATGAGGACATCCAGTACATTGTCGTTTAGGCTATCTGAAAGCTATGAAGTTTAAGTAGCACCAGGCTGGAAGAACAAACTGCCTGGACTGCAGTGCTATACTTAAATTTAAGTACATTCCCAGCCACACAAATCAAACACAAGTTTCTGACACTGAATCCCAACAGATTCCTCTCACCAAGGGCAATGGCAGACTAGTGGTTTTCAAGAAAGACTGGACCACCGTATATGTGGGATAACAATAGTCACCGGACTACAGTTAATTTTTGGCAGTCAAAATACATCCTGTACCTTACAGTCAGACCATGTCAAGAAACGCAACCAAGAAATCTTCATTCCATTGTTCCAGTACTCTTCAGTGCTTATGCCAAAACGTAATTCAAGCAAGATCAAAAATCTACTAAACAAACAATCTAATATTTGAAGTTTGGAACCTCAGTGTCTTAAGTAGGTCCGCTGTCTACTAACGAAAGACCACTGAAAAATAAATACCAGCTATACTCCATGGCGTCTGCTGGACACAGTTCTAACTTTTCTTACTGCTGCTTTGGATACCATGACACCACTGTTAAATTAATACACTAATCCAAAATGTTAAATAAAACCAAGCATAATATTGATTGGCGTCTACCTGTACAAAGACTCCAATGACTGATCCTATTGGCTTTGAAAGATCACTTTGGTGGGAACCACTCAGATATATAGAGTCCTACAGAAACTCACATATATTCTAGACAGTATCTGCATTACTATTTTCTTTAGATAAGAAACAAACTCATCACATCTTAATACCATAGGAAGAAAAATTTCTTTCAGGATAAAATAGACTTCATCGTCCTACAGTATATTGTCCAAGAGATTACCAGTTAAGCCAAGCTAGCTATCAATTCTGTAAATTTTATCACTTTTTCGTTACATAAATGTTTTATCGGGTTCATAAATGTTCATGATTTATGTTACTGATCAGAGAATGAAAAATTTCTACAATATAGCAAATCAGAGATATATGTGATATTGACAGAAAACTGCAAATGAGTAACTTTGATTATTAGATTTCTTTGGGAATCCACTTCCTCCCTCAAACAATCTAAAATTTTATCTTACAAAAAATGATTTAATTCTTTTTCTTACAGAATGAGCTTTGCTTAATATAATGCATTAATTTCTGATAGATTCAAAAAGACCCTTTCCTTGGAGTTATTATTCTAGATGTGATCATTAGAGAATAATCTACACTTTAAAGTCCCCAGACAGATTTTTATGCAATGTAGATGTATTTTACATTTACACAAAATTACACTAAAATGTAATTTTAAAGCTGCCTAAGTAGACAGCTTCATCACAAACCAAAACATTTGTTGTATCAGTGCTCATACAACTGAGGAAATAAAAAATAAAATGATTTTTGCACAGATAGATAATTATGAACGGGAAACAACAAACTGGAAATCCTAATGGATTTATGTACGCAAAAACTGAATTACAAGCCTATATGGAGCACACACACTACACTGGCATTCTTGTGACATCTCCTCAACTGCTGAGTGAGTACAGAAATGTGTGTAAGTACTATGAAATAAGAATGTCATTATTTTAAATTCATTTTACACCAGTATAAGCAATGACACAGCTACAGCACAAGACAGGAATAAACTCCATAGTATCCTTTGAAATATCTGTACATTAGTTTGACCCTTTACACCTAATGCTCAAATACGCTTAAGCAAAACGGAAACATCCCTGGGAATTTTGCTTGCCTGAAGGCAGCAAGGTTGGAATTCTCTTGCAAGCCATCTGGGCTCATCTAAATACACTTGTTTCAGCACATGAAGTATAGTACCAATATACCAATTCAAACAACACAACTCTGTTGGTGTAGGGGCAGTTATATTGACTAAAAGGTTTCTGATACATGCTGTGTCCTCATACCGGACAGAGATTTTCTAAGTGTGACCTTCTACATTGATAGACCTTCTATACTGATAGAGTACAGAAGACTTCAGTCCTAAAGCTTTTCCCAGCAAAAGCTTTCTGTACCTAACAGTTTCCCCAGTAAAGCATTTCAATCAGGTCCAAGAAAACTTCCACCGCAAATCCTTTAGGACCTACTAAAGGAAAACATAAAGAACGTGCTCCTTGCACTTCTCCACCAGCCAACCAACAGTCATCTACTGGCATATTAGCGCAAGGCTGGGATACTGGTCAGGAAAATAGTACAGATCCTAATGCTGTGCCGAGAAAAGGAAGTGGGGAGGCTGAAGATACGTATCTCTAGAAATGTTGTTGATCAACATAAATAACGGGGGCTTTTTTCATGTCAGATTATTTTAAACCACTCCTGCATTGCCACTAACGCAGCAGTGCCAGCCTTTGGCACATCACGCAGTGTGCTATCTGTGGGAAGCTATAGCATGCAGGGAACTCTTTTACTGAGTATTTCCCAGATGTTACCAACCCATTTAGCCTTTAGATCAACTAAATATAGTGGGTCTGAAGATAATTTCTGGATACCTATGAATTCCAATAATTAAACTGAATAAGATTTGTCTAATAAGACTAATTCAAGCTACACAAGAAAACTCATTCAAAAACCAGTCTCTGAAAAACTCCATTTTCAAAACTCTTCAAACTAGGGTATCTTGAACAATGATGAACCAAAGCAAAGAAGCAGATGAGGGAAGAGGTATATAATTCTGGCAGAGCTGCTGCGGTCCTCCATGGAGGTATGATACTGTCATCCAACCCCTGCTGTGAATCAGGGTAGCTCAGAAGATGGAGAGAAACTCAGCTGGTACTGGAAATTACTGCCTTGCACGTGCAAGAAATCGCAGTGAACTGATCAGCCTGCACCACCACAAGGTAGTATTAGGGTAGCTACTGCCTCTCAGGAAACATCAGATTTGCTCAGAGGCCTCAAATAGCTTATTGATAAATTTAGGGTCGTATTTGCATTTCTTTTCTCCTATCGGCATCAGAGTTGCTGAACTAAAAGACTGGGGTGCAACAGTGTTGTGAAATATTGGCTTAAAATAAATGACAAATATTACTGTTTCATCAGTGAGAAGTGTTTAATGTTAGGTAACCTAATGGGCTTAATAAGATGAAGGTTTTACTTCAATTTGTTGGGTTTTTATAATTATGTCTGCTCCTTCTCCTAAAAAGGATTTTGACCATTTTCTGACTAGTGAAGCCTTTGGCATAGGTGACTTTTTAAAAAGAATGCCAATACATTTCAAGAGAGTCTTTTTTCCAGCTTTTGGAGAACCAGAATTGGGAGAATGTAGGGCACTAAAGCTGGAAAAGTCATGAAGAATGGGGGAGGAAAAAAGCAGCAGCCAAAATAGAAGTGAGAAATGCAAGCAGAACACCAGGAAGGAGAGCAAAGAAGTTTCCTCAGTGAACTTTGATATCTGTAAAAGAATCTCAAACACTACTTTTACTCTTGGTCTTAAAATATTAATTTAGATGACTGGCGATAAACAAAAAAAAGCTAGAGATCTGAGCAAGCACTGTTTCCTGCCTCAACTATTTTAAGATCTCTTCATTTGATCCTCAGCTCTGGAAAGATAAAAAATTTGAATTGTTACAGACCACAGGGAGGGGATCCACTATTTTCTAAGAAATTTTGAAGGAACTTGCATGGGGCCTGATCCAAGCCTAAGCCATCAGTAAGTCATTTACCATCCCTTGTCTTCACAAATAACAGCAAATACAGAGATAACTCCTATTAGCCCACAGTGCCTTTTTTGTAGACCTGGTCTTTACAACTCCTACGTGAGATTGTATTTTAAAATCTGAATTTCTCATTTATAAACAGAAGCCAATTAAATTTTAGAAAGAAACACAGTGTACCGAGATGGCTGAGAAAAAAACAAGTTACAGGCTACAGTGCTTTAAAGGGCTTGAGGACTATGGGAAGACAACAATGATCATAAAAATCTATATTTACAGATAAGTATGAGATGCAAAAAAATCTAGTAGATCGCACAGAAGGACATCAGATAAGGAATATTTGGCCTTACGCAAACCAGAAACCTCTCGGCATCACTAGCCCTTCATACCCGCAACAGGACATTAATGAACTACCTAGCAAAGGCAGCATATGGGTTATGTAACCTTTAAGAAACATAAGGCATGACGTATGTGACAACTACTATCACCGCGTGTGAAGAATATTCACATCAAACAAGCAAAAAGACTGCAAATAGCAGTTCCTGAGAACCCGTGTGGCAAGCACACTGATCTTCTGTCCTGCTAAGGAGACCAAGTGGATAGAAAAGGGGGGGTTAACCGTTTAGTTTTAAGTGATTATCAAGTAGGCCTCTTTCTGTGGTTTTAGTCTTTAAGGAATCGGATCAGCAGACACGGAGAGTGTCACAAAGCTCAGGTTAGCACGCGAAGGTTAATCTTTAGTCAGCAGGCAGAGTTCTTCAGGAAATTATATTTAAAGTTAGGGTTACACTCTCAATTGCTCTGCAGAGAAACAACACACTGTTAACAGTAAGAAGCATAACCTCCCCAAAATAACCTTAACCTATGCTAATTGTCTTCACAGACCGCCTACCTGTAAAACACAAATTTAGGAAAAGTTTAGTTGTGAAGTCATTCTAGACCTTGATGTTGTTAGCAGCCAAGACATGTGCCAGATACTCTGTTTGTAACCGTCATCCATGCATAATAGCAAATTTTACAGAGCAAGGCAGCATTCTGTGCTCAGGTATATTAAGGGAAAACCAGGAATCCAAATAGCAAGCAAAGCTAGAGTAAGAAGGACAAGCAACTGCCTGTTAAACTATGGTAACATGCAACTGTGTTGCTGCAGATCTCTGCACTTCAAATAGTCACTGCAAAAGAGGGCAGTCAAACTGCTGAAGTTGTACAACAGTGTCTTTTCACAGAACATTAGTGGAAACGATGCAACGAACAGGGCTAAGGCTGTGCAAGTAGCAATCCTTAGCAGAGCATTAGCTATGCTATGATCTGCCAACAGTCTTCTGAGCCACTGAAACTACAAAAAAAAAAAAAAATAAAAAAAAAAAAAGAAAAACAAAAAACCCTGAAGGGACTTTTCCAGAGTTTTCTGGTTTACCTCCCTGCTGTGCAGAAGGATCTGGACTTATTTATCATCCCATAAATGTTTGTCTGACCTCTCTGGCAACCTCTTACAACCAGCCCACAAACTCCCTCACTACCTAATTTCAGTGCTTTAAGTTCTAATATTTTTCTTCTAATAGATAATTTCTATCTTTTCTGTTGTAAATGAGGACAATTATTTCTTGTTTTCCAGGTGTGGATGTATTAAGGCATTTGCCATCAAGGGACCACCATTCCCTTTAAAACCTCTTCTGTATCAGGCAATAGCTGTGTTGCCTCTCTCTGCTCAGGCTCTTCTTCATCAAGCTACTAGTGTCAGCCCCTGCAACTCTTGTACATGGTTTACATTTCTGAAACTACTTCTTCTCTTCTGAAGTTCTGAAGAAAGCAATTTATCCTAAAGCACAGTCTCTAAATTCCAGCTGAAGACCCAGGAATGCCACAGAGTGTAGACTGGTAGATGAAGCTGAATAGAAAGAACTGTGAGCTCTAAGAAATATGAATGACACACACAAATAATCAGGGAATAAATGGAAAAAGAGCGCTTAGGTTGTTTTTCATTTGTTTGTTAAAAATCAGTCTGAGTATGGAAAACTAGATCTTTATGAAAATTTTAAAGATCAATGATGAATAACTATGCAAGCTTATTATTTGCATATTTTTGCACTTGATTTTACAACATGAAACTATATATTTACACTGCGGCATTTAAATTCTTTCTAAACATATTTGTCTAAACTCAACTAAATTTACTTACCAAAGTAATATGATACCTACATAAATATCACTTGGTGACTCGATCAGCATAAAATCACAAGAACCTTTTCTTCAACATTTCTGCTTACTCTGAAAGCAAAGCTGCAATCGTACTTTACTGCTTCTAGATCCACCTGAGCAGATGGGAATATCTGACCCTGCAGTTCCAATAGTTACCCCTCCTCTATTCTCTCCTTCCTGTAAGGTACAATTAACCCTTGAAAAAAAAACTTGAATATTTAGTATGTAATCTGTTTGTCTTACGTGTTACCCTTGGCTATCACACAGTAAAAAGTCCACTTATTCCTGCACTATCAGTGGCTCATTTTGGGACCCGTGGCCCCTGGGTTCTTCATACAGAATCTCTTCTTCTTTCCAGGAACCACAGAAGGGCTTTGGCAACTGCTCTGGTTAGCTGCTAATCCCACCTGGGCCGTTCTTTTTTCAACAGAGCTTTTTTTTTCCAGCCATGTTGAAGGTAATACAGGGCCTGCTTATTATTGATCCTTTCTCAGATTTCTTGTCCTGGCTGCACGGATTGTATCTCAGATACTACAGCAAGCAGATGGACTTGAAAGCCCTTTTGTCTGCAGCTTCTGAAATAAGAGAAACCCTATAAATACAATTATCTTCACTTGAGCTTCTTGTTCATGCCACTTGAGCCTGTTCATGCCTGAATGATAAATTTTAGGTGTGAAATGCTAATATTACATCAACAATGCAAACATGAAAACAGAATGAAAAACGGAGCCACAACCCCCCAAAACAGTAGAGGACCAAATTAAAGCTTCTTATTTAGGCAGGAGAATAAACATATGTTAACAATCCCATAAAAATTAGAGTCCTGCTTTGAAGAGCATACAATCTAATTGTGTATAATATACAACACTAGTGGAACTTGAAGTAAAACTAGGAGTTATACACTCATTACAGCTGTAGTGTATTTTTTTCTATAAGAGAACAGTAATATATTAAAATTAACATAGAAGTAAAGATTGGAATGAGGCAGAAAATTAACCAAAAAAGGTCTGTTCTGGAATAAATAATTTCCAAACTCATACAAATATGAATGTACAAATATATTTGTACAAATAAACGTATTTATTTCCAAAATATGCAATATGACTTACATTTTCCCAGATTCGTTCTGGAATTTTTCCTTTAAGTACCTTTGTATCATACCACAGTCTCTGAGTTGATAAACAAAACGCATTCGTCCAGACAACAACAGAAAAGGAATTTTACGTTTCAGCCATCAAACAGTTGAATTTATGCAAAGTTTGCTTGGGGGGTTGTTTGGATTTTTTGTTAAAGCACGGATCAGCAAGCACCTGCAAGACAGGGTTATAGGAGTGCACAACACCTGGGCCTAAAGTTGAAGGTCTCTTCAACTATTCCACTTTTGCAATAATGCAATGCACACCGTACAGAAAAGCACTGTCAAATGTAAAATGCTGGTTTCTACTTGTCATAAAATCGTTTTCCAGGAAAGTCTACCTGATTTCCATTCTCTGATAAATATGTTTTGAAGGGAAGAATACTTCTTCATCCCTAAAGTGAAGACAGATTAAGGGCATTTACACTAATGTATCTTTGCGAAGAGAATTTATTGCCACAGAAAGATCCTCTGAACAACAAACGTTAAAAAGAAAAGTTTCTTCAGCTGTTTTGTCTGTTGCCTGCTACTGTCATACCCAAACAGGTCAAGGTAGCTTGGCTGGCTATTTCTGAAATGAATATTGTATTAAAAATGCAATCTTTATAATGATGCTTGGGACTGTTTTAAACTACAGTAAATACAACAAGATGCCATCATAAAAAGGAGCTTAAATACTTGTGAGAATCAAGCCCTGTCCAAAATAAGAAAATCTGAGTAAGGCAGTAATTCTCATTCTGCTGAAACAGGAACTATAAAATCACCTTTTATCACATTTGGCCACCAGTTACAAATTCAGCTTTTTTGCTATGGTCACCCTCTGACATCAAACTTTGCCATCTGGCCCAGATTCAGAAGGACAGATGGGAGGGCCAGAGGAAAAACATGCTTATAAAGCAAGATACCATTGCTTCTGCTGAGTGCAGTATGCATTTAAAAGGAATGGGGGAGTGGATGCACAGCTGCCTCTTGTCTCCGTTTCAACATTATGGGTGCATCCAGTTCTACACACTAACAGTAAAAATATTTACAAGGCCTCTTCCCCACAAGAAATTAATAGGTAGTTTTAATTTACAGAACTCACTCTCATAAAGATCTCAGGTAAGAAGGTGCCAGTTTCTCACTAAAACTTGCATGAAAAACAGACTTATACGGTCTGAAGAAGGTGAGTTAGGAATGCAGCTACACTATGTTCACTGCACAGTCTAAGGGGAGAGATAACAGGAAGATAGAAGAAGATAGTTCAGATCTTAGGTGGGTTAAAATGCACCTGAAGCTGAATCTCTCTTCTGGCAAAAGCAGCCCCCCAGGATGACAAGATGGGCTCCCTACTTAGGTGAGGCAATTAAAATGGGATGAATCTGTACTAGAGATCTGACAAATACCAGAACAACAGTTGAACGGGGGGGGGGCTGGAATAAATTTCTCTATTTGTAGTGCAGATTCCTTTTATCTTTGCAGCCTGCATTAATATAACAAAGACTTGCTGTGTATTATGTCTGCTTCTACAGTCCATTTTGCGTGCAAAATATCCCACCGTTTCAGTAAGTTTCTCATAGAGAAACTGTATGATTGGAAAAGATTACTGCAATGAAAGCAGGTACACCTTTAAATCAAAAGTTTAAGGCAAAAGTTGGGAAAGTTTAGAGAATTTCTTCCACACATTTGTTTAACTCCCAGACTATAATTGTTCTTTTCACAGTCAGTCTATGAACATAACCATCAGCTCAGCTTTGCACTGCTCCTAGTCAGTTCACTGTAAAAACTGACAGCGAGCGTAACAGAACTTACAGTGAAAAATGAGGCTTTTAGCCATGTATTTATTTGGCAATATCTATACAGCAAAACCTGTAATAGCGATGATTTATTAGAAGGAAAAGGAAAATAAAAATCTCTTACTTTAACAGGTACTGCATTTCCTACTTAATAGGGTATAAGGAACACATACATAACTAGATTCACTACCATTTTTGAACCAAGTATCAAAAGTTACAGGCCTAAATCTGAATTTTGTTATTTAAAACGAAGTTACTAGATTAATAGATAATCTCTATTCAGGGCACAAAAAACTCCAATGCATTAACAGGAACTAGCTTTGTCTGGTCCTTTATGAACTTTGCTTTAAAAATTCTTATAGTCATTTTTAGACCTTTTCCTTTCAACAGATCAGCCACCTAAAATTAGCATTGTCATTACAAAATCTAGCACTTCATGAAACATATCTAACAGAAGATTTTTATAGATGGCATAGGAGTAGTCCACATTGGATCACATTGAGACTTTTTAATTTTTGGTGTTGATTAATAAAACATGTCCTTGAAAGCATTTTTTAATCTAAGACATAAGAGGAAAAAAATGGTAGTCAAATAAAAACAGAATCACTGTCTTTATAAACTAACTCTAAGATAGAGTGGGTCAAGACAATATTAATGGCGGCCCACAGGTTGCATCTGGCTCAAGAGACAGTTGCAGAGAGGGAAAATAGGATGAAGGCAGTGCATAAAATCCAGTATTCAAGGATCTCCTACTGCCTAGGCATAAAATGATGGTGAAGTTAAGGGTGACAAGAGGGTTACACTAGAAGCTCATGGGTAGCCAGGCATTTAGATGTTAGGATTCCTGCTATGCCCATGTGAATCACAAGCAGGGATCCAAAACTGGAATCTGTTCATCCACCACAGTATGGATTTAATTAGCTCTTTCCGTCACTCTGATGTCACTGTGAAATACATGAATGAATAGTAATAATATTTTGGGCTCTTCGGTATTTTGTAAATGAATACAAAATACACACAATTGCAAATTTAAATACAGTCCCTTACAGTTAACAGAAAACAACTCGGTAAGTAATTCAGGGAAGGAGGGAGAATAAATCTAAAAACATACAGAAAGCTGACTTTACTTATTAAGATTCTTCTGTTATAGTACTATTTTATTTTACAGAGAAGCTTTCTTTAAGAAGCTCCATAAATTTGGTATTAATAGTTGTACTGAAACATATCCTAGTTTGTTTGTGAAAGTACAAATTAAGAGAAAATAATGTATCGACTTCTCAAATGTCTTCATTTTATATTGTCTCCACATGGAAAAATGTCCAACAAATTATTTTGTAACTAAAAACCAAGTTTATAGTTTGATTTAAAATTTTAAGTGTACTTAAAACAAATGAAAGATGAGGAACCAAAAAAGCCAAAGAGACAAGTCATTTGTTTAATCATGTAACAGCAGTGCAAATACCCATACAATGTCTCATCCCTTATCTAAAGGAAGCACATTCCACTCCTGTGGGGTACTTCATCCTCCCTTTCCAGCCTTGATTTTTTTTTTTTTTTTTGTTGAGATTGTCAGCAAGCATGCCAGCTTTGTCAATATTCTTAGGAATGCAGAGCCTTATTTGCCTCCAGAAATGGAGGCAACAAACTCATTTCACTCCAGTACATCACACAAAAACAATCACATACTGACACAAACACAATCATAACAAATACCAAGCCTCTTTCTCCACTTCCATAAGAAATCAGTGCTTTCTCCAGGTTATATGCTTTTACTATTAATAAAACTGTTTTTTTTCCTGACAAGCAGGACTGGACTTTAAGAAGAAAGACGGTAGACACTGCTTTAAACAGGTAATGCAAAGTGTAAAGTAGGTCTAAAGCTATATGAAATCTGGAGACCAGTAATGGAAGAGAGAGCTCTTTTTACAGCAATTCTCAAACCATCAATCTTTCTAAAGAACAGTTAATGTAACTGGCCAATTCCAGTTCCAAAGAATGCGGTTTTGGGGAATAGCTTTCAGTGACAAATATCAGGATATTTTAAAGCTAGGTTTTAGAGGCTTCTCTGTCTTGATACTGGTTGTAGGAGAACAATTTGATCAAATCCAAAATAACAACAGACAGAGAAGGAGCGCTGAAAAGGAGAGAGATAATCACGTTCTTACTGCTGCCATTGAAATACATACTTTTGTACAGCCTAGAAGAGAGTATCCCACTGGGATTTCTACAGATTACATGGACTGGGAAGAGAGAATATATGAAATCCTAAATATGTAATTTAGGAGTTCATGCCAGAACGCCAGAGAGGGCAAATAAATAAATAAATAAATAAAATAAGAAAGAAACTAGTTAGATACAAAGTGCTGTCAAAAGCAAAAGCATAAAGCAAACAAATGTGGTGGGAAGCATAGAGAAAAATCCCCTCAATCTCCTTTGGTCACAACAACATTAGGGATTATTTATAACAATAGCAGATTTTTTTTCTAATGGAAGTGTTTTTCAAGTTGCCAGCATGCTTTTGATTAAATTTAGAAAGTTTAAGTCTACACCATGGATCAGACAAATTAAGTAACTGAAGCTAATAGTAGAGTTGCTGATTTGCCAACATTTTTAATCCTTTAATTTTCATGCTTAAACACATTTTAACACCATCTTTTTAATACTTGAACACACTCACACTGGCAACTTTAATACACTGACGACATGATAAGCTGAAGTATTTCAAGGAAGACATTTGGGTCTCTTATTGATGTTAAATTTTAAAACTGCCAAGCACATATCCTTGCAAGACAGATGTAGAAATTAAAGTCTAAGATCTACATTAAGACTGAACTAGACTGTCTTGAAACAAACAGGAAATCCACAGATTTTTAAGGCCAGAAGGGACCGCTATGATTGCCAAACTAACTTCCTGCACAAAAGAGTCCATAAAATTTCACTCCAAAATTGCTGCAGCAAGTATTTTGTAACTGAATTACAGCTAAACATCCAGCTCAGAAACATTCTTACTGAAAATCACATAATTCAGACTCAAGACTTAAAATCTAAAAAGACATTGTTTAAAATTTCACGCTGCAACATACAATACATACAATACGTAAGCCTCATAGTAGAGCAGGGTGACATGTTTATAGCAAACCAGGATGAATTATAAGGATATTCATATTCATTAGGGATGATACATCTCCATACATGTTCCCATTTTACTGTGCATAATTATAAATAATTACATCATTGATGATATGATTTATTAAACCACTTCATGGTTTTGAAAAATTGTTTCTACACTACCATCTGTTAAAATACAGTCACAAAATCCCATTCATTGTATCTAGTGTGAAAATAATTATAGTAATCTGTGTGTTTTTACTGTTATTTACATAGTAAATGTTGATTCATAACTCATACAGAAGGGATATTCCTACAAGGAAAAGAATAAGAAGTCTGATTCTATTCTCACATCTGTTATGTAACATTCACTTCTGTTCTTTCCCCCATGTTTTGGTATTATCAGATCAGGAGCTTCAAGTTCTGGATAGATGAGCTGAATGGAAAAGGATCATTTGCCATTTATTCTATTAGCATATTCTGAAATCTTAAACAACATCCTAAATCAGTGTCATGTTTGCAGGGAAACAGAAATAACCTAAGGTCTACAAGTGTTTTACACCTTCATACGTTCCCCAATTCTTGTTTGAACACTGGAAATCACATTTTCCAAAGTTCTAATCACAAACTGGAGGACAAAACAAGTAAAATGTAAGACTGGTTGTCATTTTTCAAATGCTGCCATACTACAGGCATAAATGTATTACTTTTATATTGTATTAAGGCATAGAATTCTAAGTTAGCAAAAATCACATTAAAAATACATTCAAATCACCTTCATATTGGAAAATACAACTCTTGAAAATTTTATTTAAAGTTGGCCTTGAAATTTTGTTTTGTTAATTATTTATGCTGCTACTGATGGCTAATGTTTATCCGCCAAACACGTAAAGACTAGACAATAGCCTAAAACTATGTTTTAAAAAATCATTAGCATTTGTAAGAGAGGTTTCTAACGATATTAAATGTCAAGATTTTCTCTTGGTGTCTGCTTAAGACCTCTGATGCCTGATTTTTTTTAAATATGCATTTAAGGCCAAATTAGATATGACAAGTCTTAAAACATGACACAAACATGCTTTTTAAATAGATTATTATAAGTGCCTAGATTTTGCTCCCATTTTCAACGCAAAAGAAAAACAATTTCAATCCCCCATTCAAACACTTTTAATTTCAATTTGTAAATATGAAAAAACTACAATCTAACAAAATGTAGATGCAAAAATGAGATATGAAGCTTCATAGCCCACCTTTCTTCTTGACTGGCATTCTTCTTCCTACTTCTGTTACTGCTTGCAAGCACTTATTTACAGGTATTAACGATGTACCAGAGGAACACTCTGCGAGGTCTATCTATTGCAAAACACTTTTACAGTTCAGTTATGAAATGCAGCTTCAATCTTCATTTCTACCAGTACTTGCCGTTTTCCTGCACTGAGCCTCCGATGCTTCCGACAAATAAGAAAAAAGGGGGAAAAAAGAAGCTTTTTGAATTTTTTTAAGAGAGGTTTTCAATTTCTTTAAAATATATTTGAATCTATAAAAATACAAGAGAAAATGTTCCTTGGCAGTATAAAACCCTATTATAACTCCTCTTCTGGCAGCAAATTTTGAAAATTAAAAGATTTTATGCAATACAATTAAGGCACAGTCCATCTCTAGGCAGCTGTCTTAATACTTCACCTTTACATGCTCAAAAGCATATTATTCGCAGGACAAAAACTCCCAAATAATCCAAATAAGGAGGAAGACAAAAACAATCCAAAGTGACTCTTTAAACTTCTTTCACTTCTTGAATGAATTTTGCTAGCTATGTATTAGGTGACTACACAGCAGACTGAAAAGGTCCCTTTTTCCTCACCAGACAACAGCCTTCAAATATCACCCTCTTACCCAACAGAAGTCACCGGCCAGTCACTTTCATTTTTATTATATCCAAGCCACCCAGCCTTACGGTCTTTAACGTCCCTCTGATCCTCCCATGTATTAAAAGAGAGGATTGGAAAGAAGGAAAGCAATCCCTTGACCTGGAATTATTAAAGTGACAGTGCTGCTCACTGGGCACTTTGGCAAAGCAGATTGCTTTATAGAGGAGTACTTCATGCCATTTCTTCCCTTGAAAAGCAGTCACCTCGTGAAAGAGGAGTAAGGAGAGTTAGGAACAGAGCTTCACAAAAGGTTCATTTTCAGGGGTAATGGAGTATTAATGAAACAAAAAAGCAAGCCATGAGATCAGTCCAGAGTTTCCCACTCAGAGGCACAGCTGCTTGCCTTCAGTACGAGCCTCTCTCTCCCCCTTTTTCTGGAAAAAAAAACACACAAAAAGAGAGAAACAGAAAAGGGATAGATTTTCCTCATTTAGCTCGATAAGAAGAAGTATGAAAACGGTGCGCGAGCTCCAAACGCTTGCCTTCCCGCCCGGGGAGCTGCGATGCACATGGCAGGACTTTGCATCCTCTTCTTTGGGAGACGGCCACGGCATTTGGGTGTGTTTGGGGGGGGTGGGGGTGGGGGAGAAGCTCTGCCGCGCTCTTTCACGCTCACAGCTGGGATCTGCCTCTGCCTCCCCTCCCGCCTGGCTCTCCCGCTCCAGAGGGGGCTGCCTGGCGCTCTGTGAGGCGGGACAAGGCGGAGGGGGGCGGCTGGAGGGGACGAGGACGGGCTGCAGGTAAGCTGGGGGGGGTACGGAAGGAGAAGGACGGTTTTCCCCGGGTGGCAGCGGCAGAGAAGGGGCTGGGGCAGGGGGGAAGAAGGGGCGAAGGCAGCTGCACCCGGTGAGGGCTGGATCGGGGCAGGATGGGGGAGCGCAAAGGAGCTGGCAGAGGGGGCGACAAGGCAGGGCCGCGCCTGAGGGGAGCGGGGCGGGAAAGGGCCCGGCGCGGCGGCAGGCAGCGCCCGCCGGCCAGGATGGTAAGAGAGGGTCAGCGGGTTACCCCGAGGGCTGAGCCTCCCCCCATCGAAGGCTCCTCGCTCCGCTAGGGGGAGTCCCCGCGTCCCGGCCTCCTCCGGCTGCACGATCGCCGCTCAGCCCCGTCGCCATGGAGGGGCCGCCACCGCCGCCATCCGCCTCCCTTAGCAACCAGCACCCGGGCCGGGCGCTTGACCCGCCGCCCGCAGCCAATCGGGAGCCGCCGTGCTGCGCCGGCGGGGAAGGCCCAATCAAAAGCGCCCTCTGAAGGCCCGGGTCATGTGGGCGGGCTAAGATGGCGGCGCCCGTGGAGGGCGCGTGAGGTGGGAGGGGCCATGTTGTAGGTGGCGGCGAGGCCGCCGCGGCCGTTGGGGCCTGCTCGGTAAGGGGCGGAGGGGAGGGGAGGGGAGGGGAGGAAAGGAGCAGCCGCTGGGGCCGCGCTGGGCACCGGGGAAGGTCGCGCCGGGGGCAACACGGCCCCGGGGCTGGAAACACCCCTGTAAGCGAAGGGGGCGGGAGGGTGGTGCTGAGCCCTTCGGTGCTGTGCGCTCGGAGCGGGTGTCAGAGGCCGCCGCGACCCCCGCGCTGCGGCCCCGTTCCGTGAGCCTCCTGCAGCCTTCGTGTCCATAGCTGTCTGCGACCGGACCGTGTCCTTCACCGCCAGAAACTTGGCTCTGAAAAAAATAAGACCGTTGTGATTGCGTAATATAAATGTTTATTTGACTTACGCTGCGTAGCTTTGGTTACGTGTGTCTGTTCGCTTGTTCCTTACGATCCAGGGCTGCAAGATGACGGGAAGAGAGTTTCTGGAGTTAAATTCTGCACAGCAAAGTCTACGCTTGGAAAGATTAAAGCAGATGGAAATCATGCTGAAGTTGCTTGAAGGGCTTCCCAAAAAAGATCAGTAAGTGCTGGTAAAATAAACGAAGCTAAGAACATCAAACACTTTAGGTCTTATAGGGGCTTTTCTCTCCTCATACTCTTGTATTGCAAGTCTTCCATGGAGTTACAAAAGCACTGAATTGCAAACATGCTTATTATTGACCACAATATAAAACTTGCTTTGTGTTTCTAAATATGGTTGGCGCACTGTTATCCCTGGTTCTGTTCAGCTGGTTTCTGACATGTGCTCCCCAGTGCTTAAGGTTCTGGGATGGCTGATCAGCCCTAACTGGTTCTGAGTATTGTTACTGCCCTGTGCTAAAGCTAATAAATATCTCGGAAAACTGTACGGTTGGAGAGCACAAGGCAGATACCTGTGTGGCTCTGCAGGAGTCATGTTGTATTCAGCATAACCAGGTAAGCATAAGGCTACCTGTTTCAGCATCTCCTTCTACAGTGCTCCTCTCCTTTCAGGAATTTGATGCTGAGGTGTTGTAAGAGTCAGCAGGCTTGTTACCAGAGGATCTGTGCTGCACAAAACCAGCTAAGTGCCTTCCAGCACCTTACAAACAATATTTCTGTGTTTTGTGATTCTGCATTTGCATGCAGAACCATACTGCAGCTCTGCTGCTTCTGTAAGGGCTGTTTGCGCATCTGCATCTTGGATAGATTTGGCATGAATTATTTAGTTACAGGAAGTGTTTTCTTAATGGGACCAAATTGCTGGATAAGCAAACTATAGATAGTAACAAAGGGCCTTCCCACACAGCTGGAAAAAAGCAGAATGTTTTATCCCACGTTACGGCCAGAGGTGCCTCTTTGCGTAGGCTCTGCTGGGCTAGCAGTTTGTAACACTTCTTCCCCAGAACAGTGAGGGAGCTGAAGCGGAAGCAGACACATCAGTGGTGATGTGGTAGTGTCTTGATGGATAGAACCTGTTGTATGTAAGGTCTGGTAAGCCTGGGAGAGAAGCAGCTGCCAGAGGTGCATATGGGCCTTTATTTGAAACTGCTTCACTGCTTCGGCAGGACTTGCACTTTGTATATCCAGAAGGGAGGTCACCAATGGCTAGAAGGAAAGAGGAAGCATACTGGAGTCAAATTAATGGAACTCTTGTTTGTTGTTCACCAAAGCTTACCTCTCCCCCTTTTTTTAATACAAGGAAACTAGTATTAAAAAAAAATCACTTTTTAAAAATTTATTTATTGCAGTGTAGTACCTCTACAGATTAGTAAGCCTGACTAGATTCTGTTGGTTCTGGTGCATTAATGTGCTTTATTTTGGATTCTCAAATACACTGCAAAATTTTAATCTCAGCCCTCCACATGTATGTATATGCACATGTGCATTCCACAGCCTATGGCTGTAAGTATGCCGTTAAAACAAAATGACTATGTTGCAGAAACTACTCTGGGGGACATTCAGTGAATGAAATACAGTGCTGTGATGACACTGACCTGAAGGCAAATAGGCCTGTTTTTTTTCTTCTTATTTATTTATTTATTTTAAGACTCCTAAATAAGAGCAAGAGAGATGTTTGGCCAAATTCTTTTGCTATATCATCTTAAATTGTTGCTAGCTTATTTTCATGTCTGAAAATATGATATGTATGAAGAATTAAAGTCTTTCCCTATTCAGATTAAGAAGTAATTGATACCATTGATTTCAGATGCTTTTAATGTTTAGGTTTTTTCAGAATAAGCAGCTAAATCTGTGAAGTCTTTTTTTATATGGTTTGTCAATGATTAGTATTACTTTAAGCATTAGAATGTAAAAATGTTTGAAATAGGTGGATTTTTAAAATCATTTATTTTAATTGCTGAATGTTTTAGAGATGTCTTATTTGATTTGCAAATAAGTATGACATTTGGTCTAGGATACATTTTGTGAGCAGTTAAGGATTTTGTTGTCTGCAGAGCTTTAGCCGTAAATCCAACTTATGACGTACTTTGACAACATGCTTTTAGCATAATAATATTGGCACAGCTTCAAAATCAGAGTGCCTTCCAGTTAATTGCTTGCCTGGCAATAGTTCCTATTCTGGGAACTTCAGATTTGTGGAAATCGAAGACTAAAGCAAAGAGTTGTTTCCGCTAATCAACAGATTGTGCCAGGTATAATGCTAAAGATAAGAGCAGTCAACTTACAGAAGGAAGTCAAATGAAATAAATCACAAACTGCTAATCAGGCTTGTGAAACAGGCATTCTTTTTCATTCTTTCTCTTGCTTTAGCTACTGTGATGGGACATACTCCAGTGAGAACTGTTGGTCAAAATAATAAATCCAGCCTATCTCTGACCAGACTGTATTCTATTCTGCTATCCCAGTATTATAGATGACCGGCTACTCCAAACTACTTTAAAAAATGTAATCATTATCAGAATTCAGTCTCTCTTACTGTTATAGAAAATCAGGCTCACCAGCCATCATAGCAGAATCCAAATCTAGGTTCCCACTGAGACAGTAGTTCAAAGCCAAATCAAAGCAAAATAAGTTTTAATGGCACATGTACAGTGCCATTTGCAGCTCGAGCTGGGTGCCTCCAAAGAGGGACCCCTCCCACTGCTTCTTAGTTCTACTTACGCCATTACAACCTGCTCACAAAAACCCCCTTGTCCATAGTCTGACTGTTAACCAGTCCCACAACTTTTACTCCTTTTCTTGTGGTCCATTGGTGCTCTCTGTTGCTGGGAGAGGTTTTTCTAGGTTCTCTCTGCAACAGTTGTAGGTGATGGTTAAAAAACTTCTTTGTTCTGTAAAAGCAGGCTTCAGCAGGCTTTGGCTACGACTTTGGCTGCAGCTTTGGTGATAGTCTAAGGCTTCGGTAAATTTAGCTACTAATGCTAAGCGATTAATTCTAGAAGGCACCAGTCCAACCTTCTTTAACAATCCTGTCTTTGTTTTTATTAAGCATTCCTGCTAATACTTTAAGCAGAGTTCTCAAAGTCTTTTGAGGCATATTAGCACTTTCCATACTATTATGATTGTAAGTAATAGACATAACATGGTTAAATTTAACACCGCTACTGCTGTGTGAAAGGGATGATTATAAATCCCTGTTGTTGTTGTTGACCATCCAAGAAGAGTTTCCCACCAATAACATTCTCCATCTTTTTCACTCTTTACAAGACATGGCATATCTCTTTTGTGTCATGATGAACAGTGATCAGAGGTTTTTGTCCATTATTCTGGATGTGTTCTAGCAGCTGACACAGGTCATCATGTTGTAGTAGTCTTTTCACCAATGCTAGATTCATTCCAGCGGGAGTTGGCAATACATCTTGACTCAATTTATAGTTAGATTGGAGCAATTGATAAGACACAACAGGAGCTGAATACTTAAAGTTGCATCCAATAATTTTAGTGAAGTTGCTAGCACAAATATTTGAATGATTACTTGTATTTACTGTAATATTATCTATAAAAATAAGATCGCAGAAGGTTCTCATACAAACGTGTCCTTTTCCAATATATACAAGTACAGTTTCAGGAGTTTTATGGGGATGTATTTCAAAATGACATACGTTTTGTTCAGTGCCAAGATAAATAACTTGGGCTTTGATGGTGTTACCTTCACAAATAAATCCTTGTTGTTCCTGTGCAACTCATGCTTTAACATCAACAGTTTGTCACTTGTTTCCATTTTGTTAGACCCACGCTCTCTGCTCTAATGGATGGAGCATTGTTCCGTTTGATTTAATCCCAGTGCCATGATTGAGTATATCATGTATAGAAGGAGCACTTTGGCACCTACATCATTTAAGGTTTCCAGTCCTGTTCCTGTGATACTGTTTACATCTTTCCTTGTTCATTATGGAGGGGTGAAGGTGTGCTCATGCAACTGTACTGACCATCTTGCATAGGACGTAATTAGAAATGGTGAATAGGTCAGTTTGATTGTGGAGATGATAGTTTGCGTTGATAGCTCTACTCGTCTAAGAGACTATAATAGATTAAATAACACTTGTTGTTGGCTCATATATTTAAGTAAAGGTCCTGCCTTTGCTATTGTGAGAGTCACTTTGCTCAAGGGTGTCATTTTTGATTGATTCAAGCTAACGCAGGAGACTGGGGCTTCTATTTCTCTCTTGGCGGATATAGATATACAACACTTGGTCAATTTTACACTGTTTTTCACAATAAAAATTTTACACGGTTTTCACAGCATTTGCTTTTAGTTTCTGTCAATACCTTTTCATGTAAATTAACTGACATACAACAAAAGGTTAAATTGAATTCATTTGCTCTTATCTCCGAATAATTAAACCAAACTTGGTTTCCTTTGGTATTATTTTCAGAATAACTTTGTGTACTGTAATCATCTTGTTTTATTAATTGTATCCATTTGGAACTTGTGGACGGAAACAATTTTAGGCATATCCATGGAGCATGTGTGGTTGTCTTTGTTGCTCCATAGTGACACCCACTGTACTCGCCTCTGGGTCTGGCACTCGTTTCATGTATGAATGGTGAATTCAGTTCTCTTTTGCTAGAATTTTAACAGCATAATAAGAACTTTAGAATGCAATATAGGGTCTTTTCCATTTTGGTTCTGATATAGTTTTTTGTGAGAATGCTTTTATCGATAATCTCCACCTTGTTATCATATACTTCAATGTCTGATGGTACTGGCTGAAAACATTGAGCCTGATTTTGTGAAACCCTAAACTACTTCTGTAAAGCTAATATGTGTTCTTGTTCATCTCCATCTAATAAACTGGTTTTAGTGGGGATATAGGTCCCTCATATTGCTAAATGCCTCTTGAAGAGGATTTTTGCTGATGTTAGTCCTATGGGTTGTCATGGAGCATTTCAAACATCTGATAGAGCTAAGTTCAATGCGTCTGGCCATTTTAGACTAGTGTGTGTGCAAATTCGTGCTATTTTTTCTTTTAATGTTCTATTCATTGTTTCTACTTGTCCTGAAGATTGTGGGTGATTTAAGTTATATAATTCTATATAATTGATTGATTGCTGTAAAATGGGTGCCTCTGTCTGAATCAGTGACTTCTGGAATCCCATATTTGGTTATGATTTCTTTTAATAAGGCTTTTATGACCCCTCCTGGTCAGACTTTGTTGTTCAAAAAGCTTCTACCCAGCCTGATAACTGATCTACTATTACTAATAAGTGTTCATATCCATTGGCAGTGGAGCCTTTGAAAAGGGAAGTAGGCCTATGGCTGCCCTCTCAGTTCCAAATTTTGTTTTTTGTCAGAATTTTTGGCAAGTGGGACAACTATTAGTCATATTTTTTGCAGCAGCATAAATTCCTGGAGCTACCCATACTTTTTGCACTTGGTTAGCTAGGCTTCTACTCCTCTGTGGGCTTTATCACAAAGCCATCTAGCCACTGTAATGATACATATTTTTGGTAGAATTGATTTTCCTCCAGTTGTCCATATTCCTTTGTCATCTTGTTTTGCTTCCCACTTTTCCCATTTCTCTTCTTATATAGAGCAGTCGTCTTTGGTTTTGGGGTCTGTTTAATTCAGCCATTCACTCTAGTTCTCCGTTGGAATTGTAACCATGCATTCTTTTAAAGGTTGCTGGGCTGCAGCTTTTGCAGTAGCATTGGCTAAGGCATTTCCTTTGCTAATTTCTGTCATGTCTTTTGTGTGGACTGGGCAGTGTATTAAAGCAATTTATTTAGGCAGTTGAACTGATTCCAGCAAATTGCATATTTCTTCTCCATTCACTACTTTCTTTCCCAAATATGTGAAAAATCCTTGTTTTTTCCTTAATGTTCCAGTTGCATGACATTCTCCAACAGCTTGTAGGGAGTCGGTGTAGATGTTGATTGGTTTTTCTGGTCTGAGGTGTGCTGCATGTGCCAACCCGACTAGTTCTGCTCCTTGCACACGCATGCATGTGGGAAGCAGTTTGGCCTCTATTACTCCTTCCTGGCTGACTACAGCATACCCAGTTCATCGTTGTCTGTGCAGGTAGTAGGATGAGTCTTCTATAAATAGAACTAGATCTAGGTTTTCCAAAAGAACATCAGTTAAATTAGTTCTTGATTTACTTGAAGTGTGCATTGCCTGCTCGTATTGATGGTGTTTCTCACTATCATCAGATGGAGATGTTAAGGTTGCTGGATTCACTGAATGATTGAGGCTGGAAGGGACCTCTCGAGATCATCTAGTCCAACACCTCTGCTCAAGCAGGGTCACCTAGAGCATGTTAGACAGGATTGCGTCCAGGCAGGTTTTGAATATCTCCAGAGAAGGAGACTCCACAACCTCTCTGGGCAACCTGTTCTAGTACTCTGTAACACTTTCAGTAAAGAAAGTTTTCCTCATATTCAGGTAGAACTTCTTGTTTTTCAATTTGTACCCATTGCCTCTTTTTCTGTCACATAGGACATCTGAAGAGAGTCCAGCCCCATCTTCTTGACAACCCCCCTCCCCTTAAGGAATACACATTTGTACTCAATTTGTACACATTGATAAGATCCCCTCTCAGTCTTCCCTTCCCCAGGCTGAAGAGGCCCAGCTCCAGACCTCTTGCTCCTTATCCTTTCTTCGTAAGAGATGTTTCAGTTCTCTAATCATCTTTGTAACCCTATGCTGAACTCTCTCCAGTAGCTCCATGTGTGTCTTGTCCTGGGGAGCCCAGAACTGGACACAGGACTCCAGACGAGGCCTCCTCAGGGCTGAGGAGAGGGGTAGGATCACCTCCCTCCACCTGCTGGCAACAGTCTTCCTAATGCACCCCAGGAGACCATTGGCCTTCTTGGCCACAAGGGCGCATTGTTGGCTCATGCTCAACTTGTCATCCACCAGCACTCCCAGGCCCTTCTCTGCAGAGCTGCTTTCCAGCAGGTCAGCCCCCAGCCTGTACTGGTGCCTAGGGTTGTTTCTCCCTAGGTGCAGGACTCTGCACTTGCCCTTGTTGAACCTCACGAGGTTCCTCTCCACCCACTTCTGTAGCCTGTCTGGGTCCCTCTGAATGGGTCCCTCTGAATGGCAGCACAGCCCTCGGGTGGATCAGCCACTCCTCCCAGCTTGGTACCCTCAGCAAACCTGCTGAGGAGCCACTCTGTACCTTCATCCAGGTTGTTGATGAAGAAGTTGAACAGAATGGGACTCAGTACTGAGCCCTGGCAGCACTGATAGCAACAGGCCTCCAACTGGGCTCTACGCCACTGATGATGACCCTCTGAGCTCTGCCTTTCAGCCAGTTCTCAATCCACCTCACTGTCCACTCATCTAACCCACACTTCCTGAGCTTGCCTAGGAGGATGTTATGGGAGACAATGTCAAAAGCCTTGCTGAAGTCAAGGTACTCAGCGTCCCCTGCTCTCCCCTCATCTACCCAGCCAGTCATTCCATCAGAGAAGGCTATCAGATTGGTCAAGCAGGATTTCCCCTTGGTGAATCCATGCTGGCTATTCCTGATCACCTTCTTCTCCTCCGTATGTCTGGAGATGGCATCCAGAATGAGCTGTTCCATCACCTTTCCAGGGATGGAGGTGAGGCTGACCGGCCTAGAGTTGCCTGGGTCCTCCTTCTTGCCCTTCTTGAAGACTGGAGTGACACTGGCTTTCTTCCAGTCCTCAGGCACCTCTCCGGTTCTCCAGGACCTTTCAAAGCTGATGGAGAGTGGCCTGGCAACAATATCTGCCAGCTCCCTCAGGACCCGTGGGTGCATCCCATCAGGGCCCATGGATTTGTGGATGTCAAGTTTGCCTAGAAGATCTCTAACTTGATTCTCCTCATCCAAGCGAAAGTCTGCTTTTTTCCAGAATGCAATGTATGAATGCAATTCAATGTACTGCATCTTCTTAAGACTACATTATCTGCCATCGGGAGCATCAGTTCCTATTTGTGTGCCTGTTGTGGGGATAATGCTTGGGTTGCATGTTGTTTTAGCAGCATCTCCACTTCCTGTGAGACATAAACTGCTGTAAGGTATCCCAGAACGAAGAGACGGCTTTTCTCTACTATTGCCGCTGTTGCTGCCACTGATTTGATGCAGGCTGGTGCCCTTGCTTCAACAGAATCTGGTGGAACAGAACAGTATGCTGCCTGTCTCTGGTGGGATCCTAATTTTTGTGTTATTCCTCTGCTGGCAATTCCCTTATGTTCATGTACATACAAATTGGAGGGCTTTGTATAATCTGGGAGCCCAAGAGCAAGTGCAGGTGCCAAAGCTCCTTTCACAGTTGCTCTTTCAGGCTGCATGCAGTCGGTTCTGCCTCTTCGTTCTTTGTTGCCTCTGTCAAGCGGGTTGTTAATTCTCTCCACCCAGGAATCCATGGTCCATAAAATCCCACAACTCCAAGAAATCCATGTAACTGTTTCTTTGTTACCGGACCGGGGAGTTTTTATTATAGCATCTACTCTTTCTGGGTCTACTAGTCATTGCCCTTCTTTTAGAATGAACTCTTAAGTATTTTACCGCTTTTTGATACAGCTGTAGTTTAGATGGTGATGCACAGTGACATTTTTCTGCTTAAGCAGTACATAAATGTACAGTGTCTATTGCACAGGTATTTTCATCTGTCCTTGCTATCAGCAAGTCATTTACATATTGCATTAGAGCTGATCCCCTTGGTAATTTGATATCGTTTAAATCATTCCTCAATATTTGTGGAAAAAATGGTGGGAGACCCTGTGAACCTTTAGGGGAGGTGTGTCCATGTTAGTTGTTGCCCTTTCCATGTAAAGGCAAATATGAATTGGCTATTTTGATCAAGTGGGATACTAGAAGAAAAGAAGCGGTGATTAAATCAATTATGGTAAGACATTTTGCCCAATGCGGTATTTGTAAAAGTATAGTGAAAGAATCATATACCACTGGGTGAGGAGTCATTGTGGGTTGATTGATAGTCTGCAGATCTTGTACAAAGTGATATTCCGGATCCCCATCATCTAATTTATTCTTTTTTACAGAGAGTATGGGAGTATTATATGGTAAAACACATACCCCCTGGGCTAAAGATCAGTCTATTTGGTTTTATATGTTTTTCTTGGCTTTTGGGGGAATCGGATACTGTTTTATAGCTGGCAGGGTTTCTCACTTTGTTTTTATGACCACAGGTAGGGTTGAAATTAATAAGCCAACGTCAGTACTATGAAACTCCAGTTTTACTCCTTAGTGCTGTTGGTACTGACTTTAACACTTCGGGTACTTTCACTCTGGAGTTCGGCCTTTCGGTTATCACGCTCATCCCCATAATTACTAAGTCCGTTCCCTCAGACGATAAGTGCAATTCTACAACTAGAGTTTGCAAAAGATCCCTTCCTAGCAAACATGCTGGAGATCTCCAGCTAATACAAACTTCCTCCATACACTTCTGTTTCCTATTGTTACTAATAAGGGTTTTACTTAAATTTCTCTCCTCTCATCCTTTTATCCTTTCGAGATAAAATTTAAAGGAGATAATGTGGCTCTCATATCCACTAAAAATTTGACTGCTTGCCCTTCTGCTTTTCCTATTATATGTCCCTTCTGATCCAACTGAACACTCCACATACTAAAAATCCTTAATTCCTTCATCTCCCAAGAGTTGTTGGAACGTCTTTCCCCTTGTCATTGTGAACAATTTCTTTCCTGCCCTAACTCTTCATGATGGTAATTTCCTTCTCTCGTCCAGCCTCATGGCCGGAGGGGGGCATTCTCGTTGTAAATGTCCTGAATTCCCACAATAATAACACTCTCTCCCTTCACTCCGTTCCCTTGTTTGCTGGCCTTGGCCTGAACCCCGAGCTTGGCCTTCATCTTCCTTGACCCCTTTCACTTGCAGATTTCTTACTAGAGCTGCTGCCAGTAAACTTGCTTCCTGTTCTTTTGCTTTCTTTTACTTGCTCAGCCTTCTGTTTTTCTTCTCACCCACCATAAACAAGTACTGCAAAATCTGTTGTAGTCTCCCTTTGCCAGCCTGGCATAGGCTCTTTAAAATGCTTTGTAGATCAAGTGGGCACTGATACACAAAAAACACTAATTGGGAGTGCATCACTGAAGTTTTATGGGGTCATTCCCCCATATTTTAGCAGGGCTTGCTGAATTTGTCACTGGGGTGTTCGTCTAGCCGCTGTTTACGTTCTTGTACTTCAGTCCAATTTACTCTTAACTCACTGTATGCCCTGGTTGCCTCTATTAAATTTTGGAGTCCTGTTTGGCACATGGCACTATCCCCTGCATTATTATAATCCCAATTTGGATCATTTGCTGGCCAGGGATTTCTATTCCCTTCCAGCTAGTTCTACATCCTTATTGATTATTCTGACCAGAAGAGCAAGACAAAATGATTCCCTCAGAAGAATTTGGGTATCTCCCCAGCTTGGATTGTATCCCGTGCATATGTTAGAAAACAGGTAGGTGCACCACTCAGCATCCTCACTTCACCTTGGTATTTTACTTCCCCACAAAGCTAGGGCAGCCTGGCCAGGGCTCCAGGGCTGGTTAGTAACCACATGCAGCACGGCAGGAGGAGGGTTGGCCCTTCCCAGTTCCTCTGGCTGTGAGGGGAAGGACTAGTCAGCATGTTAGAGACCATAGGATAGAGTCCAGCAGCTGGTAAAGTAGAGGGAGGATGGGGAGAAGGAATGACAGACAGATTGTCAGGCATATTGTCAGGTGGAGTAGAAGTTTTTGGAGCGCAGTCCGGCATGCTAGTATCTGCCAGCACAAGTGTTACCTTTGGCGGGGCTCCTTTCCTCCCTACCATTTATCTCGAATGCTCCTGTGCGCGATTATCCCAAACAGACCAGCAGCCCATCTGAGCTGGAGACCTACCTTCTAGGCGATATCGCAGAAAAGTTAATGATTCCTGATCGAAAGTCCTTTATGGTGGCCACCGTTGCTCTGGATTACCATCTTTTGTTGCGAACGGCTGATCTCCCTGACGTAGTGTAACTGCGCGCCTTTTTGACAAGCCGGCTGTTCCATCAGTCCCTTCCCCAATTTTCCGGACCTGGGCTAAGGGCATCTCTTTCTCCACGCCAGGCACGTTTCCCATTGCCTAGTGCACCTAGTGCCGATCAGGCTAAACACCTTTTGAAAAGCTGCAGCAGGGGAGGGACATGAACTCACCTCTATACTTCCTACCAGAAGGGACTTGAACTCCCTCTGAAGCTCTTTACCAAGAGGGACTCAAACCCCCTCTAATCTCATGATCACTTTGGGAACCGCACTGGGACCCTAGTCTTTGACTGTTAGGACTGCTGTGCCTTTGCAGCAGGAGGCTTTACCAGCTGACGGGTGCCCCTTTTGGTTCCTAGGGCGTAGGCACTCACAGTACCTTGGTGGTAGTCTAAAGCTTCAGTAAATTTAGCTACTAACGCTAGGCGATTAATTCTGGACAGCACCAGTCCAACCTTCTTTAACGCTTGTCAAGGAGAAAATAGAAGCTTCAGTTCTGTAAACTACTGTGTAGAACTTCTGTAGCCCTTAACTAGCATAACTTCTAGCAAGGCAGGACCTTTTATCCATGTGTTCTGTGCAGAGCAAGAAATGCTCTCAGCCCTTTAGGCTGCAGAACCATTAGAGATGGTCCACCAGCAGCTGCAGAGGCCTTTATTGAAAGATCTCTGTTACCATAGTTGTCCCACCTGGTCTATTCTATAAGCTCTTACTTTGAACCCAAATCTATACTTTTGGGTAAGCAGGCTGATTACTGGAGATAGCTAGGATTTGGTGATGTTTTAGTTATTTTTGAGAAAAATGGTGGTCAGGAGATATTATTTCATAAAGTTTCCATTAGTCTTAGCAAGAATCTTGTAGAAAAGGCTTTGCAGATCCAAGATGCAGTTCTCACCAACACACTGTAATCTGTACCTGGGCAGTTAACCTCAAATGTGGGAGACCCAACCTCGAGTTCCCCAGGCAGTTTATATAAATTTATGCTCTTTCTAGAATAGAAATAGAAAATACTGAAGATTTTTTACAAAATGAACTGACATTTTTCTGATATGGAAAGAATAACGAACAGTTTATACAAGTGAAACACTCAGCCAGAGACTTGCAAGACTGACCTTCTAGCTTGGTGTTCTAAACAATGGTGCATAATGTGTGTATTCACATGAAATTCCTGCTTCAAATCCTGTGGGTTTTTTTCCCGACAAACCATTACTGTTATTTTTCCGTCCAGCACTATGGTAGTAATACTAGCTTAGTATTAGCCCTCATATTAGCCCTAGTAAATAAGGGCTTAATGTTTGGGACTCCATTGTACTGGATGCTGTACAAATATTTCGAAATCACACCTTTAATAATAGAACATGGGTAGTAACCCAAACGTGTGGGTGGAGGAGAGGAAGGAGGCTGGAGATCAGGCTGCCAGTGAGGCAGTTAAAGAAATAAGCCAATGTGCAACTCTGATTCAGTTCAGAAGTCATTCTAGTGATCGGTTAATGTATCTTTTGTTTACAGAGTATTTATTTAATATAAGCTTCACTGTTGGCTTAGTTTCTAACAATCTTATTTAGCTTGTGTGTTCGTATTTGTTGAAACTTGTCTCTTGGCTTAGGAATGTCAGAAGAAATTGGCTGATGTGGGCAGACAAAAGGAAGACGGAGAAAAAAATGTGAATTGGGAAAAAGGGCAGAGAGCTTAAATTTTTCTTATCGTGTGGTTCACTCTAACTTACATTACGTGTTCCCTTCATGTGGGTGGGCATACTTGCATTTTGCAGCTAAGATTGCTTCAGCTATTTTTGCCTTTATGTTTTGCCTTGTTACAGTATTTATAATGTAAACTTGGAGGCAAGCATTGGATTTTTATCTGCCATAGAGACATTAGCCTATTTTGGGAGATACCACAGGGTAAGTAACTTCTGTGTCTGCTCTGCTGATAAAAGTTTGGAGTACTAGCGCTCAGCAGAGGTTGAAGACCCATGACATCGGTTAGTCTGGGAGGAGATGTTTTGGGTACATAGATGGGCCACACTCAGCTGAAATAAAATGTGCTGGAAACAAACTTTACCCTTTCCTTTTCCGCTTGCTTGACGGTAGTACATGGGTATATTTGTGTGCACGCAAGTGCATACGTGCATGTACGCACACTCTTCTTGTTCTGACTTTTCCTTGTGCTCTTCCCGTCTGTATCACTGTATTTAAAGCAACAGGATGGATACCTAGCAGCAAACGGCTATTAAGAGGGGAGGAAACTCCCTTTGCTCCAGTAACAGGCTTGCTTTGTGTTGAGGCTTTTGAGCTTCAACAGTTGCGCAGTTTTTATTTCATTCCCTCAGCAGAATGGATGACGGTTGCAAAGACCCATATGGTTTAAAATAGCAGATATTTCACATTAATATTTCTGCTTTATTTCCACATAAAAGGATATGGACCACTTAATTATGTAAGGAATCTCATCACTCCAGCCTTGAAACAGGAGACTGAATTACATCTACCCTTTCCTGTCACCTTGTTATTTAGCTCTTGCTAATAATTCTTTCTTGAATTGAGCAGCACTGTAAAGTAGAAGATATTAATGTTGTTTCATTTCTGAGGCTTGTGTAATTCAGGCGTATAGCAAAGGATGCTGTACTGCTTGCTTTCAAAAGTGGTTAAACGCCATTTTGGATCTGCAAGTGTCACATCTGTTACCTCTTATTGTAGAATATTCAGAAATAAATTATAGCATTGAGTAAACCAAACTCTTTTATGGTTCTCAATTACCAAAGTTATCTTTCTTTTCTTTAATTTTTGCAGGAACCTTTTTAATCATGGATCATACTTCCTGGCAGGAAATTCAAGCATATGCGGCTTAACAGCAAATAATTTCTTCAGACGCACCCTAAATATCACAAAGGCTCCCTTTATATCTGCTTTGCCAATGGCCGTTATACCATTTTTATCAACAGCAGCAGTTTATGAAGTTTTTTTGCGTCAGCCTTTATTTTTAGGTAAAATTTTATTATTCCTTGTTTTTAAAGGGCTTTGCTTTCTCTGCATGATGTAACACTAGAGAACATTTTCCTCTTTGAACAGCAGTGATCTTAAAGTGTTCTTCAGACCCTGCCTTGCAAAGCAAGGTTTTCAAGATCACAACAGCTCAGCTAGTGCATTGGGAGGCAGTGAGTTCTTTAAGTTGTGGGTGGGAAAGATGATACTTCTCTGTGTGTGTGTGTTAAAAAGGAAGTTTTTCTGTGATATGTATCACTGATACTTTCTAGCATTCTTCATCTGAGAAGTCATGTAAAATTTTTATTTAAACTGCAACAAAGTAGTTGAACTTCTGCCATCTCTATCATTTAATTCAAAGGTCAATTATAAAGCAATAAATTACTTATGGATTGGAATGACACAGTAATTTTTGCCCTTTCTAATTTCCTGAATGCCTGTTCAGCATGGCCATTTCTCTTAAGTGGCTGTTTCCACAACGTTGCAAGTAGCTTAAGGCTGATGTTTAGGAACTATGTAAATATTGACAATGTCATATTTTGTTTTGTCATGCAGGTGACCTGAACTGTGAGGTCTGTGCTGTGGTCAGAGGAGGATTAATAGGCGCTGTTGTGGGTGGTCTCTATCCTTTTCTTGTGGCTCTTCCTGTGAATGCAAGCCTTGCAGCCAGGTATGTCTTACTAATTTGCAGTGAGTGAAATGGATTTATGGCGTCAAATCTTGGTTTTCAGTTTCAATTCTGCAGATTTTCATCCTGTGCATACCTATCTTGTAGGCGCTTAGTACAGGGAGAGGGATTTACGTTAAAATAACTCATTTAATCACAGAGCAAAGTTCATAAAAGCTGTGCAAGCCTCTGAAGTGGAATGAAATCTTCAAACTGAGACATACTGTAAAGCGTGTGTTCAGCTGCAACCTTAAAACCTACCCATGATGCACACAGATGTGTTAAAATTTAACCAGCAGAAAGTGGGGAAGATTGCTGCTAGTGCGGTTTGGCTGGACAGCTGAGAGACACTGTGGCTTCAGAGCAGCAGCCAGTACCCAAATGCTATGGAAGGTGTGATTTTGCAGGTTTGGTTGAGTCACAGCGAGGGAAGTTAGAGCTGTTGTCCCAGTAGGTGATCAGCTGCATTGCAGGAGATATTTTATAGAATTTATCAAGAGAGAGAATTCAAAATATCCATGCAGTCTTACAGTTAGAATTTTAAGTATAAAACAGTATATAGTTTCACATAGCATACTTGCAGGCATATTTACAGTGAAACAATGACATATTTACAAATGTATAGCTCTTATTTTTCACTCAGTATCTGAAAGGCTAGTCATACACTTCCTGTAAAAGAAATTCAACTTGTCTAACAATTAGAAAAATTTATATAAGATCTTTTAAATAGCAGATGGACCATAACATAGCACTAAATATTTATGAACCATAAGAGTATTGCCTAATAAACAGAACGGTGACCAAGAGCTATTAACCGCACCTCTGTGGCTCCAGACAAACATCTCCATTTCTGTCATCCCACTTTCCAAATACGTTTTCTCTAAAGTAGTCAAAGGAATAATAGCTTGTGAGGTAGTTCGTCAGTGTAGTAGTTTAATGTTGTGGGGAGTAAGAACTGATGTAAGTTCAGGTTGTCTTTCCAAAGTGCTGTAACAGTAATGTAACAGTACCACCAGCTAAATTTAACTTGGAGGAAGGAGCAGGTGAATATCTGTACTACAATAACTTTTAATTACTGTTTTTATCCGTTTAAATATTAGTATTTATCATTAAAGTTTTTACCACTGTTTATGTTGTTTAGGTATTCTTCAGCTCCCTTGCCAGGGAAAGAGAATCTATTACGCTTCTGGCACAGAGCTTCTCAACCTGTCTTTAAAAAGATGAGTTTTGGTATACTTATACAGGCCCTAACTGGAATTTACCTTGCCACTAAACATCATGGAATATATCTCAAAGTGCTGCAGCAGATAAAACCTAGCAGGGATCCTGAAGAGCTTGAAGCCTGAAGCTGAACAATAAAAAATTCCTAGTTGCCTTGGACAGGTGACCATAATAAACAAAGAAAGAAGTTGTTGCTTGCTGCCTTTTTTTCTTTTTTTAATAGAAAGACAAAATTAAGACTCCATATCAATATTCTTCTCAGCTCTACACTTAAATGCAAATTAAGGTTTTTTTGTTTTTTAGTTTATTTTTCTTTACCATGTCCTACTTGGTATATACAACTTAATAATACATTTATAAGAATAGGTATTTTTCTTTGGAAATGGAAATAAGTAGTCTCACTATTTAAAGTGATACTACATCTTCTGGAAGCTGTAAATGAGGATTATTGAAAAGGGGCATTTTTCAACATAATGGAAACCACAATAACTTGTAAAAAAGGAGAAGGAGATTCAGTTAAGGTTTTTCTAGCAATTACTCAGAATCTGAGTATTTTCTCCCTGAGCTTTCCACCATTCTGCTAGCTTCTAGTTTTCTTTATGCTCTGACCACAACATTACCCTGTTTAGACTGTTTCACGGGACCCACTTATATGCTGTTGAGAACACTGTTACCACAGAGCAGTCAAAAATGATCCTTTTGTGTCTCTGACTTCCCCTGCTAGGAAGAGGTAGTAGGGTTTGGACAAGTTCTGGATGCATGTTATTTGCTAGGCATGAATTACTGATGACTAGGAGAAGCAGTCTCTTTCGTAGAGCTACCGCAACTTACTTCTTGATATCACTCCTATGTAAGTAAGTGTGCAAGTAGGTATACTGTCAAGAAAATGAACAAGCACACGCTTGCAGAATTGCACAGAATTACCAGAATGAGACTGTGTGTGTAAGCTTTGTTATGCACAGTTAGTTTAGCTTTCCTGAGTCCAAAGTATCCCACTGTCATGGTGCTGTGATACCAGACTGCATCTAAACAGGTATCTGGGCCTTGCGTCACCCCCGGTTGTACAAATTCTCATGGAGCAAGTATTTGAAAGACAGGGAAGGATGCTGTCTGCAGGAGAAGTCATGTCATTAGACTTTAACCAACAGAATCACTTACCTTTGGCAATAAAAACTTACTTAAAAAGACTAAGGCTATTACTTTGCAATCGTATATCGACGAACAAAAATGAACAGTTTGGTAAATACGAATATTTAACAAGATATAGTTAAAACATTAAAAAATAACGGCTAGAGTGTTTTTACAGAATGTTTTCAAAACCATCTTCCATTCTGTGTGCTATTTTTGATATCAAGTGATAATTATTTTCTGAGTAGTCAAAAACGCAAGCTGTGTTACTTAATGAGCTGATTCAAGCTGCATTTTTTTAGATCTTAAGCTCTTGAAAAGAGTGAAAAGTTGAGCATTTTGTGTATAACAGGAAGAAATTCATATTCCTCAGCATCTCTCAATGCAAAGCCTAATAATTACTTCCAGCAGAACTGATGAATACATAAGCTGCAAGGTTTTTTTTGGTTTTTTTTGTTTGTTTGTTTGTTTTTGTTTGATTTTTTTTTTAAGTGTTCATATTTTAGGTCATGGCACAGTGGTACAGGCCAGCTACAATCCTTAGGTAAGGAGCTTAAAATCAAGTCCCCCAAAAAATTTTTTTTAAAGGAAACATTTCAATTTACTCCCTGTGTACTTCCACTTAAAACAACAAACTCAAGACTAAGTGAAAGAAAAAGGACTGAAAGTCTTTAAAAATTCATCAGAGGGGCAAGATGCTGTCAGTAACTTCTAGTATGCATGTATATGAAGCAGTGCTTTCAAAGAGTTGAACTAGTATGTTTCCACCTCAATTTCATGGACTGGATACAACATACTTTGTTTTACAACTCTGAAGAAGTCAAAAAACAAGCTTTTACCAGTTCTTGGTAAACTCTTTCCCGCCAACTCTTAACAAACTCATCACAAACACTGCCTCCCTGTTTGAAAAAACTCTGGGTTAGAACAAATCTGTTGTATCTTTTCTTCTACCATTATAGCAGAAATAAACTAGTCACAGACTAGTAATGGCTTTTACTGCATTCTTAGAAGAATGCATGTGTCTAGCACATAAACTATAGTGACGGACTTTGACTACTAGAAGTCTGAACTACTTCCAAAAGGATGCCGAGACTGGCTCTAGTTAAGAATCACGACATACTTTGAAAAGCACCAGTTCTGTCGTCTATTGCCTGTTTTGGTCATTAATCTCAACATTACGATCTATTACAGAGCAGGTGCCTCTGCACATCATAATAAAGAAAAACACATTCTTACAAGTCCACTGCATGACTCCCTGCTGTTTTTTCTCCCCCTCAAGTCCCACTCCTGGCATGCTCCTGCCACAAAGTAAAGGCAAAATTACCTAACCAAATCTTCATCTCATATTTCATTTAAACTGAGTGAAAAATATCTAAAATCAGCTTTAATCTATGTGCAGTTGTATAAAAGTTTTCTTTAAACACAGAGCCTATTTGAATGTCTATCATACTTAATAAATATACTTGAGGCTTTTAGAGCCTAACAACAAATGTAGCATTATAAATGGAGTATTGTTGATTCTAGCAGAAAATTCTCTTTAACTACAAACTTTGGAGAATGTATTATTTTTAAAAACTAGATTTTACAAAAGTCCTCTGTGTTTTACAAAAGCTTTCAGTGTTTCACAGGGAAAACTGACTCTGTCAATTAACATCAGAAATCTGGTAACTCAGAAGTGCTAACAGATGCCAAATTTTGTGAAATGTTCTCCACATTTAGTTTGATACCATCTCTCCAGGCAGTTAGAAATTGCAGAAACACTGTTCCTTCCCTGCCCCAAGATGCTGCTACTGTTTCAAGAAGAGAGAGAGAAAAGTTAATTTACCATGCTACTAAGATTCACAGTACCAGAATCAAACGTTAAACAACTAATGGAGTACTGAGAATGATTTTTTTTTTTCCTAGCTACTAAGAAGTCTTCAAGTCAGAGTGGAGAAATACTGGAAAATAAAATAGTGTAGCCATGCAGTTTAACACAGTTTTTGGTTCTGTGATATGTTTAATTTAATAAACAAATTCTGATGCTCTAGCAGGGTATTCTCTACAACTGGAAGCCAAGAAGGAGAACGTGCCAGTATTCCTTTGAACTGTCCTTTGAACATTAAATTTTTAAGCATTCTTCTAGCTGATTTTTTTAAGCTACAGACTACTTTTATTGGAATACTTGATTTCAGAAAGACAACTAGCAAGCTATTTTAAACTCTGCTATCTACAAAAAAAATGCATTTGAGACTTTCACAGAAAATTAAGACAGCATCATATTGCTCACTCTGGAATGTTAAAAATGCTATGTCCCTTCAGAACCCTCAAACCTTTTGTTACAGCCATCCCTGTTGTTTAATGTGGAAAAAAAATCTAATGAAAGAGTATGGTTTAACTATTAGCTAGGCATCAATATTAGGAACCTAGGAATGGAACAGAAAGGAGGAAGATGCCAATGAAACATGGAACTAGTTACAGAGAAACTCTACTCTTCCATGGTTTATTGATCAAATACATCTACATTAATAAAACATTAAAAGAGAGAAGCCAATGTAAAATAAAAAGAATGGTGATACTCTGGGAAGTGCAACTCCATCCAGTTCAAGGAATGATTTTTTTTTTTAATGCTCACCACAAAAGTTAATTTGAAAGACAGATGAGTAAAAACGTGGTTTCTCCTGGGTACCCTGCTCCATTTTGTCTTGTTTTCCAATGTATGACCCACACAGATAGCAGTAAGAGCATTTTTCCCTTTCTGATTCCCATTTTGTGCAATGAACCACTTCATCAAAGGCAGGCATTAATAAGAAAAAGATGAAAAAATATTTGAGCCCATAAACTGAAAGATCAACAAGTCTGATTTTATTTCGATACTGTATTCTTATCTGGATGGCACATAATTACAAAGAAACAATTACAATATTTTTTCAAGTATTAAGTTGTATCATTTCAAGGCTTCCACTTCAAAAAGCTACATTAATAATACGCTATACAAATAGTACAGTTGGTTAGCATTTCCAATAACTTCCTCTCCTCTATTTGGTTTAAATATGATTCAGTAGGCACTAGAAATGCCTGCAGCCACTTACTTTATCGGGACTTGACCTTCTTGTACCAGTATACCTAATTTTCATGTCATAAAATCAGCTACTCTCAGACACAGCTATTAGATAGTTTTATGACTAAGTGATGTGCAGGTTCCTAACAGAGACCAAAACTGAGTCTCTGACTCCCGTCACTTAGCAGTGATACAAAAGAAAAGAATGCATATTTAAGTTAAGTTAAAACACACTTCTACTCTGAAGTAACCATAGAAATGTTATTGTAACATCCCATACATGTTACATTACTGTTTGTCTTTTAATCAAGCATGTTAAACTTTATAAATAAAGCATGTTTGCTAAGTCTGAGCTAGGTTGATTCAACCAAGCTCAGTCCAGCTCCATTATTTCCATTTTGCATATCAGTTAGTACCGGTCTTGATAGTTAACTCCGATTCATGTGGCATTTGTACAACCCATCAATTACAGCAGGGTTACACAATCTAAGACTGAAACTTTAAGTCCTGTTGATGCCACAGAGGTGTTACATAACGTACATCCCACCAACTCTCTTCTGTGCTGGCACTGTACTCTGTGAACTGACAGAATTCTGAATACACTGCAGAAAAACCTGTTTGATAGGATACTGTCTTTTGAAAAAAAAAATATCCTGGACGACATTAAATGATCTCAGCATTCAACTTTTTTTTTAATTTTTGAAAGAGCAAAGACAGTAAAAGCCCTGTTACCTCTTTATTCTCATTTCTTATACTACCTTTTAAAATAAAGCAGGAAATGTGGCCAGCAGCTGGTCCCGTCTCTTCTGCCCCAACACAGCTGAATCCACTTTAGCATAAAGAAAAACAAGGATGCTAAATACACATATACTTTATCAAACAGTGACGTTTCACAAAGAAAAATCAAACTCATCTTCTATTGGTGTACATTTCTATGGGTCTAGTACCAATAAAGCAAAATACTGGGGGAAAATGCTTCCCCTTCTACTTAGCCTTAAACACAAGATTTAAGGCTCTAAGAAATATGATTTCAGTAACATTAAATGCAGTATTTTTTAAAGAAGTTTAGAAACAAAACTGTTTTAAATAAATCTATTCTTTGTGAAACCTCACTTTACATATTATTTTCACAGTCCTTCTTCCCCCAGCTGACATACATATAAACAACTTAAACATTATAATACAACTGAAAAAGACAACCCACTCATCTTTCATGATGGATAAAAACACTGACTAGTACAAGAAAACACGCACTACTGTTTATCAAATTATTTTTCCTCCTATCAGTTAATTATCAAGCATTTTCAAATCATTAATCTCAAGATACATATTTGTTTATCGCGAAGTTGTGCTTAATTATATAAAGTCATAGATTTCTGGATACTGTAAGAGGCAAATTTAAGATCTCTACAGTAAAATTAAGCACATGCATATACATGCAATATCTTTAAAATTTAAAGCTATTTTGAAGTAACATAGTAATTTCAGTGTGCATGGGCATAGAGATTACTCATAGTAAGCTAAAGTAATGAGTTACTCCGATGCACTGCATTCTTCAAACCGCAATTCTCATTAGAGTTCCATGCAAAAAAGAGACACTTCTGCACTAGGATTCCACTGTACAGATGTAACCGGTATTTAGGTTTTGTTAAATCAGGCAAAATTCTGCAGCATGAATTAAAACAAGCTAGAAAAGGATTTTAAAAGATACTGTGCATTCCTAATACTAGATGTAGTATTTATACCAGTAGGTCACAAATTCTTTTTTTTTTCTCAAAAAAAAATTTTTTAAAAAGCAATTTATTTATACTTTTGGGAACTTCCCCAATGATAAAAGACTGCAAGCATCACATTGCACTTACTACCTTTCACCTAATCAGATATAAAATAGCAAATTTCCATTTCAAATGGCATTAGCATTTATTTCGTAATTCAAAACATAGCCGATATATTAGCTACTATGTTCGTATTACAAAAGGAGAAGAGGAAAACAGCTAATTAGAATGATGCGATTGTAATTTTCACTTAGTTATCATCCAGAGCTAGAAACATTTTGGCAGAGTAGGCCAAATAGTCCAAGGACTAGAAAAACCATTTCCTGAACCAGTCATCAGGAGACTGGAATAAGCAAAGCAAGCTTTCTGTTACTGCATTATGGGAATATATTGATCCTTACCAGGTTGCGAGGTGGAAAACGACTGTTCTTTAACCCCTACACAACGGAGCCTGGCAGGGCAAGCACCTAAAAGAGAAACTGTCAGAGAGGTTTTAATAGTAATGTATAACTGAGATGCATTACAATTTTATATGCATGCTTTCCTTTGCCGATCATTACTATTTTCTCAAGTCTGTCCAGTGACGACATCTTAAGGAAGTTTTGGGTTGGTTTGGTTTTCTAAGCAAGCATTTTCGGCTCCTCAGGATAAGTAGGCTAGACATTATCTAACTCAAGACTGGGTAGACAGCGTTATTTTTACTAGCAACCGAGAAGTGGAACTGAGCAACCTTCATGCATCAGGCCGGCATGAGCTTTTCGCCCAAGTGCTGCAAACGGGGCTCCGGAGGCACCGCCGCATGTATACGCACGCGTCGGTCCGCACGACGGTCAGCGCATGGCCGTACGCAGCTCTGCACGATTCTTAGGCCAAGCAGACTCAGACCACTACTGTCCGCGCACCAGATTTACATGACCTTTAACCAAGGCTGCCATCTGGCTCCCAATATGCCGATGAAGAGATTTAATTTTTGTTTTGGTACCCTGACTGCTTAAGCACCAGGCTCCCTGCTCTGCATCTCCCCCGGTACCACCCCGTCACCACTGTACTTTTTTCTTTTTTTTCTTTTATTTTTCTTTTTCTGCCTCCGCACCATCGCCTGCTTCCTCCGCCACACCGCGAGGCCCCCAGGGCCGAGCACCCCGCGAGTTACTTGCAGCCGGCTACTGGACCCTACATTTTGCAGGCGGCGGCGGCGCGCCGTGCGCAAGCGGAGCAGAACTCCACCGACACCCGGTCCCGCTCCACGTGCAGGCAGATCCCGCCGGCGGCCGCCCACTCCTCCTGCGGCTCCCCCGCCGCCTCCTCCAGCCTCGGAGGCCGGGAGCTGGGCAGGGCGTAGTCGTGGTCGCCGCTCTCGCCGCCGGGCTGCGGGTGCGGGTGGTGCTGGCGGTGCTGCTGCGGCGGGCGGCGGGGGCCGGCCGCCTCCCTGAAGAGGCTGGTGCCGAGCTGCAGCCCGCCGGCGCGGACCCCGGCCAGGCGGCCCAGGAGCTGCCCCAGGGCGCTCTGGTTAGCCAGCACGGCCCGCAGGTAGCTGCTCTCCCGCTCCAGCTCCCGCAGGCGGCGGCTCAGGCCGCGGTTGCGGTCCCGCAGCTGCCGGTTCTCGGCGGCCAGGCCCTGGAGGCGGCTCTCCAGCCCCAGCACGTACTGCTTCTTCTTCAGCCGGTTCAGCCGCGCCGCCGCCGCCGCCTTCAGCCGGCTCCCCGCCCCGCCGCTCCTCCGCCCGGCCGCCGCCGGCCGCGCCTCCGGCTCGCCGCAGAAGCAGCCGCTCAGCTCGGCGTCCAGGTCCCAGTCCGGCCGCGCGGCCTCCAGCAGGTCGCCCAGCTCCAGCCCCGGGAACCAGTCCTCCTGCTCCCACGCCGCCGGCGGGCCCCCGGCCGCCGCCTCCGGATCCGGATCCGTCTCCTCCCGCCGCGGCGGCGGCGGCGGCAGCAGCTGCTGTTTAGCCCGCGCCGCGCCCGGATCCCCCTCGCCGGCGAGCGGCCGCGCGGCGCCGGAGGGGCTCGCTCCGCCCGAGGGGGCCGCCGGCAGCTGCGCCAGGCTGTGGCGCATGGCGGCGGCGGCGCGAGGCGGCGGCGGCGCTGCCGCGGTGCCTGTCGGGAAGCGGGAGGACGGGGCGGGAGGGGAGCGGAGCGGAGCCGAGCGGAGCCGAGCGGGCGCCGCGCGACTGCGCCCGCGCGCGGGAAAGTGGCGACGGCTCTGAGGCGACCGTTGGCGGCTCTGAGGCGACCGTTGGCGGCCGTGGAGGGGGGGCTCATTTCCACGCTGCTTTCACGGTCTGACTGGAGACTGGTGAATCTCCTTATGCCCCTTGCATGGTGAGCATGCCCACCAAATATCTATATGTGTGTGTGTGTGTGTGTATATATATATGTGTGTGTATATACACACACACACACACACACATATACATATATATATATATATAAAAGTGCCTCCGTAAAAATAGGAGTTAAATGACACGTATAAGAGCCAGGAGTAAAACGAAAGTTTTTGTTATTTTTTCTGCTACTTACTTAGGGACTATGTCTGGTTCAGCAAGTCCTTCAGATGAAAATGATCGCAAGCTGGGAGATCCCCTGGGTGTCTAATTTTGACCACTCCGTGTACTGGGTGCAGCAGAGGTTTGCAACACAGCACAGCTGTTTTGTAGATGCTTAAGACCAGCAAGTAACCAGCTAAAATGTTGAGTTACTCCAAATGTTACCCATGGTAAATTTTATCCATGGTAAAAATGTAGAGAATTCTTGAGCTGAATACAGCCTATATGTGGGATATCAGTCAGCCTTTTCTTTTTCTTTCTTTTCTTTTTTCCTTTTTTTTTTTTTTTTTTTTTTTTTTGGTTGCTTGGGGTTTTTTTTGATGGACTTAGTCTGGGGAGCAGCTGCAAGACCAGTAGTTGAAACTCAGCAGCTGCCAAAGACCTCCTGCCTGGCTGGAGGAGGTGCAGGAGAGAGTAGGAAGCCTCCCCAGTCCCCTAGGTTGGCAAGAAAGGGAAATATTTTTGAGAAAATTGCACAAGATTATAGGGTGTTGGTCTGGCATTACTGCTGTTTTCTCTACAGAAAACACCTAGTGCTCAGATAAACTGGCAGAACATCTAGAACTTAAATCTGTTTCAAAAACCCATCAAAATAACCCCAAAGACCCATCAGTTTCTTTTGAATAGAACAGGGATATAAATACTGCTATAATTTTAAATGAGACAAAGACAACTAGAAAAATTACAAAAGTGTGTCTGAGCATTAGGTAATTAATTGTATGATTTTATTGTTTTGGCCTGGTTTTGTTTGTTATTCCCTTTCTTTTTTTGTATTAACTGCAAGTTGCTATTTATACCATAGGTGTTTCAAGGTAGAATTTCTCGGAGCCTCAAAGATACCGGTTAATTGCCCAACCTCTTTTGAACTTCAAGGGAGAATCGGAGAGTAACAGTCTGAGGTTTTGTTCTTCTGTTTGTCTAGGAAAATAATGCATCTTTGACTGCAAAAACTGAAAATCTGTGATACAGGATAGGTTAGGACCAACTAAAACAAACCAAACTCATATTTGCAGATTTTCCACACTAATCCCTCCTCTCACACCCTTTGACTAGTCCAGCAAGCCCTGTTTGGATTTAACAGTGTAGCAATCTTACTTGTTTAAAACTATTAAAAAAAAAGAGAGATAACGGTTAGTCCCTAATGGAAGAATTTAAGCTTGTTAAGTACATAGATACAAATCTGTTAGATTGTCCCAGTGAAGAAGAATAAAAAAGCAGTGGTGTAGGGCATCTGCTGACACTGGAACAGAGGAGAAAGATGAAGTTACCCGATAAAATGACGGAGTTTGACATTCAGCTCTTTTTCTTTAGTCAGTAAGTCCTGACTGTGTTTTTTGTAAGCATCAAACTGCAGCCATAGTTCGCCATATACCTGTTTGCTGCTTTCTAGCTGCTGTTGGAGCTCTTGGACCTTCAGATCACCATTTGCTGCTGCTGCTTCTTTCACAAAGCGCTCTTCTGCTAGCTGCCTAGCTTTCTCTGCAGTCTCCAGCTTCTTCCTCAGCTGCTGAATTTCCTTTTGTTTCTCTTGCAGAGCTTTGCCCCTCTCCAGGGCTAGGTTCAGGAGTTCCTCCTTCTCCCGATATGCCCTTTCCAACTTCGCCTCTAACTCACTGCCCTGAGCCCTCTGCTGACTTTCTTCCTGCTCTACCTGTGCAACAGTTTGCTGATGCTTCTCTTGAAGACATTGCAGCTGTTTTTTTAATGAATCAACTTCCCTGGCGTAAGCGCTTGCTTGTTGAGTCTGAGCTTCTAGCATCTCCTTTTCTCGCTCCTGGGCTCTGTGTCTCTCGTAAGCACATTTCTCCTGTAAGGAATCTAACTGCTGAGAGAGCTCTCTTGCTTGGAAAGCGAGCTGGAGCACTTCAGCTTCTTTCTCCCTCACGGTCTGGCTGAAGAGAGTTTCATTCTCCTGCCTCAGACGCTTATTCTCCTCCCACAGTTGCATATTCTGTTTCTTATGTTCATCCTTGAAGCTGATCATTTTTTCATGGTTGTCAGCCAGGTCCATGAAACGCTCCTCCAAACACTGAATCCGTTGGGTCTGGGCTTTCAGTTTCACAGCATCCTCAGTCCTCAGCTCTTCCAGCTTCATGTTGAGCTGCTCCAGGCCTTTGCAGCGTTTGTGTGCGTCATCTGCTCTTCTCTTCAGTATGCAGATAAGGTGATACTGTTCCTCTATGCGTGTATGTAGCATAGCCTTCTCACTCTTCTCCTCTTCAGGGATCCCACAGAATTTCCACAGGCCCTTATTCAGGTCTTCCGTGTCTTTCTCCATCTCTGGATCATTTGTGGGGCTGGCCCTCCTAGAGTCTCTCTTACCTTCAGCCACGGAGCAACTGTCCCTCACAAAGATGAAAAGAAGTTTATATTGACCATTGACATTCAGTGCATCTCAGCTGTCCCCAGTGGTTCTCCTCTGTGTCCCAACGCACTCCACTAAACAAGCAGAGTTTCTCTAGAACGTTGTTGTATCACCGGTGGAGACCGGGGCGTTCTGAAGCCAACAGCAATCTGCAGCCAGTGCTCAGTCCTGCCGCAGCCCTAGCCCCTGCAAACAGAGCTGCCAACTTCACGTGCATTTGGAGTTAGGCAGGCTGAAGAGAAGGATGCCAGACTTGATGATGTGAAAGCAAAGAAAATAGGCTTACTATTTATGTAAGCCTATTCATTTGTTGGTTACTAGCTTTTGTAATTATTCCTTCTCAATGCACTGCTGTTGTAGCTACAAGAAGTACTATTATACTTAGGTAAAAAGCCAGTAAGTGATGTAAATAATTCCCTAAACAGTCCTCTTCCTCTGCCCTTCTTTTCTCCGATCTACCTAGTATTATTAAAGCAAGTAAAACAGGTCTGTCTGTCTGTCTTCTGACCCTCAGAGGTCAGTCTTCTAACCAATTTACACGTTTTAATGATGTGTTATATTTCTCATTTAAAATAACTGGATAGCCTTGCCTTGTCCTTAGGGATTTGTAATTAAGAGATCTACACAATGCTAATAATTATTGAATGCATTGTGATATAAAGACTTGGTGCCTGGAAAAATAGTTTATAATTTGAGTTTTGACAGGGATTCACTGGATTATTTTAGGCACGTAATTGTAAAAGTCTGTCTTCTCATCTAGAAGATAGGGTAAATATTCATATTATGGTAGCCTCAAAATCAGTACTGGTGCCTAATAATGCTGCATGTTACCGAGATGTATGAAAAGTTAGTCTAGACCTGATCTACATTTTTTTCATTCAGACACAGACCTAGAAATAGGCAGCATGTAAAGTAGTAAGCTGATAAACAGCTTTTATAAACATCTTGAGTTTTAACTGGAGGTAGAATGGGATATCCAACAGAGCCATCTTAGAGAAAGGTACAGAGGAAAAATGAAAAATACAGCAGAAGTAAATTCAAGCTAGGGCAAAGCCTGTGAAGTAGAGGGTATAGTGCAAGGATCCAGTCTATAGTTGCAGAACTGCATAGAGGTGACTTTCAGTAGGGATACCACTTCTAGATACGCCATCCTGCACTCCTCTGCTGCTGCTCCTACTTTCTTTGGCTCCTGCCAAAGTAGTTGGAAAGAATGGGGGGGGGCAAACAGTTTATGCTGTCTAGTGGAAACATTAATAAAGAGAAGGAATTAAGAGGAGAAAAAAGTTATCTTACCAGGTGTTTTCTTTTCTCTGTTTGTTGCCACTCGTACTGTGGGGTTTCTGTCTCCATGGTGATATGACTCCAGGCACTCCAGAGCTGATGCCTTCATCTGCCCTGCTTGGAAAAGGTCCAGCTGGAGCTGGGCCAATCCTAGAACAGCGACAGTAATAACTAGGAGTGTTTTTTAGCAAACAAATGATGTGAACACCCTCAAAATAACCTAGGTTCTGTAAAAAGAACAGGATTTCCAGAAATACAAAGATCTCCCCTCTCTTGGCCTGCATGGTGTGTGGCAGAGGATATCACGTCTCAGAACGTGCTAAATATCCACAGGCTAAAACTAAAGACATGGCCCTTGCCCTAACAAACTTACAATGTGATTCAGGGGTTAATGAAAGTCTGGCAGATATGATGGGGAAGGGAAAAACAAATGCAGCTGGAGGGGAAAATCAGGTCCAGATTTTGCTGATTCCTCTGTCTCGTTTGCTTCTTATCATTTTCCAAAGAGGGCACAGTACTGGATCTTAAATGGGAGTGATGTGGGTCACCAAACCAAATAAGGTTTGTAGGCTTACTTGCAGAAATGGGAGGTAGAGAAAGAAATGGGGATTTTTTTTTCCAGATACACAGCATGAAAGCAGAGCTATGAATGAGCAAAGGAGGAAATGGTTGTGTTTCTCTCTCTCTCTCTTTTTTTTTTTTTTTTTTTTTTTTTTTTTTTTTTTAGCAGAAATGAATGCATATAATGGCATTCTATGAGTTTCACTGCTTTTTTCATAAAGATGAATTGGAATGAGAGCAGAGCTATTAATTTATCGAACTGTACTTTAGTGAGCATCAGTTACATCTTAACTATGTGATTTTAGAATGTTGGCTTTGGATGTCTCTAAAGCCTTTTGACTGCAGAGAGAATGAAAAGAAACTAGTTTCCTAAAACTTTATCTTGGTCAGCTGCACAAACTTGTATTTCTCTATTAGAGTATCTGTTACCAATCTGGAGCATCCCACAGTAGATAGGAATTATTATGAAGTTGATGGAGAACGATATTTATTACACAAGCTATGTTCAGAGGAATATAAAAAAAAACAGTAAATAAATATTGTTAAATATACATTTTCAGTTATTTTAGTTGGGTATTTTCAATATAAAATTTCTGCTGGCTTACACATTTAGATCCAATGATTGTCTTCAATTGTTTTTTAATAAATCAGTATAATATCCTTTAGCAGGAGGTAGAATTTTATTTTTTCTGCTCTGTAGTTAAAAATACGGTTTCCACTGATAATGCCGCTTTGTTTGTAACCCCTCCTTACAATGAAGTTCCTCTCACCAGGACAGCTTTGACTTTTCTTGTGTATTACAATACACCATAAAACAGTAAAAAGATGATAAGCACAGCTGCTGAAGATCTGTAGCTTGATAAAGACTCTACTGAAGGCTAACGGTGATAATAATACAGTTTTAAAATACATAGTGTTATTGTTAAGTGCTAGTATACTTTCCAAAGATACTGCTGTGACTGCCTCTGCTGACCCCCTGTACGTTTGGAAGTAATATAAGGGAGGCTCGTATTTGTTGATGTGATGACTATCCTTGTGTACTGGCCAAAAATAGCCTCTATTTTCTGCACATCTTGTAAACAGCTATTAAACAAATTTAAGAGACTGAATTTTTTGTACTAGAGGACCTGTTTTGGTTATTGAGTTCAGTGTCTTGGTTTTCTGAATGACTACATAATGCTGCTATGTCATTACTTAGTCATCTTACTAATTACAGGTGCACAAGTAAAGCTTGTGTTCAGGTAACTTTTCAAAATTTAAACTAAGTTTTGATATATTTAGTGTAGTAGTAACCACATGATATTAGCCTGCAACTCTAGAGCCTCAAACCCTGTCCCAACTCTAAAGTCCCAAAGCTATTTTAAGACAGTAAAATATTTATATTTCACAGGAGGAAAACAAAGAAACACACACATACTAACCTATTAAATTGGAGGTCATGCTCATAGCAAAGTACTTTTCCAGGTGAAGCTGAATTAATGTAAATAGTGAATACAAAGTGTCTCTTGGTCAGATACACAAAAATCACTATTTTATGAATAGAGAATAATACATGTACTATGCTTCAGAACAAAATACATCTTTACTTAAATGATGTAACAGTTACATGGCTTTTGTATTCTTAAATAGCCAACCCGGAAAGAGTGGTGCCTCTGGAAAAGTGAAGTCTGTACCAGCCACCAATCTCAACCAGAACACCTTGGTTATGGTTTATAACATCAGTTAGTCTATATATTTACTTTTGTATAATTAAGTTCAGCAACCGAGTTGGATGTGATCTGCTCCCTTTTTCCTCTCTGCTCTAAGGAAATACTGTATTTTACCAGCTTCTAGACCTATGCAGTTGCAGCAAATAAATGTGCATTTATTTTAAAAGTTTTTCCTCTTCATTTTTTAATATTCTGTACTGAATTGCTAATACAAAATACTTGAGTTTTAATTAAGCATCGAATTCCTATGTAGCTTTAATAGACTGCTTTTATTAAAAAAACAAAAAAAAAAAATCCAAAACAATGTAATACATTTTGTATTTTATGCATTTAAGCTTTCATTACTGGCATGCATTTCTACAGGTGACAAATTCCAGTCCATTTCATATACTACAAAGCTATCTAAAACAGGACTACCAGAATCCCAGCAATCTCCTAACGGTGGCGCTGAAGAGCAGATAAATTACTTCTTGCCCAAAAAACAAGCCAACAGATACAGGTACAGATACAGGTACAGATAATGAGTATGTTTTATGAGATAAATAGCCATCATATTTGTCATCATTAAAACTGGCATTTTTGGATGCTTTGGAGTAGCATTTAAACAAAACGTTTGACCTCAATGTCTTCAGCATTTAAGAGTAAGATTAATATACTAGCAAAGTGATTAATACATACGTAATCAGACTCTTTATGACTCTGATTCGTCATTGGAATTAACAGTCCTCTACACCCAACCTCAACAGTACCACTTCACAGAATGCTTCTTTCATCATGGAAGGTACTTTCACATCTTAGAAATGTAAAACTACAGGTAAAGGTGGGTTGGTTTGTTTTTTCATGAATTCTCCAGCAGTTCATACTGGAGAGATCTGACATAGCATTGAAGAGCTGTGCACTCACACAAATGAGCATGGACCAACCCCCAATCTTCTGCTATCTTACTAATAATACCTCACAATCCTAGTGATGTGCAGAAAGAGTTGCCCTTTGTTTTTTTGCTGGCAATTTAGATCAAGGAATCAGAAGCGCTTCATTTAGGCAATACAAGCATCCAAATATCACAGCTACCTCTACCACCAAATTCTGTAAGTGCATTCTTTCTTAAATTCATTTTCAGTAAATAAAAAAAATAAAATAACTCCCAAAATTTATATAATAATTTGCAGGCAGCAGTTTAATTCGAAACATGAAGTGACATGCACAAAACAGAACAGCAAGAGAACAGACATCATCAAAAGAATGACTGTGTTAAGTTTCTCCCTCCTCCCTTTAATTTTATTCCCAAGGTTTCTTTTTGGTACTAGCAATTAAAAAGCTGCTTTATTTTGTCAATTTTGCAACCATTAGCATCCTGAGAGGTAGTGTATCTTCTATCCATGTGTTGGGTGAGTTCATCATCTTCTCCCACAGGGCAGTTTCAGCTGAAGTAGAATCCATCCAATCTACTGTAGTTCCATAGCTTTTGCCTAGAAAAATGTCAGAGTTAAGAGAAACATTTAATCACTTAATATGCTTCAAAGTCGAGAGCAGATAATAAAATCTGCCTCTCTACTAAAAAAGGCCTAGTACTTTCAACATCCAATTCTGCATTTTTACACTTCAGCAAGTAAAATGTAATTAAGAACAATTTTGCACAGAAACATCATCATCTTTTTCCTTTTTTTGATGTGTGTTACTATTTTTCTTATTTTATCACAAGCCCAAGAAGAAAGGTAAGACAGGGTACCAAATAAAGGGGTTTGGGCTTCAGTCAGATGCTTATCTTCTGCATAGATGGAACAATATATAAGGGCTTAATATCTGAGAGGAATTAAAAATAAAATAGGCCACTGATTTTGATACTGAAATGTAAGGTTGGCTACTTAAAAATTCAGTCTGAGACTTCCTCCCCTGTTTTTTATTTTAGGTTATGCATGATTCATTAGCAAGAAGTTCCTTTGGGAAAAGTCATTTTTTCCTCACATTTGCTTGAAAAGACTCCAAACACATCCCTCCCCGAGACCAAAGAGGGCAATGAAAGGGACAAACTATAATGATTGAGAACACATACAACCTTTCCATTTATCCACCTTCTTATACCGTCCTCTATGCTAAAAGCTTTTTTGCATTTATAGTAGTGGTATTTTTCATCTTTCCTCTATTCCTTTCAATGTCTCCAAATTTTATCAGGCATTCTCTATCTGTTCTTTTATCTCCACTCAGTATTGTCTCTACATCATGTATCCTGTTTTGCATGTGTAAATTTGTGAAAGGTTGTCAAGATTTTAGATGCACATATCACATACTCTGTGCTTCAAGGGGTACCAGGTACTATGAATGGACAAACACAGGTTTATTTCTAAGATCTCTTCTAACTTGTCGATCATCCTAACCATCATAATACTTCTTCTATTTATATTACAGGATCCAGGCTGAGGAACAGATAAATTAATGAAACTGTAGTAAATAAATAGCTGCAAGGCTGTTCAGTGATCTTTGCAAAAAGAGAAGAAACAGAAAGGTAAGAAAAGGAAACAGACTGTATTTTGTAAAGAAAGGATTGCTCTATCAAGAGCCCAGTACCTGTTCCAAGACCTATCCTGAGACCTCCTAAAAAGTGGTTGGCTAGCTTGTTGTGATCCCAGACCGTGAGTTCTACACAGGCTTCTTTCAAGTCTTCCGGTCTAAAGCCATCGTAGACCATGGTGTGGTTGAATACTGGGTTTGTAGTTTTTGACACTGTTCTTGTTTTCTGGCGACTTTTCCTGCTAGTATCTGGAAGAATGGTACTTCAGAAGAGAAAGCACTGTCAGTTTACACTTGGTCAGCACAGACTGCATTAAACACTGAATAGAAGAAAGCTACTGATTAACACTCTTTGCGAGTTATAACGCAACTGAAGATAAGATGCTTTAGCATCATGGAGATAAGTCAAAGATTGCATTTTCAGTCCCTTCCAAGAAGTACTGGCAGGATGTTCCCAACCACGTGCTTCAAACTATGGAAATGAAGTCAAGGGGGGAGGAAACACAAGAGAGTTTATTTGTTGGATCATCAACAGTGATGGTGAAACCTTTCTGTTGCTGCCAGAGATCTCCCAACCATCTTGCTACTCTTCTCTCTTTACATTTTAATGTGTTTGTGGAAAGGCAGGAATAAGAAATACAAATGTGCTTCTCATTTCTGCCTCCTACTATGATTTGCTAAGCTAAACTATACTCTCGCAATAACTTTTTTTGCTTAAGTGCAGCTAAAAGCAGATATAAGATCTCACTTAGTTTTGACCAGCCATTCAACTAAGCAGCCGAGGAAACAAAATGAAAGTATAAGGACTATGAAGGAAATTCTCTCAGTACATTATAAGGGTGGTATACCCTTAATGCATTGAAGTTAAGTCCTGCAGAACTTAAAATAAAATAAAAATACAAAATGGAAAGTAATCAGGTGTTCTTTAATTTAAATTTTAAAAATATGAAGGGAGGATTAGAAAGCATTATTAGGCCACCACATATTATGATCTTAACCAGTTGTTACCACTTAATAAAAGAGTTGAGCTTGTTGTCCCTCCGAAGAGGAAGGTCACGGCACTCCTTCAGCCAGATGTGCACCTCACCGGTGGATGGAATCCTCTTTCCTTAAAAAGAAAACATACAGCAAATATACAGCAGTACTGAATACTTCCTCCCAATACAGTATTTGGTAAAAACTATCTGTACAGTGAATGAAAGGCAAACAAAACTGAGAATAAAACTCCTAAATAAGAAATCTTTCAAACTTTGGAAAAAAAATTATCATGAAAATTGAGGGCAAGCCTTTCCAAATTCATTTTGGAGACTGGATTACAAAACTGGTCATTTCTTCTGTAATAACAATAAAAGTGACAAAATGGCCTTGGATCCTAAAGTGAATTAATGACTAGATTGACTTAACTCTCAAGATGAATTTATGCTTTTATATTAAAAAATATGGCTGAATTTGTTGAAAAATGCTATTTTTAAAAAAGAAAAAAGAAAACAAGACTAAAATCTCCCAAAGGGCTGACAAGCCCAAAGAAGTAACACATACCTCCAACAGGCTGTGGGACGTACTGGAGAGCTAGTTTCATCTCCCCTCTGTTTTCTAATTCAAGAGCCATTGTTGAAGCCTGAAATAATAAACAAATAAATATATTATAAAACCCAAACCTTGCAGCTCACACTCAGAGTTTATTTGGCAAAGCCTTCCCACAGAAACAAGCTTGACTTCTACAAGAATTTTTTTTTCTTGTTTTCTTATCCTTCAATTTTGCCTCAGTTTACAGGATGCGAGAGATTTTAAAGCAAGCCTAAGCAGTTGACAGTGCTACACTGGACACGTATTCTCATTAGACATGCTGTATATTCAGAGAGCAAGTGCCTTTACACATCTGTTGCAGCAACATGACAACCGAAAAGTAGCTTGAAATTCCTACTCCTTAGGCTTTGAGAAATTTCTGATTACTCTTAAAATAGCCGGCTACTTACTACACTAATAAAAACCCCAGAATTGTAATACCCCCTCACCAAAGAGGTATTTCTGATTGTAAGGAAAAAAAATCCTACTTTAAAGACGTGCAACCATAGAACACAAGGCCTTAATAAACAATCACTTGGTCTCGTACTTATACGGTGAAAAATACAAACCAAATAGTCCAGCTTTAGTAACGTACCCTTGGCTTAAGTGGAAACCAGTTGATTTGTTTGTTTATTTTATCATTCCAGTCCCAGGTTCCTAAATCTAGCTCCACTTCACCAAGGAAACTATTCCTCCCAAAGGTATCATTGTGCCAGACAGAGATATTGAGCCTTTGGTTCTTTAGGACAGCCTTCTCAATTTTATACTGCAAGGAGGGAGAAAGGAAGAAAAACAAAACAAAACATTAAAACAAGTGAGAGTTTCATCAAAGCCATGCCTGAAAGTGGTAAGATTGGAGAAAATATGCCTGGATTTATACAACTAATCATTTCTTCATTTCAATACAAAACGCTTTTTATGTTTTAATCTTTATTTCAAACATTTTAACTTCATACTTGGGTTTGTTTGTAAACATTACAGAACAATGAAGATTGCCATATTCTATTCAGAACACACTATATAGTTACTATCGGTGGAAGGAAATAGGTACTTTCATGGAGCAATGCATCTCATTCTGATAAACAGACGTGTTTTGACAGCATCTGGACTTGCACTGAAAAGTTAAAGTTCTTAATATTTCATGCATATCACCTAGGTTTTTTTCTAGTAATAGTTTGATAAATACCCGCAGTATTTCATTATAGACTGGATTGAAAGTTTTCTTTTTCACAGAGGTCTTCCGTTTGCCCAGCCTGTATTTTTCTGGAAGCAGGTAAGTCTTTACATACCTAAAATTTAAACAGACTGGTAAAAATATTAAGAATATACCCTTCCAACTTCCCCGTCCAAATACACAACTCAGTAAAAAATAAAATACAATGGTTTTATAAAGTAAACTAAATCCATTCAACTAGTTATTATGTTGTTCAGCTTGTGCCATTTAAGAAATGGAAGAAATGGATTAAAAATTATAAAAATAATTCTTATTTTTCCAAAGTGGAGCATAACTTTTCTCTGCCAGGTGAATCTCTTGGAATGTCTCCTCAACCCATGCAAATGCACAGTGTTTAAATACAGTATGCCTAGTTTTAACATTTATAGGCTATTATTCTACTGGACACATTTCAAAGCAAGATTTACCATATAGAAAGTTAAATTTAAAACCTAAAAGTAGAGTTTCATATTCTTAAAAGTTTGACCTTCTAAAGGTAATATATGCACTAATTACAGTGGCAATTCTACATTTATGTCGGGGGGACAACAACTGTGGAAAGCATGTTATAGCCTCTTTGTTCATTTATTTGGTTGTTTAATCCAACAAGTGGTAGTGACTGAAAAAAATCCATTTCTTCATTTATAAGAAACTTTCATCGGGAAAAACACATATAGTGTAGTTATACTTACGGGTCTGAACGCTGTTGCTTAACATCTGCCACTGCCAAGTCTTTACACTGGCAAATAAAAATGTGGAGCTCATTCAGCTGTTCTACATAATCAATAGCAAACTGAATGTTTCCCTTCACATCAACATTGCCAAAATCTCCACTGTAGATGCTCATTAGACTTCCGCTCACCTGTATCATACAACAGGAGGAAAAAATTTCTAAGGTTTTGAATTTGGCCAGATACTTCAAGATCAAGGTAGAAGTTCTGCTCAGAATTCAGACAGTAAAGAAATCAGCTGTGTCCTTTTAAGATGAAATTAAGAAACGTAAGGGAGACTGATAAAAGCTGCTCAGTAAGCAGATTAACAAAGGATATTATTTGTAAGTCTTAAAGGTGTTAGGCCAAACTTGCTATAAAAATGTGAACGTGTTTATGACATTAAGATAGAAGGAAAATTACAGGATGCTCCACAACTGGTGACTGCCTGTGATCAGACATTTTAAGTATCTCTTCAGCTGATCTTGCTCAGAGAAAGCAGAGCCTAGACTTAAAGTCTAGACTTAAGGGGACAAGCCTTCTGAAAATAACAACAAAAAGATTAGGAATAAAGTCTTTATAAGATTGAATTAGGTGCCTAAATAAAGTATATTTGAAAATCAAATCCTAGATGGAGTGAAAAAGAAGGGCATACATTTTTTTTTAAACATCATTATCCTTCCTCCAAATTTTTCTTTTCCCATAAAGCTCACAAGCTAATGATTTTTGGTTGACCAGTCACTGACTTAATCACCATCCCATACCAGTACTGTCTCCTCCTTTCACTTACTCCTTTTTTCTCTTGCTCCATTTCTTAACATCTGCTTTGTGTACATTGTCCCTCATTTTGAGCTCTCAGGGTAAAAGCCATCTTTTTGTTCAGTTTTTCTAGAGTCCACGGCACAGGGGAGTCCTGAACAGGCTCCAGTATATGACTATAGTAAACATGAAATATGATCTATCCAATACTTCTTAAGAGGGACCAATAATCTAACACTTTAAGAAAAGTAGAAACAATTGGTTCCATTTATATACCATAGAAGTGGCTTTGGACATTTTGATTTTTGTTTTGTTTTTTAAGAACTCCATGCAAGGATTCATGTGGCAGACAGAAGGAAGGAAGGAGACAAAGATGCCAAGGAAGGAAAGATAAAAGGAATGAGAAAGCAGGTGGAACACTGCTGAAAAGATTAGTGTAAGCAAAGTACCATTATAACAAGGCTTTGGTTTACATACAGAGGATAAGGAGGCCATGCCAGAAGAGCCGCTAAGATTGGTTAGAGAGCTGGGACTCTTCTTGATTCTGCCAAAGGAGTAACTGCTTTCTGATGCCGTATCTGTCTCTCTGTCATCACTCTACAAAAACATCACAGAAAGAAAGTCTGCGGAGGCACCATGGAGTCACAAGGAACATTTTAAAAATATAAAGCAGGATTTTAATAATGCAGATTGGGACTTGCTAAAAACCTGAATTTAAATTCCCTAGCACTGAAACATTAGTAATTACTAAGTTCTTAAAAAGCTCACTCACTTGGAAAAAAAAAGTTCAAAGGGAATTTTTCAGATGGAAAGTCTTTTTTTTTTTTTTTCAAAAAAAAAGGAGTAATGCAACTAGCCTCTTCTTTAAAAGCCCCAAATAGCAATGGAAAATAAAAAGTGAATTTTATTGAGACAATTAAACTCAACTTCACTACACCATGAGTAAAATTTTGCAAATGGTAATGCTCAGATCTTTCACCAGTCCCTTTCTGCTATATAGAAAATACTATCAATTCTCAAGTCTCTATTAAAGACAGTTAGTTGAGAGGTAACATGCAAAGTAGAAGAGCACTGCATACAATAAATGGCTTTCGAAAAACCCCTTTATTACAAGACAGCGAGTAGAGCCCTGCTTTTTTGCATCAGGAAACTATAGGGTTTACTTGATCAGATTGTGCTCACAACCTCACTCCATCTCTGTTTCTCCTGGTACAAAAGACACAGTGCTTCTTCAACTTCCATGTGTGCTTTGCAGTCTTCCTACACAAACTGTTATCCCCTCATATTCCAACTGTGAACATGTGACAAGGCTTCCCCCCTCCTCCATACAGTTCTGAGCGGCTGTCGCACACCTCCTACTAGCAGATGCAAATAGTAAACAGTATTTTCTACACACATTAAAAGAATATTTATAGAAATATGTCTAACAAACATTTTAAATAAGTCTTCTATAATGTTTATAAACATTTATTGAGCCTAGCTTTTTTAGCTACATCTATACTAAGTAAAAGCAGGCCAGGATTGTTCCCCAATCTGGAGGCCAAAGACAAGGCCCGACTAACCTCTACCCTGCCTAGATCAAGGCTCCTTGAGAGAAACATTGTCTTGGAGAGTGCTATTATTTGGAAGTATCCAAAATAAAACCAGGAGTGAAGTAACAGTTAAATAATGATGATGATCAGGATTTTGTGCTTATCCCTTGTTCAGTCCTGTTGCATGCACACTTTGCAGGGCAGGAAATCCTATCTCTGCTGTAGAGGAGGGACGTATGGTTTGTCTAAGACCATTTTAGCTGTTGTCCACACAGCAGAGTCGGGACTGAACCCAGTTCTGCTCACTTGGAGCTATGCCCTTAATTTACTCATCAAAGCTTGCTCCTTGGATGGAAGCAGTCAAAGGTCTTGTGTTTGAGGAAAGGCACAAAGTTCAGAGACACGGAATTATGCAGCACCGAGGTGACAGCATGCCTCCAGAATGCACTATGCCCTTAATTGTTTTTCTAAGTTAACTCACAATTTTAAATAAGTATATTGTTAGTATTTGCAAGTAAAGAACCCTGATTTTTTTAGGCTGTTATCTCCTTTGAGCAGAAGGATAAGACATTGGCACACTAAGAGAGACAGGTTTATTTTTTTTTCAGTTAGAAAGTTTTATTATCAGAAGAATATACCATTTTAAAAATAATTTCAGAACTGAACCAACACATAGCAACAACAGTTAATTTCACCATGATTACATGGTGTATACAATGCTTATTTCCATCTATTATTTCTATCAGATTGATGTTATCTATTCAGTAGTTTCATACTTGTTATTGACCTGATGGTACATAGGTGATGATAAAGGCAGAACCAGCTCGTGTGAATAAACCTTTATGTTAGGGAAAGGCAATCTTCAAAAAGAACACAATTTATCCTTTTAGTGAAATATTAAAAATTACTTCAAATTAAATTTTAGAATAGTTAATTATTGCTAGTGTACTTTTATTTAATTTAAAAAATAAATATGAAAAGAAGTGTAAATAAAATATGTAAACCAGACGGCCTGTCTTGAGTTAACAAGCTAACAGCAGAGGATGTATTATAAGACAGTATTAAGAATAATCATATTTTTAAAGACAAATTCTGGGGACAGAATAAAGAGATTTAGGTACTGACAATTTCTTAGAATATCAAAAGGGATCATCCTAAAACAGTTTCTACTGCGACCAAGTTGACTATGTACAGTCTATTGTCTTTTCAGTATTTGCCAGACTGTTTCATTCAGAAGCCGCATCAGTCAGTTTTTTAAACTGGCTTCTTCCAGAAGCTTTAACTGGTTATTTTTAAGATGCCCAGCCATGTATTTCAAACTTGCTTTGTATCCCACTTCTAACATTTTGAGCTACTAATCTTTTGATTTGTCCATGGTGCAATGCCCTACAGAAGTTTTCCTCGTATAGTTCGCACTATAAAGGGCATTAGAAGGAGATAATTTTACAAAATCTTTATTTAAAGAGATGTAATTCGTAGATACAAAATGGCTTAGTTTGTGCACTAAAGTAAGATTAGATAAAACTGTAACATTGTATTTTGGATATTTCAAACTTTCAGAGGAAGAGCAGGGAGCACAGTACTGAAACTGACCCTTCAGTCCTTTCAGCCACTTGTTTTTAGAGAAAATATTGACACTTCTGCTGACTGCAGTTACAGCTATAAGGACAGAGGTAAGCAGTATAACCATTCCTCTGGTTAATAGCACAGACATTTCGTATGGCATCTCTGACCCAAGTTCCTGTGTCACAGCTAATACTGTGTCCACTAATCCATATCCATCATTGACAGGACTTAAGTGTTTAAAGCACTAGTGGAAGACAGCATCTGTAACTTTGATTTGCTGACAGCTTAGAGGGCAGGAGATGGGAGTTTCTTGTGCACAATTGCCACAGAAATTCACATTCATACCACTTACTACAGTGCATAAGAAAAATGGAAGAACCTATTGCATTATCTAAATTCAACAGTGTTGAAGTATTTCCTGTTCTCTAGAGCTTCCCATTTCCTGTGACCAGTGGAGAGTATCTATTCAGATATATTCTGCCTATCTACTTCAGATGTTCACGTTAGGAGGTTGGTGCTTGGTCCATTTACAGCCTCCACATCTCTATCCACTGACTGTTCAGAGAATCACAGACAAGGCAGTTCATATTGCTTAACACCCTCAAACCTCACTGTTAGATTGGGAATAAGCTCTGAGGTCACACTCAGATCTCCCAGGCCCCTCACCATGCTCCTTTTTTAAAATGAAGTATACAGACTAAGCTGAGGCGACTTTAAAAGGCATAGTATGTTGTCAAAAGTTCTAAGATTACTTATGGAGAGAAAGACAGCTTGGTACCTGAACCCACACCCCTAAACAGAATGTCAAGCGAATACATCTCTGAGAAGGCTCATCAGATAGTGCCATTATATGTAGTCCTACAAGCTTATTTTAGGCTGTAAATAATGTACGCTCTGAAAAAAAAAGAAAAAAAAGCTTCAACCTCTGAGATAAAACATGCTCCAATGTAGACCTGTACAGTAGGAATAAATCTCTAGTTAACTAAAAATTCTGAAAGATGAATCAACCACAGGCTCTAGCTGTACTACAAACTCATTATCCAAAAGCAAACTGGTTTGGCAGATCCTGAAAAGTACTATCTGGCAAACGCATAATGCCACAGTAAAGGAAAAATTTAGTCACATTATTTCAAATACAGAACTTGCCTCTTCCTGTAGGAATGATGGGACTGACTTGCTCAGTCCTTTGAGTTTTTCAGGATTCGAAAACAGCTTATCGGGCTGTGAAGGCACTGTGGAAACTAAAGAGCAGCAACAATTCAAAGTTTCAAAAATAAATTTATACATCAAAACAGTGAGATTCCATAGCAGGGAATGGTTAGAAACAAACAACTTCAGAAGAAACACATGCACATGCACAACAAGTTTACAACTTAGATGCAAGATTCTTTTCATTGGACTCACAGAAGCTAGGACAGTCTAGTCTGACATCTGTAAAACTGGCCACAGTGCTTTGTCTCGCAAAAGCAGTGTTCACGTTGCTTGACATAATGCACAAACCCACGTGCTGCAAGAAAATTCTGATCTAATGCAATTAAAAAAAAATCAGTTTATCTTCCAGCTTTTCCTCCTAGAACAAGGATAAGTGTACTTATACACTAACCATACATTGACATTAGAGTTGACATTAGAGTCATCATAAGGCTCTTGGTAAAAAGTTAGTATACAAGCCAACTGCTCTCTTATTTACTTAGTCTCATTAATGGCAATAGGAATAGTTGTGTAAATGAAGCAGTGTTTAGACCTGAACAAGGAAGTTCCAAATATTCCTAGGTAGCTATATAACAAAATATTCCAAGATAACTAGATAATACATATCCCATTGATGAGGCAATATCTTGCAGCAGATCTCTTCAACTTTTGTACAGCTCCACTGAACTTCACTTTTGCATTCATTGTTCGTTTCACTGTACAGAGCTTAAGCGCACAAGCCAGCCTTGCAAAAATCCTGTCTGCAGTAAACCCACAATTCTCAGAATTTTCCATGCTGTAACCCCACTCATATTTAGCAGTACATTAAAACTCCACATATTAAAGGCATTTGCACTGTATGCACATTGCAAAATGCACCACTGCTCAGTATCTGCTGACAGAGAATTCTTTGGCAACAACGGCCAGCTATGATGGTACTCATCTATTGTATAAATTTAAACATGGCACACCTGACGGGATTGTTTGCAAGGCGTAAGTTAAGGTCTTCCAAAGTTTTTTGCATTGAAGCTCTAAATGTGTCAGTTACTGTCAGTGTGCAGTTAGATGCAGTTTCCCATTTGGCAAGCATTTAGTCTAGATGTATAACTTGTTAGTTATTACCAAAAATGGATTTTTAATTTATTAGTTTAAATATCAGTAGAGAAATCTCTCCACTGTCTGGTGAAAGAATCCTGTTACTCACTTCCTGCTGCATTTTCACTCCTCTCTTGATGCTGATCAGGTTTCAAATCTGCTCAGCGCAGTATTGACAACAGTCACTCAGTAGCACAAACAGCTTTGCAATGTTATAAATAGTATCAATATATTTTACGTGTGGAAAGTCTCAGCTTTCCCAAGACCCCGTATTTTTCTGTTTTGCATCACTCTCTGAGGAGCTGGATCATAACAAAGGGAATAAGAGTGTACAAGCTAAGTGAATCAAAAACATGAATGGTATTTTCAAGAGACCTTGCCTCATTCTGCTTGCACAGTTAACAGTTTGACTGTGTTGGCCGTTTTTTCAAAACTGCACCTTCAATGAATTTAACTTTAAAAAAAGCCACATTTTCAGCTAAGTAACTTAAATACGGTACATAAATCCTGTTAGCATGTTGGACACTGTGTATCCTATTATACTACAGACCACTAACTCACAGAATGCTTGGAAGCATCTGAAAGATGGTAGTAAATCCTACTATGCACAACTCATTTTTAAAATAGTAGTGCAACAACACAATAAAGAATTGTGCGTTTATTTTCCACCATACTCAGTTATTGATGGTTTTCCAGTGTGTTCATCCTGACATGTTCTTGGAACAGGTTTGCTTTGCTTTGCTTAGATTTGGAATTCCTAAAAGAGGACAGGCACATCAGTAGCTTTATGCACATACCTATGTGTGACCAACAAATTTAACACCAAGGCATCTGTAATGCACTAGGAGATCACTGGTATCAACAGTACCTGATCCAGTGACTCATCTATTGCTCAAGGTAAGTAATTCTACTTTGCTGGATTGAGACTGGAATTTGGAGGGGTTCATTTTCAACAGATGCATTCTGAAGGGTGTTCTGTATGAGCAAAAGTTATTCTGCACCTTATAATGCAACCAATGAGCAGACAAATTCAACATTTAAATGGGCTTGGTCTTTCAACTGAGCTAATGTTCAATGCTCTCAATGATTTCAGCAGTCTTTTCATATGCAAAATGTTCAAAGACTGAAATAGTACACTGGTAGATGGCACAGAGTTTCTACAGGAAACTAGCAGGACATAATGTTAGTATTCAACTTAAGGATAAAATAATATGACAAAATTCTACAAAAGCATGTAAGTCATGCTGAAGCTAAACAAATCTACAAGAACACAATTCTTAAGTTTGGAAAAAAATCTTTCACTAGAAAACAGAACATTGAAAAAAGAATAAACTTCCATGCAGACACAAGATATATTTACCATCTTCAGCACTAAGAGCTAATTCTTCCTTTGGAATATTTATTTTTCCTTTATCTGTGCAGGAAAAAAGTAACACATAGTTAGAAAGCTTGCTGTTCAGTATGATAAAACAGACTGCAGTGGTAGCCACAGAGTTAGTAGGAGTGAGGGTAAAAAAAAAACAAACAAAAACCAGCAGTATCATTGGCACAGTTGAATTCAAGTAATGCTTTCTTCTTAGTACATTACTTCAAGTCTGCCTCCAAGAGGGGATCTCCTATGTAACCACTGACACAGTTTCTATCAGTGTTGTTGTAACAGTATTAGTACATCTATACCTAAAACCTAGGAACTAGTTAGAAGCATGCAATAGTGTAAGTAGTATTAGAGGAACAATTTGTCCACAACAGCCAACACCTTTCAAAATCTACACCTCTAGATTTCAGTTTATAAATATACATTCAGTTTATGTCTTCTCCACTAGTCACGGGGGGAAAAAAAAACACTGAAAACACTGATGGGCAGGATAAAGGGAAAGAGGAACAACAACAACAAAAATCTTAGGGGGCTACAGATGGAGGCCTAAATTTAACTCTAAACACAGTCCCATCTCACTGTATTATCTTAAGGCACATTTGGTTATATTAACTGCTAGAATACACAGGTGAAACTAATAGACTAAGCAGAGCTTTTCATACTTCTATTGTCTATTAATTTGACCCATGCAAGCAGTGTAGAGAGAAGGGCAGTTCTTGCTCATTACTGGTTTGCGTATTTGTCAATATTTTTGCTATATAAGGCTTTCTCACTATCCAAGAAACAGTTCACCAGTGATTAAAATAATGCATTTTTTCCTGCTTCCAATGTTGTTTCAAAATGAACATGAAGAACTGAAAACAAAACTGTATGAGAAAATAAGACATTTTTCAGTACTAACTCTATACTGCTTATTGAGAAGCAAAAGTAAGGCAAAAATATGGATTTCACTTTTAAAGTATTTTGTGTGCTTGTTCAGAAAGTGATTTTCCCGCCAAGGTTCAGTGTCAAGGTATTTAAACGCTATTTGGCAAAGCTGTGTGGAAGAACAGCATTAACATGTTTAAGCCAAACTGGGGAGTCAAAGGAGACACAGACAACTTTGTGCTCACTTGAGGTGGCTGATGGAATGTCCTCTAGACTTTTGGAAGGCATTTTCCTATCTGCACTCCTTTTCAAAGCCATCAAAACAGGGTTTAATTCTTCTTCTGAACCTGTTACGAGACAAAACACATGAACACTGCACACACAGATGTGCCATTTTAAACAGCTCACTAAGAAAACAACTGATTTCTTACAGAATCTGTTCTGACCTTTAGCAAACATAGCGAACATTCAATGAAAATAGAAAATAAATCAGTATCATAGACTGAGGGATGTATTATGTTCAGTTACTCTGAAATTAGAGACATGGGAACAAAAAATTAGCCTAGGCTTTAAGATACAGTCTTCTAAAAATAAGTATTTTTAAGGACCTACTGAAAGAGATATCTAACTGTTTTAGCTTAAAATGATTTAAAATGGAAATCAAAGCAAAGTGAACTGATTATAAAGTTTATGGGAACCAGGTTTAGCATCCAATATTCCTGAAGGGTTTGATTCCATGATGGCAACAGGTAACTTCTCATTACCAGATCATTTTTGTAGACACATATTTTAAGTGATCAGATATTTGTGATCAAACATGTAGTAAAAATGATACACCAAAGGGATTCAGGATAACTGGAATTGGATTCATGCCATTCAGTCAATATTAATCCCATCTCTAGCTTTAGGCTTTAAAATGCCTACATTAAGAATTGGCTCACCCTAAACTCTCTCAGCCATCTGTGGAGAGATACAGGTTGGCTGATTTGCGCTCCATAGATACTTTTGTCTATACTCAGTAATAAGGGAGTTTAGGGCAATATGACACCCACGTACCTTAAAAATAGATGGAATAAACTCAGGTTGTAGCTATTTTGTTCTGAATCAGCACTAAAAAGAATTTAATAGTTTTGGTTTTCCTCTGTGCAAATTTGTCTTTTTAATTTTCTCCCCTGTGAAAATCACATTCTATTTCAATACTTGAACAACAGCCATAAGAAATCAGCTCTGGAGAGATTCAGATTCCTGAAATCAGCATGTATTTGTCTCCAAGGATAGTATCAAGACAGATCTAGCTCCTTCAAAATTCTTTTTTCAGACTCTTTCTTCTTCCTATTCCACTTTTCTCCCCCACCAACCAACCAGCTAGGCCTTATGGACAGTAATACTTTAAACTTTGGTTTAAAACAAAATCTGTTTTATTCTTCCTCATCTGTTATACAGATCAGAGTTCTCACTGACTCCCATTGGCATCTAACTTACATAAAATGCTGAAGAATTAGTCAGAAAGCCTTTCAAAATTCACAAGTTTCTCAATTTCTCCATGTGAGGAAAATATTCCCAATTTAGCCTTTTTAGTTTCTCAGGAGCAGAGTATCTCCTCTACCGTAACATATTCAATGCCTGCTATACTATATACATGGACTAGAGCTGTCATTTAAGCAAATAATGAGAATCCTGATAAAGACAGCACTTCATCCTTACAACCATATATTCTAGTGCAACAGGCAGCAATACTAAATTAAAATAGCACAGAGTTCTCTCTGGAACAAAAGATTTTGGTATTGTCTTCAGCCATTCCACTAAATAAAGAATGAAGTCAGTCAGCCACTGTTTTGGGTGGAGGGTTTTTTTTCTTTTTTCTTTTCTTTTTTTTTTTTTTTTTTTTTTTTTTTTGATGTTTAAAAGAAATACCAATATATGAGCAATACAATGATACAAAATCAAAAGAGATGTCATGGGTGAAGAAGAAAAGGGCAAAGCATGAAGGCATGCAATTGAGTAATGTTATGAAACTCCTCTAATCAAAAAAAGCTTACCCAATGCAGTATATGCTTATCAAAACACTTTCCAATTAAGAAACAAATAGTTGTTGCCCTCACTCCCCCCCAAAAATATCCAAAGCATTACATTAAGAAATAAGTATCGAAGACTTTTAGTTCACATATTTCAAGTTGGCTATTAGAAAAACTGTAGCCAAGTTTAACAACCAAACACTTTGACTTTTAGAAATTAAAACAGCTCACGAGTTGAACTTCTGGTCCAAGAGTGAGAATCAGAGTTTTCATCTGAAAACTCAGAACCCAAACTGGAGCTGCCACCTTCCTCTTCATTGTCATGAGGAGATGTTAGGCAGAGTTGTGTTGCTTCCGGCTTGGGGGAGTTATTTTCATCTTTAAGAGGTGTGCTTGCTCTTCTGAATTTCAACGGTACTTTTAATTCTGGATTATTTTCAGAAGCAACCAAGGACGTGCTTTCGCCTGTCTTTATGTTTTCATTTATCTTGAACAACTTGATTGAAATTGTCTTGGCCTCTCTTTCCAAGGGGGGAACATCTATTGGAGCCATATTTCTCTGGTCCCTTCCCCTATGAAGTGTAACATTTCTTTTAGGGAGATCAGAAGCTTCAACTTCATTTACTACATCATCAATTACCGAAGCTTTGCCATTTTGTTTCAAAGTTTCCTTCCTGATACCAATTTTCATCTGTGTATGATAGGTACTTAAAGCATTATGATAAGGCTCTGCCATTGTCATAGGCAGAGTACCATCTCTGCATGCAGACATAGGACTCTGAAAATTTCCTTGTACACGTAACTCTTTGGATACTGGAGATGAATATTCAGGTGCTTCCTTAAGAGGCTTTTCCAGGGAACTACTAACTTCACAGAAGTTTCCATGAGTTGAAACAGAAGTTTTTTTGATTGTTTCTTTTATTTCTTGAGGATGATCTCCCTCTTGTTGGTATGGAACACGCATACTTCGAACAATCAGTATTTTCTCCTGCATTTTCCTATCTATACTTTTCAGCACAGGAGCAGGCACATTAGAGACCTCTGTAAAAAGCTTCTGCAAATTAATATCAAATATTTCATATTCAGCATTGCTTGGAGCAACAGACCTTTCTACGGTCTCACTGACTTCCTGAGGTGACTCTGCATCATTCCGAGAGGTCACACTTCCAAATGGCGGCTCAGCAGTCCTAGGAACTGCCCTGTCTGAACCCGTTGGTCCAGGAGGTGAAGTTTCAGGGGCCTCCTTCAGCAACTTCTCCAAAGCAGAACTGAACCCACTGGTCTTGGATGGAGCAACAGACCTTTCTACGGTCTCAATGACTTCCTGAGGTGACTCTGCATCATGCCGAGAGGTCACACTTCCAAATGGCGGCTCAGCAGTCCTAGGAACTGCCCTGTCTGAACCCGTTAGTCCAGGAGGTGAAGTTTCAGGGGCCTCCTTCAGCAGCTTCTCCAAAGCAGAACTGAACCCACGGGTCTTGGATGGAGCAACAGACCTTTCTACGGTCTCACTGACTTCCTGAGGTGACTCTGCATCATGCTGAGAGGTCACACTTCCAAATGGCGGCTCAGCAGTCCTAGGAACTGCTCTGTCTGAACCCATTGGTCCAGGAGGTGAAGTTTCAGGGGCCTCCTTCAGCAACTTCTCCAAAGCAGAACTGAACCCACTGGTCTTGGATGGAGCAACAGACCTTTCTACGGTCTCAATGACTTCCTGAGGTGACTCTGCATCATGCCGAGAGGTCACACTTCCAAATGGCGGCTCAGCAGTCCTAGGAACTGCTCTGTCTGAACCCGTTGGTCCAGGAGGTGAAGTTTCAGGGGCCTCCTTCAGCAACTTCTCCAAAGCAGAACTGAACCCACGGGTCTTGGATGGAGCAACAGACCTTTCTACGGTCTCACTGACTTCCTGAGGCGACTCTGCATCATTCCGAGAGGTCACACTTCCAAATGGCGGCTCAGCAGTCCTAGGAACTGCCCTGTCTGAACCCCTTGGTCCAGGAGGTGAAGTTTCAGGGGCCTCCTTCAGCAGCTTTTCCAAAGCAGAACTGAACCCATGGGACTTGGATGGAGCAACAGACCTTTCTACGGTCTCACTGACTTCCTGAGGTGACTCTGCATCATGCCGAGAGGTCACACTTCCAAATGGCGGCTCAGCAGTCCTAGGAACTGCCCTGTCTGAACCCGTTGGTCCAGGAGGTGAAGTTTCAGGGGCCTCCTTCAGCAGCTTCTCCAAAGCAGAACTGAACCCACGGGTCTTGGATGGAGCAACAGACCTTTCTACGGTCTCACTGACTTCCTGAGGTGACTCTGCATCATTCCGAGAGGTCACACTTCCAAATGGCGGCTCAGCAGTCCTAGGAACTGCCCTGTCTGAACCCGTTGGTCCAGGAGGTGAAGTTTCAGGGGCCTCCTTCAGCAGCTTCTCCGAAGCAGAACTGAACCCATGGGACTTGGATGGAGCAACAGACCTTTCTACGGTCTCAGTGACTTCCTGAGGTGACTCTGCATCATTCCGAGAGGTCACACTTCCAAATGGCGGCTCAGCAGTCCTAGGAACTGCCCTGTCTGAACCCCTTGGTCCAGGAGGTGAAGTTTCAGGGGCCTCCTTCAGCAACTTCTCCAAAGCAGAACTGAACCCACGGGTCTTGGATGGAGCAACAGACCTTTTTATGGTCTCATTTACCTCTTCTGGATGAGCAATATCCTGTTGGCCTTTTGAGTCTACACCGCAAATTGTTTGTGATATACTATTCATTGCATCAGATATTTGCATTCTCCTCCCTCTAGATTCAGAAGGTTGATCTGCAAAGGCTTCTCCGAGCAGTTTCTGCAAACCAGCTTTATGTTCATTATGTTCATGATTTGCCTGCACTCTTTTTTTCACAGTTTCGTTCACATCACACTGTTGGTGAAAATACTCCCAATGTTGAAAGCCAACTGGTTTTCCTCTCTTCATGGAGAGTTTCTGTAAACCAGGATTAAATGTGTTTTGATGTTCTTTTGATGAAACAATACTTTTTTCTACATACTCTTTAGCTTCTTGCTCTGGAACACCTACTTTTACCTTGAGTTTTGAGATAAATGCTTTTTTGACCTGTTGGATAGACTCTATATTTTTTGTTTGTGTCACATTCAGATCTTTAAGGGTAGGAGATTTTAATGGAAGTTCACATACTGCAGAATCTAATTTCTCTGTTTTTTCTTTCTCAGATGCTTGGGTTTGCTGTTGAATTAACTCTTGTTTGCTCAGGTTACTTCTGCCTTTTTTATCTTCCTTCGATTCTCTTTGATAGGCTATTAAACTAGTATTATTTGACAAAGAAACATTTCCCTCATCAATGCTACTCTGTAATTTCACTCCAGTATCCCAGAAATTTCTCAAACTCTGAAACTGTGAAGGATTTGAATTTTGATTCTTGGACTTTTCATTCATTTTTTCTTTTAAAGACAAAACCTTGAAGTTAGGCTTCTCTTGGGAACCAGAAACACCTTTTCCTTGAAACATTTCTTTCTCATCTTTATATTTGCTTTCTGGGGAGGATGAAGTCACACCAACTCTTGGCTGTAAGTTACTGCTTTTTGGCAGTTTTGTACCTTCATGAACTTCACTATCAGATGGAAGTATTCTTTCTAGTTTTTCAGCTACACAGCCTGGCTCAAACTCAAAAGAGTTTTGATGTTCATTTCTTGAAGCCTGGCTTTCATCACTTAGTCCAGTTCTTTGTAACATATTGTTGCTTTGATCATCCAATCTATTATGTAAGTATACTGCAGCAGGCTTCATTTTGTCACTTTCTTTGAGGCCTTTTAACATGCTGCCATCTGATGCGCTAATATTGATACCAGCTTCTTTCTCTCCATGACTGGGGATAGTTTTTTCCCCTTCCCAGAATGCTCTTATCTCCCTTATTCTTCTTTTTTCTCTAATTGCCTTCTCTGATTCACACCTCTGAGGTGGTTGCTTGTATTCTTGATGCTCCAAGAGGCTTGATTTTTGATTTTGTTGCATTATGTCTTGATCACATTCTTTCTTTTCAGTTCTTCTACAGTCAAACCCAGTTGGTGATTTGTCATTTTCTTTCTCATTCTTTTCCTCTTGCTTAGGCTTCCTCCTCTCTTTTATCAGCTGTGTGTCTTCCAGAATACACGCTGGAGGTGAAACACTCTTCACTTTTTCAGTCTTTCCAAATGGTAATTCTTCCGTAACTTGTGTTTTTTCTTCTATTCTAAGCCCACTATGTTCTGTAGTAAGAACTGCTGTTTTGGTTGAGAAGTCCACATCCTCTTCGGGTTCCCTGCCTCGCAATCTGGCTGATCCAGTTTTCCTATCCCCAGCACCAGAACGTCTTTTAAACCAATCTAATACTTTTGATATGGACTCATCAGATGCTTTCACAAGTTCAGCAGCATGTTTGTCAGGCCTGAAAGTGGTTTTAGCATCTTGTTCCTCAACAAGATCAAGCTTACCTTGTTGAAGACCTGTAGAATTGGTATTTGACACTTCACGTGCTTCTGACTTAGCAGAAAGCAAATGTTGCTCTGCAATATAAAAGAATTTATCAGAGTTAGGAATTAAGCATAAGACTCAAAATCCATCTCAAAAATATCTCTCAGTTTTTACTCTTTCAAGCAGAGAAAAAGAGTTCTCTGTCCTTGTGTTTCTGGGAAGAACCATACTGCAGGTAATGAACTGGAAAAATAATTCTTGCATTGAGATATCCTCTTGGAAGAAGTCGTATTACTTTCTTCGTGTGTTTTTTTTTTTGGGGGGGGGGAGGAAGAGGAAAGAGGAGGGGTTAATCTCTAATATAAAGGAAATAGCAAAATGGAAGGAGGGGGGAAAAAAGGCATATTTGTGTTTAGTCACAACTGCATTACTACCAAGGACAGTCAACAACAATACACCAAAAATTCTTCAGTTCTCATGTAGACAGAACTACTACATCTTAAGACAGAAATTTTGACAAAGTGCCATCACTTCACCTTCATCATCTATGATAAATATGCCTAGCTAGGATCTGATCTGATTGTTAATTCTTAAAAATACCAATAGAAGATCTTCTAAAAATACTGATTACATTAGAGTATTAGAATATAAACAAGTGGATTAAAATAGTAGTTCTGTAGTATATAGCACATTCCTATTATTCCTGTTTCCTAGTTAATAATTTCTAGACACTAATGATTTGAACAGTAATGAATTTGGACTACATGCTTTTGTATTCTGTTCATTAATCCTATCAGTTCTCTTACCGGGTAAGTTTTTTAGTGACTTTGCTTGATGGCTCAAGAATTGGTTTGATTTGTTTTCAAGTGTCTCATTGACAATCAGTTCTTTATTATTATTTGGCAGCACAGTGGTGGAGGGCTTCCTTGGAGTTTCAAGTTTCTTAGAAGGAATTGTCTTTGTCTGCAAGGTTTCACTAGCCAGAAAGACTGACCTATTAGTATCAGAAGGACTGGATGTCGATGTATCTTTTTGTAAATGATCTATTTCATTTGCTTGTAAAGCTGATGAATAGGTGCCCAAAGGCTTTACAGCAGAAATTTGTTTATTCCCAAGTGAATCTGACCTAATATCATCATTTTCACTACTCTTAATTTCATCAGATTCTAACAACTGAAACTCCCCTATTTCTCTTCCATGATGCAGCTGTGGGCTTTGTGGAGGCTCTCCTTTACCTATGCTTGAAGAGAACCTGACTTGTTTTAGTTTTTCCACTGAAATTTGTGAGGAATCTTCTGCTTCTTCCATAGGGGAGTTTTTTTCAGCTTCTCCTTCAAAAATAGTTGAAGTAGGAAGACCACTCTTAGTCTGAGAATCAAGCATCTGATTAACACGAAGAACTTCAGAATCGGTGGAACTTGAACTTGAACTGCGCTTCAGAATGCCCCTAGGTGGTGTACCAATGCCATTAACCCTGTCAGTCCTTTTAGGCGGTTTTGGAACAATGTCTTCTTTTTGTGACACTGGATCTGTTGCTTTCTGAAATAATTTTCTAGCTTTTGGGACAGGAGGCTTAACTAGACTTCTCTGTGATTGATTAGTAGGTTCTACAGAAGACTTAGGCTTCTCTGTTTCGTTGTTTAGCAAGTTTGGTTTAGGTTGGTTCTCTTTTGAAGGGGACAAAATTTCTGCAGAAATTAGAGAAGAAATAATGGGTTTACATGACATTCATCTACATAAACAGAGGGGTATGACACTGAGTAGATCTAGAATACAGCAATTATATTGATTTGTTAAAACACTTGACAACAAAACATATGAAGAAATTCAATATATATGTTGATTTCAATTGTATATAACAAAGTCTTGACAGATAAAAATCCTCTAGTTAGTCAATATTTCTATGACAATAAACATTTAATGATTCTAAAAATAAGGAGCACAGTATCAATACAATTCCTGCCAGGGAAAAACTCTGCAGGGGAAGGCAACTTTTGAATACACAAATATTCCTTCAGGTTCAGAACATAAACAACACTGTGCAGAGATGAGCAGGCTATTTTCACCTTCAGATGGAACAAGCTAAAACACAGAAGTGATCTACCAGTAAGTGTATGATTTTTTTTTCTTAATGTGCAAGTCTTTTCCTTTATTATCAAGCTTCGTAACAGAAACAGTGATTTTCACATATGAGCCTGTAAATTAGAACTGCAGTTTCAAAAGCCTGAATTATGGTATGTCACCTCCCATATCCTACCTAGCTGCAGAGCAAGATTCTGAAGGAAGCAGAACTGAGAAAATCAAGCAAAAAATGAACAAAGACAGATAGCTAGGTTTAACCCTTATTTGGTAGGGCCAATAGGAACAATGACTAAAGATTATAAAGGCAGTTACACCAAAATCAAGGAAATTTCTCTGTTCTCTGTGTTTCAGGACAAACTAGCCTCTCAAATACAGTGCTTAATGTAGACTAGAAGTGTGGGCAAGTGAAAGAAAGCAAAAGACATTTACTTACATGAACCAGCCTAACTATACATGTTTTGCATGAGGTTTGAAATGAACTATTTGAAAATTCTAAGTTGCACAGTTAAGATACCAAAATCTGTTTCATCTTACAATAAGAAGTGACAAAAGGAAAAATCATATCTATATCCACCATGATGACATTCACATGCATATGAAACACAAATAAAAATATTTACCCTTCTTTGATAGCTGAGGTAGACTAACTGGTCCATTTTCTGATTCCCCATTGTTTGGGTTCTCACCTGATGAAGTGGAATTAAATGGATTTCTCCTTTGCTAAAAAAAAATATATATATATATATATAGACATTATAATTGGAGTCAAAATATTATACCAAATACAGTCTTGAAAAAATAAATGGAAGTGCAGTCACTTCCTCTGCTTCACTACCCTGTCAGCAGAGTCTAAAAGCATGCCTCTTAAATGGGATACATGACAAGAAGCCTAAACAATTAAAACCAATGAACTGTCAGAAATGCTAGCAGTAGCCTAATCCCGCTCTTTCTGAAGCCACCAACAGCAGACATATGCCAACACTTAAAGACACTTGAGAATCCCAAATTGTTCTAAATTAGATAATTTTCTCTCTCCTTCTGTGACTTTAGAGATATTGGAACAGAGCAAGACAATTTTTTTCGTGGCTGAGGAGGTTGTAAACAAGGTCAAATATTCACAGCCATTAATTATAGTTACAACAGCACTTTAGCATTGAACTTCTAGTGGTTTCCATTATCTCACCCAGCACTAAAAATATTCAACTTTTCCAATTTATGATCTTTCTTTTCTCAATTTTCTAATTATCTTTACCACACAAATTGTAGATAATTTTTCTATATTCAATATATCATACCTTTACTGGTGAGACTGGTGCCTTCCCAGATTGTCCCTGTGGTTTGTCTAACACAGAGGTTATTGTTTTAGAACTGCAAGGGAAAAATATGTATTATGGTCAGCAACCACGACATTAAGTCTAACATCACCCCCACCTCTTAAAAAAAAAAAAAAAAAAAAAAAAAAAAACAGAAACCCAACAGAGATTCACTTGCACATAGTTTACTCTCAGTGCCAATAGGGTATATTTTTCCATTCAGTTTATTCTCATCATATTTAGAAGCAGGCTTCCCTCTTTCCATGGCAAGGGGATATTCTTGCTGCTTTGCTTCCTTGCAAAAATGTATTTGCTTTTGAAAGAACTTAGTATAACTACTACCTGACAGGACAGAAATCATCATTCTGATATCCTTTAGGCTTTTAAGCAAACTTTATTGAAACACAGCCACTCTCAAAATCAGACCAGTATTAACATCTCTGTCCTTCTCATACATTAGTACTTCTAGGACTGGAGTTTATGCGGAGGAAAGTGCTAAAATACAATGAAAATAAGGAGTTTTACAAGGTGTACAAGCCAGAAAAAACAGAAGACCACCACTACAGCTATACCAAAGATGTGACAGGCCTCAAAGACAGTTAGATCCCTTCAGTGGTACAGATTATATGCTATTCCTTCAATTAAGATGCCATCAAACCACTGGTTTTATAAATAAGGAAAATCAGTTATTAATTGTGATCCTAATCAAGTACCTCGCAAACTAGAAAACTTTAAAAAGCTAAAGAGATAGTTCCTACACTATATTAAGAGATGTTTGTCTGTCCTATTTGCAAAACAACGTAAAGTTTTTGCAAAAGACTCAGACTACATTTACACTTTGAGTGTTTTTAAACAACCCAGACATATATGAAAAAGCATCATTTTTTGAAAAAGGATGTGGATTTAAATATGGTCTTTGTACAGTAAAAAATCAATCTTGGACTATCCATTAACCACATTCAGTCTACTAACTTCATATAGAACAATGCTGGCATCAATCACCTTACTTTATTATGATTTTGGGTGTGAGGGGAACAGGATGAGGCAGGAAAAAAGGAATATTCTCCAGGTAGGAAATATGACCTGAGGCTAGGAAGGAAAGCCACTAATACATTTTTTTCAGTATAGACATACAAGGAGACTGATACTGAATACTTCCTTGGTCAACAATCTTTGGCATTAGTGAAAATATTTTTGGATATTGATTGGTAAGTAGCAGAGCCACAAGCCAATGCTTTTGAGGGGAGAGCTGGTATCTTGGGAGGAAAAACAGCTCCCAGCTCTTATGAAGTTCCAGGTTTACACAGGCACCTCCTCCTCACATGGAACAAGCTCTCTCCAGTCAGGTGTTTGGTGATACTCTGCCCTGCTAGGGAGGGAACAACTTTCCCAACACCACCAGGTTTCATCACACAACATCTAAATTGGGAAAGAAATGGTCTCGAAAAGCTGCCAGCTCCTGCGCTGCTAAGTATGTCTGAAAAGTGACATTGTTCCCATTTCACAAATAGAAAAACATAATTAGAGAGAAGAGGATCTTTAGGTCTCGATCATGAACACTACAACCTTTCCCTCATTTTAAACAACGGCAATATGTTATGTATTCTGGGCTGCAAGAAACTGATAAGATATTCTTTTGTCTACAGTTTCTATAGGTGGGGCAGCAACCTTTTAAATTCTCGTTAAATGCACACCACTCCACAGTGTTTTAATACAACGATACTTCAAATTTATCATGGAAGAATTAAGGAGTTGCTATTTTGGCATTATATATTGAAAATCCTGTTCTAAAGAAAGCATGAGCTAGAAAAATCATGATCCTAAAGCTGAGTTTCACAACAAAAGGTCTGAAAACATGAGTTTACCCTCAGCCCATACAGATGGGAAAACAGAACAAAATTCCCAGATGTGCTGCATTGACACAGCTAGTCTGACAGAGTGTATTAAGCCAAGCTAACAAATATACACACATGAAGGAATTATTGCACTACAATTCAGCAAGACCAAGTTCTGAGAGACACAATGCAGAGAAACCCAATACAGCCTGAGCTGAACCAGACCCACATTAGCTCCCTGCAAGCTGCACAGAACTGTCAGACAGGGGACCAAGAGGCAACCAGGCTAAGGCAGCAGTGAAGCTGGAGGAAGGCGTTACAGATTTGCCTGTACTTTCAATAGAGTCTGCTCAATTCAACCTCACTTTCAAACAAATAAGCCCCCCTAGGATCATTCAGAAGGCTAGAAAGTCTGGGGCAGAAATTCCTATCTGGAGGAAGTAAAGTTATTGTGATTTAACTGTGCTCCATAGAAATGGCCTTATTCAGGTACCCCAGCACCCCTATTATTCCAGAAAAGAAAAACAGACTGTAACAAAGTAACATGAATTTTAAGAATTAGAGCTTTGGTGCAAATTTTCACCCTACAGAACTCTAGGACACTCGTCATCTCTTCAATATGGTCAGCTAAGAATATTTTCTAGCATAGGGAAGAAAAAGAAGTATGAATCATAATCCGAGAGGCAAAACCACTTCAACACTACCCTTTTTCTGGATTCAGCTTGTAGATGTATGGTATCACTAAACAGAGGCAATATTGACAGTGTGGGTGAGGCACACCATGATACTCATTCTGTGCTAGGTTACACCTTCAAAGACACTTCACACACCCAGCCCGTGAAGGCTCTGGAATGCAAGAAAAGCATTATGGGGATATAACACCAAAGAAAAAAAACTGTTCATAGCTTCATTACTGGAGTTAGATATTTGGGGTATGGGGATGAAGATTACTATCCTAATTTTAAGGTTATAATTGTAGGCTGATTTTCTGTTGTGCCTAAGGTAATACTCTGACCTGATAGTGGTTGAAGAGGCCACAAAGCTGAATTTGACCTCAGCAGTTCACAGACATAAATCTCCCACCAGAACCACACTGTCTTCACATTCAGTAAGAACTTTTTTGGTTTAAGAACGGGATCCAAAGCAAACAGCATCTGGTTAATTTGCTCTCACATACCTTCTGGGTCCAACCCTGAGGTCCAGCTGCTTGGTTCATGCAAAGTCTGCAGGCCAGTGCTGTCCAGAAGCCCACTTTTAAGGGAAGGAGGGGAAATAAAACAAAAAATCCCCACAACCCCACCTACAAACCTACCCTTAAATTAACACTTGAAAATCCGAAGCGCCCAAATCATCTGTATGATTTGGACACTGGAAACTGTTAATTCGCTTTATGTGACAGCAAACTCCAGAATGATGCTCAGTTTCATCCTTTTAGTTCTAGCCGTGTTGAGACTATTGCTTTGCAAGAAGAAGAGTCAAAAGGAATAACTCCTAGCAGCTCTGCTGCCCTAAAGACTGAACCAAATGCTTGCAATGGCTCCTTCCCACTCTAACTGGTGGGGCTATTGCTTTCCCAGCACACTGTTTCCCCTCAGTTCCTAATCAGATGCTGTCATTAGAGAGAGGCATATGGCCATGTCAGGTCAATATAAAGAAAACAGAAAAAGAGTATTTTAGAAATATAAGGTCCCTCCTGCAATTTCCCACATAAATTACTACACAGGATAATCTTAGTTATAGTGAAATAAACCCTAGCTGAAGTTATAAGCAATGTATTGTACACAGTGCTACCACATTTGCATGCTTCAGCTTTGCACATTTCAGAAGCCAGCAGAGACATTTAATCAAGTATTTATGCAAAGTAAATGCAAATAATAATGTCTGATCCACATATTGCAGGTGCCTTTTTAAAATCTACCTCCAACAGTTTCACTATCAATCCTGGACTGTGTCAGCTTACTTCAGCAGGAACATCTTGAGCTATTGGCTGGAGGATGAGCACACATGAATAAAGCATACAGGCTGATGAATTTCTGGTGTAATTTGGAGCAAAGGCCAGAGAGGGGTCCAGGACACTGGACAATATTATCATGCTTCACATGCGTTGGAATCTCAAGTTAAAGACCATGATTAAGTCAGTGACTTTTAGAGCACACTGTCTACATTCGGCAGAGCAGAGAGAAAAGAGAGAGAAAAAAAGAAAAGCCAGACTGTAGTTTGATAATGCTTTCTCAGAAGCACAAATCTGAGCTTATTTGATGAACTTGTTCTTAAACCTTATCATTTTATATTTTTTTTCCTGAAGAGATCATCTTAGCAGTTGTCCATAAATTTCTTACTGCTCACAAATCACACACAGTTTGTTGTGTTGTGATAGTAGGAGTAACATTATAAAGTTGTACTTATTTTAGAGTATAACTTTTTTTCCGTAGTATCCAAGATGACATGCAAAACATTAATTATATATATGTATTTACTAACATTTATTAATTTAAAAACAAATAGCAGCATGTCTTGTGATGCCCATAAATAAATAGCTCAGTAACAAACTTCTAAAGGTAAAAGCCAACTGTTATAAACTACGTCCAGTAACAACTAATTGTAGCAGCATTATTGGCCAACATTTTTGGGAGGGCCTTAAGTTTCCTCTTGTGATGAGCCACTTTAATCATCACTATAGAACAACTTCATTTTGGGGGGAAGACTGTAACAAAGGAGTCTATGTTTGATTTTTTTCAACAAGATTTCACATGAGGGTAAGATAACACTCAGAGTTCACTGAAAATGATTTGTAAAGGATAAGAGCAGTAACACAAGCCAGATTCGTTAAGACTTACACCAACCTTTGGTGCCATTCATCGTGAGGGTGCGTGCCCAGTTTGCAGACCATGAAAGTGAAAGATGGAACTGCTACAAGGTATTGTACAAATGCATAGTAGGAGACAAGCCTTGCTGCGAAGAAAAAAGAGATGATGCACAGAGAAGGGCTTAGAAGACAAGTGAGAAAGTGAAAGGTTACAGAACTGATCAACAGTACAACCAGAAGTCAAACAGTCATCCTAAAAAGTAACTCTGGCTTTTAACTGACTCTATTCACTGAAAGCACAAACAGTAGCTACCTTTGTTACAACCTGGCCCCGGTTTCAATGATTTCTTGTTTCCTCAAACTAGAAGATTATCATTTTCCTTTTTCAAATGCAGGTTTTTAGAAAGCTTTTCATACTGCCAGATAAATTACTGTATGTACGTATTTTAAAGAGAAAAATATTTCCCTTTACCTCAGAAATAAATTCAGTACATTTCTGATCAAAATGGAGCTGTTAGGGATGTTTATAGACTTAAGATGGAATGATTTAAAACAAAATCCTCTTCAGTCCAGAAACTACTTCTCATACAGCTTTCCTGCAACAACTAGACCCATTCAGTCATGCTCAAGCAGACTGTCTTGCATCACTCTGAAAGGAAGCTTCTCCTTATAGAAGGACATTTATTTTTCCTGGTAGAATCAGATTTATTTTTCCTCAAATATCCAGAGGTTCTAGTTCTTCCCACAAGTTCAAAGCTCAGGCTGAATCAACAGTCTGTTCTCCTTGAGTGACTGAATGAAGAGATGCAGAAGTTACTGTCCCCAAATTAGTGACTGTGAAGGACTCAGTGTGGCCAGCAGTTCGAAACAGTAAATTCTGCTCTCACCTGTGGAGGCAGGTTAACTGTGACACAAGAATATGCGTGGGACCATTCTACACATCTTTGGCAATTTTATCATTGTAGAAGTAAGTCAAAGTTAGCTGCATTCAAACACACTTACAAATTCAAACACAGGTAGCAATGCATAACTACGATTTGTCGATCTTTCAGAGGCGTGAATTCCTCAGGCCTTTTCTGAGGAAATATTTGAAGCTCTTTGAAATCAGAAAAAAGACAATATTTTCGAAGAAACTTACAGCTATTTCCCAGGTTCCACCAGTCCTGATGTTCATATGCTAAATGTGCTTGAATTGACAACTTACCTTGAACTAGATTTTACTTCTTCTTCTTCTTGATGTTCCGCAACACCACATAGTTTTGGTGGTATGAAGACTTCTTTATTGACATTGCTCACCCAGCTGTTCTTTGCTTTGTTTGATTTATTCTGATTCACTTCAGCTAAAACACGAAACAAGAATATAGTTGTCTCCTATATGTTCACATAGGATTCCACAACAAGCAAGTACAATTATTTACATCAGTCCTGCAACTATTTCATAAGTCCACTATACTTATGTACACAGTCTGATGATTTCTGAAGAATAATTTTTTTTAATACTAGAAATTTTGCAAACTACAGTAAATACTACATTTAACTGCTTTTGGTATAACATTGGTTTTAGACCTTAAAAGTGATCCTGAATGAGGAAGATTCCTACAATAACTTAGATAAAGACTGATCCTGTAGTTCTTGCAGTTAGACACACACAGAAAATTCAGTGACATGTCATGAGGAAACACATACAATAAAAACATCAAGAAAATTGAAATAAAAAAGTTGAAGTGCAGTAAATGAAGTCAACCACTCCCTCCCATAGCAGTAAATTGGAAGGTGGTCATAGTTTTCATTTAAACAGATGGCTCATTCTTTATTGATAGAGTTAACACAAGAAGGTAAAGTATAAATAAATAAATAAAGCAAACAAATAAAACCCAGAGACCCACATTCATTCGTATACTTGTATAGCGACCATATAATTGTATTTCTTTTCAGAATGGAACAGAACCTTCTTTCAGAGCCAAAACATTAATGATATATTTATTCCTCTATCACTTTCTGTACTTCTGCAATAGTTTAGAAGTCAAGATATGCTCAGTGTGTGTAAGATTTTTATTCCCACTTCTGCTATCTATAACTGCAAGCAAAAACATTTGGATTTTTAACAAGTCATTGGAACGAAACAATTGTGCAGTTCTGAATGTACCAATGTGCTCCTTTGTATAAGTAATAAGACTGGGCGTAATTATCATTCCTTAAAGATAACATGGCTTCAGGTACTTTCCTCTAAGCCATAGGTAAGAGTTGCTGTAAAATCTAAGCCAAACACTAGCTAGAATTTTACAGCTGATTTTCATAACCTTCCATACCGAAGACAGGCAAACCCACAAACCCACTGCTCTAACCACCTGCATATTTCTGTATTCATTTTCATTTCAGTTTTTTTCATGATAAGTTAAAATCCCCAAACCTCCCCACAGCGATCTCAAGCTGACCAAACTACCATTATGAAAACAGTTCCAGCTGCCATAGTCCTAGGCACGTACGCTTCAATGGTTGTAACTACCAGTTCTAATTTATGGTGCCTACCACTGCAATCCATCTGAAGTACTTTTGGTCACCTTAAAAAAATTAACTCTCCGAGGTCTCAAACTGAGCATCCAGAATCTGGAAAATTCATACTGAAAAGGAATTGAGAAATCATTGATTCTTTGCATGATCCAAGGTAACACATAAGGCCTCAGGACTGAAAGTAAGAATGGGATCCAGAACTGGAGGGGGCTTTTAATCCAATGCATAAACACAAGACAGTCGCTCCTACTAGCAGTCAACACCCCAAATTCTCTCTTTGTACATAGCATTGGCTATGTAAGGCTTACAACATAAAATACACAGGAAAACCCTTTTTTGTATAAGTTTTTGCTCATAAAACTATCTTCCTTGGAGATATTCAAAACCCATCTGGACACAATCCTGGGCAATGTGCTCTAGATGCCACTCCTTGAGCAGAGGGGTTGGACTAGATGATTTCCAGATGTCCCTACCAACCTCAACCATTCTGTGATTCTGCGATATTCTTTTTGTATTTCACAAGCAATGATGTCTGAGGTTACCTAAGTAAGAGCATCATCTACACGACAACCTTTCCAAAATAAAATGTAAGGAAAAACATCATAAGCTACATGCTTACCAAGCATGGCAGGCTTCCTTCGCATGGAAGCTCTGATAATATCTGCTCCATGTATCTTATCTCTGTGCCTCTTTGACTTTGCTTCATAAAACCACTGTCCACTCATATTCTTTAACTGGACATCATCTTTGATTTTTTCTGGTAAATGCCTGGTGGGGAGGAAAAAAGAAAAAAAAAGGAGAAAAAAAGGAAAAAGAGAGAGGAGAGAGAGGGAGATTGCTTATTTGTACAAACAGAACAAAAGTCTGCAAAGGGAAATGCTAAATCTGGTGTACATATACAAAAAAGCCAGTATTTTTTCTACTTCTTCATCTTTCTACATTTGTTTAATACAATCACCAAACTGTCTCTTTTATAAATCAGGAGACTGCATCATGATCAAAATCTTTAGGTAAAAGCACTGCTTTTATGATGCTTAAAAGTACAAGGAAAAGGGAAAATCCAAACACATCAGTGACAGACTCTCCGCAGCCTATTCAGATGACAGCTTCTACTTTAAATACAGCATATACTGTTATTCTTACTTACCTGAACTGAAATTAAATTTAAGCATATTTGAGTAGCTTTTATAAAGAGGTATTTCTAACTGGTTTCACTAGCACTCCTCCATGGGCTCTTTATTGCCATGAGAACAATTTTTTGCTTCTCTTAGGAGAAACTCCGATTAGGGCAGCCTTGCTTGCTGCAGGAGAAAAGTTCTCCGCACACTACTAGCAGATTTTGTAAATCCTAACAACGACTGGGCAGAAGAAATGCTACTCATTAAAATACCGGAACACTGCCATTTTGGTTAGCAGCTTGTACAAAATATAAACTGTTCGTATCCACCTCTTCAAAATAGTTCATTTGCTTACATTTCAGGAAGCGTGGCTTAAAATAGCTACTTCTTTTGTCAAAGGCTCTTAACTGTAAACACCAGCATCTTAAACACAAGACATACCTACACCTGCTCTGTGCAAGCTGTACACTAACTGTAGTGGCTGTAGAGCTACCTTCTTTGGCTTCAGGCAGGTCCCTTCGCTTCTAAGTCAGCTGAGTAATTTAGCTCCACAGAAACCAGCAGCTGCCCTTGCTTCTGTGATTCATGTATAATAGTTGCTTAACTAACGCTTTTGTAGTTTAAACTCCATGTGGGTAATACAATGTGTTCCTTTAAAACTTGTGTTGAATTCCTAGCAGGATCAGCTTGGCTCTCCATCCTTCTAAAACCTGAGTTCCTTAACAGTGGATCTTATGAACCAGGACCAAGATCCAGCCTCTCAGCAGACATGACTACACTCTCATGTGGTCAGGCTAAATGGGTATATCCTTCTCTTCCTCTGCAACTTGCTTTGATGTCCTCCAAATGCTGACACTTCCTGCAGCACAGGATCTCCAGTCTGTTTCTCTGCTTTGCCCTGGAAGTGCTTAAAAGATTCTTTTTAAGGTTCCTTCAGCATGTTATTTCCATCCTCTGACCTGCTACTCTCCTTATTCAATTATGGCAGACTACAATGACACTGAGCTGGGGAGGAAATAGCATCAGCTATGTCAACTCTCCAAAAATCTGTTTTGTTCTAAGCCTCTCACATTGAAACATCTCTGGAAAAGCCTCCACTAACTACAGATCTTGATTTCTTCCCCCTGAAGGCTGGTCCTCCGAGATTACAGTTAAGATGAGCTAGCAGGGCAGAATAAGAAATTTGTGCCAAAATTAAGACCAAGGTTGTCTCAGGCTTAGAAGATGCATTTTCAGGCTGTTTATATGGCTCTACTTTCATACACATTCCTCAGAGTGTTCTGAGGTTCCATACTTTCTTTTTGGATACCCCAAAGTCTCTATGTGAACACAAGTCACAAGGGAAGACAGTATCACTCGGGAGAAATAATAAAAGATTGTACAGTTTATTAATCTATAGGTTTCCATCACAAGCACAGTAGATATTTTAAATAATATGAAGCAAGCTTGTAAGGCTTTAAATTCAGTCACCCTACTTTTATGAATCACACTCTATGGAACAAAGAGCTGCTGTGTACAGTTTGAGAGGTTGTTTTCTTTCCTTATTAGGGCACATAACTCAGCATCTGCCTAACATACGACCTGGAGACCAACCTACAGACCAGGAAAGTATACAGAGAGATTTGAGAGTACTTCATAATCAAAAATGAAGTCAAGCTTCACTTGTCTTCTCCATCCATGACTCTTTCTTCAGCAAACAAGCTAACAATACCGCCCAAGGTAGAAAGAAAGACAATTCTACCAGTTACTCAGAGGCTTTAAGGCTAACTACAGTCCCCATTGCTATGTGATGGTGCTATCTTCTAAGGTGCCATCGTCCTTGATGGCCAAGGAAGTCAATGCCAGCTTTACATTGTTCTCAAGTTGAAGAGAAGAATGTTCTAGTCCAATCAAGCAGCTACAGTCACGGTGGTCATTTTATTTTAGGTTGTAGATTTGACCCTGAGATTTTACCAGTCTAGTACAGACAACCATTCAAAGCTAAGACAGGTCATCAGGAGCTGGCCCTAGCCTCCAGGCTAAGAAAGGTCATTCCCTGCTGTTCCTCAGCCTCTCCTTCATCCTTGTGTGGCAAGAAATGAAAAGGCTTATATGAATACATTGGCTACTAGGAGTAGAATACTTAAACTTCTCTTCCAAAGTAGCTGTCAACAGTCAGTTCTTTCTAGGTATAAAACAAGCTCTGTCTTGAATCAGCCACAGGGAGTGGAGGTTGCCAAGCGCTGAGGTCATCACTGTCATTTCTCGTGCCAAAATTCAACAGTCGATAGCAGTACTGGACAACTTAGAATTTAGCCCTCCCTCCTGCTAATAGCCCTGTGCTTCCTCAAGAGCCAAAATACATTCTTCTCATCTGCTGCAGGTCCTCCACGTTGGAGAGGGAACACAGCAGGAGCTTCCCCCTACCCTTAAGCAAATTCATTACTCAGCCATGAGCCAACTCCTCACTACTCATCCAGTTCACGAACACAGCCAGCAGGAATAGTGGTTAATATGACCTGCAAGAACTCTTACACAGCTAATTGCTTCTCCCTTTCGCCTTCTTTCCCATGTGTTATTTGCCTTTTTAGAACAGATGTTCCTTAAGGCTAGAGACTGGTTTTTCAGCTATTTGCACAGCCCCCAGGCCAGCAGAGCTCTGACCACAGCTAGTGCTTCAGGGCAATATGACAATCAATGCCAAGAGAGTTTCTCTAGCAGGAACATACTGAGTCACAGGAGAAGTATTCAATGCCCTCACCTTGTTTGATTCAGCCCTTTACCTTAGATACTGCTAACTCTTTTGCCTTTGTTTTCAATCACTGAAACTAGGGTGTGGTAGGAGAACTTTGCAAGTCAGCTGAAGAAATCAATAAATTGCTGGTAGAAGCGGCTAGTTCAAACCGCAAGGACCACAACCTCTCAGCTAATTTGGGCTGTTTACCTGCTGTCCAATTCTCGGGTCTGCTACTGACAAACTCAACAGAAGTAGGATAGAGAAAGAAGCACGAATTTGTCGTGGCTCTAGACTCTCATTAAATGGCTCTCATTAAACACTTGTAATAACAACTCTCCTTAAATTAACCCTTGGCCAGTGCAGCTGTCCTTTTTGCTGGAAGTGAACCTCCGACACCTGGCTCCCACTCCTGCTTGCTGGCTAGGGAAGATAGTGTACATCAACTCCAAAAGCTCAGCAGGCCTTCCAGAATTCAACAGATAATTAAGCTTGCTAACACAGGCAGAAATTAGGTCTGCGCTTACCCAGTGCTATCTTTAGAAGTGATCAGTCCAGCTGATAGAGTTCATAATTTAAGAAGTGAGGGAAGCTCACTGCAGCAGATTTGCAAGCTGTTTTTTTTTTACCCTCTCTTCTCATCTTGATAGTCTGACCACTTGACCTTTGTTAGCCTGATTTACACCTCTTCTCATCAAGAGAAGTATTTAACCTCTTTTGAGGAGCTAAGAGCAACGTAAACATCATAGCTGTTCCCAGGCTTTCCCCAAACACAAATAGAAAGAGGTAATTTTATTATCAGAAAGACACTAAGCTATTAGCTCTAGCTCTTTTGTTTTGCAAAAACAGCTGCCGGGATTAAAACAGAATCTTTACAGAGGTATTAGAATTCTCAAGTTCTGCTTTAAGCAGACATCAGCAGAAGTACCAAACTGAACTGTGTGGCTGCGTTTCACTGCTATGCATTAGATTTAGATTGTGGTTTCCCTTGAAAAATACAGTGTAAAAGTCAGCCTGTAGCCATTATTTTCCACTGCTGCTTATGCCTCCCGGCATTGCAGTGCTGTACAGGACCAGAAGCTGACAGCAGATTCTGCACCAGCTCTCCCTGTCACCAGAATGGCTAACTAAGCTATGATTACATTATTTGCTCTTGGCAACAAACAAAGTAGTAGGCATCCAGCTTAAGATTCAGAATGCAGGCTCAGTTTGCAAAGTTTGCAATTAGGAAAAATGCAATCATGGCTTTACATATAAAGTAAGCATTTATTCTGAGTCCCTGAGAGGTCTGTTAAAATGCCAGTTACCCTATGTTACAGTTTTCAGAGTGAAACAGCCTGAAGTTATAATAAAGCTAGTGCTTGTTTCTTCTAGAGCAACATTAAACTCAAAGTGAGAGTGCAGTTATAAAATTAACTCTAAAATCCTCCTTTTAAATAAGCTTTGAGTTCTTCCTTTACTTAATATGCTGTTTCCAATATGTCTAGGTGAAGCATTTTTGATGTGGAGAAGACAAAACCTTTCATCTAAGTATGTGCAGTATCACACTGAAGATGCATGCAAAAAAACGTGAGGCACTCTGCAGGCAAACAAACAAAAAACCTACACCTATCAACTGGGCCCTTGCTCCCCACCTCTGTACGGTCTGATAGCCAGCTGAATCACATGGTACCACAGCGAGGCACGAAATCTGCTCTCTCATCTGACCAATCCAAGTAAACTTTTCTATCAGTAAACCCACAACAACTTATCTTGTGCTTTGTAGGCTGGTGTGATAGTTCACTGCATGTGAAGGCAAAGTGATACTATTTCTGTCTCTTTTCTTTTTTTTTTCTTTTTTTTTTATAATAAACAGCATTTAGCAATAGATGCCTGTATTTAACATTGTTCAGCTGCGCCTTCTCAGGGTCTCCTAATTCCCTCTCCTTTACCCCCTTATTCAAAGCTCTTATTATAAACCACCACAGAACAGCAAGATGTGACAACTTCTTTTCATTCCCTTATTCCTCAGCTTAAGCTGAGCTTTTCAGACAGGAGAGTCTGTGCCACGCTGGTGCATGCTAGGACTTCCTGTAGCAAATTAAGAACAACTTAAGATCCACGACTGGCTGAAAGAGATAGAATTTATTAGTGTCTCAAGTACCCAGTTCTAAACATAAGAAAAAACACCTTAGTGGCTGACGGCAAAATGAAGACTTTTTTTAAAGCCTGATACAGTTATCATAGCTATAAGTGCACTTCAAAAACTTCTCTCCTGTAAACGAAATGCCGTGTAGAAGGGGAAAGGAGAGAGAGATTTGAGGAGTTTATCCTCACTTCTATTTACTGCAAACACAACAAAAACCAAACTAGCATAAGACAGACAAAGGATATAGGTTCTGGATCATCTTCCAGACGCTAACAAACAAGATAAAGTTTCTAGAGTACCGCATGCAAGAGTCATTCTAGAGTCATGCGAGAACAGGAAAATTTAGGAGCTGGCATTGTAACTGTCAGGTATGCCAATTCAGTTTTTAACTTCTGTGAGACTGGGAAAGGACTATAAAAGGTTTACAAGGCAAAAGGAGTAACTGTTTAAATACTAAACTCTGTATGAACATGTTTCTTTAGTCTGCATATAATAAAGTATAGAAAAAAAGTCTCTGTTCTAGTACTTGAGAACTACACCCAAAGGATTTATAATGGGCCATTGGGGATACATTGAGTTGGGTATATGGATAGCTACATACATACAAGAGATTCAAAAACTTACTATCTTACTGTTTGATTGGTATATGTGGCAAAGCCATTTAAACTAGTCGAGGGTTTTAGTAGGAAGACTAAAGCAGACCAATGGAATTACGGAACCTCTCCCCATCTCTGTCACCAATCTGATGAGCAACATCCCTTCTAATCCCTGTCTTTGGTGTCTCTTTGTATAGTGAGTTTTTGAGTAGGTAAAAGTAGCCAAGGACATGAGAAAAAAAAGTCAGTCCAGTTCTGTTTTTTGTCCTGTATATATTTCACTTTTGCCCCTACCCTGAGATGTTAGATTTGCTGATAAATTAATCTCAGTTAGCATCTTGCTTTTGGATCCTTAGAGAACTAACTAAGCTATAGCCAGCATGACTCCTTACAACAAACTAGACAGTGACATTTTTTCTGAAGTGGAAAGAGAATTCATGGATGAAGCCAAGCCTGAAGTATCAGAATGACCGAGCTACACACTTGTAGGTGTAGAAAAGGTCAACTGAACGTCTCACACAATCCCAGCTTCTGTGCTGGGCAAGTGCCCATGAAACACACTGGCCAAATTAACCCTGCTGTATATCATTTCCTTGTATATCATTTCCTCATAGAAGATTGACACATTTGGGGCAGACAGATATGTTATCCTTATATTTCCTTTAAATTCTACACACATCTCATCCTCAAGATGGAATCATTCATTTTTACTTACTTTTCTACTATTACACCTGTAGTCAGACTTATCTTCCTATTATTAATTGCACTCTCAATCTTGAAATAAGCTTCATTTTACAAGTATTATATCACATGACTAGGTATTCTCCTGACAGACACAGAACATGTAAGTCTACTTGGGCATTTCTTACCTAGTGGAAGCCTAACTTTAGTACGTTCATGAAATCTGTAGCTTGACTGTTAAGGTTTAAGCATATAGGAGGTAAGCATCTGTCAAGGTCTGCCAGCCTTCACAGTTTCCACTAACTGCAACTGTGTTCATTTCTGTAAGAGCATGTTTGGTTTCTCCGTTTGTTTTAAAGGATTTGCGTGAAGGTTCCCAATGGCTTCCCCTCTCTCTTCACATATAACCAAAACAAACCTGCCAAGGAGGAAAACAAAAACCTTTGCAATGAAGGAACAACTAGTCTGATACACCTTTGGTATCAGAATCAGTCTGAAACAGCAGTACAAGATGACTTAAAGCTGAGATGGACAGATTGATAGAAAGTATGCGCCTTCTATCTGTCCAAACACAAGGACATCACCACTCTACAGTCATTAAAAGCAGGCATATGAAGCATAAAAACAGCCCTAACCGCGTAACAGCCCACAGGATGTATACAAATGACTGTAAACAAGCAGAAGAGCCTGCACCACTGCTTTCTTCACACCACCGGCAAGGACATCTCTGAGAAACTGATGCTGCGTTAAAGAACAGGTTGCATTTTAGGATTTCAAGCTAGCTACAATATCGAGACTAATTTGTTCCAAAGACAAAGGTTTCATTTTGGCCCTCAGGCACAGAACATACAGTCTCAGACACGAGCATGAATTGTACTGCAATAGGGGGACCTCATAAAAGTATGTTTTCTGTTGTAGGGAGAATCATACTTGGTGAGGAAACACTCAATTTAAAGGTTAAGAAAGCTGTATCAGCTCTCAGTTTTTCCCTAAATGCACTCTTCTCCCACTCAAAATAATCAAACCCCTCCCTGCTTCACTAGCTTTACCCAACAAGCACCGTCAAGTCAAATGATCCAAACAATCCCATTACTACTAGACTGGTTAACAATCAATGGTGAGAAGATGAGCCCAGGCCCCACTACAGCTCACTGCCAGTCTGTTACCAAGCCCAAGTCCTAAAAAGACAAGAATTTAATAAGCTGCAAAGGGATATTTTTTTGTCTGTGTTTTGGGGTTTTGTTTGGTTGTTTTTTTTTTAACTCAGTTCCAGAAGAACTGTTGACTCTATTTTATTATTAGCTTCACTTGTTTATTTCTAGACTAATTTGAATTAAAAAAAACACTGAGACCTAACGATGACACCACTCCTACCACAGGAACCTCAGAATCGTGTTGCTAGAGGGGATGTTCTGACAGAATTTTAACATATCTTTAGCTCCAAATTTAGAGAAGTCAGTATTATTGTCCTGATGGCCTTAGTCTAGAACCCAAGCAGGCTTTCCAGAAAGCTTCACTCTGGTTCAGAATGGACGCACACAGCCTACGAGATGTAAATTACTTACATGCACAAGCTGTTGTTCTGTGTACTGGGCAGGACAGAAGGAGATAGCAAGTACAAATACACTGTGCTCTCGCCTTGCCTGTATGCCATGCACACCTTGCTATTTTTTCATCCATTTATATATAGCCATACTTTAATCATGACACTATGCACATATACCAAGACATTTATAAGAAAAAGGGGTTGAGAACTTCTGAAATAAACAATTTTGCAGAAGTTCAGCTTTAAAGAGTCCTAGGTATTGCATGGCCAAGAGGACAAGCAATCCTTTGTAATTATAAAGCTAATATAATTGGTGCATAACTATTAGACTATGCAGACACTGAAACAACAGGTCTGAGCTACGTACTGTCCAACTTATTTGTGTGGATGCCAGCTCAGGTACTGAGGACACACTGAAGACTTCTACGCTTGGAAGATAAAGCCTGGGGCAGAGCAGGAAAAGTGGGTACTTTCTTCAGGAAACAGAGCTTTGACAGCAGCTCTAAGACAGAAGCTCTGAATTCTTATGTGTTCAATCAGCCTTTTAAACTTGGAATTGCATCCATGTTCAAAACCATCTCCACCAAGAACGCTCTCTCTGCTATGCATATCCCATAATGGTTACATTTAACAGGAAAGCATTTCATGAAGATTTTATGGATGTGTTTAGATGAGTCATTGAATGTCATATTCACATTGCAATAGTTAGTCCAGTTCCCCCAGTTCCCACATCGAGCTTCTCCAGTACCCCCAAAAACCTCCAATACTAAAAAAAAAAAAAAAAAGAAAAAAAAAAAACTCAACAAAACAAAACAAAAAAAAACCCCTAAACACAGTTCCTTTTGACATAGTCTACAACAGAAGGAACACTACCTTGCAAAGTGACTGACTACGGTATTTGTTAAAGCTGACTGGGAAAAAAATATATGTATTTACACAAGGGTTTTTAACAAAAGCCCACTCCCACTGAACATCGTGAGAAAGTTAAGTGTACATAACACTCAGCAGAATCAGACCCCTTTCCCTGAAGCTTTCTATGTAGTGCCACATCAACATATTTATTAAAGGGGTTTGGCACATGGCAGTCACCACCCACCACACAAGCAACCCCGCATCAGAATTTCCCTATCATTAGCCTTCTTTAATTTACAGAACAAATAAACAATCCCAAGCACGGCCCATGACAGCATTTCCAAGAGGTTCTGCTGGGAAGACAAGACTTGGGAGCCACAGTGAGGAACCCTGCCACAGAGGCAACCACAACAGTTTTCTGTCTCAGACACACTGGTGCCAGGGACAAGCCACTGCACCACAGATGAGTCTCCCAACCACAATCCAGAGCTTCAGATACTGGCGTATTTCTGTCCCATGTTACCGTCACCAGAAAGGGCTCTGAACTGTGCTGATTCTGAACTACAAAACCACAAAAAGAGTTAGGGGCTACACTGAAGCTGCTGCTAGGAAATTCAGTTACGTGCTTAGACCATTCACTTGTTTGGTGTTTGCTAGGATACTAGCAAAAAAAACAGTAACGATAACAGAACAACAACAACAAAAAAACCCCAAAACATAAAAACCTCCACTCAGTTCTTCACTTTATGCCATTATCCCCCTTCCCAGCAACACTGCTATTCAGGGCTGGCAGCTCCTCCTGCGGAAATGAAGCAAAGAGAGTCATCCTCTTGTCACAGAAAAAAAGAAGGATGTAATGTTTTTCCATTTCCCCGCACCATACCCTCTTTTATCGGAGATTTCTTCATCTGCCTGTTGCCTGTAGGAAGAAAACATCTCCCCTTTCCTCTCCGGGACAGGGCTGGGTCACAGGGGAAGCAGATGCACTGCTCCCCAAACCATCCGCCTGATTCAGGCCAGCACAAGAGGAGCTGCAGGAGCAGCTGAACGCCTGTTGCAACCCTCACAAAAACCAAGAGTTAAAGCAGACAGCCTAAAGAGGCTGCATGGGCCTGTCTAATAGGCAGAGCTTTACTGTGGATGAGCAGTAGTGCGACGTGTTAGCAGAAAAGGGATCTCATCAGGTGATCTGTAAAATTCCACCAAGAAGTTGCTCAAAGAGGAGTCTGTAGTGTTACCAGTTTGTCTGTGCTCCAGGAATGCAGCACACGGATTCCACAGATGAACAGATTACTTCAACGCCCTTCAAACCTCAGAATTTCTTTCTAGCAGGAAAAAGACCACATTAAAAAGACTTTCATTATATGCACATACAGGTAACACCTTGTCAGGGTGTGACGTTTAGATGATGACATTCAGCCCCAGCTTTTGGAATCTTCCAGGTCTGCAAGGCTGTAATATTCAAACTAAATAATTATATTGCTTTGGCTGGAGATACAATTCAGGTAATTTTTTTTAAGATCTGTTATATAAAAAGCAAGTTTAACATGTCATATCAAAAAAATCAGTTGCAGATACATGCTCCCAACTTCTGAAAAGTTAGTATATTCAGAAACCAGAACAGTGATGTTATTGTAGAAACAAGTATGCTGATTACAGGATACTACAACCTGCAGTTCTTTGCGTTTTCTTCTACCACACCCTCTTGAACTAGAATTACAAGGCAAAATCAAAATTATGCAGACAAAAAAACTTGTCCACAGAACTTTTCAGACCACTACTAACAGCTGGATTTGCTGCACCAGGGAGTATTCCTTTTCCCAGACACTATTTTCAAATTCATGTCTACAATTACTTTTCTTGAGCACTTTCAGACCTGGCACTGCTGTTTCCACCGCTTTTCCTCCCATCTCAAGGTATCTGCATTACTTCAAGCCAGAATTAAAGCCCATATTTCTGTATGCACAACAGAGACAAGAAAATTTTGACCTTTCAGCATCTAAGGATACTTTTTCATTCTTCTGCTGCTTCTCATTCTGGGATAATCTCCTTCACACAAGGAAGAAGACAGACTGATAAAATCAGTCTTGACCAGTTACCTATCTGTATTAGCTGAAACCACAGTTAAGCTGCTATTTGAACTGGTAAGATAACTTACCCCAAAATCACCTGGGCAATGCTGCTTTCAATGCATACATCTATAATAACGGCAATTACCCTAACAGTAGCTCTAGGAAAACCTCCTAGTACATAAAACATTCCAAATACATATTTCCAAACTCTTTGCTCCAACACCACAGGGAACATATAAAGCAGTATTCTGCGCTAATCAGGGATTGCAAGGACTGCTGTCAGCATGGAGTACAGTGCTGGTACCTCGTCTGGCTTCAGCTCCAATGCTCCACAGGCATTTCAGGCAACTTCTTCACTCAGACATATCACTGGCTGCACCTACGCTGACATTTTGATCTGGGGCACTAATTCTCTTCCTAAAAACAAATCCCCCAGTCACCTCCACTTACTTACTACACACTGGTTCAGTTTTCAGATTTTGATGCTTACAGACTAAATCCTTTTCTGCAGAAACTAAGCTAGGAGCTCTTTCAGATGCACGCCTAGCATGCTTGGACCCTTACGGGGTTGTAAGGGTCCAAATCAGCAACCAGTCTTCTCGACAGCACTGAACCATTTGCATGGTATGGATGTTTCATCCGGGGACTACACTAAATTCAGCCCAGTGTAAAAAACTCCAAACTGTATGTAGTGTGGGATATGGGGGTCCCAAGAACAACTCCCATGATCTAAATAACTTGGTATACCATTTGTGTGCATCTTCCCTGAACAGCCAAGGGTGCTTGATCCCTTACCTGACTCTCTCTTCTTCAGCTCTTTTAAGCTCTGCATCCCGTTGCAACACCTTCAGTATTGCCTCTTGCTCTTCCTCTGTTAGGAAGCTTAGGTCAATCATCTTGACAAGGCAGGCGGAAAGTGTCCAGGAAAATCTTAAATCTTGCTGAGGAGGATAGTCTTGTAGTCCCTTTTAAAGGTATAGAAGAACAGAAGTCTTTTTCAGCAAGCACTGAAAAACCTGGACAAGGTTACAGTCAGCAGCATGAAGAATCCCAAATTTTGCTTTCTTGCAGTTGAATATGTGCATGCTTCCCTAGAGGAGAGACTTTTGGTAAGGTGTTGCATTCCTGCTTGCCATTTCAATGATGTCCTCTCAGCTCCGCTTCCTGGAGTAACAGTTCACTGACCCAGCACATTCAGTGTTTCAGAGCAGCCAAAGCATCCCCTAAAAGAGAGAGAGAGAGAAAAAAGAGATAAAGAGACAAAGAAGAACAAGCTGTAATATCAGAGATCAGGGAAGTAGTTTATGTATGCACTTTTTAAATTAAAATAAACAAGTTTTTCTCTGAGATTAAACTACTTTGTGAAGTTCAAATGGTCACTTCAAGTCAAACCTGTTTTACAGGCTTCTGAACAAAGTGGTCATGAAAAAATATTCCTGCCAAATATAGTGACTCACACTCTAAAAGACAGAATCAAGTGTCATTCAAGTACAAAAATTTAAAAATAAATGATAATTGCATTTTAGGTTTTCCTTTAAGTCAGCAGAACAATTTGGAAGAGGCAGAGAAGAAAATCAAGAACAGCTACCACGCAACCATGTAAAGTTTAAAATGTCTACACACAGGCATTCAGATTATATTCAGAAGTATACGTGAAATCTCTGTGTCTGTGGTTATCATACATAAAAGACAAAAGCCAGGTATCTCTGAATGAAAGTTCAGTGTTGCTTGTAAAGATTTTTAAAGCAGAGGTGGACAGAGTGAGGTAGCCCAACATGAAGCTACTGTACACCTGTGAACATACTATGAACACTTGTGATGTTCACCTTCTGCCAGTGTAGACTTGGACCATGTTCCTGAACTCTCTTCACAAGGGCTTGAAGTTGGGTTTTGTTTATTTAAACAAAGATCGACCTCAAAAACACATTTGGGCTAAAAATCATGAGCTTTCCATGCCGGTTTACTTATCATTTGCACATTTCTAGCACATTTCTAGCACATTACGTTTGACTAGTCACCAACACAGAACGAAAGAATCATCCCACAAGTACAAGCCACTGAACTTTTGGACTCAACTCCACTCCTACAGAATTGCTTGCCTTGGCCTCCACACCTGTTTTCCTACTCTAAGTCCTCAAAGGCTCCTTTCCCCTTCCAGGAGATCGGAAGGGCAGCAGTCAACACTAGCCCTGGAGGAAAAATCCTAAGGAAGTTGGCAGAACTCTGCCAAATGCAATATGTTCCGGCAACGAGATGGGAGGAGGCTGGGAATGTGTTAGAGGAATTTACATGCTCTAATCTGAGACTTAGGGAGTGTGTCCTCAACTAGTGCAATGCCTCTTTCTGCAGGACTTTGTCTATTTGCAACAAAAACATCTCACTTATAACAGTTTCCTGTATTCTTCTTCAAACTGCAACAGCTTGAAGAGACTATTTTCCTCAGACACTTATTCATAGCATTTTACCACTGATAATGTATAATTATGTCATGAATATGATCCCACATAGAGCCTAATCACTGTTGTATGGAACATAAAAGCAAAACAATTTCTACAGAAGCATCCTGAGTATGCAGAATCAGAAATCATGCAGTTATATGAAGACTTATTGCTTTTTTCAAATCAACTTGCACCTATGAGTAGTAATTTCAAACACTGTTTTGCCTCTATTTTATAGACCATGGTTCCAGACCAAAAAAAAAAAAAAAAAGCAGAGACACAGAGATGACAAGATAATCCCTGACGAGGAGCAAAAGCTAAAACCTTCTGCCAAAAATCAGAGGAACGAAGGGAGAAGGAAAAGTCAGCTGGATCTATACGAGACTCTCTGTTAGTGCCTCAGAGTAACTGCACCATGGACGTAACAGAGCCCAAGAGGGAAAATGGCACAAATTCAATAAAGAAGAATCCTCAGTGTCAAAGCTGGTGGGAGACAGAAGAGAAACAGACCACCTTTGTGTCCGTTTCTCTTCATTAGGCAGCTATCACAACAACCTTTTAGATCTGTGCATGTCCTAAGCTTTAGGTCCTTGCCGTACAGCAGACAGGCTGCCTTCACAGCAGGGATCTCATGAGCACCATTCGTACCACCAGTCATTATGCTTGCTTCTGTGGCCACAAAATCTATTGGCAATGCCACTACTCAAAGGGAAATTTTCAACTCTAAAGATAACAGCATTTCTTGTAGATTGGGAAGGTATCTTCAGTCCCCTTAATGCCTATCTCTTAAAAAACAAACAAACAAACTTCTGAATGTTGTTATATTCAGCTGTTATATTTACCTTCTCCATGACCTTCAAAGCAATTTTGTTCCATGAGGTTTACGTAGCAGCCAATACTTCAAACAACCTATCTGTAACTTTTGCCTTTTAAAATAAATTTAGAGAATGTCAGTTTATCCTGCAGTTATACATAAGTGCTTACTACAGAGTCACCAACAAACACAAAAATCCTGAATTTTCGGAAAATCTAGTATGTCACTTCTTCAGTTAATAAACAGATAGGGATGTCAGTTTTGACTGTCATGTGTGGAAACACTCTTCTTAACATCTCATACACCAGTGTGATTCTGCAGTATTAATTCAAAGCCCTGCATGTTGACTGACTGGCAGGTGCACTTCTGCCAACAGGCACCAAAAATTATGTTGCACAAAACCTGAACAGTTCTAAAATGGAATTGTCAAAGTTATAGTCTGGTCAATCAGGCAAGTTTCTTCCCTCAGGTAAATCAGGTATGTAAGAAAGCTATTGTAGGACTGACATCTTATGAGGTCTTTTTCTTGTTTTTAAAAGAAGGCTGAGAGAGGAGTGTTAGGTTGTCTCATAGTTTAAACTGAAGATCTAAAAGAAATAGCTGGACAGCATTCACAAAACAAGCTGCATGTTTCCTCCACATCTCACAGTATTCAAATTAACAAAAATAATGGAAGCAGAACTTCAATTCTCCCCAACTGAGTAACACCTTGCAAGAGTTGATTGTCCATACAGGTCTCTGAAAGGCCAAAATCATCATTCAATAGAGCAATTTCTGCAAGTGAGTTCAAACTCCCACTTTGTTTTTAGGCAGGTGCAAGATACCACCTGCCCTAACAGGCTCTCAACCAAACTTCTCCTAGCAGACATGATACAATATTGTTCCATGACTAAACATTAGTTTCACACAATTGCTTTTGCTAAGTATAACATGCTTCCTATGTCTGGCTTAACTGGATCATATTCTCCTACCACCACTTCAGCAGAGACTCCTGTGTGAATTCTGTTTCACTGATCCACTTGCATTTATCCTGTATTCAGATTTACATGGTATTCACTTAGTTGGTTTTTTCTCCTACCCTAGTTTATGACAAAAAAAAAAAACTGTGCAGAATTAAGTAGTGCAGCTGAGACCCTTCTAGGCTCCCTGGTAAAGGAAACGATGTGATGCTTCAGTTAAGACATGTCTGAGTACTTGAAAAAATGGCCCTTGATCTCACCAGATAAGCAGTTAAAAGAAACTAGCAATAATCAGATTTTTTCTTCTTTAATATGTACCATCCATATAGTGCAAACTCTGTAAAACACTTCACTATGATAAGAAATCTTTAGTCATTGGCACCATACCAGTTACAAACTGAAACTAGGGTAGTTTTTAGTCTCAGCATAAAGAAGAAAACTTCTTTCAGTGTGAGTGTCCTTGGCCAAGCCTGTAACACCTGTTGATACAAGCTAGTGCAAGACTGGCTTTCTGCAAAAGATTGCAAACATTGATTCCAAGCACAGAAAGTGAAAACTGCTGGCTGGGAGGACAATATTTGTTATAGGTCTAAGCCCAAATTTCAAAAATCAATAGCCTGCCCCATGCCAAATGCCCCTCACTGCCAATTTTAATTCATTTGCTTTCCTTTTTTGACAAATACTTTTTCTTAAAGTTTGTATCCATGCCAAAAAAAATGAAGAGTCTCAGGATTTCTTTTGGAACTACTATAAGTTCAGTGGAATGTTTTTTTCTCAGGAAAAGTTTTCAGACCTTAAGTGTCAAATAAGACTTAAAGATCCACATTGACTAATCTAGACTGACTAAATCATAGAAATGGATAGAAATACCATACTGACTGGTCCCTGGGGAAAACCTGTCACCTTACGTTGCAGAGTAACATTTGTGAGTCTTTGTTGTGATTTTTTTCTTAAATCTTAAATTCAAATGAAGCTACATGAAAAACTTCCCTCTCAAAAAGCTTTCTCATCTTTATTACAAATAGAAGCCTGAAATCATGTTTTATGTAATTCATGCATCAAAGCTTCTACAGCTTTTGGCAAAAAAAGAAACAAAAAGATGGCTTGAAATGGGAGTTTTTTCCACTCATAAGCCACTCAGAGCTTCTGAGTGCTTTAGGCCCAGCTATCATCCAACACATTTCTCCTATAGAATTTCTAAAAAAAATTCTTTAGCAGTTATAGTTCTTCATTCATTTAATTAAAATTTTACATTTTTCTAGAACATAATCAAGTTATGAAAGAAAAACGACCTTGTTCACAAATGATGTTGTTCGCTCTACGCAGAGCTCTGTTTTTCCCCTCCTCCTGCCTTCTCCCATATACAAAAAGGGAATTGTAACTGTAATCCTGTGTTCCAAACATTAAGGAGTACCATAATCACTGCTTAGATTTTGAAGTTTTCCCTCAGCGGATACATATGGGCTGTAATGAGGGAGAGGCAAGAGGCTGGCGTAGTTTGACATGACTGGCAGATTAAGTTCAACAGGAAGATCAGAAACTGAACAGCAAAACCCCACAGTCAGCAGCTCCATCCAAGCCAACTAGGCTTCCTTTTACATGCACCAGCCGAGTAAGGTCCTGAATGTACAATGCAAAACTGTTTTTCAAGTGCTCCTTGTACAGCAGAGCTAAGCCCACCAGAGCACTGCTTGGAAGCCGATGCCTTCTAACGAGAGGGAGAAGGTCGCAGCCCGTCCTGCACTTTTGACTGGTTTTGCATCTGTATCTGTGCCAACTTCTTCTGATTGAACAAGCAATTACTCTGCAGGCTTGGCCGATGAGCAACTCTCACCTTATACGCTGTCATCCCATAAAACGTTCAATTACAAGTAACCATAACCTCTTAAAAACGAGAGGGTTTGGTCTTACGCATCTGAAAGCTACACATTTTCCTAACGTTATTCCTTCAGTGCTACAACATATCGGCACTAGCAGCCAGGAAGAGTTGGAAGTCAAGACTTAAGGCAACAGGAAGCTGAGGAAGACAGATAAACAGAAGTGTGCAATACAACAGTTTGCCTCTGCAGAAAAACTCATTATTCTCAGAAAAGAGGCAATTAAGTTTGTCCTTAACACCTACGCCTAGGAAGTAATAACTTTTTTTTGGAGGGGTGGGGGGGAGCAAGGAAGCCAAGTGAGAACTTCAGGTGTAATGAAAGCTTTACAGAATTGGCCTCTGTCGCTCTGGGAGGTCTGATTAGGTATTACCGTGCCTCTAACAAGGAGACGGACAAGCTACAGCCCTGCACAAACTGCCTCCTTCTCTGAACGAGTTTTATTTTCCACTGAAATTTATGCAATACAATTACAGGAAACTCAGCACTGTCCCAAGCTTACAGAATATAATTTCTGTATAAATACATGAGAGGCAAATCTCATGGAAGGAAAAGATCTAATTAAATGCCACTGTTGGCAAAAACACAGATAGTCTAAGCCAGCCATTAATATATGTGCAGAAGATCAGAAGACGGAGGAAATATAACAGACTGCAGTTTGAGTAATGGAGACAGAAAGCAACTTCCAAGAGGGACTTAAGTCATCATTTGAGAGGGTTTATAACATGATTGCCTGTAACTGCAATGGGAACTCAAAAAGCCAAGGCCTGTTGTCATTTTAATTCTTGCTGGGGCAGAAAGGAAGAGGAATCATCCAGTAAGATAGAATCATCCAGTAAGATACGTATATCTGTAGCCAATCCATCCGTTACTGTATCTCTCAAGAGCTGTTACCACAGCATTTTCAAAATGATAAAAATCTGTACATAGCATATTGTATTTCCAATAGTCTCAGAGATTACTGTAAAGAACAGGATTTGACAGCATATGTTTAGTCAATGGGAGGCAGAGAAATTCTTATTTAGGTGGTCGTGAACAGCAGGGTGTTTGTAAGAACAGGGACCACTGAGGGAGTGGGGGATATTTATGATGAGGAAACACTGAAATTGCTCTTACAAACACAAAAATGTTTTGTTTTATGCAGGTAATAAACCCAAATGCTTTCCTATGCAATATTAACATTATAGTTAAGGGAATTAAAGGGAAATTATAGTACCAGATAGCTGCTGAAAACGGCCACAATGGAGGGGAAAAAAATGATGCACAACAAGCCTTATTCTTGCTCACTGTTACCAACACGATCCACATTGTTTTTAACCTGTAAAATAGCTGCAATCTTAAAATATTTTTACTGACAGCATTATATAATGATCTTCAGTAAGCTGGAAGAGAAAGTTTCACGTTACGAATAGGAATATTCCAGACCATTTGACATTAGTATCTGTTGGTTTTGAGGGAAACGAAACTAGAGTAGTTCATGTGTTTTAGAAAAATTCCACCCTTCTCCAGGAATACCTGCTTTGTCGGTCATACAGTGATTTAGATTTACTGTTGTTTGATAAGAAATCAAGACTTTCACAAGTTTGAGACTAAACAGGCAAATACACTGTTTTTAGAGGGCAAAATGCTAATAACTAAAAGAAGAAAATGAAAGTTAGCAATTGAAAATTGGAGGAGGAAAGAACAATTTGTTTTGGTATAATCCCTCTAATAAAGTTTGACACCTTGCCATGTCTTTCATAGGGCTTGGATATTACTCGGCAGCAGTTCCCAAGAATGTCAGTCTCTACACTTGCTTCGGTATACAATCATTGGGCAAGTGGTTTTAAAAGGATATGGTCTCAGGAAAAAAAAAGATGTTCATAAATCAAAGAGAAATACACCTAAAAAAGGAGATCATAACTGTATTTTTCCCTGTGACTATTTTTTGTCAAACTAACTATAGCCATCATGCCATTTATTTCACATTGGCAAAGGCATAAAACTATGCAAGAAATTATTTAATTCTATACTTAGCAACTTCAAGATTACTTTAACATAAAGATTCCAGCAAGATAACATCATCAGTAACAACAGCGTATCTCATTGTACTTCTGAGGCTCTCCAGTTCTTATTGGATTTCCTTGCATGTAATATCATCAGCACCTGCGGATTATTTGAATTAATAATACAGTTCATTTGCAAGAACTTGATTATCCTAGACACTTTTTTTTTTTTAATCAGCAGCCACAATACAGAGAATATATTCCCAGCACAAGGGACTTGAAATACGAAGTAGAAGATGGCTCAGTCGCCTGGATCTCTGCTGTTCTCATCTCCCCTTACAGAGGAAGGAGAGTCCCTCTGAAAACTTCAGAAGGTGGTCAGCTCACAAGACTCAAGCTTCCACCGCAACCTCCTCATTCTTCATGTCTGCACTGACATTAGAGCTACACTAGGCCCAGCTTAAAAGGGTGTTTTTATGTCTTGTTTTGAAAACAGATTTCAAAAAACATTTAAGAGAGTTTGGAAGCAGTCTCATTCTAGTTTGTGGTGCTGGATTCCCTGCACTAGGCCAATGAGCACTGTTTCTTGACCCAAGTCAAACAAAATGAAACAAACAAAAAAACCCTCATACGCACTACGGAAGCCCAATACTTTTTCCACAAAGGAAAACCAAACTAAAACAAAAGAAAGTCAGAAGACTAGAGTGGCTTCGTTTGAGTTGTGGGATGTGTTTCTTATACTAATTCCCTTGATACAGACGGTCAAAAATAGCACTGTGGAACTGATAAAAAACCTGCTATTAAAAGTTACAATGTTCCCAATATAGAGGAATCTACAATTTCAGATATTGGAAACTTCAGCAGAACTACTCCCTTACTTCTTTGCTCTGCTAATTTTAACAGGTACTTGCATCCTTTTCATCTAGGACTGTTCTGGAAATTGCACCACTCAAGAATGAAAGCGTGCAAAACAGTGTAGCTAATTAACAAGTGATTCGCATCAGAGGCTACTGGGAAGTGAGACACTTCCTGCATCTTTGTTTTCATATAAAAAAAGATTATCTAGCTGAAAATCCTGAGCAGCAGTTTACACAGTCAGAGTGTAGTCCAAGCTATTTGCTAATACAGAAGTCTTCCTCACAAGCGGACTCAGGTACAATGAATTTTTTGTTACAAATAACAAACATAGAATTGCATTCAATACTCACTTAAATTTAATCATCTTTGGAAGTGCCTAGTTGAGCCAGGACAGCCACTATCCCTGTCACATAGACTTTCTCCTCACTATAGGGAGGAGGGGGAAAAAATTAGGAATCCGAGGGTAGACAAGCTGCCTCTCTTATGCATCACTTAGATCTGTCTTATAGCAGTGTCAGCCAGCTGCTGAGGTCGTGGGTGGCAGCACACTTCCTCTGCAGCAGGATTCACAACATAGCTTTGTGATACAGGTTGAGCGCAAACCTACGAAATTGGGAGGATTTTACATCATCTTTGCCTCCCCAAGGGGAGGCCCTTCATTTCACAACTTTGCCAACATGGCTTTGCTTTTAGCCCAACACGAAATTGAGATCATGCAGAAAGTTGCTAATGGCCACTCCACATTCTCAGACATGATTAACTGCATAGCAAGTGGCTGTGGGAAGCAAAATCATCCCTGACTCACCTAACTCACCCTATTTAATTTGTTACTGCAGGCCCCCTACTTTTCCATTGTGGAAATGAACCAGCAAATGAACCAAACCCTTCGGCTGTCCTTTCTCACAAGATGACTGAGTAACCACAGGCCTTGGACATTCACTCCTGCATGCTTTTTAGAATAAAATTACCCCACTTAATAAGTGACATAATCTGAAGACTACCAAAAAAGCTTGTGTAAAATTAATCCGCTCCCGGCTACAGTAACTGAGGCATACACCTACCTGAAAACAGGAATTTACACAGAATCCAATTACCAGCAGAAATCAGGTGCTAGAGGAGAAAGAATATTCTTTAGGAGTCCTGCAGTCATAGAGCCGTAAGCGACATAAGGAGAAAATTGGGAAAAAGAGCACTTCAGTTTACAGAGAAGTCAAAATCAAAATGCTTAACAAAAAATCTAGCCCATAGCCTGTAAATAGAACACAGCTGGAATCAGGTTTCATGTCTGTGAAGTTTCATGTCAGTGATCAAAAATAACTTATGTTTTGCAAGGAAGTTTTTTTTTTTCTTAATACATACATTAAAAAAGCTTACTATAGCTCCCTATCAAGAGGAAGACCACTCATCCTTCAGTGCTCAATGATGTTCTCCTGGATGTCCTCATAACATAGGTATTTTACTTGTTAGCAGCTCATTCTGGCCAGGAAGTTGAAATCAGCAAGCAGCATCATCAGTCCTCCTTAATTGCGATATTAAATTGCAAGAATAACAGTAAGTCTATCAGGCATGAAAACTTCACTCACAAGATTGTTTGTGCTACTGGACTGGGCTATATCATGCAAAACCTAGTCTTTTCCTTGACTGATACATGTTTAATTAAATACTTACGGCCAGATCCAAGCAGAGCACTCAGGCACCTAAATACAAGGTAGCTGGCTCTAGGCACAGAGCTGGCCCTGTGATGCAAGAAACCTAGATGGGTACAGTGACAGCTAAACCCAGCTGTTATGCTGGGTGAAGAGCAGGGAACAGTCAGTCTCAATAGCAGCCTAGGGTTGCAGTGGATAAGGCGTAATGTCAAACTGTGCTGTACGAACAGGATTTGCCATATAAAGTCTGCTGAATAGCAGGGGAATAGAAATGGGAAGAAGAGTGGAAGGGAAGGTTGTGACTGAAATTGTTTCTCAGACACAAGCACCAAAATCAGGAAACTGGTGTTTGTGAGGCCAGGGTTCATTGTATACTGCCTGAACACTGCCCAAACTGAACACGACTATTTAATTTTTCAGGAGTGGCTCATTCTTTAAGAAGATAGCTATGCAATGTATTAGCTCATTTTTGTGTAAAGGCTACAGCACACACCCAGAAAGTGGATAAAACAAGAGCCCCTGGAAAGCTCTTTACCCAGGAGAATTCAAACTCAGCTTCCCTTACTTATCAACCTAAGCAGCAGTCTCAGAAAGTTTCACTTAGGTTACTTCTAACCTTTCCTAAAGCTGTACCACCAAGGATTAAACCACCTAGCTCACAGACCAATTACTAGTTTGAGGTTATCTCACAGCCTTGCAAAGCAGAAACAAGAACCCCGTTCTACCCTCTCTCAGTCAGGCCACCATGTTACACCTCAAGATCCCTCTTCTTACTTCTCCTCTGTCCAGGCAGCCCTGTAGTTCTGGCTCCACGTTAGTCCAGGTCTAGTAGGGGTGACAGGGCAGAGGGAACAGAAAGAGTAACCCCAGGTTATTTATTTTTAATTCCTGTCTCCTAATCTCCAGACAGGTATTCTAATTTCTATAAAACAAGAAAAATTTAATAGTATTTCTACTTACAGTATACAAGACTTCAAACATAAAAGCAACACAACTCAAAGTGCTATATAATCATCTATGCACCTAGGTGGGATATAGGCTACCTGCGAACTTGGTTCAGCAAAGGCAGTGACAGTTTTGAGTGGGCAGGACAAGAAGATCAAGGGCTCACTGCTTAGGGTTGTTTGACAGATTTCTGTCTAGGATGGAGAGACGTACATTTTTGATAAGGTGCCTACAGTGCAACTACATGGCTTTTCTGGATATCACCCTTAATTCTTCATAATGGATGTGCTATTTTGAAGGCCATTTTTTGAAGCATGTGGCCTACTTAAATAGAGCAGAATAGCATGGGGGGAGCTTTTAAGATCTAAAAGCTGATAGTCTAAAACTATTTCTAATACAGGAATTCTCAAATACCCTGACGTGTTTCTGGAGCTCCAGTCACATGGCTGAGGTTACATAATCTTACACTAGCCCATCATGCCTGTACAACAAAAAATCACTGTCAACTTAGCAGCCAGTCAAAAGCAGGTTCTTAATAACACTGGGCTGACAATTTCATCTAAGTTTACTATTATGCAGTTTGATCCTTTTGTAGAACAAAAGCATCTAGTAATGACTCTAGGATGTTGTTCTGCTAGTTACTCTGCACATAAGCATCTCCTAGGTTCTTACTTTTTAGAGAGAGGGGAGATTATACATATAAAGTAAGGTACACATATATATACACGTACACAGATACATGTGTGTATATGTCTGTATATATATATACATACATACATATATATATATATATACACACACACAGAATTTCCTTGATGGGAGAAAGGAGGAAAAGAAGAATTTACATTTACAGAATTTATACTACAGTGGAAAAGCAGTGTAACTAGCTAGAGGAAAAGAATTTTTGTCAAGTAGTTTGTTCATTCGGTACAAATGCAGAAGGTAAAGAACAGGATTTAGTTCAAGAGTAGTTTGGCATGATCATCCAGAAGAAGAGCTATAAAATAAAAAGGAGGAGAAGTACTCATTTCCATCACCCCCAACCACTATCTCTTTCCATTGACACCCTCAATGCAATAAACAGAGTCAGGTTACATATAGCAAGGAAATCTTATACAATGAAGTAAGAATCTAGCACAGCCAGTTGCTGTTCCCAGGTGAATCTGAATGACTCTCTACCACAAGAATGAAGCATGAAAAGGTCTGCTAAGAATCAGCCCTAAGTTACTTAATGCCCCAGTAGGCTAAAGAACTGGAGACTGCTAATGCAGCAAACACTACATCATCTGCTTGACATACAGCAGTATTTCAATGTTCTAGCTTTGGAAGACTGAACTTAGGAACTTCCTTAAATGGACTTGTTAAAGTTAAATAAGCTGACCTTAAATGCAATATTTGGTGGACTTTAAGCACAAGAAGGTTACCTACTGCTTTCAGCAGTTATCTGTTAGTCAGCCATCTCAGATGAAGAGCACTTACTGTGCAGAACAACAAATTCTTTATTATACTGTAAAAGAAATCACTAATAAATGAAGACACAGAACAGAGCCATCACTTCTAATTAGAGAAACATAAAATTAAATTGTTTTTTTCCTACTGAGTGACTAAGAATCACTTTTAAGCTTCCCTGCAGATAATTTTTTTCTTTATAGGTCTGTTTGTGAAGTCAGTTTTATATTAAAAAAAAAAAAGCATTGGGTACCTTTATTCTATTCAGCACTGGCAAAGCAAACTCCGTCTGTCCGAGTGCAGGAAACGCAATACAGAGCAGAAAACAATTCCTTTGACTCACTGTTTAGCTTCCTGGTTAATCTTTGTTGCTAGATGCACGAGTTAATACCCCGCCTTCCGCGCTCGCATCAAAGGTTTTCTCCAGCCACCGCACCGGAGCAGCGCAGCTGCCCGGGAACCCGGCTAGTGCCTCCTTCAGCGTTAACAGGAGTCTCCTTCACAACGCAGATCTGTCCATGGTCTCTCTCTGCCCGGTGCTTTCGAGGAAAAAAATACTTTTTTTAGCACCGATTTTTGGGGGTAATGGGTTATTCGGCAGCGCTGTTTACTCCGGCCTTTGACAGTGCCGGAGAACAGGAGCAGAATGACCTGTTTCACTGAAGTTTAAGAGCCTGACAGAGATACTGATAACACACTATTTTGGAGTGCGAGAGGTGCCGGAGGAACATCCCCTGAACGTGAGGCGCGTCCAAGGACGGTTTCAAACAGGTTCAAGGACAGGCTCAGTACCCAGAGCGGAGGCGGGCTGCACCCGCAAAGCAGAAGCCAGCTAACCAAGATAATTAGTACCTGCTTGTCTCAAACCCAGGCGTAAGCTCACAAAACGAGGCTGACCAGGGACTGCATATAAACATTTTGTAAGTTTTGTATTGTAATAGTATACTATGAAATACTAATAACATTTTATATATATTACTATTATTGATTATATCATATATTTATATACTATATTGTATTACTATATACTATTATATTGCGATATTATCTATTTGTTATATTATTTATCTGCCCGTGCACACACCTCTGCTACGTTCTGCTACGACGCTCCGACGGAGCGGCCATTCCAGGGGCCCCCGGGCAGCGCGGCGCGGCCCCCTCCTCCCGCCGCGGCGCTCGTCTGACGGGAGCGGGCGAAGGCGGCGCGCGGCGGCCCCGGCCCGCGGCCGTTGGCGCCAATGGCGGCGCCGCGTCCCTCAGAGCGGCGCCGCCCTCCGCCTCGCCCTCCTCCGCCTCGCCCTCCTCCGCCTCCCCCTCCTCCGCCTCCTCCTCCTGCTGCTGCTGCACCCGCCGTCGCCGCCGTCCCGCCGGCCGCAGCGGTTTACCTTGCTAGCTGAAAACAGCTATTTCACGCGAAATCCGCTCAGGGAATTTAGGCCTGACTAAGTTGCCTGGAGGTGAAATGGCGGGTGTTGCACTTCTGAACTTCACCCGTCGCTATAAATGACCAGAGGTGTGTGGAAAGACGCCTGTTTGCAGTAAAGATGCAAGCAGTGATAACAGAGGCTTTGGCCATCTGTCCAGGAAGCCGTTCTGGGTGTTTTCTATGTACTTAAAAACATCGGCACGAAATACACATGCGGCGACGTGGGTAGGATGTTTCCGCAGCGTGCGGGAGCGTCTTTCCTTCGAAATACGCCTTGTTCAGTGGCCAGGGGCTTTCTGCTGAAGCTGGAGTCCTGCCAGAAGGCAACAGCACAGTCCCCCCATCAGTCGGAAAGTTTTCGTGATGGTCTATGTATATTCTTCTCAAGACGTGTATATTCTATTTTAATTCTGGATTGTGGCGCGCCAAAGCTCTCGCAGATGGTCCCTGGAGTGCCCCGGAGTGCAGCCTGCTTGCAAAACCAGCCCGCAAATTGCCTGTCCAGACACGCGTCCCTCGGGGTTTGCTCAGCGGGTTTCCCGCTTGTGGGCGCTTGGCCCGGTGACCTACCCATTGCGATCGCGGTTTGAATCAATTTGCTCCAAAAATCCTAGCTCGACAGCACTGACTTCCTACCTGTCGCAACCTGCTCCATTTCACCTACTGCTTAAACTTGTGTATGGTGAAATAATCAAAAGCTTTTTAGGGACAATTTAGTATATATGGTGCTTCTATCAAAATTTAGTAAATTACTTACATTTTCAACCCCACAGATTTTATGTGTGGCTTGCTCTTCCTGCCTAAAAGTGTAGGCACTGCAGTATGTTTTATGCATTACCTGGTAAAATTCTGGGATTTAATAAAGCTTTTCAGTCCACAGGGATCAGAGTAAATCAGAGAATGTAGGAAAGCTTAGAACTGTTACTCACTGTAATGATTTTCGTTCAACTGCCTCTTATCTACATTTCCTGTTTATTCAGCTTAATGTAGTATACTAAGCTACTCAAACCCACACTAAACTCCTGATAGGTACAGATGAAGAAACATAACCCAGTACATTAAATAGAAGTGGGGGCCCTTTTGGCACTCTTGGTGCATGAGATGTATTCTCCTATTGTATTAATATTTCTTACTGTGCTTTCTCTCACAGCAGTCCCAAAGAAGAAAAAAAGGAAGGTAACAATAAGATTGAGACTTTTTAGACCAGATACGCTATATTGGTTGCAAACCATGTGCGCATCTGGCCTCTACTGGATGCAGCTGGAACTGATGGATCTAGTGTACTACCACTCTAACCACTTCCCCCTTAAATAAAGGAGTTTGGACATAGGCGTAGGGAACAAACTCTTCATGTTCTGCCCTTGCTGCTAGGAAGATCCAAGTGGCAGAGGCATCCAGCATAGTGACAGCAACAAAGTCACAGTGGTCATGAAGCTGCAAAATGGTGTACCTGGTGTGTGCTATATCAGTTAAAATACATATCTATTCTCTTCCACAGCCATTTAGTTTAGTGAACATTTTCTTGAAATAGATTCAAGTGAAATTTGTGGCACTACGTAGGTATGCAGGTGCTTAAAAAATGTGAAAATACCTATTCCAGCTTAGACCAGAAGTTCCTCTGGTGCAGTATGCTGTTGCCAATTTGTGGCTTGAGTGTTTACAATAAAGAACAAACTAAAAATACCTGAATGATGTGAATGGCAAGGACCCTCAGACTGTTCCTTAGTAACTCCAGATGGAAAGAGCCTACAACCACTACACAGCCTATCCCCACAGTTCCTCTGCCCCGGGGTAGTAGGCTCTCTGAATAGTCTGGTTTGTTGTGTAAGCACAGAGTGGCTGATTTTGATGTGAACTGAGCCTGAGCACTCTGAAGATGGTACTGAGAGGACGAAAACTAGGGCTGGAATGATAGGCCTGTGCTCTTGAGGAAGGGATTACATAATGTTATTTATCCCATCTTCTTTGCCTCCAACCCTCTTCTTCATTTTTCTTGCACATAGTCCCAGGATTCTTAAGTTCGCAGTGCACTGAAGAGATACCAGCATGTTTTTGATTGCTGTGTAACACAAAGTGCCAAGATATCTTTAGAAAAAAAAATGCAGATATCTTTATGTAGTAGCATTCTTATCAGATTCTGAAAGTGGATCATCTTTCCTCTTTCTCCTTTTACCTCTAATTCAGCATTCTTTTTCTCTACCCGTTATCCAAAGCAGATAGGAAGTCATCCCTTCTTCTCCCTGCAAGAGAATTAACAGACAATAACTTTCAGTGAAGAAAATACAGCCAATTGATGTGACTCCCCTTCCAGACAGAATCTCAGTCTCCTTTGAGTTCTCAGCTACTCCCTGTTGTGAACTAACATTAATCACAGCTAACTCATCAGTCACTAATTTCTTCTCTGTAGTCATCATTTCCCTGGCTGGTGGCTGTGACCACATCACCCCTTGCTCCACTTCTGTCAGTTTGCTCTTTTTTCTCTACAGCTTAAACAAAAACTGAGTCTTCTGGTCTGTTCCAACCATATGTAGGACATGTCTATCTTGTGCGATGGAGTATTGAGAACGAGCTCTTGCTGCTCCCTTAGGGACATGTCTAAGGTCAAGCTGGGAAGTCAATCCATGGGTGTGGGTCATGATCAGCCCAGTGATTGCTGGGCAGGTCCACTGTGATGAGGCTGGACTGAGGTCCAGCTGGGAAGGGAATTCAAAGGTTGGCATCCAGTTCAATGGGGTCCATGGCCAGGCACGGTTGTGAGGGAGCTAAACACAGACATACCTATAATGTAACTTACAGACAGGGACTGAACGCCCAAGGCTGAGCTGAAATGGGGGTCCTAGGCCCATGGGCAGAGAGTGTGAATGGAGGCTCCAGATGAAGCTAGTCAGGGCCATTAGGACCTACCAACACACTCCATACCATGACAGCTTTTTCCAAGGCTGGTATGTCTAAGCCATGGAGTGCATGGCAGAGAATTTAGCCAGGATCAATAAAGTGATGTACCAGAACAATGTGTTGCAGCTGGGGAAACCCAGGATTCGGGGACCAACTGCTGCATGTCTAAGCCGAGCTACTGGGAGATCCATAGTGTATCTGCAGAGGTGGGAGGGTATGCATGAGTGTGTGGGAGCAGGGAGCTGTATATCGGGAGCTGGAGTGGGACTACAGGCCATGGGAGTTCGTATGTCCAGGTGCCACTCAACTAGGAGATGGGGGATCCAGGGACAGCTGCTGGGTAGACTGTCTCAGCCCAGTTACTGGAAGGATCCACACTGTATACATTCCCCTCAAAGGACCTTCATCCTGGTTCACCAGAGAGGAGAACAGGATAAGGCTATTGGTGCTGCTTGTGTTTGTGTGAGTGTTGAGTATTTCTGTCAGTGTGTGACCAACTGTGCCTATATATGATTACAGTATACACGTTTGTGTGTACTGTATATTGGGAATAAGTGCTCAGCCCTGCTCGTAGCTGGACCTGGGAATACGGAGGTGTAGCAGCCTCAACTGTGTCAGGCTACTGGATTCAGCAGCCCCTAACAGGCACAATTCACTTTTTTTCTGCAGAAAAGATGATGGGAAAAATGGTGAGAAAATGTAATTCGTCCTGAAATTTTCATGTGAAATTAACTTTTAATTTTCAAACATAGATTTACCAGATTTTAAAATGGATTTTTTTAAATGGAAATTTCCATGGAAAACCTGAAAGTTTCAGCTGTGAAAAAAAGAGAATCTTCTGAAAGCCACTTTGCCCTGACAATATGCATCTATTGCATCCATTGCAATATGCAGTTCACCCTGATTTAGCCTCATCTGTGGATGAGGCATTTTATCAAGTCCCAGTCCTATGGCAGACAATGTTGGAATATGATTTCTTTATGTGCTGAGTGTATGGGGTACTATTTCTGACCTCTCTGCCATCTTACCAACAGAGGGTGTTTCTTTGCATTTTTAAGAAATAAGTCTTCAAGAATGTTAAAAATCCTTTAAAAGCTCTTTTTTAATATAGCAAGAAAGTATATACCACAGGTATAAACTGTAAAAGGAAATGGGTAGTGTGGGTAATTTAGCTGTATACGGAGCTCCCTGTGGTAAAGAAGAGATTGTCTTGATAATAATGAAGATTAAGCATGCACAGATAGGATCTGATAGTTTTATCTCCTCCTTTGCCCCTAGACAAAACAAACATAAGACTTGCTGCCACTGCATGTCCTTAAATTTGACTTAGTATCCAGCATTGCCAGAGACTGTTCTGGATGCCCAACTGACAATGAAATACGAAGCCTTAATTTGCTGCTTGAATTCTATGAGGTGAAAAGGAGTCTGAATAAACTGCAATTTTCTGTAAGGACTAATCAATATATTAGGAAAGACAGGCCAGGAAGGCGAGGTGGTGGAGTTGCTCTTTATGTGAGAGAGCAGCTGGAATGCATTGAGCTCTGCCTAGGGGCAGAGGAGGAGGAAGCATTTGAGACCTTGTGGGTAAAGATCAAAGGGCAGGCCGTCATGGGGGGCACTGTTGTGGGTGTCTACTACTGGCCACCTGACCAGGAAGAGAAAGTTGATGAGGCCTTCTATAGACAGCTGGAGGTAGCCTCAAGATCACAGGCCCTGGTTCTCATGGGGGACTTCAACCACCCTGATATCTGCTGGAAGGACTACACAGCTAGGAACAAACAGTCCAGGAGGATCCTGCAATGCATTGATGATAACTTCTTGTCACAAATGGTGGAAGAGCCTACGAGGACGGGTGTCCTGCTGGACCTTGTCCTTACCAACAGAGAGGACTGGTTAGTGGTGTGAAGGTTGGGGGCAGCCTTGGCTGCAGTGACCACGAGATAGTGGAGTTCAGGATTCTGCAGGAAAGAAGTAAGGCAACAAGCAGGACTGCAACCCTGGACTTCAGGAGAGTGGACTTTGGGCTCTTCAGAGACCTAATTGGTGGAGTCTCATGGGTTAAGGCCCTAGAAGGAAGGGGGGGTCCAGGAGAGCTGGCTAGTATTCAAACATCACTTCCTCCATGCTCAAGAACGGTGCATCCCTATGAGTAAGAAGTGCAGCAAAAGGGGCAGGAGACCTGCCTGGGTGAGCAAGGAGCTCCTGGCCAAATTCAGACAGAAGAAGAAAGTACACAGAATGTGAAAGAAGGGACAGGCTACTTGGGAGAATTATAGGAATGCAGTCAAGAGTATGTAGAGATGTTGCGAGGAAGGTTAAGGCCCAGCTGGAATTGAGTCTTGCAAGGGATGTCAAGGACAACAGGAAGGGCTTCTTCAAATACATCAGCAGCAAGAGGAGGACTCCAGACATATGGAGGAAAAGAAGGTGATCAGGAGTAGCCAGCATGGATTCACGAAGGGGAAATCCTGCTTGACCTATCTGATAGCCTTCTCTGATGGAGTGACTGGCTGGGTAGATGAGGGGAGAGCAGTGGGCGTTGTGTACCTTGTCTTCAGCAAGGCTTTTGACATTGTCTCCCATAACATTCTCCTAGGCAAGCTCAGAAAGTGTGGGTTAGACAAGTGGACAGTGAGGTGGATTGGGCGCTGGCTGAAAGGCAGAGCTCAGAGGATCATCACCAGTGGCGTGGAGTCTAGTTGGAGGCCTGTTGCTAGTGGTGTCCCCCAGGGCTCAGTACTGAGTCCCATTCTGTTCAATTTCATCAATGACCTGGATGAGGGGACAGAGTGCCTCCTCAGAAAGTTTGCTGATGATCTCAAGCTGGGAGGAGTGGCGGACACACCTGAGGGCTGTGCTGCCCTTCAGAGAGACCTGGACAGGCTGGAGAGCTGGGCAGAGAGAGGAACCTCATGAGGTTCAACAAGGGCAAGTGCAGGGTCCTGCACCTGGGGAAAAATAACCCTAGGCACCAGTACAAGCTGGGGTCTGACCTTCTGGAGAGCAGCTCTGCAGAGAAGGACCTGGGAGTGCTGGTGGATGACAAGTTGACCATGAGCCAGCAATGTGCCCTTGTGGCCAAGAAGGCCAATGGTCTTCCTGGGCTGCATTGGGAAGAGTGTTGCCAGCAGGTGGGGGGAGGTGATCCTGCCCCTCTCCTCAGCCCTGCTGAGGCCTCATCTCGAGTCCTGTGTCCAGTTCTGGGCTCCCCAGGACAAGACACATGGAGCTACTGGAGAGAGTCCAGCATAGGGCTACAAAGATGATCAGAGGGCTGGAGCACCTGCCCTCTGAGGAACAGCTGCGAGATCTGGGCCTCTTCAGCCTGGGGAAGAGAAGACTGAGGGGGGATCTGATCAATGTGTACAAGTACCTGAAGGGAGGGTGTCAAGGGGATGGGGACAAACTCTTTTCAGTTGTCCCGTGTGACAGGACAAGAGGCAATGGGCAGAAACTGAAGCACAGGAAGTTCGGCCCGACCGTGAGGGGGAATTTCCTCCCTGTGAGAGTGACGGAGCCCTGGACCAGGTTGCCCCGAGAGGTTGTGGAGTCTCCTTCTCTGGAGATCTTCAAGGCCCGCTTGGCTGTAACCCTGTCTAACCTGCTCTAGGTGACCCTGCTGAGCAGGGAGGTTGGACTAGATGATCTCCAGAGGTCCCTTCCAACCTTACTGATTCTGTGATTCTATGATAACAGTGGTGCAAAACAGAATTAGTGCAAAATGGGTTTTTCAGACTTTCTAATGGGGTAGCCTGTCCGGACAGCCCCACTGAGATGAGTATTCTACCTTTTTGTTTTGCAGCATCCAAGAAGATGAAAAGAAAAACTGTTCCTCTCTGCCCCCCGGCCTCTGGCGTAAATACCTCTACAGCCAAAAAGGATGAAAAAAACCTATCCCCCAAAATTTCTGAAACTGGAACATATGCGTGAGTCTTATTTAATCCATCATGGGTAGGATTATCAATGCAAGTTAATATCTCTACAATCAAACCAACCTGTTCACCGTTCCTAAGTATGTCCTATGCAGGACGGTCAGCACGGTTGCATAGGATCTCACCTCTCCAAAATGAACAAGGAGAGATGTGACCAGTATCATAGGAACAGGATTAGAAGTCTTAAATAATATAGATGCCAAAGTGCTTGTAAATAAACTAAGCACAACAAGTGATTTGCACAAATTAGAACTTCCATTTTAGTCTTCTCTATCAGCACTGGGAACTAACCAATGGCTCTTATCTGATATATTGCCTCAGTGGGAAAGAATTAATGAAAGACACCACCAATTGTGGATGCAGTTGGTGTTGCCCAAGGTAATGATTCTCTACCTCTTACTTATATCCAAGGTCAACTGTGGATGCAATCTACTGTAGCAGCAATTATAAGCGAAGGTGAAGAGGGCACCTTACCTACTGAAATTCAAAAGGTAATTTGGGATAATGCAACTAAATTTGAAAAGGAATTCCAAAGTTGGTTGTATATATTAAATTGAGATTTATGCTGGACTCTCTCCAGTAGCTCCATGTCTCTCTTGTACTGGGGAGCCCAGAACTGGACACAGGACTCGAGATGAGGCCTCAGCAGGGCTGAGGAGAGGGGCAGCATCACTTCCCTCCACCTGCTGGCAACATTCTTCCTAATGTACCCCAGGAGACCATTGGCTTTCTTGGCCACAAGGGCACCTTGCTGGCTCATGGTCAACTTGTCATCCACCAGCACTCCCAGGCCCTTCTCTGCAGAGCTGCTCTCCAGAAGGTCAGACCCCAGCTTGTACTGGTGCCTAGGGTTATTTTTCCCTAGGTGCAGGACCCTGCACTTGCCCTTGTTGAACCTCATGAGGTTCCTCTCTCCACCCAGCTCTCCAGCCTGTCCAGGTCTCTCTGAAGAGAGAATCAGTAGCTTCCCAGGCAAGTGGAAGTCTGTTAAAGGTATATTGTACTCCCTCCCAAATGAAAGCAAACTATCTTTATCCTCCTCCTGCAAGGGGACCATAAAGAACATATTTTTCACATCTAGCGCCACCATCCATTGGTGTGCAGCTGCTTGCAATGTAGCTGTTAAGTTTGCAATATTTGGTGCAGCAGCAGTTAGTGGGGCTGCATTAGCATAATCAATTGCCAGATGCCACTTCTGGTCTGCTTTCCAGACTGGCCAGATGGGTGACTTATATGGGGAGTGGGTTCTGGAGATAATTTGTCATTTCTCCAAATCAGCTATGACTTCAGAAATTTTCATGCCACACATGCTGTAGCCTCCCCATTTCTACCAGGATTGGGGTCAATGTTTGAGTTGAAGGACCACATGCTGCAATCCGGTAGGCACCAGGTTTGTCCACATCAAAACCTAAAATATTTTCATTGTGATCTTTAATTCTGAAGTGAGTAGTGGACATGCGCTTCTCGCCTGGGAACCATAAACTGATCTTGGCTGTTTGGTACACAAAACTTGCTCCGTTCACACCAGTAATTTTAACTCTTTGGTGTCCAGACTGAAAACTCAGCTTCTCGGCATCTTGTTGTGTTAGTATTTAAATCTGTGCTCTTATATCTATTAACAACTTTGCTAATATTGAAGACCAACTAGAATCAAGATATATGGGCCATTATCACTTATTCATTGATAAGCCTCCGCTTGTCAGACAGGCAGACCCAATTGCATTCCGGGCCATACTCATTTTTTTGCTTCATGCCCTGCAATTCCTCCCTAAGGAGGCAGAAGAGATTGTCTCTCTCTCTCTGGGAGCTGGTGCCGGAGTAGCCGACATCCACTCCCCCCTTTCGCTGTTAATTGCGTTTCTGAACTGCTTCCGTCATACTCAGGGTAGTGCCAGTAGGCTGACCTTGAATCGCAGCTCTGGGAAGACTTATTGGGCCATAGTTCATTTCTCCAATCTTGAGATTCTATTTGCGGGTTTTGGGGTTTTTCCCTTTGATCTGGTTTCCATCCCCTATTTCACAGGTTTCACCCTACAATCTCTCCCATGGGGATTCAGGTTTAGTTTTTCAGCTGTGGGAGCGTCCCAGCCTATTTCACAGCTGAAATGCCATGCATTAATTCCACCCATGTAGGGAGGTGCCTATGGGGGTGGTTGTCACCTCGGCTTTCATTTTATTCTGTGTCTCTTCTGATCTCATCCTGTTTTGCAAGTAAATAGGGTTTAAGAATTGCCAGGTCTCCTCTAATTAGAGGTTTTAACATTGCAAAATCTACTGTAGCAAGTGGCTTTTGTGACAGCTGTACAGAGCTCACTTAAGATATTCTATGGGGATTATGGAAAGTTCACCTTGCTCCATGGTGTCTGTTCGCCCAGCCCAATAAGCTACTTGACTGGTGATCAGGTCCTAAATTTAAGAAAACTTCTGGACCCCAACAGCTATTTGCTTCGTCTTCATTCAGCATTATTTGGTCACTGCCACTTAGGCAGTCTCACCAGAAGTATTCATTTTCAGTTTCACCTGGTTTTCTGCTGTATCTCTTGCAAATTTGTCAATAGTAACAGATTCCAGAGAGTGGTTTGCACAGTATATTGTAGAGCATCACCCCAAGGTCCCTCGGTTTGTTCTGGTTTAACAGTGGGTCTAGCTTCATATTCAGGGGGATGTAAAGAGAACAAAGGATCATCTTCTACTGGCTCGTTATTATCAGGATCACCCCAGATGTTTCCATCCCAATCTTCAGAGGATACTATCAGTTTCCTAATCTGTACAGTGTCACGCAGGCACTGATAGATCCTCAGTCACTCACTGAGGATCCATCACGGGTAAGGAATCTCTTGACCTCGAAGAGTAACCTTGAGAGGCATCCCTACTCAATGGGAGATTCTGCCATGCAGCCTACTGCCATGCAGGGGAACCCAACAGGCCGACTGGCAGTCATGTTTGCATACCAGCCGAATCTGGGTGAGCGCATGCTTAATTAACCCTTGGCTATATGCTGTTTATGGTGAGATCAAGTTAGGAAAAGCACATCAGGTTGGGGCAGGGGCAGCACATCACCACATCTTCTCGTAAAAGTTATTTCCTTTTTTTTTTTCTTTGCTCATATTTTACCTATTTTAAAACTGTTTCAAAGCAACATGACAGATCCTTTTTCTAAATTGAAAGTATAAGGTACGTTATTTATATATGAAAACATAAAAAGGTTGTATTTGGTTCAATTCAACTGGCTAAAGGTTTCAGTTTCCATTTTAGTTACAAAAGATCCAAAGATGGTCATTTCTCTTGTGCCTTAAAACAAATATTGCTTCACCATAGATGATCAGATAAGTTCTCAAAATATATAAAGATAATTCTGCGATGTCTGACAGTGTTATATTCCCTTCAAAGAGACAGGAGGCCTGCAGTGGGGCAGCTCTCCCAGAGCAGGTCTCCCTGCTCTCTGTCATCAGATGAATAGTTCGGTGAATGAGGACAGTAACAGTAACATGAATACTGTTCACCTGGACTTCAGCAAAGCCTGCAACATCCTGTACACATCTGAATTACAAAAAACAAAACAAAACAAAATAAACAAACAAAAAAAAAAACCTCTGGACCCAGACTCTTTTCAGTAAACAACTGAAACAACTGACTGAGATCAGCTATAGGCTGCCTTAAGTATTGCTTCCTAGAAACATTAGAGTTTCTATTCCATTTGCCAAGTCAGTGGGAAAGTTGAAGGAAAGCAAAGGAAACCTGGCATCAGGATGGGGATAGAATTAGATCTAGTTGTCTGAAGTGAACTTGCAAAAAGTTTTCTCTTGGAGCATGACCTTCTATTGCCCATTATGAAGTGACACTGAGATGAAAACCTAATTCTCTGAGCTGTACCTTTTAGGCATAATCTGCATTTTTGAGATTTCTTTCCTGCAGGGCACAAGGCCGCTCCTCCAGATTCTAGAAAGTAAATTCCCATCTTGCAAGAAAACAACCCCCCTACAGACAAATACACTGTAGAATCACCGGACCACCTCATGGAATTAAAGGTCAGGATAAGATACGCAGCCCTTTCTAGCTCCCTACCTCCATACACACATTGCTCAAACACTGCAAGAATAGCAGATCCGTACACACCACAACATCTCTGCCTCGGCCAGGGGCTTGTCAAGAGGCCTCAAACCCAAGGCAGCACCACATGGGCTTCTGTTCAACAAGCAATTTTATTATTTTGGTCAGTTGATTGCCCTGGCTCCGTGGAACATAGACAGCCTGCTGTCTGTGTGCTGTCTGCACTTTCCTTGTCTGTCTGGCTTTCCCGTTCTTCACTTTCTGCACTCAGAGGTGCTCTGCTCCCCAGTGACCTCTTAGTTGCTCTGAACAATTTTCAGCTCTGGCCAGTTGTCTCTGAGGACCTGAGTACCTGCCTGGGGCACACTGCAGCTCCTGGAGAGTTGAAATGACACAGGCAGCCACATCAATGACTGTCAAAGGCGAGGACAGACTGGTCATGCCTTCCCTGGCTGTCTGGGAGTGCATCACTTGAGAAAGCTGGAAAGCTTTCCCTCGCCTCACTCCTGGAGGAGGGTGGGAAGGGTGAGAGATGAATGGCTGGTTTTGCACACTGTCACTGCAAACCCTCAGCCTTTTGCATGTATTCAGCAAGAGAAATTCTCTCCTGGGACCAACAGTCCCTCCATTAGGAGACTTCCATGCCCTTAGAAGCAGGAAGGAGGATTCTTGTACCTCAACAAGTTGGCCAAACCTGTGCAAACACCTAGTTTCTCATGACCCTGAAAACTTTTCCCAGCTGTTATCCAAAAAACATTCTGAATTTATCAGGCTTCTCTGTCTGGACATGCAAGGGCACTGAGTTCATATTCACCTGGCATAAAGTCATACAAAGGCCAAGGTCTGGGGCAGGACACCAGAGAGAAGGGGTGCTGCAGGGCAGCAGAAGGCAGTGGTCTTTCCTGTAAAGGAAAGAGTGGAATGCAGGAAGGGCAATCGTAACCTACCTGTACTCAGAAGACTCATATCCTTCTCTCTCAGCTATTGGGTATGTGCATTTTCCAGGAGAACACCTACTCCTGCAATGCAAATACATAAACATCAATACACTTCCCATAGTAGCCCTAATTTGCAGTCTAGTTTCTGCCTAATCTTGGACAATTGATGATAGGCTTTGGGGAGCAGGGGAAGGTTATAAATATCAGCTGTAGAAAAAGTGGAGATTGCCCTTTGCTGTATGTTGCAGGGAGGAATAGAAGAGAATATCAGCCTTGTCTCTTACCAGTTAATCTGATGGCTGGAGTCTGCATCCCCCAATACAAGCTATAGAAATAGGTCATAAGGGGGTCATAGACACTTTCCAGAAGCTCTGACACGTTTCCGGTCTAGGGAAAACAGAGAAACAGGAGTTCGTTGGCTCAAAAGGCCCTTCCATTGACCTTTGGCAAGGAGACTGGATGAACCAGGAGGTAAAGAAAAGTGCTGGAGGCTGCAAGGGACTGACCATTCCCATCATTGCCATGCTAGGTACTGCTCTACCACTTCCTTGATGGAACTTCCAGTCTCTGGGCCAAGAAGAAGTCACTGCTACCAGTCAAATTCACCATGGGCCACAGCTGTCACTGCGAGATAGCTATTCAATCCCATCCCCTTGGGAGAAGTGCCAGATCTGAGGAGGCAGGAACAGATTGGACAGAAGTAGTCAACAAACACTTGGAGGCAGATCTGAGACCTGACCACTGTGCATTCTGAGGACACTGTCCTGCACTTCATACTGAAAACTGTTGGAATAGGTTGAGCAAAGACGTGTGCAGCTATGCAGAGAGTTGGCAGGAAGGGTAGTATTGTTCTGCTATTGCCATGCATCACTCTCTTTATGAACAAAGTGGAAGGTGGCTTTTACATTGCAAACTCCCAGGTCTGAGTCCTAAAAGTGGAACAGAATTCTGGCCCAAGTAGTTTTGGCTTCTTTGCTGAACAAAGGTCTCCACTTCCTCTTGGCAGAGGAGGTCAGATTCCATACAAGATAAAGGCTAAGGAACGATGGACAGCCTCATCCTGCAACCAGGATGCAACCCAACCATCAGGGTGATCTACGACCCCAAAACAAACATCTCCTGACCAGCCAAATGCTTGCAGCTGAACCCAACATCTCCTGAGAACAGTTCTTTGCAATTTGTCCAAGTCCAGAGGATCACAAGAATCCATTTATTTGAAAGACAGCCCTCTGGAATCAAGAGATGGTTGCCTTGTGCCCATTCTTTCCTTGTCCCTTGCTCAGCTTCTTGCCTACTGAGCTATAAGGAGTTAGACTTTTGGTCTCTGAGGTCCTCAGCAATTTTACTGGGAGCTGACAGATAGCCAAAAGCCTGGAAGCTCTTGGATTCCAAAGTTCCCAGACTCAGAGCCACTTGGCAGCCTCACACATTTCTCAGGCTTTGGGGCTTTCAGCCAGGGATAGCCCTTCAGGTAGCCAGTAAGGGAGCTGTAAATGGTAAGTTTCTATTTTCCTAAGAAAAAAACCCTCTCATTCCAAAGGCCCAAAATCAAATCAAATTCTTGATTCAAACTGGTGCCACTCGGTGGAGGAACTCATGCTCAGAAGCCTCTGCTGTGGTCTGTCATATCATTTCATGGGTACCTCCTATGTCAGAGAAAGTAAACTCCTGGCATTTGTGGGGATCAGTGAAGCAAGTCTTCCAGACTGTAGAGACCATGGAGAGAAAGAGGCATTTCAAGGTACAAACCCTCATATCCAAGACAGAAGCTCAAAAGACCCATATTACAAGAGTTAAGCAAAAGAGACCTTCCAAGTAGCTCTTCCTCTCCAATGACAATGAAGGAAACCGGGAGCTAGATCAGATATAGAGACTTATTGCAAAGTAAGGTGACGCTCTCCCTTAGTGTCCATACTTTCTTCACTTCTTGCCAAGAAGAATCCAAAGATGAAGACATCTCCCTGGGGATCAGGAGTCATCACCCCAAATCTCCTCAGTTTCCCTTCAGCCTTTGCCATGAATAAGGCTTTTCCCTAAGCCCAAACAGTCCTCATCTGTACTTACCCACATCATTCCTTTCGAATGACCTCACAGACTACTGGGACGAGTTACTTACCGCTCTTCACTTAAAGCATCAAAGAAAGTCTTGGTATACAGGGGAATGTCTCTGAAGGTGATTCTAGCATCCTTCTCTTTCAGCTGCACCACCACCTTCAGTACTGACACCGCCACTGACAAATTCCTGTGATCTTGGAAGAGGTGATGTTCTTGATGGCCCTCATTAACACCTCCAGAACAACTTTCTTATGCTTTCTCAGCTGTCAAAGCAGAAGGCACGCAAGAGCTTCTCACTATTCATACCTCTGGCAGCTGCTTTGCCATTTCTCTTAAGAGCAGAATTTGCTAGAAAACATTCCAGAGCACACCTTAGCCCAAGCATATACATTCTGCCCCCGACTGTGCACTTGCAGACAGCACTTTACCAGGACCTTTCTAGTTAGAGGCTGTCTTTAGTGAGCGCAAGCTCATTCTCACCTTCTCAGGTGCTCTACTGCCAGATTTCGCAGGCTTCTCACTGCCATCTGGTGGACAGTGCTCAGTGCTGCTGGTGTCCATGGAATCATCAAGGCCCACAGGACAGGCTAAAGCAGCTTCCTTTCCTGAAGTACTGGGGCCTTCATCAGCTAAAAAGAGCAACCTGACTATTAGCATCAATAGATAGATCCTGACCACTCATAGCATGGGAATAACAACATTCATGGATTCCAGCACTGATGTCGCACCTTCTTCTAGGATCTTCCTGGAGAAAGAGATGTCTGAGATGGCAGTTTCCAAAGATAACTGCACTCAATGCTTCCTTTCCGACCTTCTGTCTCACATAACCAAGATCCTCAGTGGATTTGCTGATGGAGAATCCAGCCATGGGAAGACAGCATTTGCAATGGCCAGTGTGATCACATCAGCTTGGAGTAGGACACAACACAGTAAGACAATAAGGTAGCAGACTATGAGCTTCCAATAGTCAACTGCTGTGATGCAGATGGTCTTCTTCAGCAATTCAGGACAGCCTCCCCAGGCATACATGACAGAGAGATTCCCCTTTAGGCCCTTGACAGCTTAGAGTCACCCCCACAAGAGGGAAAGAAGACCTCCCTAAGGCTCTTACCTAGACAGCAGACACGTCCCTTCATGGTAAGTTTGGGGATTTTCAAGAAAAGCTGATGTTCTCTGTCTCCTGAGAATTCCTGTCCATTTCTCAGCAATGCACTTCCCAAGAACAATATTTAATACCTTGATGGAAAGTCTGATTAAAAAAAAAGAAACAAAAAACAGATTCAGAGCACTTGAGACTGTGTTGAGACCAGAACTAAGGAAGATCAGCCACCTTTTTGAGGCAGTCATTAACTTCTAAGCCCCATTGTACACCCATGAAAGAACACTTTGTAATCCTGAAGCACATCAATCTAAAAGGAAACTGGTATGATAATCCACTTTGATGCACCTAAGCTCACTGAACACATGGGAAAGCCCCTGATACCTTGACTCCTTTGATGCTGGAGGGTTCTTCTGATTATCATATGGAAAGACTTCCCAGCAGACAGTAACATCTTTCTTCATGTCCTTGAAGAGTGTGTGTATTATCAGAATACCATCCCATGCAAAAGATGCACAATGAAATCTCCCAAACTGGGGAAATGGATTATAATGGGTAGGAATGACCATTCCGTAGCTGCATCACCACTTGTGGGTACCTTGAACAGACCAGGAATAAGGGAACAGGAGGCCCAGCACAGACTGGCATGCAAAGCCAAGAGGTACTTTGTTCTCTACCATTCATATAAGCAAAGTTTCTCAGGCTTCACAGAAAGCCAGTACCCCAACCTACATTTGGAAACCTTCTGCAGCCACTTTCTCTGGACACAGAGAAATTTGGTTCTGGTTTCCTAAGGAAATTGTTAAACATGTCCATACCAGAAATCCTGTCTGTGGAGCACAGAAACCTCTCTCATAGAAAGAACAGCTATGTTTAAGGCTATCAAACTGAAGGAGCTGAAGGAGTAGAAGTATGTCCTGCCATGTCCTCTGATGCTACCAAGTGGTTCAACTCAGCTGAAGACCAGGGAGCTATCTCCAGTCATGTCTGGCAAGGCAGAAATGATCCTGCTTTCTTCAAACCCAAATAACACAGAGACTTTCAATTCAAAAACATTTCCATAGGGAAATAAAGCCATCCAACAAGGCATGCCCACAAAAGAACTGTAACAAAGCAAACAAAAAAAACAAGCCCAAATGAACAGAGACTAGCTGAAATAGCAGAGCTCTGTGAGAGTGACACATAATAAACCAACAGGAGAGTTTTGATTATGCTCAGAGCACCAGTTCCCAGACCTTCTGTGATCCTACTACAGATTTTTCCTCACTAGTGCCACACAAGGTTTTATTCAGACTAGCCCCCTGCTTTTCCAAAAGAATATGGAATCCCGTTCATGGGCATAATAGACAACACCCAGGCTTTCTAAGAAAGTGGAGAAAAGCCTGACGAGACAAACAAACGCTAGACAAACAAACATACAGGCAAAAGTTCATTTGGTGAAGCAAGCTAAAGCCCTTCATCTCTGCCCATTCTGCTCATCACCTGCAAGGACAGGAGTCCTCTCCATGTGTCACAATCAACTGGCTTGTCTTGGACTCTTCCTGGGGACAAAGGCATCTCCTTTCCAAGAATGTCACTGATTTGCTTCAGAAGCACTGGAAATAGCTGTGGATGCAGGAGTGGAAGTTTCCTAGGTCTACAGGGTGGACACCTGCTCAAAGACGGCACAAGTTACCTAGGAAGATATGCCATTACAACCAACCAGTTGGGAAAAAGAGCTTTTGCCACCATGTATCTGGCCTGTTTGCCTTCTTGCCTGCCTGCTTGCCTGCTCTCATCTGGAACTCTGACTTCTGCTGCAGCCTTGCAGATGGGCAACAATAAGATTTTGCAGCTTCTCACAGTGATATAATTGAGAATGATCCAGCAAAGCACATGTCAGGCTTCTGCATGTGGATTTGCAAGTGCCTGTGTAACAAGACAGTGCCTTACCCCTGGCTTTCACTTAACAGGATGCTCAGCCAAAGAGGGGTCAGAAATGTGCCTGTCAGGTAATGTACCGTGAGAGGCTCCAAAGCACCCTGATTACTGTCTCATCAGGGCAGTTCCTTGGTGTTTTCTGCACTCTTTAGTTTGTTCATTAGCAACTGGAGCACTTCAATCACAAAGAAGCCTCTCACAAAAGTCCTCCACAACTTTACTGTATCACTGCAGGTAAACAAAAGCTTACACGTGATTCCTTGTGCTCTTGGACCTACTAGGCTTCAGAGGCTCCTAGATTTGTGCAAGGTCTTTCAAAATCAAGAGTGAACAGTGCATCTCTGAGGACACCCATGTCATCCATTGCAAAAGCAGCAACCCTTCTTCAGGGCAGCCTCCATCACTCCATGTCATTCACCAACAGAACGGCCAGCATCACCCTTCTGGAAGTGAACTTAAAGCTCTCCAAGTTGCTGACACCTTGAAGGATGCAGCTGACTTTTCAGACACTCTGGATCAGGACCAGCTTGAGCTCTAAGTCCTGAGGATCAGAAAAAAAGACAAGATGATACAGATGAGGAGCCATTCAAAGGACTAAAGATTAACATGATTAACATGACTGCCAAAAGATTAGCACCAAAACCAAAGCTCTCCTTAAAGTCCTGTGCAGGGAAGAAACTGCATCCTCCAGAAGCCCACAGAACATGGCCTTTGTGTCTGTTTCAGAAGAAGATCTCTCTGTGGGTTCTAGGAAGAAGTGGCCTACCTGAAAGCAGAAAGGAGCTACTCAAAAGAGAGACCCCCCGACTCTTGTCTGAGGCAGTGGGGAAAGCAAATCTGCAACAATGGAAATTGGAAATGTGTGAAGGGGAAGGACAAGGAGTATAGCTTACTCTGTTAGCATTAGTGGGGCTGGGAAAATGATGCCCTGCCTCTGTGAGGTGCAAGAAGAAAGAGTGAGAGGCAGTGAAAAACAGAACACTGGCATGGAAGAACTGGGCAGCAATCCAGATTACCACTAACACTACAAGTCCAAAAGAGACTCATCTTGACGACTCTGTTCTACTCTGTTGCATGGGGAGCAACTGGCCCTGGGATACTGCTTGTGCTTAGGGTCTCTGGCATCTCAGGTAAGTCCCCCAAAACACAAAAAACAACACAGGCATATGTAAAGGGGATACAGGAACAGGTTTGAAACTGGAGATCCAGGGCTCTTGTTGAGAGGGGATTTTTCCAAACAGATGCTCTGTCTCAGTAAGCTGCGGTTCAGAAGAGAGCAGGAGCTGGCTCGGGCTGATAGCTCAGTCAATTAGCATTCAGAGCTCCTATCTGTGAGCTGATTCAGTACTGGCACAGGATGTTCTCCACATTATCTGTCTTGACCTGAGAAAGAAGCTGCTGCTTGGGTGCATGGAGTGCTGTTTGGCTGTAGACAAGCATGAGAGCAGCACATGTCTTCGCTCTCTTCTCCTTTTGGTGCCCCTGGGCAATCTGAAAAGCCATGAGGAACCATAGCATCATAGAATCAGTAAGGTTGGAAGGGACCTCTGGAGATCATCTAGTCCAACCTCCCTGCTCAGCAGGGGCACCTGGAGCATGGTAGACAGGGTTACAGCCAGGCGGGCCTTGAAGATCTCCAGAGAAGGAGACTCCACAACCTCTCGGGGCAACCTGGTCCAGTGCTCCCTCACTCTCACAGGGAGGAAATTCCCCCTCACAGTCAGGCCGTGAAAGGCTTTCCCTTTTATCTGAGGGAAAAGGGCCCATTTGATGTGCCATTACATGGATACATGTTGAATGGGGAACAAATAGGAGCAACTGGAAGTCCATGCACAGTTTTGGAGCTATGATGTCATTGGGATGACTGAGAGACAGTGCGATGGCTCATATGACTAGAGTGCTGCAGGCCCCTTACAGTTAACAGGCCAGAAAGGAAGGGTGGGGGGGTTGTGGTCTGTGTGAAGGAGTGGCTGGAGTACATGACATTTTGCCCTGGGACAGTTAACAAGCCAGTTGAGAGTTTATGGGTAAAGATCAGCAGACAGACTAACATGGGAGACATTGTGGCAGGTGTTGGCTATAGGGTTCCTGATCAAAAAGATAAAGTAGTTGAAGCCTTCTTTAGAGACCTGGAGAAAGCCTCATAATCACAGGCACTTGGTACACATGGGAGACTTTAATTGCCCCTATAGTTCTTGAAAAGACAACATGGCTGAGCATAAGCAATCCAGGAAATGTCTACAGTAGATTGAGGACAATTTCTGGATACAGACGATCAGTGAGCTGACTACGGTAGGCATTCTGCCTGGACCTCTTACTTATAAGTGAGGAAGAAGTCAGGGATGCAAATGTCAAAGGTAACCTTGGCCGCAGTGACCACAGGATGGTGAATTCAAGATCAAGAGAGATGTATGTATGCCAAATAATAGAATCACAACCCTGAAATGAAGGAGAGTGGATTACAGCCTGTTAAGAGCCACACTTGTCAGGATCCCATGGGACGTGGCCCTGAAATAGAAAGAGAGCCAAAAGAGCTGGTTGATCTTCAAGCTCACCCTTTAAAGCAAAAGAACAGTCCATTTTGATCTGTGGAAAGGCAAACAAATATGGCTGAAGGCTGGCATGGGCAAAGAAGGTAATCATGTCTGAGCTCCGACACAGAACGGAAGCACACAGAAGGTGTGTGCAGGAATGTGCAACCTGGGAAGAATATACTGCAGATACTGTCTGTTCATGGAATGATGGAAGTAAGAAACTCAAGAGTTTAGTTGGAGGTAAAACCAGTGAGGATATGAAAGATAACATGAAAGGCTTCTATTGGCAGCAAAATAGGAAGCAATTAGCAACAGAAGGAAGACCGAAAAATCTGGAGACATTGCTCATGGGAAAAGGGAAGCTAGTGACAAAGATGATGGGGGAAAAAAAAACAGAGATAATTAATGTGTTCTCTGCCTCAGTATTTACTAGTAGGATTTTCTCTTGGGCATCCAAGATCCCTGAGCCTAGTGGAAGAGACTGGGAGAGCAATGCATTGCCTATAGTAGATTGACTTAATGATGACTATAAAGCGAATAAGAAATAGCACAAGCCCGTGCAACCAGATGAGCTGCATTCAAGGGTGCTGAAGGCCTGGGCAATGCCAGTATGAGCATTTCACAGTTCTCTTCCTTCCTGTTCAATGCTGTGCTTATGTATCAGGTGATTACTGTGTCCTGATGGCATTATTGGATGCATAATATAGGAGAAGGAAATTAGAAGTGACTAGTTTTTTATTGTTTGGGGGTTTTGGTTGGTTGTGTTTGCTTTCTCATGTGAACTATTATGTAGAGCTGCTGCATGAATGTAAAAAGCTTCTTCCTACTGGCTTACTGGTATAGATGTTTTTATTACATCCTAATTTTCCTGAGAAACATACATATTTTTAGATGTCAAGCTCTCTGGAGCCAGAACCTATTTTCTTCTTCTATTTATAAAGCGCAATGGCCAACAAAGTCCCAATTCCTGCCTAAAGCAGTAACAGACAGAACCAGGACAAAATCCAGCCCTGAACCATTGCAATGCTGACGCATGGGTCCGATCAGCGCTCCCACCACTGCTGCTTCGGCTAGTACCCCCCACCCTGCTCCCCCTCCACCCTGAAATTTTCACTTGTTACCTTGAGTTACAGGTCTGGGGCCTGATGCTGTTTTTTCCTGGCTGAGTGGCTTCCTAAGCTGCTTCCCCCTTCCCCCCATCTCTCTCTCTCTTTTTTTTTTTTTAATTTTTTTTTGCCGAACTCCCTCGGATCCAGGAGGCTGAAACCCTGAGGTGAAGGCCTGGGGTGGGGAGGAGGGTCCCCGCTCAGGTGGGAGGAGAGCAGCCAGCAGCTCCGAACCCTGTATCAAGGCACCTCTGCGAAGCCTGATAGGGGCAATTAAGCCTGGAGTGGGGAGAGGATCTGAAGGACCCTGTGAGGGTTTTGGGGGGCTGGTTTTTTTTGGGGGGAGAGGGGGCCGTTGTCCTTCAGCTGCAGCCGCCGCGCGCGGCCGCCAGGGGGAGGAGCGGCCGCCGGCAACGCACCGCGCGGCGGCGGCGGGAAGGCGGAGGGGGGAGGGGCGCCTGTTGCCGTGGCGACCGGCGGCCGTTGGCGGCGCCGAGGCGGGAGGGGCGCGCGGTAGGGCCTGACTGACGAACCGCGGCCGGAGCGGGGCTGGGGGCGGCCGCGGGGTGTGTGTGTGCAGGGCGGGGGGCAGCGGGGCGCAGTGCGCTGGGGGGATGAGTGGTGGGAAGGGAGGGAGCCGTGTGTGGGGCCGGTTTCTGCCTGTCACGGAGTAACGGCAGCGTGATTATTGAGAAAGTGCTGGTAGCCATAGCATGGTTCTGTCCAGAGTTATGCCTCATGATTTATTCATAAGGGAGAAGGTAAATAAATCTTGGTCCTTGTTACGTGGTTTCCTGCTGGTGTAAAATCTGCAGTCAGTTCTCAGGTGCCCCCCAGACATGCTTCGTTCTCACTCATCTGTGTGTATTTCCTGTGGTTTGCAAAATCTAACAAATCTGTTACTGTAGTATGTTCCTTACCTTGTTCTACAGTTTGGAAGCTTGCTTGCTGCTCCCAGCATAGGAAGGGTTTCATAAATATGTCATGGAAACTCATATGGGGCTTGGGATTCAAAAAACAAACGTTTGCAAGATACTGCTGCTCAAAATGTTAGTTCTGTTTGTATCCAATTTTAAGTAGGGGATTAGATTATCCATTTAGTGGAAGGGCCAGCGATAATGAGTAAAAGTCAGGGATTGCTATAGTGATCTGCTATTTCCAAGGAAAATCAGTAAAATATATGTTTGAATGAAAGTGGAATCAATATCACCCCAGTTAATTCTGGAAAATCTATTATGCACTCATGCATTTGGCCTGGAAATTTCAAAAGGTAGTTAAATACCTAACTCCTTGTCTTACTGAATGTTTTTACTTAGTTCACATAGCCTTTTTTTGAAAATCTCCATCTTACAACATTCAAGTGTTCACAGTTTTTAAAGTCCTTGTGAAAAATACTGTAATGAAGCCAAACTTGTATTGGTATCTGTAAATTTTGTGGGCATATTAAGGACTTGCATACATTCAAACTAAAAGGGCTTCTTTTCAGATGGTAAATGTTAATGAGTTTTATTGCTGTCATATGGTCATACTCTGGCAGAGGCGTGATTGTCATGAAGCTTCATAGCAGAAATATCTTACTCATGTAGCAGCCATGAAAACTTTTATCTTGAACTTCTGAAGTGTTCCAGATCACTGCTGGTGAGATCCAGAATTTTCCAGATCTTTATGAATGGAGTTAGCCCTAGCTGCGATTTAAATAGTTTAGTGGTGCAAGGACTGAGTGACAGCTCTAAAATACTGTTCCTGTGAGTGTGAGTGTGTCTTTAGCAGCAGCATGGACAAAATCTGTCTGCACAAGTAGATCTCCAAAATAGTGGAAAGAAAAATTCTGCTGGATAAAACATTATGAATAAGACATTCAAAGATGTAAGGAGCTTCATTGGTACCTAGATCCCAGTGATATGGTTATCCTCTCTTTCATTCACCTTGTGGAGCTGCTGGTCATTGAGCATTCCTTTTGAATACTTTTCTGCAATACACTCTTGAACATAATGCCATCTCTTAGCACTCTCACTTGTTCTATCAGTGGACATCAACTACTGATCTAGTGTACATGGATGAACAGGAAGTCCCTTTGTGCATAGCTGACATTGCCTTGTTTAAGGGTATGGTGAATGCAGTGAGAAAGCATGCAAAAGTGTATGGATTAGGCTGCATCCCTTATTAGTTGGTTTAACTTAATTCCTTTGATTTTAGATTTATTTGGCAGGCTTACTATGTTGCTTTCCACAATGGCTTTTATTTCCATATGTTAATTTTAATAGGAAAAGCATCTGGCCTACTGTATATTTAGTTGTGGAACAAGTTAGTAGCAGTCTTATCTATTAGTATGATAATTGTGAAAATTAAGAACTTGAACAGCAAGGCAGTTTAATATGAAAACAAGTTATATATAGTTTTTCTACTTGTTCAGTAATAAAACCTCCTTTGTTAAATCAGCTAATCTGGATTTGACGTTTGATTATCTGACCACTAAAAGGGGCTTTTTTATTTTACGTAATATATGCTACCAGTTTCGTTGCAGAATTATTCATTGTCAGTTGAATTCTGAGGTTGGTAGTTGTGACAACATGCCCAGGGAATACTGCTGACATGCATATCCCTTCAGAAAGTGGTTTTGTTCCAGCTCTGACAATGAAAACTGATATCAGAGTTGCAGTGAATGGGGAATATTCATAGTTCTAGGAGAAGAGATGCATATTAACAAGTGGACTGGCTAAAACAAGCCAGATAAACAAACAGAGACAAAGGACTAGTAAAGCAACAGCAGCTTGTTTGATTTGTGAGAATGTAAAATACAAACCCACAGCAAGGAATGCAGTTCGTAACTAGCGATAGAGGCCCTCTGTTCATGAACACATATCTATTCAGGACAACATTTCAGGATATGCCAAAAGCATGTGCCTGAGTGCTGTCCTGAGCAGGAGTGTTGTTGTCAATAAAACGTTTTGTTTATTTCAGAACTGTTCAGAATTTGTCACAAGTGACAAAGACTGGTGAGCATATGAGGATCATTAATTTCTCTTGTTTTTTCTTCTTTTCTGCTTGACCTCCTCTCCCTTTAGATGTAACTTCCTGCAGAAGCACAACTTAAAGCATGGAAGAGAAGAAGAAAGAGGAGAAAACAGAAGAGGATCTTGCAGAACCTAGATCAGCTTTCTTCGAAGCCTTATTAGAATTTCAGTAGGTTTAATGTATTTAACTTTTTACTCATACAGAATATATTTCATGGATAAATTAGACAGAAAAATGAACTTAACCAGTTCAGAACCTGAACTGATTGCCATGTAGACTGACAATTGTTTACTCTTCTTTTGTGTTCTTGTTTTGATTTTCAAGCCTATTTCAGAAATGTACACTTTTCAAACTTTTACCTGTGATAAAGCATTTAAGTGAGTCAGTTTTTATATTATTATGTTATAACTTAGGAAAATGAGTTTTATTGAAAACAAAACTTTTTTGGCTAATAGTGACAGCTATTTCGTCAATATACTCTGCAGGGGCAAGTTCATATTTGATCATGCTTTCCAGGATTCTTTACTTTTCATACAGGTAGGTAGTCACTAGTTGGAATATTGAGACCAACAGTTCCTTTCATGCAGTTGAGAGTGGAGCACGAAGAAAATTGTCATGTGCAGTAAACTCTCAGACTGCAATGTGTCATTCTGACCTTAAGAAGTAGCAGAGCTTCTGGGGTGCCCCAGATTGTCCCCAAAACCTCTAAAAGACTATAATCACAAAAAATTTACTGTAGGGAATCACCAGAAGAGAAAGAATCATCCTTTTTTTTTTAATCTCACATCATGTATGAAAAGTTCTCAGCTGACAACTTAACGATGGAAAAACAGCTCCATTAAGATCAGTATCTGGCACGTCTTTCTACACTCATTGCAGAGGCTTCTGCTGCACCTGTACATATTTCCAAACTGTGTTCTCATTGTGCTCTGCCTGAAAAAAGAATTCTGAATGAAAGTGAAAAGCATGTTTAAAAATTATCTTGGAGAGAGCTTTGATCAAGCAGGAACAACCAGTCTCTGCTTTCTGTCCTTTACCTATGTTGATCCAAAGGGAACGTGATCAGCCGTGACAGAGGTACAACAATTTCCCATGGACCTTGCTGCTTCTCAGAGGCCCGTCTTCAAAACATACCACATAGAAATGATTTTCCAAATAGCAGTTGTCAGCATTTCTCCCATGATTTCTCTAGATTTATATTCCAAATGGTATTCAAGCTACTGTTTGCCTCTGTCAATACTTAAGATCAGTAATGAATCATTAAGAGGCTGGAAATAGAAACATAAAATCTTTAACAATCAGAATAATTTTGCATCATCTGATGAGCTGGTTTCCTGGACAAGATTGTCATGCATTCAGCTTAATAATGTATGCCTTCTTTGCTTCAGTCTTCACTGCTAAGGGCAGCCCTCATGAATCCCGGAGCCTGGACATGAGGGAGAAAGTCCAGAGAAGGGAAGACTTTCATTTGGTTGAGGAGGAAAGGATTAGAGACCTTCTGGGCAGGTTAGACATCCACAAATCCATGGGCCCGAATGGGATGCACCCATAGGAACTGAGGGAGCTGGCAGATGTTGTTGCCAGGCTGCTCTCCATCATCTTTGAAAGGTCCTGGAGAACCGGAGAGGTGCCTGAGGACTGGAAGAAAGACAGTGTCACTCCAGTCTTCAGGAAGGGCAAGAAGGAGGACCCAGGCAACTCTAGGCCGGTCAGCCTCACCTCCATCCCTGGAAAGGTGATGGAACAGCTCATTCTGGGTGTCATCTCCAGGCATATGGAGGAGAAGAAGGTGATCAGGAGTAGCCAGCATGCATTCACCACGGGGAAATCCTGCTTGACCAATCCGATAGCCTTCTCTGATGGAGTGACTGGCTGGGTAGATGAGGGGAGAGCAGTGGGCGTTATGTACCTTGTCTTCAGCAAGGCTTTTGACACTGTCTCCTGTAACATCCTCCTAGAGAAGCTGAGGAAGTGTGGGTTAGACAAGTGGACAGTGAGGTGGATTGAGAACTGGCTGAAAGAGCTCAGAGGGTCATCACCAGTGGCGTGGAGTCTGCTTGGAGGCCTGTTGCTAGTGGCGTCCCCCAGGGCTCAGGACTGGGTCCCATCCTGTTCAAGTTCTTCATCAACGACCTGGATGAGGGGACAGAGTGCCTCCTCAGAAAGTTTGCTGATGATCCCAAGCTGGGAGGAGTGGCTGATACACCAGAGGGCTGTGCTTCCCTTCAGAGAGACCTGGACAGGCTGGAGAGCTGGGCGGAGAGAGGAACCTCCTGAGGTTCAACAAGGGCAAGTGCAGGGTCCTGCACCTAGGGAAAAATAACCCTAGGCAGCAGTACAAGCTGGGGGCTGACCTTCTGGAGAGCAGCTCTGCAGAGAAGGACCTGGGAGTGCTGGTGGATGACAAGTTGAGCATGAGCCAGCAATGTGCCCTTGTGGCCAGGAAGGCCAATGGTCTCCTGGGGTGCATTGGGAAGAGTGTTGCCAGCAGGTGGGGGGAGGTGATCCTGCCCCTCTCCTCAGCCCTGCTGAGGCCTCATCTCGAGTCCTGTGTCCAGTTCTGTGCTCCCCAGGACAAGACACACATGGAGCTACTGGAGAGAGTCCAGTGTAGGGCTACAAAGATGATCAGAGGGCTGGAGCACCTGCCCTCTGAGGAACAGCTGCGAGATCTGGGCCTCTTCAGCGTGGGGAAGAGAAGACTGAGGGGGGATCTGATCAATGTGTACAAGTACCTGAAGGGAGGGTGTCAAGGGGATGGGGACAAACTTTTCAGTTGTCCCGTGTGACAGGACAAGAGGCAATGGGCAGAAATTGAAGCACAGGAAGTTCGGCCCGAGCGTGAGGGGGAATTTCTTCCCTGTGAGCACTGGACCAGGTTGCCCCGAGAGGTTGTGGAGTCTCCTTCTCTGGAGGTATTCAAGGCCCGCCTGGCTGCAACCCTGTCTAACCTGCTCTAGGTGCCCCTGCTGAGCAGGGAGGTTGGACTAGATGATCTCCAGAGGTCCCTTCCAAACTTACAGATTCTATGATTTATCTCCACATAATCAGAGCATCACTAGTCTGCATATAATTGGATGTAAGCAGGTGATCATATTAGAGGGAGTTGAAGGAGTTTTTACCAAGAGATTGTAGGTACATCTGGCTAAAATCATATTATTTCTATCCACATGCAGATGGTAAGTTTGTAATAAGCAGCTCCTGATCATGCAGTTCGCCTGCTACATACATTGTTCAGTTGTTGTAAGTGAATAGGATTACTTTCCTGGCTTGTCTGTCTCTGAACCAGTAAATGTTCCTACTCTCCTCCTCCTAATTGCAGTCAGAGCTCTGTGAAATCATGTCAAAATGTATAGGCACGATATAGTATTACAGGTGTGGGCTTTGTGAAGTCACCGCCATAGCTGAGCAAAGCTATGTTCAGAGCTTCTAACAGGATACATCCAGCCAGTCACTGCCAGGGTTATCTCTATATCCAGTTCATACACCAGGTGATGAATGCTAAAACTGGATCCCCAAATGGGGGCCTGACTCACGTAATGGCAGCTGTACCCTTAAATTACTACCTTCCATTACAGTTAAAAATTAAAATTTTAGAGATGAGAAAATTTCTCGGAGAAAATTTCATTGCAAAATGCTGATATTGGGAGAAAAAAAATGGATTTTTACCAACTTTTTTGACTTTGAAAATAATGGAGGGAAAACTTACCTTCTTATTTTCTGTGCTTGGGATTAAGAGGGGAATAGAAGTTACAGAACTATTTATTGTTAGGCATATTCCAATATCCAGACAAATGACTCATTTTTCTGAAATTTTTTCCACTGAAATATATGCAGTACTGACAGAGGATAAGTAATTTCTAGATCAACAGAAGGTGGAAAGAAAAAATACTGCTTTTTCTTTTCTTTTTTCCTCTTTCAGTCTTTCTCCACCTCTATAAATCTAAAGCATCTCAGCTGCATTTTCTTTTTTGGACAAAAAAAGCATAATAATACAAATGGAATTGTGTATCACATTTATCTTTAGAATTTATCAAGCATATAATATTTATTTAACTTCCATTCCCGCTTTTCCTCTTGTACATTAATGAGAGGTTCCTGTTCACAAAAAGTTCACTATTTTGCACTTCTGATATAATTTTCTGTTTCAGGGCTGGGTAGGAACAACACTTACCTTGCCCTAGTTACAAGCCACAGATGACTGACAAAATAGTCTTGGTACTGGGATGGAGTTCCTGTGTGGTGAAATGTTGCATCTAGTATACACAGTTGAGAAAAAATGGTATCAAAAATATCATCAGTCTAGCTGTTTTGTAACATTTTGAATCTGATAAATACCATAGAAGAATCATCTAAACAGGAAAGGTCCAACGTAGAGGTGCCAACAAAACAGTGTAGATTTATTCTACTCATGTATATTTTTGAAATTAACAAAATGATAGACATCCTCTACAAGTTAATGTAAAATCTTATGATAGCAGAAATTAAGACCAGCATCAGTATTCAGTCCTAAGATTGATTAAAATGGCAGGTATTTTGCCTGCCAAAAATGGAAATGTAAAATGGAGGTTACAACGTATGGCAAAGCTTTCACCTGTACTAAGTAATACTTTTTTGCTGTAGCCATCACCTTCCTACTTCCAGCATAGCCTTTCTAACTAATATCCTTAATAGAAGACCTGAAGAATACACTGGCAAGCAGACGATACAGTAGTGGTAACCTTAATTTACATGACTAAATCCCTTAAATATCCAAACTTAGCCAGGAAGAAAAAGAAGTACAATTTCAAAACAACTTAATATGAAAGGGAGGGTCAAAACTAAAAAGAAGACAAATCAAGGAACAATAGCTCTTGAAGCAGTAAAAGATGTGATAGTTGCAATACTTGCCTCTGTTGTTCACTATGGTGAATGAATTCCAGGAAGAGATATGAGAAAGATTATATATGATTTTGGAAATAGACACTATTTGCAATCCAATGTATTGATCTTAGAAGTGAGATACTGATTCTAGAAGTGAGATCTATGTTTATTGGAAAAAAAAAAAAAAAGGATAACAAGTAATCTATGAGAACTGTGAAAGCTGTGAGCTAGTTCATTAGCTTAAATGTATAAATATACTTCAAGGAAACTACTCAGCCTGCAGTCCCTATTCTCTTAGAGCTTCTTGAAGGCTAACAAGTTATTGGAGAAAGTTTTCAGAAGAACTGATTCCCATTAAGTATCTGGATTGGGATTTGTCCGACCTATGTTTGAGTGAGTTGCCTAGGTTTCTTTTACAGTGAGTGATGAGAAATAAATATTTCTGAAGCACAGATCATCTCCTAAAAGACACTGCTAAAATAGATCAGCTAAACCACAGTCAGAAGTGAGAGAAACTGCTTGTTAGCTACAAAGAAATCATGGGGCAACTAGTTTAGATGCAAATAAGTACATTGCAGGTGCTTTAAATTTAGTAAGAGATGAATTGACGTGATGAAGACTTTCATACTTCAGAGTGGAACACCATTCAAAATACGGCCGTTCAGCAGGAGGAGGTTGGTTTCTTGCACTTGAAAACTTGTTCCTACATTCGAATTCTAAAATACGGTGCTAGGTACTAGGCATGTTGCGTTGTAATGAAGTAGCATACAAAGTGCTGTGCTGTTATGTTTGTTAACATGAATTTGTTAATAATTTTCCTTCCTCCTTTTCTTGTAAAAAGAAAAAAATACTGTGATAAAGGATGCAGTTCAATATGCCAGTGCAGCAGAGAAACCCATGAAATTCAGATATTTTGGAAAACTATGTAGCCATCCCTAGCTACAAACAGAGGAGGAATATGTTTGGTAGGGGAGAAACAGCAAACCTGTGGATGCTTTATATCCTTTCCCACCTGCAAAAGCAGTAGAGAAGACTTTCCCAAGAGTGAGTAAGAATGGATGAAACCATTGAGTACGGCCATTCTGTATCACTGTGTGTAGTCTGGGGGAATGACTGCAAGAGTGACTTCAGGCAGAACTACTGAATGATTCCTTCTTTTGAGTACTGCATTTTCTATAGAAAGCAAACAGTTTTGTGGTGCTTTGGTGCAATCCTTCAGCAGATAATGCATGTTTTGCAGGTGTCTCAGCTGGTTCTGCAGGGACCGCATGGTATACACTGGTGGGACATTCAAGAAAACTACAAATCAGACATTTACGGAGTTTCCTATCTCCCACTTTAAAGTCTGCTAGCTGGTTGCAGGTCTCATGCTTGCATAGTCATAATTGCAAAACCTAGGTTCATTCTCCACTTTTGTTACTCTCTCATAATCTGTAGAAACTTTGGAAGCTTATTTTTGGTTAAGTCTTGAGTTCTAGAAGAACTGAAATGGCTCAAGGCTGAAGGGGCAGTGCTGGAATTCCAGCTAATGGTCCCTTTCTAAGACCAATTTATCTGCCAGGGGAGCTGTTCATTTTGTTGCAGACTATAACCATGCAGAAATAAGATAATCAGGGAGTCTTTTTCTCAGTATGAGATGAGATCGAAACTAATGTGAAGGTCCAGCTATATCTGGTAAATCATTTTTTATGTGCAGTAAGAAGACAGCAGCACCTGTCCAATTAGTGAAGCAATATGAAATGGAAGACAGAAGAACATTAAACAATATTTATGCCTAATTTATCTTAAATAATCCAGCTCTTCTGTTTTTGTAAGAATTTCTCTTACTTTACTCTTTCTCCATAGAATTCAGATAAAAGAAGAAACAATTGATCAGGTTTTGCTTGATCTGAAACAAGTGGAAGAAAAGAACAAAGAATACCATGAAAGAGTAAGTTACCATACATCTTTCTCTCATCATATTTTACATGTGGTGATTTAATTCAAAAATTAGATTGAATTCTTTCAGTCCAAATTCTGTAACTGTAGTCAATGCTGTGAATCCCGTGCAGTCAATGAAACTAGAGTTAGTGAATCACTTTACATGCTTAAAAGTTAAAGTGGTGTCTAAACTATATGTAACACACAAAATTATGTGAATTTTATATATCTATATATATACACGTTATTAGCAGATATAGCTGAGATCTGACTAAAAAGGACCTTTCTGATTCATTTCTGAGGTAATGGAATTGCACAGGTATCTATGAGGTCTTAGTTATTCTTGCAAACTTAGTTATAATGAAAATTGAACAAAGAAGAAAGCACTGCACTTTCTAGGCATGTCCAGGCCCAGTTTTTAGCAGTGCATGATGAAGGGTCGCTTGTGGATTAACAGTTTTGTTAGGAGTAATTTTTAAAGCAAGGTTATGATCACTGGTAACACTGGAGTAACAATTTAAAGATCCATTTAATACAGCATCTGAGGACTGAGAGCAGTGGATTTTGACTACGGATACGTATGCAGTCACATAGTGAAATGAATTAAAATCTCTCAAAAATCCTTAAGCTGGATCATGCTGGTCACACAGTTTTCCAGCTTGTACTTCCCATGGCAGTGAAACAGTGAAACGATCAGTGAATGTCTCTCTGCCCTTCTCATGCCTCATGTTTGCTTTTACTAATGCTCATCTGTTTAGCTTTCCATGGTGTGCCTTGGAGTCTTGAAGTCTTGGCTCTTCTTTCTGCAGACATGCAATCTCCTGTGGCTGTTACCCCAATTTGCATCTAGTTCATGGTCTCTAAAGGACTTGTTCATATTTTCAGACTTTGCAGAGTTCTTAAAGCACTTGAAGCATGCCTTTTTGCTTAATTTAGCCATGTTCTGACAACCCCTTGGGCTTCCCTCTTTGTTTCATGCTTTATATTTCTGAGTGGTTTAGAGTTAATCCTTTTAGAAGTGGGGAAGGTTTGAGACTCTCTCTGCTGCATTGTTATTGTTATTCTTTGTCTGGTATGGTTGTTTGCTCTTTTGTCCTTTGGGAGCAAACATACAGGATCAATAATTTCAAATAATATGAGCATCATGAGCACATGATGGTCATGGCAAGAGAATGTAAGCACAACTGTGGATACTTCATCTTGTTGGCCTGAGGCAGAGCTTTTAATTGCAGCTCTGACAAGTCTCTCTGCTGTGGTTATAGGCAAGGGGCTGCATTGTCTAATGTCCTGGGTTATCATTTCTATGTCAAAGATGCTAAATTTTCATGGGGAATATTGAAGTGAAGTTGATAACTCTTAGAAATAATTATTGCTAGTAAAACAACCCACAAGTAGTGTTCTTTCCAGGCAATAGAGGACTGTTCATGTGATGTACCAAATAGAATAAGGCCATCATTTGTCTCTCATTTCCTTGTCATAATGGGCTTGAAGTTACAGAGACTTGTAACTGATCTCTTCCCTCCAGCCTTTTCCAATAAGAAGAATAGCTCTTTTCAGCTGAATATTTTGGCAGTGCATCCTGGCACTAACCCAAATCTGACTTTTCTTTATTACTTAAGTTTGTAACTTATACAGCTAATTAGAAAACACTTTAAATGTGCCTTTCCTACTGTTGTTCTTTCACAGAATGACCGTTTGAAGGACGAACAGCAGGCACGCATCAGGCGTATCCTAAGAAAGCTAGAAGAAGAGGAGAAACAACAAGACCAAAAGGAGATTGTAACTAGGGATGACGTTGAAGAGTCACTGAAAGCAAAATGGCAGTATATTAAGGACAAGGAACAACTTCTGAAAGGTGTGTTGTGAGATGTGGAAGTGTGGTGTGCTGTTTACACTGTTGAGATTGAGTAGATTTTTGAGATTTCTGAGGGCTTGGAAGTAAATCTGCTAACTAAATTGGATTAAAATTAAGTAAAAGTGTATATTTTATTGAAGCAGATCTCATATATTAGACTCCATTTTGTGCCTTCCAAGTGATGTGTATTACTGTGGAAGCACAGATGCTTCATATTTTCCATTAAGTTGAATGTCTTGAAAGCCTCATGCATTGGCTCTACTGGAAGATAAAAAAAATTGATGGCAGCAAAAATGATTGTTTTCGATTGCTCAGAGTTCTGGCTGCCATCCCTGTGATTCCCAGTGGGAATGAAGTCACACTGTCTTTGGTTACAGTGTTTCAGTGAGAACTGTTGTCTCTTGTTGGCAGAATAAGATCCAAGTTGTTTTCATCAATGATGGTAGTGGCCCTTGACACTATGTGAGGCCATTGTATTGCAGTGTATTGTAGGGTAGAAGAACCACCCCTCTATCTTCAGTCCCAGTGAAAGTGCCTTTATTAAAAAAAAAATTATGAAAACGTAACAATCACCTCAAGCAACTTACAAAGAACTCCTGATGTTCTTTCTTTAACAGATCTGCGCTTCCAGATAGAAGAAACAGACCAAAAACTTTTAGCAAAGCGGGCTGAGAGGGATTATTGGTTGGAGTACAAAAATGTAGGAAGTAAAACACAGGCCAACAAGATTAAGAATCTGGAAAAAGACATCAAGGAAATTAAAGATGACCTTCACAGGGCCACAGGTCAGTTTATAGCTAGTATAATATAAATCTGATAGCTCTTTGTGTATAACCTGCATGAATTAATTAAATTACGAATTAAATTTGAGGCCAAGCTAATTACAGTTATTTCTGTCAACAGATCTCTGCACCTAAGTGCACTACATAACCGTGTAAGATGGAATAACTGTCTCTCTTTCTCCTATCCCCGTGAAATTGCCTTTACTAAATAAATTGATGAAGTTGCAGATATTATGAATACCCAATTAAAGAAATTGATAATTCTGTCTTCAGAGAAACCATTTTTTAAAAATATACTGTGAAGGACAGCAGATTTCTAAAAATCAGGCTACCTGTATTTGGATACCTACATAAAGGTCTTCCTGGAGCCTAAGCTTAGTAGTCATACTGGAGATGTTGACTGTTCTTACTGCTTTTCATCATGCTAAAGCACTTCACATGTTGAAAACTTTTTTGAGGGAGAAGTAGTATGAGCTCATTCTTGGAGTAGTCTTTTGAATTGAACACACATACTGGTAAATTCAGTACTAATGGGGAGCTTTGTGGCCAATGACCTGAATTTTACCTCCTAGTTGCATAGTCCCATGTGTGAGGTGCAGTAAAATTTCAGCGCAGATATATACAAATCTTGGGAACTATTTCAATTCTGACAGTAGAACAGATTTAAGAGCTGGCATGTTCTGGTGCTGAATGATTTTACAAAGCCACTAGATTCTTTTTACTACTGCAGTATTTTAAAACCATTTAAATTTAGCTATTTTGTGACCTGAACTATTCAAAGGAAAAAGAAGTCCTGATTTTCTTCCGTTAAGACCCTCTCAATATTCATGACCACTGCCAAGCAGCTGGTTGTAACAGGCAGTGACACTGCTCTAAGGGTCTCTGTATATTCTGTGCCAACCATTACCAGGCATCAAGTACTGAGGATAACATCCAGTTAGCTATCTTTTGGTCTCTAGAAACATATTTCATCATTATTAAGATCTGCATTAAGTATTCTGCATTGCCAGCTAACTTGCCAGATATCTAAGCCTGTATTTAAGGAAAAGTTGGTATTTTTCATTATGCACATTCCCTGTTTTCAGTCTGTTTAAACTTTGCTTCATAGCCGCTGATACATGAAATGAAAAGGAAAATGGACTCTTACATTGAATGCCAGAGTGAACCATTAGGAACACTCAGTCTGACCTTCTGCATATCACAGGCTGCAGAGACAAAAGTCTGTGGTTAAACTGAAGTATGCTTATAGAAAGGTTGTCAGAGAGGTACATATAGCAGTTGTGTAATTAGCATACTGCAAAACTGTGTTACCTATAGTGGATGTTAACATACTATTTTACTCAAGTTCCTAAAATGAAACTTAAAAATTGGCTGGAGAACATAATTTTATAGTGGACAACCAACCATCTCACAAAGTTCCAGTGTGATGCTGCAGCAAATTGGGTGTGTTCAGTCCTCGACAGTTAACAAGCTAAGGGAGTAAAGTGTAGGGAAAGGAGTTTCTTTAGGTGCTGTTAAAGGCCTTGGCCGTGGGATAGTTCATGTGGTCTAAAGATGGCGTTTTAAACAAAGGTGTTGGATTGGAGAGGCACAATAAGTAAGACATATGCTTAGATGAGGTCTGGAGAAAGTGTTGCAGAGATAGACTTGCTAGGGAAAAAAATAGCCTCCATAGAAAAAGTGAGTATGTGTGTCCCCATCTCTCATTACATCTCAGGTTGTTTAGCTGTCTGCAAGAGGATGAAAAGTTGATTTAATTGTAGTGTGTAAGTACTTCCAGTTCGTTTTGCTAAGTTCAGTTGGTGCATTGATTAAGGTAGGCCAGCTTGCATACTGTTAGATTAAGAACTGATGCAGCTACCTTTCACATTTGACCGCTGACGATTCCGCAGTGTCCGTGCCCAGATGCTTATTTACAGCCAGGTAAGGCAGTAAATAGGCAGTGCTCAACACAAGTCCAGAGCTGGGCTGAGTTTCAAGTCTGAAACAAGTGTGAAGCATCTTTTTTGAAAGAAAAGCACCACAACCTTAATAAATCTCTTCACAAGGAGAAAATGCTAAGCAGTAGTAGGCTATTTAGAATAGCACAAAAGTAGCAGAAGGGAAGGATGAAATAACTAAATAGCAAGTGACTGGAACTTGAAACCAAACGATTTGAATTAGACATAAGACTCACATCTCTCTTTCATGACTCCTGAGACTCTGCTATTGAAAGAATCAAGATTGAGTGTTAAGATACAGATACTTTAGCAGGGAATAACTCTGTTTATAAGCTGTTGTAGTTGCCAGTGCATAAGCTAGGTCAGATTTCTAGTTTTGTAGTTAACACTACTATCCTTTGGGTTTGGGACAGTTTCTGCAGACAAGGATGCCTGACCTCGTGGGTTATATTTCTTCCGCTGGGGTGTTATTACATATGCACATGATGCTGGCTGAGAAGTTCCAGTTTAGGAACAACATGGCAATTGGTTATTTGTTGGCAGGGTTACACAGATGCCATATAGTGATTTCTTGTTTTCTTTGGTTTGTTTTTGAAGAATATTATACAAATGCTTTGAAAACACTAAAAGAAAAAAATGACAGCCTGGTTGAGACGCAAGTGAAGAAAAGTAAAGAACAGGCCCCTGAGGTATTCTTTCTGCCTTTTTCAGAATGCTAACTGAATCTTACTGTTTCATGTACCCTGTATTAATAGTTAACTTAACTGGAATTAAGATTTTGAACTTTTCCAATAAATGGAGAGTAAAATACCCTGTAAATACTCTTACTAAATACTGCATTGTTTATTGTTATAAACATACTGTGTCTGTTTTTTACATAATACTAAAAATGAGTAAAGTTGAGGGAGTTTTACAAAGGAAGTAGAGGAAACGGGCTCTGTGCAGTGACATGGCTTGTTCAAGAACATCTTGCTTTTGCCATGACCTTTATGTTGATGTTTGCATAGACTTGGAAAACCAGTAAGTAAGTAACATATGAAGAGATTGTCTACCTGGAAATAGACACTGATTTGAAAAATACAGAAGAATTGTGTTTTTCACTTCACAGGCAAATCTTGAAATTGCCAAAATAGTGTAGTCTAAAGTAAAACTTAGAATTATTTCAGTTATGTGAGCAGATAATCCAAAGGAATATCTGCTTATAGTGATCTGCTGTGGTTTCTTCCAAAACCTGTTTGGGTTTTTTGGTAGATAAAGGTTTGGTTGCTCAAAACAGGAAGATTTCAGCAGTAGAGGGAATTGAGCAGATCTTGTTAAACAGAAGAAAAATTCCTAATTCAAATATAGGAAATGATAAAATACTGGTAAATTGTTTGTCCTACAAACTGCACTAGGCTGGATGATGGAGACAAAACAGCTGGCCTTGTAGACTAAATCTCTCTAATCCCTCAGGGGATGTTACAGTCTGTTGTGTGGATGTTTCTGGATTATTTCCTACTAAACAGCAGAAAATGCTTCTTTTTAGTGTACAGCACTGTCAAAGGCCTGCCTTCAGATGAGATGATCTTAAATTCTATTTTCTCAGCATGCTGTAAAACAGATAGACAAAAGCAGTTGCAGGGACATTGAAGAAAATGAATGGCTAAAACAAGAGGTAAGAGGATCACCTGTTTTCAGTTTATAATGACAGTTAAGGTTTGAAGTGAGCAACGGCTCACAGTCACAGTTCTGTTTCCAGTGATAGGCCTCTGAAGATATTCATGAGGAAAAGGAGAGCGATCCTGTAATTAATCTGTAACTATAAGTAAGTAGTGAGAAGTGTAAGAGGCAGATAAAGGTAGGTGACCAGCTCTTTCACACATTCAGAACCCATTTTCCTGTAAGACCCATTTTCCAGAGGAGTGTCTCTAATGGACAGAGCTGTGCCAGTAGAGGGTTCTAGTAAAGATGTGAAAGAACCAGAGAGGCCTTCACTTTGCCTGAAAATATATCACTACATTCCTCTACCAAGTGTACAGTCTTGCTGATAAAAGTGCACTCTTCCTAGGAATGTACTGCTGAAATAGTTACTAGGAAAGCTTTCTAATATGAATGTAGGCTTTCTTGTCTTTCTAAGATTACCTTTTTCATTTTTCACAAAAGGTGAAAATACACCAAAAGGAGATAAGTGATCTGAAAGCCTCTATTTTCCTCCTGGAAGAAGAAAATATTGGTCTAGTAATGAAACTGCTTGATCTCAGACTTCAGAATCTGAGAGTACCCAGGTAAAATGATACCTTTACAGACTCAGAGATTATTATTATTTTTATTATTTTTAAAGGTAGCACCTGCTTCTAGAGCTATTTGGGCTCTCCAGCAACCCTCCAAGGTAGTTTCCTAGTTGCAGGGAGGCAGGATTTGGCTGAGTACTGTGGGACTTGTATCACTGAAGGATGACAGTGACATTGTAACTCTGTAAACACCACCTCCATAAACAGATCAAGTTAACAGGATCTGTTAACAATACAGATCCTCCTAGCTACACTCATTTTCTTTTGGAGGAGATACAGTTTGGGCTTGGAAACAGATTTTTATACCTTTTTATTATAACTGACTCAGACCCAGCTTCTCAACCCAATTGCTGAGTAATAGGTTTGTCCTTTATTGTTGGCAAAATGTTAGAAGGTGTGAAGATTGATATGCAAATATATAGGGTTTTGCAATCTCAAGTAAGACAGGTGATGTGCAGTATGGAGCAGAAGTAAGAAAGAGGCCTTGAGATGGTTCTCTCTGTAGAGGTGTCTGTGGTATTAGTTTATTTTTTTTATTGAAATGTTTTAGCTTGTGCCCTAGGGAAGGATTAATTTAGCTGCAAAATGTCATCACTAATTGTATCAAAAGCACAGTGTAACAATGGAAATGATCCCTTTTTTTTTTCACAGTCCCAACTCAATGATTTCAGCTATATTGCAAAAAAAGCTCCATCTTGCAAGTAAGAAGTAACCGTTTTTCTCTTCTCCACAAACTTAGCCTGCCCTTAAGTGAGGACTACCAACTTGTATCTTGGAGTGACTGGAGACTATAACATTTGTTTTCTTTTAGTCTCATGAATGTAGTTGAGTTAAGGCATTAAGGATAAAAAAGCCAGTGTATTAGCCAGTAAGCTACCTGGCTGCCTACATTGCATTTTTTAACTATTGTGCTATTTTGCATTTGTGGTTAAGCAGCAAATGGCTTTCAGAAGCCCTGGCCAACTGAAAAGATTGTGCAAGACAATTTAGAGAGAAAATTAGAACTCCAATATGAATTTCACTTTATTTATTTTTTTTTAATTTTGTAGGCATTTGTTTCTTACCCAGGCAGCTGGTTTGCAAAATGAATTACCTAAGGATGGAATGAAAGGATTAGAGCATGGAGAACATGAAGGTAATTCACACGCCAGCAGTTCGTAAGAACTGATAAATTACAGAACATTTAACTGCCCTTCATTTCTTAAGTTTTTCCTCAGTCTTGGTTACACGGTAAGCACTTAGTTTCTGACTTAAATGCAGCCTCACAGCAACGATACACTGTAGTATGAGTTAGGAAGAGAACAACACAATTCTTAATACACTCTTAAAGCTGAAATCAGTGTTTTCTATTGTTGAGTGTAATTACTCATTATCACATCATCATAACTTCCTTATTATACGTTGTCCCAGAAAGCATACTCTTGAACACTGCACAGGCTTCTACTTGAAGTGTATGCACTTGTTACAGTCATTCAGCTCATACAGATACACTAAAGTTAATTTAAATGAGTCCCTAGCAGAGCAGATGAAGCTATATGGAACTCAGCCTGAAAATCTTGGTAAGTAATACTGATCTTTGGGCTGTATATATACTGATAGGTATGCCCAGGAGAAGGACATACCTTTAGGCAAGAAGACCACATCAGTGTGTTTATCCATTCAGAGTGGTTCCTGTGGCTTCCATAATATCACAGGTTTTCTCTTACATCTTTTTGTGGGTAGAAGAAAGAGAAAGAAAAGACAAAATCAAATTGAGGAGATAAGTTGCAAACATTGAAACCATACCATCAGAAATACGTGAACAAGTCTGTTGAAGTTCTGATCAGTTCTAGCCGTATGTGGGCCTTTCTGGAGCCATCAGGCATCAACAAGCATGTTGGCCTAATCTTTTGAATTAGGCATATTTTCTTTGAACAGTTTAGCTCTATTGCTTGTTCTAGACCTTTACAGTAGTTAAAAAGACAAATAGCTCTTGTTCCAGTAAGCTCAGCTAAAGTCACTGTCGCAAGGAACCATATAATTTGGCGGCATATGTACAGAATTGTTTGTCATTGCAAGAATTAGACCACTGCAAATGTGAGCTATTCAGGAGAGTTATGAGTAGGCCAGCTGTGTCTCAGGAATTTAACTCTATATACATATATTTGACACACAAACTGATGTAGAAAAAACGTATGCTTTTTTTATTTGCTATCTTTCCTATTTTTTAAATCATACACAGCTAGGTAGAATTCAAGTTGAATGTCCCACAGACTCATCACTTCTAACTTTGGATAAATTTCAGTCTCTGATGTTGATCAGAAATTGCAAACAGAAATGAACACAGAAAATGAGTGAGAAAAAGTCAACATTCAGATTGGATTGTTAATTAAAAATCCTACTAGAGCTGTTCATAACATCTCACTGGACAAGCCACATTAAAGGTTACAGGCAATGCGCATTTTGAGTACTCTGATCTTCATGAAGTTTAGCAATTACACAGCATTGTTCTTTTCTTTCAAAAGCAAAGACAGATGGAGATGAAAATCTTAGAAATACCTCAGTCCCCCATCAAAAAGAAAATGTCTTTTCAAAATTCCCATCTGAAACAGAGAATGAGAAGTCTCAAGACAGCTATGAGGAGCTATGGGAAGATGCATTCGCTCCAACTCTTAGTAGCTTGTTGTATGAAGATGAAAAAGATTTCCAGGTATGAATTAAAGTAATGGGTTCACTGACATGAACTTACTTCAGTCTGGATAATGAACTGCTGCTAGCAATGGTCCTATCCCCAGGGTTGTTAGGACACAAAAAAAAAAAAAAAAAAAAAAAAAGTCTTTAAAATAATTTATGATTCAGTTGCTTAATCATGGGCATCTACTGCTATTTGAGATGAAGGACACTCCCCATCTTTCAGATGTGTGGCCAAAAGAGCAAAAGAGCATAGGTTCTGCATCAGGTAGGCCAGCCTCGTGTGGAGGCCATTTCTGATAGCATGGGACACAAATATTTAGGCAGCTGAACAGTGTCCTAGGAATCAACATATTTAAGTGTCAGAATGAAATTCCCCATGGAAAGAGCTCTGAACGTCACCAAGTGACAGTTACGAAGGTACTGCCTGCACAGAAGCTCATTTGCTTGGATGTTGATCCTTTTAGAACTTACGTTGCATAGTAGCGATAAAGGATCAACTGGTCAGTGTAGAGGCTGAGAAAGTGTTTTCTATCAAAACACATAAAATAATGGAAGACAATTTAAAAGGCTTCTTTTCTAGAAATTGGCATTAGTTTGAGTCATATTCTGCAACTTGTGTTTGGAGAAGTCATCCTGTTGCCCTGCTTAGAGACTGCTTTAAGGAGTCACTCTGTCCTGGAGTGTCATTATACAGAAAAATTGAACATCTAACAGAATTTGTCCAGGTGTTTGTTCCTGTTTATGTGTTGCCTTGGGAGAGGAAAATTAACTCTTGCTACAGAGTCCACCCCACTGGCACAGATGCTCCTGAGATTCTTGCACTTTATAACAACTATTGCAAACCCACAGCATCTTACGCCAACAGTGGACTTGCTTTGGCAGCTAATTTGAAAGCACGTTCTAAATACGACTGAGGTGATTCAATTGCAGTTTTCCTTCTTCCCTCTCCTTGGCTATGTGATCTTGCTCCTGCCCTTATGGAATTCTAGTGCACGTTTCTAGTGCAATTTTCGGTTGGGTTAGTGACTTGAATTGGCTCAGAGCTCTAGAGAAGCAGCACAAACATGCTGAAAATACATAGCTGACTTGGACCTTTCTCTCTCCTAACAGTAGTGAGCTGTTGGATTAGCTTTATCCTTCTCACAGATCTAACCTTGAGAGCAGAATTTTGTCTTTACAGTAAGTAAGTGATAATAGTGAAAATACATAGGAAAAGAAGGGCACAGGAGCCCTACCAGCTTCCTAAGCTAAGCTGGTAGGGCTGACGGTTTGAAAAGAAGCATCTCTTTACTTGTAAACAGAGCCTATTACAGAAATCATTGAACATGGCAACCCCAGGATACGCTCTAGGTGACCCTGCTGAGTGGGGAGGTTGGAGCAGATGATCTCCAGAGGTCCCTTCCAGCCTTACTGATCCTATGATCGCATTTTTTACAGTTGCTTTGAAGAAGAAAACAGCTGTCTTTTGAAACACTGCCTCTTTTCTGTATAATTGTAGAATAATGTTCTCTCTTCTTAAGGAATACTTAAAATTGGGTCCTCTGGAGACAAAGCTAATGTGTGTGGTTGGAAGAGCCATGCCTATTCATAAAGAATCACAAGAAATGCCTAGCAAGAGCCACTTTGAAGATGGTTTTATCAGTAAATCAGACAGGCACATCACAGCTCAGATGATCAAATCCTTATCTAAGGAAAAGGTTGGTTAAAAATAGACAACCTGTGCTGTTAATGTAGAAATGTAACATTCTTAGTTCATTAAATATTTACTCTGTTCATAAAGGAGTGTGTGGCATTGTGCTTTGTGACCAGAATATTACGATTCACACTTTAGAAGTTTAATTAGAGGTATGTCTGTGTCCCCATGGCTGGAAAGATGATTCTTTCCTCACCACTGCAAGCCTCAGTGGTGACTCTTGCACAGTTCCTTGGGCTTCTCAATCCGAGTTCATGTTCACAACATGAACACGGCTTATGGCATTGATTCTGTGATTTTTTTTCCACTCATACTGCACATTCTGGAAGCCCTATCTGGGGTACAGAATACACTTTCCAACAGGCGTAAGTAGGCTTCTGACCTATGCATTTCCCTCCTTAGGAACTTTCTGTAATATTGAATATTCTGATTTAAACTGTAGATGGGTTAATCAATCAAGTGCCTTTTTTTATCTTTTTATTTTTTTGTTAAACCAGCATATACCCACATGATAGCTTATCTCATACTTCAGTGAAAACTTTTGTATGTCTCAAGAGAACTCAGATATTCCTGCCCATCAGGTGTCTCCTTGCAAGTGAGTCAAACTGTTGTCCTCGCTCCACTGACTATCACTGTCTGGACCCAAGGAGCCATCTAAAGGTTGGAGCCTTGATTTCAGACTGAACCATACATGCCCTGCCCTGTAGTAACTAGATGAGGTTGGATGGAGCTGCTGTGGCCGGAGTGCAGGGGCATCGCCATACAGATTGAGGTGACCCCAAGCAGCCACAGCAAGAGATGAGGACACTCACCTGTGCGGTGCTAATGGTTTAAGGCTAGCAGAAACCTCCCCTTGGCTATGCTGTGTGGTTTTTTTTGACTGAAGCACAAGCCAAATGAAATGGCTTACTAGCAGGAAGATTAGTTCTGCTCAGTGATTACTTTTGCCTTTTCATTTAGCCACAGATTAGACTACTGCTTGTGCTGAGCAGCTTTTCAAAGAAAGGCCTCTCCTTCCTCCCACTGCTCCCCAGAGGGCATTTACCTTTTCTTAGCAGTGTATATGTAGGCCCAGTTACAGGCTCCCCTTAGCTTATGCCCGGAAACCACGCCACCACATGCAGGCATGTGGCATGACAACATGCACTTGTACCTCAGAAAAAGTAAGTTTGTGTCTTGAAATCAGTGTTCAGCCTGTGTGGGTGAGAGGGAGTTAAAAAGAAATCTGGAACATGCTAATTAGGGTGCAAGCCACAGGCAGCCTGCACAGGCTAGAAGCAACAGCCTGTAGCAAAATTTATTTAGTGAAGTGTCCCAAATCCCCTTGACTTCCATGGGATTAGCATTAAGGCCAGCCTGAGGCTTTTATATGGAGAACAATTAGGTCTTCGACAAATGAGACATCTGGATCTGATAATTTTGTTACTGGCAAAAATCTCTCAGAAGTGAGCAACGTTTGTAAAACAGTGGGCTGGTCAGTACATTTTCCGGCAGCGTGGCCAGCATTTCCAACGCCTGCTTAAGCAATGGGAGGCATCGGTCACGGCGCCAGTTAGTGCAAAACTTACCGCCCCACAGTTGGCCGTAAGGTCTCAGCGTTCTGAAATAGTTGCTCTCTGTCACTGCGTTTCTGTTGTGCGAGACAAGCATAGGGCATCACTTGGGCTACAGGACACAGGAAAAAAAAAAAGAAAAAAGAAAAAAGAATCCATCTGTCCACACAGCTACAATCCAAGCAAAAGCTCTGTTGCATCAGAGTTACATTTTTAATTGGCACTTACACAACTCCTTAAGAAACTTGCAGTTTTTATAGGGAAAAAAAAAAAAAAAAACACAAGTATTGGCTGGATTCAAAGTTAAAGAAATATGAGTGGCACCCCAGTTACACGTTAAGCACCCTGTAATAAAAAACAATTTTAACAGCATTGAAGTGCATGTGCTGGAACTGAGTAACATCAACCCATTAAATGCCTGAGCAAGTACAACCGAGTGGGATGTTGTGCACGGCTCGCCTGTGCTGACAGACGTGATTAAGGGAGCTGCTTACCTCAGCACATTACTGGGTTGAATTGTTGCTCAGAGAGGTCTGAGCAGTTTCGCTGTGAAATCAAGGGTTACATTATCGTCTGGCTGTTTAAGTACGATTTCTCCCCAGCCTGCGCTGCAGCGAATATATGTTACTTAACTCTTGGTCTGTTTTTTGAGACGTTTGCAGTCCCTGATGCAGCTGAGTTATATAACCTGGCAGTCCCGTCACAGGCCCAGACATGCATGTTTTTGGAAGTGAGGGTAGGAGAGTTGGTCTGCAGCGCGGGCACTCGTTTGGCTACTCTCCCGAAGCTAATAAAGTATTTCTGCTTCCTAAAAGGAGTTTGCCAGAACAAGGCCAAGACAGAAGCTAATGGCCTTAAAAGTCATACTGCAGTGACAAGTAAGGAACAGAGCATCTAATGGTGCTAGCAGCTAAGCCGCTGACGTTTTGTAGATGGATAATCCTCTGAAATGACCTTCCCTTGGGTTTCCAGTCCACTGTCGGCGGAAGACCATTTCTTTGCAATACTTGCACTCCAGAACTTGTGCTCTGCAGATTATCACAAACATTTGATGATGTTTTAGGAAAAATTGCTTCACAACAATATACTGTGCTTTATAAAAATCAGCAGAAACTGTTTTCATGCCATGGCCCGTGAAGCATTTCCACTGGGTCAGAGAAAGCTGGTATTTGACACGGTGCTGGCTCTCTCCCTCGCTTTCACTCGTTAAAGTGCAGCAAGAGGTCACAATTATAATCAAATACACAGCTTAGCTGGCACAGGGAAAGTTCAGTTTTAAATACAGTAAGTCCAAGATCCATGCTATGAAAATAAGTCAGAGACTCCAGAGACGCCTTGTGTACCACAGCTGCAGAGTATCTAGAGCAACACGGCTGCATCCAGCGCATCGTCAGTAGCATTCATCAGATCACACAACGGAACTGAGAAATTTGGCTGCTTGTTCCAAGGCTTTTCATCTTTGCCAAAGGAAATTTCATCAGCAGCAAGGCAAGAGAAGAAATAAGAAATGTGTTTTACTCAACTCATACTGAAATCTTGGGCAAATCATCTCCCACAAGTAAAATGCAGGTAGTATTTACTCAGCTTTTAGATGCAGAAGGGTGCCAAGAGGGTTCTGTTCTCATTCTCTTGATCTAGCCAGGACATAGCATACTGATCAGCTAATTCTCATCATTTTCCAGTTTTGACATAGAAGCAGAAACATCTAAAACTCAGACTTTTCTTGTTGGGCAAATTCAGTTAAAGCTGTCAAGACTATTTCTGCTTTCCACCGTGCAGCTGCTAAGGTCAAAAGCTTGTCAAGAGGCCAAGGAGAAAGTTTATTTACATGTGCTCTCGTTAACATTGGTTTTGCTTCTGTATTCAGCAAGTTTCTTCCCTACCCCTCACAGGATCTTCTGTCTTCTGCTACCAGCAGCATTTATTGTCTCTCTAGTATTTTGGTACCAGATACTTACTTTTCTGCCCCAATCCCCCTTTATCCCAACGATGTTTAATTCTTTTACCTCATCCCCAAGCCTCTACCTGCACTCTGAAAAGAGGCACCATTTGTTCAACAGAAGGTGCGAGTTTTGCTACGTCCCTCCTCCTTGCTGAAGACCTGTTTAGCAGCTCGGTGCTGTGGCTTTTTCCTCATACGACTTATCCCAATAGCTGGTTAGACAGACCGTCTGATGCCACATAAGCAGACAGCTTTATGTATCTTCTGAGGTACCATCTGTGTCAATTTATTGCAGGCAGCAGTTTAATTTCTGACTTTGGGGAAACAAAAGAACAGCTTGAGAGTTCTGATTTACCTCCAGGTGAACGTTCTACATTTGGGCTTTTAGGAACTGCATGCATTCACGAGCTGCTCAGGTTCTTGGTTTGGCAAAAGCAACTGCCCTAAGAAATAAATCGCACAGTCATTCTGTTTTCATTTAAGATAAAACTCACTCTGTGATGAAAAAAAAAAAATCATTGTGGTTCTGCCCTCTAAAAGCACCACATCCTCCACTGCTTATTAAGAGTAGGCAGCTTTCCCAAGTTATTGAATTTAGAATAGCAAACTCTATTAAGCCAATTTTGAAGAGAATCAAGTTTTCATATCCCCTTCAAAACTGAAAAGTGCCTGTAATTCAAAAGAAATACATCTGTGAGCTGTATTTTTCAGTTAATATACAACTGTTATTCTAGCAGTATCAAAAGCAGAAATCTTTATTGGGAACAATGTAGCAGGGGAAAATAATTCTCAGGAAAATTCTCAAGACAGTTTTTCTCTGAAGAATAAATTAAAAGCAAGCTTTATTAAGCAAGGCCTCCAACAAGGTTTTAGCTTGGTCAGCAGTTGTATTTAAAAAAAACCACGACGACAGTAAGGGATAACAGAAGCAGTATTAGTGATCCCTACAGAAGAGCCCATTTTTTGGCACTAGGATGGTTTGCAACCTGTGGCACCACGAGGTGTTTCTGAAGCACTTCCGAAGGATCGTAAAGGATCTTTGAAAGCAGATCTGTCATCAGTGACCACTAGACTTAACAAAACTGACGGACTGAAACTACTGTGCAGAGCATCAGGACCCTAATTAGATAACGCGGTTGATGTTTGTTGTTTTATATCTCAGCACACTGGGAGATGGAGGAGGATCAACAAGGTCTCCCTTGATCTTTTACACAAGCTGTTAACTGTGTTGCAGCACAGCGGACCCTCTGGCAGTTGACCAGTTCCGTTACCAGTGCACAGAGAGGTACAGCTTTCTCAAAATGACCCTAGCTTCAGAGCTTGTGCTCTTGATATTCAGGCTACAAGCAAAAACTGAAAGGAAGATGCTCTTTGCAATATACTCCCAAATTCAAAGTCTGAGTTGTACTCTCTACTTGAGAAGAGCGGAGTTCGCTTCTATCACAATTCCATGTAGTGAAAAGTAGCAAGCGGCTCAAAGCTTCTCTGGCACCACCTTAAGCTGGAAGCCTTGGGGCAAGGTGCTTTTTTTTTTTTTTTTTTTTTTTGGGGGGGTGAATATCACAGAATCAGTAAGGTTGGAAGGGACCTCTGGAGATCATTTAGTCCAACCCCCCTGCTCAAGCAGGGTCACCTAGAACATGTTAGACAAGGCTGCAGCAACAAGGACCCTCCCCCCCACCCCTGGCTGACGCCTGGGCTTGAACCAGGGACCTTTAGATTTTTAGTCTAATGCTCTTCTAGCTGAACTGAATCTCTCTGCATCTCACCCAATTATGACCAGTGCAAGTTTACTACCATGAATGAATATTCTGAAAGAAATAGAAGATAGTGAAATATCATTTTAAGTAAAGAAGCCAGCTCTTGAGACAATTCACTGCGATGGAACTGAGGCAGTCCCGTACAGCACCACAGGAAGAAAGATGCTACACGCGTCATTCGCGGATTCACAGGGCTGTGCTTCCTGTAACACAAGATGCACATATGAAATAAATTTGGTATTTTATTAAGTAAACAAAGCAATCAGTGCACATTTTAAGCAGCAAAAAGAAAAGAAGCACCTTAGACTTTCATACCGTAACAAAAGTTCTGTGGAAGCTGCATTTTATTTGAAAATCCACCCATTTTCGCTAACATACATTTTAATATTTTAAACAAAAATAGAATCTGCAGAGACAATGCAGCAAGTATGCTTAATTCATGTACAGAATTGCTTTCATATCACTGACTATCCTTCTGAATACCCCTCTCCACCCAAAAGTTACGATGTATTTACACAAAGCACCGATCAACAGTGCTACTTTAATTCATTAACTAGAATCCCACAACACATATGTAAGGAAGCTACTTCCTTTTTTTTTTTTTTTTTTTTTTTTCTTTTTTTTAACTTTTTAAAAGGTACATGATCATAAACATGGCACTAGCCAAATGAAAAAACTCCCCCCCACCCCCATAATACATTTTTTTTTAAACAGAAAAGAAGGAAAGTCTTAAAGTGAAAGCAATTCCTCACATTCATTTTGGAAAGGCCTTATAATGTCAAATGTAAAAATAATGACATGCCAAGCACAAAGCAATAAAGTTCCTTCCCAATGCACTGATGCTGAATTAAAAATGTAGTGCTTCTTCTAGTCAGTTAACTGTTCCCTTGCAAAATCCTAGGCACAGAATTGACTATAAGGATTAATGCATTTTACAGCTCTTCCCTAATTCCCATATATACTGAGAAATCATTAGATTCAGATCTTTAAAATATTTAGTGCTCTGTATGTCAGCTGAAAAGCATTCTGAATCAGATTCATTCTTTGTGGATAAAAATCAGACATACTGTATACATCCATACTCATTTTCATAAGGAGTTTTTTTGATACAATATTAATGTTAAATTGATAATCATAAATAAATACAAACAATAATACATAAGGAATGTCTACTGCAAACTGAATATATAATTTTTAAAAAAAGTTAATTTCCATTACTGCTGTGCCTACATTTGTGAGGACTGAAGAAAAGGTAACTGCAGAATTAAGAGTTAGGATTTGACCCTCCCCTCCCCAAAGTCTTATTTTAAGTTATGGTAAAGGACATCTCCATTCCAGACAGCATTTCCAAATATAAATCTTAATTTCCAGAATAAAGGCTTCTCTTTGCATGTTACTGGTTATGGATATTATTAGAAGCTGAAAGTATTGATGTATTAGTCACCAGGACAAGACACAGATCTTAGTCTTAATTCATGGCAATTCTTGGCTTCATACTGCGTATTGATGCTTTCCTATGGAGTTGTCCCAGGTTCCTTCATTGGTCTTCATCATTTTACTGCATCGTTTAATGGAAGAGGAGACTCAAAGACTGAAGTTCATTTTCTTCTGGAAGTAGGGTTTACTGGTGAGCACGTCTTTTTGAAACTGTTCCTTTCTTTTCCATCTAAACAGTTACATAAACTGAATCTGTAAAGATTAAAAAATCCTCGTGTTAACTTTAGAGTCAGCATAACTAGAGGATGTCATTATAAACCTATGTTTTCTTCACAAATTTCCATTCTTCAAATGCACAAACTACCAGTAGTTTGGAAGTTTTGAATAAGAACACAAAATTAGGGTCAGGAAAACAACCAAAAGCCACAAGGGCATTTTTCCAACTATACTAGCTTTTGGAACATGTTTGCATTAAGCTGTTTTGTAAAGCAATGAAAAAAAATCTATGTATCCATACAAGATTGTCACCAGCTGTAATATAATGCACAATTCAACATGATTGTAAGAACCACCCAAGGTCACATTTCTCTCTGATCTGGAGGAAGTATAAGAAAAGCAGACTGCTCCGTGCAGCGAAAGGCTATGCATTACACTGTTCAAGTATTTCACGGTCTCACTTGTTCTAGTACATAATCCTCCACATGCCCAACTGATAAACACACGAACACTGAAAAGATTTCCAGTGCACACTGTACCAAAACAGTTAACTCTTACACACGTGAAACCAAATACCTGCTTGGGCATAAAGTCAATTCTCTGATTAAGCACTCGGGTTAAGCGTGTGACTGAACTGTCAGAAGCAGCCAGGCATCTGCTGCTGAACGTGAACCCCAACCGTTTGCCTGATGAAACGGTAAATACTGGGTAACAGCAGTTCACTCCCCCTGCCTGCAGCAAGTACTAGGCGTTCCAGGTCTTGCAGCTCGGCAAGGAACTCTCAGGCTTCATTTCCAATGGACTGAAGCAAAATACTAGTTTACTTGATCAGGCCTTTAAACTGTTGCAGTTAAGTATATGAAGTTTCCAAGCCACTTCCACAATGCTTCCAACTCAACATGACTTCTTTTAATTAATATTATTGACTAGAGCTGTTTCTAAAAAAAATAAAGCTTGAATTAGAACTTTCATCTGCGTTTCATATCACCAAAACCAGCATCTCCCCAGAATAACAGACAATACCTAAGTTGTTCTACAAGAAATCCTGGAGAGAGAGCTCTGCAAAGGGATCCTTTCCTGAGGCTCTGTGAGGACTCTGACTGGAAGGGCTGGATGCTGCAGACAGCTAGTAGGAAAGACGACAGAGAAAGGGAAAGAAAAAGAAAAAAGGTCTCAGAATGACAGAATATGAAAGCTGAAAGTGTAATGAAAGGACAAGGGGAGGTTAAGAGGCAAACTGGGCAGAAATCAACTATTAAAAACAAGGTGTTTGGTCATATGGAAAGACAGAAAAGCCTCTTCAATGGTTGGTGTAATGTAGAAACAAGCTGGACATGTCCCTCTTGAAAGGAAACTGGTTGGGTTTTTGCCAAACAAGCCAATAACCTTGCACCTTCACAGCAGCTGTCTTCCAAAGATTATACCAAACACCCTCCCTGCTCCACCCCTAGGTAGGTACTGGCACAGAGAGACGGGGCTGGGGGCCTGGCCAGAGCGTGGCAGCCTGCCAGATGCCTGCACCATAAGAAACGGCCTCCTCTCCGTAATTTCTTTCCCCCTCCAAACACACCGCGTATAAAAAGAGGCTGAAAGGTAGCTAACAGCGCTCATTTTGCGGACTAGCAGGGGCAGGTTTAGCTCAGCTGGTTAGAGCGTGGTGCTGCTAATGCCAAGGTGGCGAGTTCAATCCCCGTATGGGCTACGCTGAGGGTTGGACTAAGGTTGGACCTCCAGAGGTCCCTTCCAACCTCACCGTTCTATGATTGTATGAATACAGCATGTATTTTGGGGGTAGAGAAAATAGAGGAGGAAGTTTGACAACCGCTGTTTTTTTTTTAGGTGAGAACAGAAGGTTCAGATTAATTATTTCTGCATTTTAACAAAAATCATGCCCTATAGCCAAGTGTTTAAAGCACCCAGACCACAGATTCAGCTATTTAAAGCACATGACAATTTATGATGTAGGAGCACACACTTCATATATGTGAAAGACAGCTAGCAGTAAGCATGGATAGTGGCACTTCAGCTGCTGCTGGAAGTGACCAATGATCTGCAAGCTGTTGTAGCAGGAGGAGCTATTTTTTTGTTTTCTTTTTAAAGCCCCTTTTCCTCTTTGTCAGTGCTTTCTCAGATAGAAAGGGTGCTTTACTAAATCAGCTTTGCCCTCTCCCCTCATAGAGCTTGCATGTCTTTGCAGTTACAAATAAAGAAGTCCATTTTTTTTCCCTTTTTTGGTTCCACTATCTTGACAGTTTATTTGTAAGAGTCACTAGTAACCATTGCATACTTACACCTCAGGCCCACTGAAAAAACACTGTATGAAGACTTATTTCCATTGGAAACACTGAATGTCTGCCAACCTATATATGACGGGGAACATGCTTATGGGAACTGCCTGCAAAAGTGCCCAGAACATAAATACTGCCATTGCGAATTAAAACTTTCACATTAATGTTTGTACCCCAGAAATCACAGGGGGGGATGGAGAGCTTACTTCGGATCCATACTCCCAATCTGGATTGAAATCTTTGTGCTCTACCCCCAGAATCTCCTTCCTATGGGGCACTCGGATCCAGTCCCCATAAGCAGATTATGAAGAGCCATGAGACAGAATGGGAAGTGCTTGAGAAGCAGTTTAGGGATGTCAGAAGGTCCCCTTTCCAACTCGGTTCTGCACCCGTGCCCCACCGCTCTCCAGGATTTGAAAGAGACTTTGAGAAAGCCTAATAGAGCCACAGCTTTGGCAAGGCATGCCTGCTGTGACACCATTTCATAACACATTCCTCCTCTTTGTGGTGAGATCACTGAAAAGCTACAGATTTAAAAACCCTGTTCAATTGAGCTGGCAAATCCCCAATCGGTATCAAGTCCAAAGTAATGTCCCAGTTTGAAAGCAGTGTGGAAGACTGGTAGGTTTAAAGCTCTGTCAGTTACTAGCGCTAGCATGTAAACCAGAAATAGAGGTGAAATTTCAGGAAGCCTCTTCAGGTTAAATACTGCAAAAAATGACAATACCTCTTCCTAGATACCTCAAATTCAGATGTAGGATCCTACAGGAAATACATATTTTAACAAGATTCTGCTCATTAGAAAAAATCCTGAAGAGTACAGTTAAATATGATTTCTCACATTGTACCTTGTATCTGTCAGGACTTTCCTAGAATACTTAGTGCGACTAAGTTACTTTAGTTGAGTACATCTAAGACTGCTTATAAATATTTTTAAAAACTACAACCTACCTTGGTGGTTTGCTCAGGAGAAGCATGTTTAAGATTACTGCACTGGCCACCAGTTTCTCTAGAGCTAGCAGGATCAGAACTGTGGATGTGGCCCCCTCCCTGCCCAGCGCACGTGTCATTTGAAACGTGATGTACCACGCTGGACCAGACCACCAAAGCTTAGTCTCCTCTCCAACAGTGGTCACTTCTCACTGCTTCCAGCAAAGGCAAAAAACTCCCCAGAATCAGTCAAAGTAACATAAAATAACCAGTCCATTAAGTGTATTCTTGACTCAGATCACTAGCTAGGTACTGGTTTCTCATTAAACATGTCTGTCAGGCTCTTTTAGCATATGTTTTGAGATTATAGGTGTTCCTTTTAGCACATTAAAGTCTGCTTTCTGGCATCAGTCTGTCCTGAAGCTAACAGCACGTTCTTCCACAGTTTCAAAGCAGCTTACTCCTTTGAGCATTTACAATGATGTTAACAACTACAGTGTTACAATTTATAAAGGTGTCAGCAATAAGATAGTTTAAGTCTATTTTAAGATTTATAACGTTCACTTCCACTCTTAAGGCTCTGTCCATTCTATGCAGTCACATCTGCATTTGTTACAGCCAAAGGTATAACACAGATTTGTCATTTTTATATCATTTTCTGTTAGTTACCGTATCAATGTTGGCAGAGCTGACCGTGCAAGTACTACAATTGTCCAGTACAACACTCAGGTCTTACAAAGGCTAATTTATATTCCAATTAACTGTACATCATTCAAGTTTGGCTTGTCTGAACTATTCTGCATTTGCTGCACTGTATTATATCTGCTATCATTCTGCCTATTTTTCAGTTTTGTGGTGAAATCAATGGTCCAAACAATCACCCCTGATTTCCCTGTTTTTCCCCTCATTCAACTAAAATAATTTAGTCACACTGCACAGACCATTCTCGTTGTTCTGGGTAGCACCATATATTTCATGACGAAGCAAGCCTGCTATTTTGCCATGATAAAAACAATTATTACTGACTTTAATATGCAAGGTAAGTGATTTCAAAGAAAAAAAATATAAATGATCTTTAAAAAAAAGTTAAGCATGCAGTAAATTCAATGTAATAATATAGTAATGCTTCTCAGTGACCATAGATTGGTAAATCCTATCTCTGTGTAAGGAGAGCAGTTTTGGTTTTATTTAACATGCTTTATTGACATTAGACCTCTGAACACTTAACACCTGCAAGAATGTAAGCTGGCTGTCTCAGGAGAAACATTCCAGGTCACACAGTAAATGCTGAACCAAACAAACTGTGCTTTCAATAAAATTAATTTTTATAATAATCAAACCTGTTGTGACAGTCAATTAAGATTCAACCTAGACCAAGCCCTGCAATGTCAAATGAAGCAGAAAGCCTCACCTAACTGTTCAAACCTACCTTTCTCTTCACAACTGACTAACTTGGTGAGCCAAGTAGGCAGAAGTTTTTTAAAGGGACATTTCCAAACCGACCTTCTGGGCTTTGTAGAAAATGCCTGTTCTTGAGGATCTCACTTGCTCTCCAGTTACTAAGTGCGGAAAGCACTGAGGTTTTTCCTTGAAACATTATAAAAGCCCATAAAAATAGAAATACCAAGTCACTTACCTGAAGTGACAGTAAACGTGCAATACAAGTCTCAGAAGTCCAAGAGGAAGTAAACGGAAAACTATTTCTAGCTCAAGAAATCCGGCAGCATCCCTTTTAGGTAAAGCCTTTTTTAGTGCATCCACAAGGCTCTGTTTTAGGGAAGAAGCTGGACATTACTGCCCACTGGCAGCATGCAGCACCACCACTGACACAGGGTCAAATTAAGGCACTGGAAAAGGTTTGAGGTTGACCCTTCCAAATTACTGACTCAGTTCTTTCTCCTCCACAGGGGGTCCAAAAAAGAAAAAGATGAACCCAGGTCACCAGAAATCAATATAGTAATAAGACAGTAACTGAGGAGACTTAATTAAAAAAAAAATCTGTTAGAGGGAATTTATATGCTTTAATTTGGGTATTTAAATAAGGTTTAGTTCAGAAGGGAAGAACCTACATTACTTACGCAATTAGCTGGCAATACCATGTGCAAAGTAAAGTTCAAGTTCCATACCACTGAATTCAGACACAAGTCCTACAGTGCACATACATATTTTTCCCTTAAACACACACATTTGTGCACCCCCTCTCCCCAAATATACATTCCTTTAAACAGCTATCTGTGGTCAAAAATAAGTTCTTAAGATCATGATGCAGTTCCCATACTTCGTGATTTAATAAAATCATAAAGTATACTATGAACTTTTGTCAAAGTTCATGTAACTGGCAAGCAAAAGTACACATGATTAATACCGGAGTTTCAACCTGCCCTCTGAACTTGACTCTACTCTAACTACACATCAGACACAACTATCTCAAACTCTTAATGATCTGAATGTTTTCTGAAAATAGTATGGAAGTGTGCAAGTTTTTGATGATCTCTTCCTACAAAAAAGCCCCCAAAACTATTTTCATGTTGTTACAGCAGAAAAAAAAAAAAAAAAAAAGAGCTTCAAGTTTGCAAGACAAGAAAAAGTATGAATTCAAACGTCAATATTCAAAAAGGCTGGATCTTATCAAGTTTCAAAGCTAAACATCACAGTGCCCCTTCAACACACTCTTATTCTAGAAGGTAAGTTATGAATCTATAAGCAATTTATCATGAGAAGCAGAAGAGCATGCAGTTTAAGGAACACATCATTTAACACAACACACTTTAGCTACTGGTATCTTCACCAGGCTGTAAATTCGATCTTCTGCAAAAATGAGGAATATAACGTCCTTTTGAGAATACAATGCTTAAAACTAGATCATTGTGGTGTAAGACTGAGGAACAGCCAGTAGCAGCAATGCAGGTGTGAGGCTGAAGTTTTCCAGTTTGATATGATCTTTCCATACCCAACTATAACATTTGTAGACTTACAAAAGTTGTATGTCCTATTTGACCCCTGCAATAGGCTGTAATACAAACACACAGCTTACACAAAGATTTTTCTTTACAGAAGTGCCAGATTTCATTACTTTGTATTTGTAAAAGTATTAGTTTATGACAGGTTAGGGGACTAGTGCCAGATACAATTCAGAAAAAGCTGCAATAACATAATCTCACATAAAGCCAGTCTTACAAGAAAAGCAGCAGAGAACATGAACTTTGGGGAAGACTCTCTTCAGCAAACAGCAAGTGTATGTGTAGTATTATCCTTTTGCTAAAGCACAGAGAAAGGCAATCATGCTCCCAGAATCATACTACTGGGGTGGGGGGAGTCTCAAGAAGCTTTCTTTTTGCTTTTATAGAACAAACTTTATGCCACCAGCCTGGAAACAAGCAGCAAAGAACTAAGCATTCCATAATCTAGCAGGCTTGTCCAATACATTTCTTCAACACAAAAAAACACTATTTTTTTTTCTTTCTTTTTTCTTTTTCTTTTTTCTTTTTTTTTTTTTTGAAGACATCTGGTCCAGGTATGATTTGTTTCTAGTTATTAAGTATACACACCTGTGCTCCTGGTACAGGGCCAAAAGGGTTTGGTGGTCTCATGACTGGCTGACTGTATATTAAAGTGGGCTGTGTCATTACTGGTATGCCTCCCATCTGTGATGGCTAAAAAATAAAAATAAAACAAAACATCTGATCACACATAGCATTAATACACCACAAGTACTGAAGGAGAGTAAGGGGAAGAAGGAAATGGTAAATGGGTGAAGAGTCTTGTTCATATTTGATATATGCAACCATAAGACATTCCTAAGGTATTCTCCAAATAAAGTTACTAGATAGAAAATTACAGCCTTTTTAAGGAATATTCACATTAATGACTGAGTCCATTTAACCTTCTGCTGCCACCTCCTGCTCCAAGAACATTTGTAACACTAAAACGCCTCGATACAAGCCTTTGTGCTGGTCCTTGTGGCCCCAAACTGATGTCTGACAACACTTCCATTTCCAGGTCTTTGAGAGCACAAGATGACAGTTTTATGAGTGTCAAAGCAGAGTTGACTGAGACCTTGAGAAAACTTAGAAATGATACGCATGTACTGTAAGTAAATGATATGTAAAAATAATGTTAATTCATTATGCAACAAAGCTAAAGTGCTACTGAGACTGTGGCTGTGCCGCATTAAGAGTTTATCACATATTCATGGTCTTAGAAGTAAGGTTTAATTTCACTTAAACTCTCATCTCTGCTGCTGCTTTTGGCGTTCCACCCAGACTTAGGTTGATGTTCAGCAGCACCGCTGCAAATGGTCCCCATTCCAAACAGGTTTTCCTTGTCAAATCCTAGTACTCCTTTTATCATGCCAAGCAGCTGTTCCAATAGCCATATGGTGAACTCATTCAAAGTGACCCTGACAAAAATATCCTACAAAAATTAAGTTAAAATAACTGCTAGCACAACGAAGCAATGGCCAGGCAATACTCAAGTCAGCAACGGTACTCATCAGATGGTCTGCCCAGGCAGGCCCTCACTGACAGGAAAGTGTGCTACTCTATCTCTGTTTAGAGGTGGTCAAGTCTAGAACGCTATGGTACATACTATTGCTTTGGGGAAAAAAAAGATATATCCACAAAGGCTGCAAGATGGATAAAAATATCAGAGAACACTAGTGTTAAGTGCCTTGAATCAAGCTTGTGTGAACCAGGGCAGTTTTTAGATGAGCTCTAAAGCCCACTGGTGTTGGCAGGTCGCTCCTCAAGGGCCAATGTCATCCTGCTGCTCACGTTGTGAGCTTTTGCACAAGTAATAGAAACTCAAGAGCCACAGTGCTATGGCTTCTCTCAATTCCAGTTTCCATTTTATATTAGAATTTAAATCTCATGGTGATAGCTGCTTTAGGAAATACACAGGATTAGTTTTTAAACACAGATGTTAGGTTCCCCAGTCTTATTACAGAATTTCTTATGAAAACAACACAATCCACAGCTGAATCAAAACAACTGAGGAAGTGCTCTTCAGGTCTTCAGTGCAAAGTTGTGCAGGTTAAATTTGAATTAACACTGAAGGTAGTTTAAAATAACCACCTTGACTTTGCACAGATCATAGCACAGCAGTTGATGGATGGGTAGCAGAAAACAACAGACACTCCAAATAGACCCTCAAGAGCTTTTGTTGTTCACTTCCTATGCAAGCTACAAATGATAAACCTAAGTTGATCATTGAAGCATTTTTAGCTCATCTTTATTATATAGATTTGCAAACCATTTAACAGAACGATTGTTCTGAGAAAATTCTCTTCCCCTTTATTCACCCAGCACAGCTCTGCTACATCAATACCACTACATCAATAAGGAAGAGTTAGAGCACATTATTTCAGAAATATATATATATATATTTAAAATAACATCAAGACTTTGAACAGCTATTTAGAGCAACAGACAGCAAGGCTGGGTCCAAGTAAAAGAACTTTTGGTATCAGTGGTTCAGAAAGAGATGCAATTCTCAGCTGACACCACTACACGACAGTGTCACAAACTTGCAGTTTCATGGCATTTATCATTACAAGTTAAGTTTTGCTGGGATTAGGAGCAAGTATCTAAGGATGGTTTCACTTCACCAGTAAAATATTCCTGTTGTGAATGTAGCTGTATTTACATAGTACACTTATTTCTACACCAAAAAAGCCCATGAAGAATAGATACAGTCTAAATAAGAAAGAAGTTAATGAAAGACTAGGTGAGAAAAGAATAGGCAGACTTGAATTTCAGATATAAACCAGACTACACTACTGCAGAAAACTAGGATTTAATAATTTAGTGAGGAATAAACCAATAGAGCCGAAATTCAGACTTGAGCAAAATAGTTTGGAGAAATGACTGCCAGCACACTTGATGTTCTCCATACTCCAAGCACTCAAATCATACAAAGGAAGTTCTACTTACCATCCCATAGCCCATCATTCCTGTTGGTGTCGTAGCAGGGTATGCCATTACAGGTGGTGCCTAGTGCAAAAAGAAACCGTGATGAACTGAAAGAAGGGGTCAGCTGCATACCGATAACACCCCGCTTTTAAGAATCAGCTGCAGCGCTTCATAAATTACAAATATAGCAGAGCGAATTTACACTTAATAGAATTTGAAGTCTTGTATTAAAATGCATCCAAATTATTTCAGATTAAGTACAATACCTAAACTAAAGCCTCTGGAAGATCTTGACAAATGTAAAATTATAGATTTACTGTTATTATGTTAGGATTCTGGCTGACTAATCTAAATTGACAACTACAGTTCTCTCAGTATTTAGTTTAAGGGCATAGTATGATACGTCTAGAGAAATACTTTAGAAAAGATTCAAGAATGGGAAGTATGTCTTGAAGCACAGGAGATACGCATTTAACTTTCAAAATCAGAACTAATGGTGCACAAAGCATCTTAAGAGATCAAATTTTAAAGACCTAAAGGCCCAATTACCATTGCTTTTGCAGGTATTACAGGAGTTCTCTTTTTAGGCAGTAGGTACATGCTATGGGGATTTTCCTACCATGCTTCAGCACAACTGCAACTCTAACATCTAACGGTTGGAATGGTAACATGCTTCACTTGTCTCTTGTTCAACCTCAAATAAATCTAGATGATAGGATAAATAATTAGTTCTAAAGCTATGGTGGTATCACTCACTAAAGTCAAAGGAGACACAGCTCCAGCAACAGTTTATATCTAGGTTGAACATGTGAATCTGCTCCTTTACATTCCTTCTCATCCACCCAGTACAGCAGTTAGTACACTCAATTCAAATAGGTTAAAAGTCCTCTTAATATTTTGCAGGTATGTTTCTATTAACCTCAACCTAAGTTAGCTTTTAGAAAGTTGCAAAAAAAAAAAATTGTCAACAGAAATCTGAACCTGCATTTTGAAAACAATTTAGCAACGTATATGTAAAACAGCTGATAACTCTTAGAAAGAAGCTGTAGAAAAATATATTAAAGACACTTCTTCACATCATAGCCATATTCTTTGTTTTTCAATCTTATCTTCCACTTTCTAAATTAGTATACACTTTTACAAGGATAAAAAAGTTATCTTAGACTGTAATTTGGTGAAGTATTCAGGTAACTTGCTGCTGTTTATCCACACTCCACTTCGTGTTAGACTATTATTTTTAAAGATGAGACTAACTTCCACATTCTTTGCTGTTGAGAATACAGTTCATAAAAGGACAAACAAAGATATCTTTTGGAATACGCAGCTTTGTGGTACAGGGAAAGATACAAACAGGGAATCAACAGAATATTCGTAATATTAGATCAATGAAGCAGATAAACTTCAAGAATAGATCATTAGCAAAGCTGCTTCTGAATTCAGTTCTAATGTATCAGCTGCCTTTTCACAGAGGGCAGCCAATATTGCCAACATTAATTGCTATCAAAATAGATAATTTTTGATCAAGTATCATCTAGACTGTTTACTATCTAAGCATTTCTTATTTTTTTTTAATGTTTCTTCGGGTACCCACACCTACATACAAAACATACTGACTAAAAACTTTTTGAATACTTGAGTATGGACCTACCGTCCTTTATTTACAGAGATACCCTGAAATGAAAACAGAATACAGGGAAAGACCAATATCACTGTTGTCACAATGAAAAAAGCCTCTTGATGTGAAGGACTAAATTCCTCAGATAGCAAGCCCAAGTTATTTATTGCTTATCATTTGTAAACTGTCAGCATGGATTTACTTATTTTAGATGAACACAAACGATATATTGGTCTCTCCCCACTAAAAAAGAAATTCAAGATCTACCACAAATGTGGATCAAGTGCCAAGAATAACAGAAGCCTGTGAGATTTCATGCAGTTATTCAAACACAAACATCTTATCTCCATTCAAAATTCACCAAGTGCATTAAAGGCAGCACAGACACATACCCCAGCTATCTGCCAGCAAATGGTACAGTTTAAAGCAAGGAAAAATAATTTTGGTATTTCCCATGCCATCATTCGAGTCAAGAGCCTGCAGAACACCTATGAAGATCATATATGCTAGGAAAAGCTCAAATTTTCGGCACACCAAAGATTTTTAAAATGAGAAATGTGTAAATAGCAAGAAGGTTATGAGATTCTGCTACAGCAGTGGTTAATATCAGCATGCCAGTTGATTGCAAAAAGGCTATGGGTTGTTTCACTTACGTATTGTGGAAAATGCATGCCATTCTGTATTTCCCAGGGAAAACAATTACATAATGCAATAACACTGGATTAGAAGCAAATACTTACACAACAGAATATACACAGATAGCATTTTAGTTCACAAATACATTAAATGTCTACCCCAACATATTTTTGTAATTCATTTACTGAAGCAACACACATTTTGCGATACTGTCATGGTTAACAGGTCTGAAATTGTTTTGCATAGTCCATTTATTTGGTATATGCCTTTTTTTTCCAAAGACAAGAAAGCCTTGTTTTCAAAAGCATATGTAGGAAGCAGCAACAGCTCCAGAATAAATAGACCAGCAGAGCAAAACAAAGTTTTATTTTTGTCTTCCTAATTACTTTTATTTCAAGAGTTTTGAATAAAAAAAAAAAAGGTTTTGCAGGAAGAGAAAAGCCTCAACAGTATCTCTAAACAATAAAAGCTGTTAGAGGTAATGACTTGTCACAAGAAGATGTATTTATAAGACAAATTATTGAACAGATCAAGCACACAGTAAATTCAAACCACCAGTCAATAAGCAGGTGAGTAAATTATGGTTTCTACAACATCTACCCATATTTCAGTGATGTCCCCAAACATTTCCCCCCACATAAGAGATTTTAGCTAGTAATGGCCACTCTATAGGGAAGCAGCAGCAGCAGATCTGGAAAGATAGCTTTCTCTTTCCAAATCCGCAATATTATATTAAATTGCCAGTTCAGCCTCCCTCACTCATTTGCAGTCAGATGCAACAGATCCCAGGGAACTTTGTTACATGTTCTGTCAATGTACAAAACACGTACATTCTTCAGGTAATCAGTGAATGTGTGAGTAGGATTCACATATAGAAAATGTTCCATCAGCATTGTGAAAACTACTCAAGTAAACGCTTACCCTTCCTTTTAACAGGTACATTAAGAACAGATTGTGTCAGGAAAAATGCAACAAAACCCCTCACCAATATGACATGTTATAAGTAATATAAAATAGGAAAAGTTCAGTTGATGACCAAACTGACAAGTATTAAAAATAAGTCCACATATCAATGCTGGAAAGCAGTAGTTAAAGAAAGCTATCCCACATCACTACAGACACCACTACTGGTATCAGAAGATAAATCTCTTGCCCCTCTCTCTACCCAGAGCAAGCTAACTCTTGTCATGTAATACAGGTTTAACACAGCCCAATGTACCTTAAGAACATGCTTTTCACACTTCCACTCATCTACACTGAAAAGTAGACCACTAGAATTCCAGTTTTATGTCAGTTTAGCGAAATACAAAGGGAGCTATCTTACCTAAAGATAAGATGTTCAAGTACTACTCTCAAGTTTCCACTGAACTTAACGTGTTGCATTGTAAACTATTTACTCTAACTGCACATCTGAGAAAAACAAATCCAAGCAGTACTTATCTCAAACTGACCATTTACTCATTTTGTCTTCACTTTTTTACTGCAACTACAGAGAGTCTCCAAACTTGTTACATAGCAGTCTGTATATTTAAATCACAGAACTCAGCATTTTAAAATGCATATTTGCTTACCAATGTTGGTGCATTCCACGCAGTGGTAGGTGCAATTTTGGGTTGCCAGTTGGAACCACCTGTTAGTTTCTTTTCACCTGGTTGAGTCCAATTTACATCACTTCAAATAAAATTAAGAATTGTTAGAAAACACTGGATTTGCTTTAAAATCTCCCTCAGATAAATACTAAGCATTTCCTCTTGGAAACATGACATCATTCTTTGTCAGTGAAGAAGCTCATTTAAGAAAGGCATTAAAAAAAAGTGTCTTATGATGACTTGTTTTGGCTAAATTAAGTTGTCCAACACGACCACTTCAGTTTCATCTAAGCTCAATCAAGTTCCCCAGAACTTTCTCAAGTTAGTTAACCTAGCTCGTTTTTCTTAGGTACAGGTAAGTTATTCAGGAGTAACTACATACTAGATTTCTGAATGATTTCAAAGTAGACTCAGACTGTACTCATAGACCTGAAATATGCTGATCACATTCTCATCTTTCCTGCTAGAGCAATTGTTCACTGCAGTAGTTCCCCAGGGACAGCTGTTATTGAATAGGCTCTGCTTTGAAATTTATTTTTCTAGTGGTCAACTACAAGTCTGAGGCTGTGATTCCACAATCATTAATACAGCTCTAAACACACCCAGATCATACAGAAGTACTCTTATTTAAAAGATGCACTACAACTACATACAACTACAATGAAGTATTTTGATGAACTGTTTTACTAAATATATACAAAGCCTCAAGGGAATGGGAGCCAGGAGTCAAGACACCTTGTCTGTTATCACTGTCACCACCACTCAGCCTAGGCTCACTTTCAAACAACGGTCAACAGTTCACTGTATCTTATCTGAAAAAGGAAAACACTATTCCAATCAGGTGCTTTGAAGGTTAACATAAGATTATCATTTATTGGTCTGAACCCATACTTTCATAAAATTTTACTATCAAAAAGTCAAAATTTGCAAGCTTTGATTAAGAATACTCACTTTTTAGTAGTTCCATTTCCAATGCCCAAATCTGTGACAAAGTAGAAAAAGATATTATTAAAATTCTATTCATTCAAAATAATTAAGTATTTATCTGTTAGTGTTTAATACTTACTGCCTACAAGATTGGCTAAAGATGAATCCAGATCATCTGACACTAATTTGTTAGGTGGTACTTTGGCAACTGGAAGACTCTGGTTTTGAGAGGCCACTGTTGGTTTTAGGAGACCACCTAATTCATCAAAACCTTTGAATGACAAACAAAATAATTCCAGTTAGGTTTAGCTCAGTTGGTTAGAGCGTGGTGCTAATAATGCCAAGGTCATGGGTTCAATCCCCGTATGGGTCACTTGTTTCCCTGCTGTGCAGAGGGGCTGGACTAGATGATCTCCAGAGGTCCCTTCCAACCTTACTGACTCTATGATTTTATGACTTAAACCATAAGCAGCCCATGAATGATGTCACATTCAGTTAAAGAGAAAGCAAGCTCAGAAGAAAGGTTAAAATATGAAACTTAATCTAGTAATGCTACAATACACAAGAGAATTAAAACAATTAAGCCTCTGGATAAAAGAGATTTACTGAAGAAAGGAATAGCTATTTTTAGATTTCATTTTAACTAGTCTACATACATTCAACTGATTTACATGCAATAGATTCATTACAACAAAGCAATCAAAATGCAAAAAAAAAAAAAAAAAAAAAAAGACCTAAAGAACTTAAGTCTTATCAGAATGTATGTCTTTTCTTTTTGCAGATGTCAGGTTTGCCCAGAGTTCAATGTCAAAAAACAGTATCAAAAGACCAGACAGCATCTACTTTCCAGATGTTCAAAAGGACAAAAAGAGTACTCAATATGTTTGTTATTTTAATTAACTGGGTAAATTTCACAATTTATCTTACATGACCATTTTCTGAAAATAATCTCGGCACTCAAAAAATAAGGCATAGTAAATGTTGCACAGCTGTAGAAAATTAAAAAGCAGCTTTAACTACCTCTTATGATCACATTTTACAAATAATTTCAGTTGACAGCACATATAAACAAAGAAGCTATTCACTGTATAAAGATTTACACACATAAAAGATTTAAGTGAAGGATATCAACGTAAACTTTTCAGCACAATTCATGTAGGAGCAGTCAGTAAGGAAATGTTATTTGATTATCAAGTAAAAAATATGGATGAGGAATGCTGCTATTGACCTTTTATGTCAGCTTTCCTTTCCTCAGTTTGAACATGGTCACAGCAGTATGAGTAAATACAAATTAATACAAAAAGCTTTATACCTCAAGAATAAGAGAAAGGACATATGTCATCTATTTGAATATCTTACCACCAGAATCTAGAACCACATTAGAAGACTTGTTTCCAAATACAGACTCAAAGTCAACATTAAGGCCAGCTGATGCCTGTGGTTGAGCAACAGGAGAAGGAGTGAACCCTGGCGGGGAAAAAAAGATAAAAGGTTAATTGTTTTTTATACAACATTTACCATAAATCCACCTTCCTTATGCAAGACAAATCAAAAAAGATGCAATTAAAGTACTGCAGAAAGTTTAGAAATACCTCAAAGGCCCAGACTACTCCCTGACATGTAAAGGCATATAGGGAAAGAGCTGGAAGCAGTTCATTCAAAATTATTCCTCCAAAGAAAGTTTTTGTTTGAAGAAACAGGACAGATGAACTACAAAAGGCTCTCTCCCCTTCTCCCTTCCCCTTCCATTGCTAAGTCTCTAGTCTAGCTGTTCATATAATCCTCATTCTTTCTCCACCTACTCACAATAAATCTATTAGAAAAATAATCACTTTGCCTCTGTAGAAAAAGAAGCACGCTGAGTTTACAATCTTTTTCAAAACTACCTGCCTGAATATTATTCCTGCCCTCTCTTATATTAAAGGAACAGCTCTCCTTCTTTGATACATCCGGAGCAAGATCCACACAATGGCAAGATGCCTCACTAATACGTAACAACTAGTCATGACTTCCATTATATACTGCTAATACCAATATATTAGTTTAAATTATTAATTTAAATCAATCACAATTAATTTTATAACTAGGCTTTTTGGACCCACATTTTGCAGAAGACCATGTTTAGCAATGAAGTTTTTAGTAATATGGCAAGATAGTGGAAGTTTTACCTCCCATTCTTGCCAAAACTTACTCAATTTGTCTCCTTCTGTGCATCTGTAACACAGATGTAATCTGCTGGTCAAGTATTCTCCAAATACTACACATCTCTCTTCCTCCAATACTCTGAAAACATTGTACAGCAAAGCACTAGCTGCTTTACACTAATACCACACCAAAAGCTGGTGGTACAGCAATATGAAAATGAACACTATTTGTTTCTAAAAATCTCATTTTTTGATTTTTATATATACACATGCACACAAGTCTATGCACACCTGCATAGAACATGTAAAACACCTTGATAGTTAGACACTTTCAGTTGTAGCTATTCCTTCATATGGAAAGCATCAAAAAACACGATGCAATCTGAAACGCAGCTTTTCTAGTTTCTAACACACACTGATGGTACAAAGAAATAAAAGGATCACAATTACTTTAACAGTAAAATATTTCAGTGGGCAGAAACAGCCAAAGAATATCTTTGGTGTTTATTTTAGCTTGCTGTGACAGCATCTCATTTCAGCCTTACCATTTTCATGCAATAAACTGCATTTCACCTAAAAATTAGTAAGTATAGGATGCTTTCTTGAATATGAACTTCACAGAACCACCAAATTTGGATTACCTGCTCCTTCCAATACTATTTGTCTCAAAGAAACATGCAACTCAGCTTGAAGGCAACCACCTCTAAGCCCTTGAACAATTTACCTTTTATTAAATATAAGTCATAGAACAATGCATAGCAAGATAAAGGAAGTAGTAATGTGAGAAAAGATAGAGGATAAACAAACGAGTACCTTTATAGCAAGTATACTATAAAGTTGCAGCAAACCATCTCAGAGACTATGAACTGCAGAGAATTCCTTAGAAAAATCACATCTGTATAAACAGAAATTCTTGACTTACAATAGCTCACATCTTTCTTCAGAAAACTGAAGACTTAACTACCACAAACTAATACTCTGCTCTCATATTTTAGGATGTTCAAGCTGTATGGAGATAACTAGGTAAGATAAGCCAGAGGACAAAGCAATACATGGGACTCAAATGAGTCAGTCATGTGAAGAGAACAAATCCTCCTCCTCACTATCTACCACCAATCCAGAGCATGTTGTCTAACATGAGTATTTCACAAGGTGCAAAATAAAAGCACTATTTTTAGCCCTGAAGTCAGTATTTTTAAAGGGAGTTCTACTGAGAGAACAAAATAACAGGATCAACAGGTAGCAATCATTCTAATTTTTGGACATGCAAACTAAAGAATCACAGTATTCAATCACTTCATTAAATTAGTGTCTTTGAATAAAAGCTAGCTAAACCAAAATGATGCCCTTAAGCATCAACTCCTGCACAAATCACACAGGATATTCCTAAACCTTGCATAGCAGTAAAGTTAATAAGCCATCTAAACTAGATTGAACAGGGAGTGTTACCTGCCAAGGCCACCTAACAAACATCAACATGGTATCCCTGAATCAGCATCGTACTGGATTACTGCACAGCCTTTACCAAGCTGCACAAATAACCTCTAAGTTAATGCAGCTGACATCTTTAAACAGTGCACTAAATACAAAGCTTTCCAACAGAACAGGAGAGATGCAATGTATCAACAAAAATGCCAAAAGCAGTGAGAACATCCAAAACATTATCTTAAGGCAGAGTAAGGTGAGAAGATATTTGTAACATGAAAGTCCTTCATTTGGTATGAATAGTATGTAAACTAGATGAGACCTCAAAATGAAGATACTTGTTTTACATTTAGGCTACATAAGCATTAGTTTAGTACATAGTGGGAAAAAAAAATACATCATTTGTAACACACCTCACAGCATTACATGAATCAAAATTAGAGCCAACATGACAAATGTACTTCTGTAGCTAACAAGTACATCTACTAGCTCTAGGTACACAACACATTCAAACATCTGTGTTTGTGGTAAGACTGTATCCCATTACCTACCTCCAAATAGACCAGCTACAGAAGAAGGCTCATTGCAGAAATGAGAAGCATTAGGGTAAGCTTGAGGACCACAAAAAGAATCTGACAAGGCATATCACACAAGAGAGAAAGCCAGGAAAGGAGAAGAGGGAGAGTTACAGAAAGAGAACCAAGATATACTGTTTATTTGCTATTCCCCAAAAAAAAAAAAAAAAAAAAAAAAAAAAAAAAAATTAATTTCACCTTAAAGTCAGTCTATAAAAACCACATATGCTCAAATGACATGGAAGCAAAAGAACCAAATTAATACATCAGACATACAGTAAGAAACAAGTTCACATCATCTGACACAAAAGGGAAAAAGTATGGTTTCAAAATTACAGCTATAATAGGATATTTTTTTTTTCCAAAGCAAATGCCATGTTTTACACCAGGGAGACAAGTGTAAAAGCTTCAAGGCATTTTTCTTATACCTGAAGTATAACGATACAGCCCAAGAGTGGATTCATATTTGGTTGCCACAAAAGGATTTAGTTCAGTAAATGGATTGTAATGATCTAAAGAACCAGAAAGAATTATTTTAAATCCATATTCGCATTACCATAGCACTTTTGGGGGCTAGAAATTGAAACTGCACTAACATTTCACAGATCAGTCTGTCAGTAAAAAAAAAAAAAAATCACAGTAACTTGTTACGTAGTCTAAAAAACGAGACTTTGGAAGGCCATCTTTTATTCACTTTTTATTCAGGCCATCCACCTCCAGTCACTTTGAGGCTGTAGTCTGAAGAACACTGTGCAAAGCTGTGGGCTTCACAAAACCCCACCTGGATGCTTGTTCACAGCCCTTCCCGGCCACAGCTTTTTGTGCAACTACCGAACGAACTGACTGAATAACCCTACCGACCTTCCTCTCTGTCCCACCAAACCTGTCCTCCACTACTCAAAAACCCCACTCACCCACCCTAAAAAAAACCCCAAAAACACAAAACACTCTTGCATCCAAAATTATTATTCCATGTTTGCACACAGCCATACAACTTTCACTGCAAGCATGGGAAAGATAATAATCCTGTCTGTGCTTCTATTATGTAGTAGTACCAGCTTAAAGCATTTTTAAGTTACTGCCTCAACCAGCTAACGTTCCCCGCGAATTCAGGAGAGAAGCACCCAGCATGGATTTCTCATGCACTGAAGGCTCTCGTCTCTCTCTCCACTAAGCAAAGATGAGCAAGGAAACTAGCCAGCCAGGGTGACCAAATTTAGGTGGCATGAACCCAAGTTCTGTCTTACGGGAGCCTGGAGTCTTCCGACAGCAATTCTAACAAGGTTCAAACTGCAAAACGAAAACCGTTTTGGTGCAGCAAGACAAGACTGTCTTCAAATCCAACCTCACTTGCCAGGTCTGTTTATGTAATTAATCCGGTATTTACTCTAAGAAAGCCAGCAGCTCTTCATACTGAAAAGTAATCCAGTTACTGTGTACTCTCACCAACAGAGATTTTAGACGGATCTACAATTACAGCCATGCTGAAACACCCCAAAACCCAGTTTAACATTTTTAAAAAGGTGAGTCTTTAGGTGATTGCCTATTAGGTGAAGAGTTTGAGCAGACCATATACCAGAAAAAAGTATGGCTTTTGATTAGTTTTTGTTGCTATCACAGGGGGAAAAAAAGAAAAAAAATCTACCAAAAAAGTTGGACTAAGCTCCTATGTCTAAAGAGAATTTTATAACCCAAGGAATATTGAAGGCAGCATTTTCTTTCCTCTTTCTCCTTCAAACACAAGAGACTTTCACTGTGTAAAAACCTCTACTGTAACTTTAAGTTTCTTTACATGTCCCAAGAATATGTATAGCAAGAACACCAGCTAGGTACTCAAGCAAGAATTTTAATACTACATTTATGGCACAATTACTAAATCAAGTTCTAAAATAGAACAAAACTAGTCCCAAATGACTAGGTTCTAGTTTCTGAGAAGTCCCAAAATTATACTTTAGAAACTCATATAACTTAAAAAAAAAAAATAAGAAAATAAGAAATCAGTTTAAAATGGTACTTTACCAACAAACATTTCATGTGTGGGTGTCCTACTGGTGAAAGTGGATACATCAGAAGACACAGACAGATGAGCAGCATCGTTAGTTTTTGTAAGGAAAGGATTTAGGTTTGGAATGGCATCATCAACACTATCAACAGTAGCAGAAAAAGGATCTGTTCAATTCCAGACAGCAAGAGAAAGAAGAAAAGGGAGATTTAGTTACATGTTGCTTCTCAGATCTAGAGGAGTAAGAAGAGTTTTAGAGAGTGTAGGAAGTAGTTTTTTCTTGATAGCTCTAAATTTGGGATGACCTAGTTCAATTTAAAATTGTCCAGAATTATCCATTCTCTGCTCAGGAAAAATACTATGAGTTTTAACTAGTTATTTAAATTAATATCATCTTGGTCTTATAAGGCATGCTTTTTCCACAGTATATTTTATAAAGAAAAAGAACATGTTATCTCTTGGTAGACAAAATCAGTTCTTGCTTTGCTCATTTGTACCCTGATACTCAAAACAAATTCTCTGCATCAGTGAGCATCTCCTAGCGTAACAGGATACCAAATGCTAAATGAGCCTTCTAGGCAACATCATGCTACAGATATCTAAAAATAAATATCTCTATCTCATATTTTAAAGATTATTTAATAGAAATAACAGAATTATTAAAATAACATGTTAACATATAAAATAAATATAAAATTGAGCTGTTAATCTGTACATTTCCTTCCACTAATCTCAGAACTGTGTTTATGGATTTTTTTTACTGTATTTCATTAAACACTATGAAGTTTTCTATAGCTAAGAATACACTGAGGTATCATGACAAAAATACATTCCTACTTGTAGCATCAGCAGCAACAAAATTGTTATAGGAACGCCATTAGCTGCGAGTAAAGAGTCTCTCCTTCCCAAGGGACAACAGTTAATGAGTAATCCAACGCTCCTTATCAAAGGCTCTCAGACAGTACAGGGGAAGGAAGAAAACAGACTGATGTGAAAGACTTCCAGAGGTATATAGGAGAGTTCCAAGTTTTCCTGGGGATGAATATCATTGCCGAGCTACAATAGATACTCCCAAGATCCAGTAAATAAATAAGATAGGAGAGGCAGCCAGAATCACTTAACTGAGAAAAAGCAGTGTGGTTTAGCTGCCTGGCTTTGTTGCACATGAATCCTAATCCTAAACAAAAACTCCCTAATGAGATTAGCAAGAATTACATACAGCCCCCTACATGACTTTGCATTAACACAGTGCAAGAACTGCAACTTACTATTCTGGGAAATGCCACTATACAGGATTGTTTGAGTAACAGCTGTATGAGAGATTCCTTAAAGTAGTTTGGTTCCCCCTTCTCCACCCCCCCACCGCCCACTTTGCTAGGCAGTTTAGCGATTTCATCCACAGCTCTTGCAAATACTACCATGATGTAGTTAGCAGCTTCAAGCTGCAAGTTATATTTCCCTGCCTAAATCTAACCTCTTGGTTCTCAGCTGGAAATCTCACACAACCTGATAAGAGATAGCCTTCAGTCACCTGTAAGCCCTAAAGAAAATGAAATCTTGAAGCCATAAACACGGTTTTCTTTGCAGGCTTATATCTACTTTGATTTTCTGTAAGCTCAAGTTACCTTACACAATGAAGTGCTGACTTTAGACCCCAGATTGTCTGGCTACATCTCAAGAATAACTGAAGTAGCTTGTAAGTCATTCAGCTGGCAGCATGAAGACGGCCAACGCTGAGCAAAGGATAAGCACCATATGCTAATACTGTACTGCACTACACAAGGGCAGTACCATACCAGGTATTGCTTTAGGTACGGTTTAAAGGCTAGTATTACTGCACCTACTGCACTTGTGGACATGCCAAACATCTGCCATTGACTCCTTGCTTATAGGTATTACTTTTAATTTTTTTTTTTTTTTTTTTTTTTTTTTTTTTTTTTTTTTTTTGCTATGAATGCTATTTTAGAAGCTATAGAACAACCAGCTCTGACAAAAGTCAGTTTATCTTTCAAGCAGTCCTTGTTGTTTTGGTTGCTGCTTCACATTCTTCTGATTTTCCATTTAACAGACAAAATCCAAAAACAGATAACTCAAGCTGTGATTATTTCTAAGTGGATCTATTTGTTTTTGTTTGGAAGTTTAGGTACAAGTTGGTAACTGGCAGATATACCAATTCAAATACAGAAGACATGGTCTTCAAACAATCCAAATAAACAACTCTGATAAAATAATATGAAAAAAGTTAAAAAAAAAAAAAAAAAAAAAAAAAAAAAAAACAGAAAGTTTTACTGTATTTTTTTGAAACTACTATCCACTGGAATTACTTTACATATACACTCCACAGGAAAATTACAAGATACTCTGATCTCAAAGCTGGATATGGAATTTCTAATTTTGGCTAGCAGCACCGTGCACTACAACTCTAAGAGCATAACTTACACGAGCATCATGATGTTCTAAAGCATTTTCAGATTCTCCACAGAGAAGAGTATGTCTCCTGACATACTGGTTCTAGCTAATATGTTTAATTTTGTCTGGGTCTCAAATTTCCCAAGCTCATGACAAAGAATATTTAAAAATGAATTGGGCTTGGGTAATTTATATCCTTGCATACACAGATTAAGAAAATACTCTCTCTCCTACCAGCAATCCCTCAAATTTTCTAAAGTCAAAGCTTATCCTTGAAAATGCATATCATCTGTACATCAGCGGGAATTGCTCAGCACCTTCAGGTTATAATGAGCCATTAATGATTCAGGTGTGTTTAAAACAGTCATTTGAATTTTGCAAACTCCTACCTTTAACTTATCCAATTAGAAGGATTTTATCCAGGAGAATGACAAAGCATTTTTCTCCGCAACTCTTACAGTTTGGGAAATAAAAGTAAATTGAAAATAGGCAACTATATAACTCAACACATTCTCTGGGAGTCTAAACTCTTGAGCATTAAGGTTTTTTGAAGCAGAAATCTAAAGGAAGCAACCCAAATATAATGCCCTTCTAACAGTACATCCTGCTATTACACTCCTAAGGCTTGCTACATAAAATTATTAAATAGTAACTCATTGTAGGCTTACATTCCATTGCAAGTCTATACGTACCCAGTTTGATACTCTTAAAAAGTCACCATATACATCAAATACAAAATCATCATGTCAGAAAATTACCTAAGGGAGGGATGCTGCGCAGTGGTTAGAGCACAGGACTGGAAATAGTTCAGGTTCCATTCTTGGCTCTGCCACTGACTTGCCGTATGACTTCTGACAAGTCAGTTAATTGCTCAGATCTCCCCATCTGCAAAATGTGGAAAGCACTTCTTATCTACCTCACCTATGTGAAATGAGTGTTCACGTTTGTAAAACTGAATAGATTTTTCTGGGGAGGATGAAAGGTAATACAAAAAGAGTACTCCTAGAATTTTAACCTAAAACTTCAGGAGACAGTCTGAAACCTTCATGACTAGTTAAATCTTAGAAGTTTTATCTTAGAAGTAAATCTTAGTAGTATGTCACTAGTAAGCAGATACATCAACAACTGAAGTGTTTTTTTTTTTTTTTAAACAGGAATAATTTGTATCTCTGGGGAAAAAAAAAGACTTTGACTGAATTTCAGGTTGTCAATAAAGAAATGCTAGATTGCGACATGATCTTTGTGAAGGTTACTTTCCCTTTTAGTCACCCCCCTCCTCCCATCAGATGATTAAAATAGTCCAAAACAGAAGATATTCCAGAAAGCAGACAAGATAAGCTAAAACATCTTTCTCCATTTCTAAACGCTAAGCCTCTTAAACATTGAAATTTGTATGCATAACTCTCCACTACATCCTTCTCAAAGAGATGCTTTTATTCATTTTTGAAGCTATGACTTATATTAATATTGCCCCATCACTGAAAATTCTGTGCAGCTTCCCTACAAAAAAATATGAAAAGGTACACAAAGTACAAGGACACAAAAATAAGTAGGAAAGCAGAATACATACATTGCTTATTATGACGATCTTAGCTAACCAGAAAGATGTTTGGAAAAGCACAATATAGCTCATAAAACAAAGCAGTGAAGGGAAGTTTCAGAAAACAGTCTTATTCCTATGCCTATGCGACTTCGATTGCCAGCAACTCAATTTTTACGTCACAAAAGAAAGTGTTTTAGCAAACTTCTGATTTACAGAAAACAGTCTGAAAATAGTAAAATAGTTAACTTTGGAACTGTGTGGCTAAGTGCCATTAACGTAGAAAAGTAAAAAGAAACGTCTTAAAGACATCATTAATCCTTCACCAGTATAAAAACAGTGCAAGCAACCAGTATGTCACCTATACCCACAGTATTCCAGAACATTGCAAAGCAGCAAAGAAAAAGCGGAAGCTTTGAGTAAATGACTAATGCTTTAACAGTGCTTGAATGAATAATTTTGTTAATGACTTTTCAGAACACTCTTGCCTCACCTCCCTCCTTTACAGTCTTGCCTGTATCAGTAAGATCACCTAACACACAATTTATCCTTACAACAAAGCAAAATGGTAATCTAGCTACTCTGGGAAAAAAAGTCGGATAAGAGATTTTAAAAAAAAAAAAAACTTCATCTCTTCACTTACAGATCCAGCATATCTGTTTTCTAATTTATTTCTGTAGTTAATTAACATACTTTATCCAAAATTTTCTGCTATATTTCAAAGAGTTGCCTTTGTTTTCAATATGTAATTGTTGATTTTTTTTAAAAAAAATTTCTATTTGTACTTGCCAAGTAATTGCCTCCTTTATCAGCTCGTCTATTACTACCTGCAACACTGTTTACTTTTTTGGTCTAAAACAAGTCAAGTCTGTGCATTTAAAAATTCTGTACTCAAATTCAGTATGCCACATGGGCTGACAGACATCACAGAACTATAACTTCTCACAGCTAAGTTTCTCTATATGACTCACTTCTGAGGTTGACTCAGTCAACAACTAAATACATTTTTACCAATTATTCTCAGACCAAAACTCTTCGTAACCACTTCAGGTGTCTGCATTATTTTAATCTGTACCTGGATTTGTTTTTCTCCATTCCCCTGATCCACTCATATATTGAATTCAGCAAAGACAAGCTAAGGTTTCCAATAAATTTTCTGTTTTTAACAAAGAAATAGCCCCTACACTAGGGGAAACATTCAGGGGAGTACAGCCGTAATAGCTAGCACCCACATCCAATTTACAATCCTTACCTCCCCAGGTACTTCCTACTTGTGGAGCAGCAGATATAGGATGCACAGATGGATGAAAAGTTGGCTGCAAATCAAGCAGATCATTTGGCAGCTTTGATGTGCTATAAAGACAAATTAAGATAACTGTTTGAACTTCATGAAATAATTTTCAATACAAAGAAAATGCTAATGACTGGCAACCACTATGAAAGCTTTGCTACACATTTAATGAATATGACTAAGCTAAATTAAAGAAAGTTTGCTGAACTTTACATTTTTAGCTTTGTAGAAAAGGAATTAATTTATCAGGCTAAGTTCTCTGTCATGCTAAGTAACTTCTGCCAAAGCAGTCTAAGACTCAAACATAACCAGCCATCTCACCTTCCTCTCTCTCTAACCCCAGGGCTAGAGCATCTTAAGTTCAGTGATCTTCAACAGCTTGTAAAGCAATTTTATGAAACCACTAAAGTATGTTAAAATTAGAGTGATGGATCTTTAATGAGTTCTACCACCAAAATGTTACATCTAAATTCATACATCTTTCCACTTTCAACCACTGCCGAGAAACTGCCTCACATTCACCACCTATTAAAAAAAAAAAAAGGCAGGAAGGTAAGATGCCTTCAGACACTATGCTAACTGGTATACTGAGATTGACTGAGTCAAGTGAATGACAATGTTTAAATGCATCTTTGGGAACTACTAAAAAGTAAACTGAAGTTCAAGAACATCACAAAAAAATAAAAAGTGACATATGAAAAGTGAAGTAACTGCTGCAATGATGTCAAGAGTCAAACAAACAATTAAATAGCTTGCAAAGTGTTAACCTCATACTTCAAATGCTCCTTAGCAAAGAAAAAAAAAATGGAAGTACTGCCATCTGCCCAGAACTTCATTAGCACATTGAATAAATCCAAGCTTGTACATGCATCTGCCACACAATTCTAGGTACATAATATGGATATTTAGTTGGTATTTGAAGCAATGACATGCAAGATTTTAATCTACATAACACAGTATAACACTGTAATGAATGATTACTTTTTGTATTTATCATATGATAATAGACTTGTTGATCTCTAGAGGTCCCTTCCAATCTTACTGATTCTGTGCGATTCTGTAATCATCATTATGGATAGAAGCTGAATCACTGTGGTATCCAAGCACCTTTCAAAATAACACTGTGACAAAAGCCTAATGGTCTGAGGAACAACTCTAAAAGGGACATTCTAGATCCTAGTGCAATCTGTTTGAGGATTCTATCACTTGTATCATCCACGTTTTAATACCCCATTTCAACAGGGATTGAAATCATTTTGCAACCACTGCTAAAAAGCATCATGGTACAGGCACAGCCCTCTAATGTGAATATTGGGCTCATGACAATGGGTAAAGCTTGCTCAATTTATGGTAGGACACGTTCCATCAACGTCAAGAAACCAAATTAATTACTCAAATGCACTTCAGGTTCAGAGGAGCTTCTGCTGTTATCCGTTCGTTTGATCCCAATAGCCATACTGCCAGTAACTAGTTTTAAACATGAAGACAAACGGGCATTTTGTTTTTTAAAAAAATCATTCTGTTACTTCAAAATAGAGAAGCGAGATTTTTGATTTGCAAAGTTTTCTGTGAAAAGAGTACACTGTAGAATCCTACTAAAGCAGATAAAGTAATTTTAAAAGCTTAAAAAGCTTTTCAGCTGCTGCCTATGTCTCCACAATGTAGCATTTCTGGCTGTTTAAAGAAGCTTCATCAGAATCCTGTATTTCAGACCTCTAAAGCACGATTAGAGCAAGATCACCTAACTCAAGGTTACAAGTTCAATGGAGTTATCAGAACATTTCAAATATTTGTGCCTCTAACAAGCAGCGTTACAAACCAAATTTTTAGAAAGTCTTTCAGTTACTAACACTGCCAGATTCTCTATCATCTGACACAAATTTTCTACAAATTATTTATTTTCTATATCCTTGGTGTCAAGTAATTTCCTACAATCATTTTCTAACAGAGAAAGGAGGCTACCAAAGTGCAGACTACTTTAAAGAACAGCAGAAAGTATGAGGAGGCAAGCAGATTCTTATGTAAGCTCTAAGGGGACAAGTAAGCATTCTTTCAGCAGATTTAAGATGAAATCAAAACCAAAATATGCTTCTGGAAAGCCATTTCCTTTCATACTGATAGAAGCACTGTACTCTATTATTTGACTGGGGTTTTACAGAAGGAAGCTCACACACTCCAATCAACAGTTCCTGCCAGTCAAAGATCAGGATTACTGCGGAGTACTCTTGCCCTATCCTTGCAAGTCCTTCCAGACAGATGTTCCAGATGCAACTTACACTGCAAAACTTGCCTGTATTCATTCAAATCTTGTTTCAGGCTTTTCCCTTTCTTAAAAAAGAAAAAATCTACCAAGAAGATTTGTATCACTCTGCTTTTAAATACCTAGAAATGAAACAAAGTTCAACATTACCTTTAAGCCCTCCCATACCAAACATTTGACTTCTCCCAAATTATCTTGAAAGGTTCTCTGGGGACAAGATAGGTATTATTTTCCAGTTCCAACTGATGGCTCACATACTAAGAACAGCTAAAAGGGCTGTCAGTTGATTTTTACCAGAAACTAAACTGTAAAGGGAGGATGAAAACACACTTTCTACATTGTTATTTATTACAATGGGATAGTCTCTCCCATCAACTTTACAAAAAAGTATCACTTCCAATAAACGAGCTCTACACAGAAACAACCTTTTCCAAAGTAAGCTCCACAGCAGACATTTAAAGGAAGCATCGGCTAAATCACTGTTAAAACATACCTGTTTGAAGAGCTCGGAGTAGAAAAAATATCAATGGCTGGTGTAGTCATTATGCTTCCTGCTGCAGTCGATACAGGAGAAGCTGCAGTTGTTAACGAGGTATGAGATTTCTTTGCAAGTTCTTTTAGACGTTGTTCCTGTTGGGAAAATGAGTTGGGCTAAGAAAGCCAGCAACATTTATGTATCATAGAATCAGTAAGGTTGGAAGGGACCTCTGGAGATCATCTAGTCCAACCCCCCTGCTCTAGCAGGGTCACCGAGAGCATGGCAGACAGGGTTGCATCCAGGTAGGCCTTGAAGATCTCCAGAGAAGGAGACTCCACAACCTCTCTGGGCAACCCATGCCAGGGCTCTGTCACTCTCACAGGGAAGAAATTCCCCCTCACGCTCAGGCGGAACTTCCTGTGCTTCAATTTATGCCCATTGCCTCTTGTCCTGTCACATGGGACAACTGAAAAGTTTGTCCCCATCCCCTTGACACCCTCCCTTCAGGTACTTACAGACATTGATAAGATCCCCCCTCAGTCTTCTCTTGATGTTGAAGTTAAGTAAAACAAAATGGAAGAATTCATTTTTACTTATTCCACATAGAGAAGTGTCACTTGCATATAAAAGGTAAGGTACAGGAGTCAGTGATGCCATGTATCCTCCAGAAACTGTTTCAGACATTTAAAAGTTGTATGATGTATGAATGTAGGATCCTACTTCCAGTCCTTTGCCAATACTACACATTCAGTAGAAATACTCCAGGCTCTTCTGCTGCTTCCCCTAGGAGTTTTCCTAAACTATTAGTAAGAGCACAGAAACAATATTTTCAATTAAAAACCCAGTATGCCTACCTTTAAAGCTTTTAAACGAGCCTGTTCTTCCTCTAACGCAGCTTGTTTTTCCCTTTCATCAACTTTTGTAAGGGACAGGCCAGTGCTTGCAAGGGAAGAGACTGCATTGGAAAGGGTAGTAGCCCTAAAGTAATTTGACAGGAAAAAAGCTGGCTGTTAATTGGTGACACGTGACAGGAACATAAGAAATAGTTTACCTGTATCCACCCTCCTGCCCAGTTTCCTTCTGAACTCTTTAGAATACTAGCTATAGAGTTTATCTTGCATTGTACAACGAAGTGGTAAACAATACACTGTATGAACTGCAAAATAAAAATTCAAAGAGGACAGGCTATCTCCTCTTTTGTATTACTGGATTTCAGGTCCCTGCTCCCCTGCCCTTAAGTATTTCCCCTCCAAGCTGCATCACAAAAACCTCACATTTGAAGCTCTCTTTCCCTGTTAACCTATGAAACTATTTAAATGTAATTGTAGATGCACAGGAATCTTTGATAATCTATGCTCTAATTCATGCTGCTAATTTAACAGGTTTAAGAGACTATAAATGCAACAAGTATACCCTAGAGTAGAAGTTTGCAAGAAAGTGCAAAAACATATATAAAATCTTAATTTTCAAAACAAGTTAAAATAACCTTACCAAAAAAAAAAAAATCAAATATTCAGAAAACTAGTTAAGTGTTGCTAAATCCTAAAATTGTCACTATCATAACAGCGTAACAATATTACTCCTTTATTGTTTAAACATATGATAAAGAAATGCTATTTAACTTTGCAAGTCTTCTGCCCCCTAGTATTAAGCCTTTTTACGTAACAGTCAGTTGCGGAGAGGATTTCTCTACGTTTCACTTTGTATTTTAACAAATGTTCAAAATCAGCAAATGCCTTTCACCACATACTTTTATCACTTCATTCCCCCATTACTTTAAACATCAATTCTCAATTTAAGGATTTATGGAAGCATTTTCCTTCTTCTGAAGAACTAGAGATGAGATATTAGAATTTAAGAACATGCATACATGTTGTGTACTTTATACAAATCTAATTACCACTAAAAAATGAAGATTCTCAGGCAGTCAGTTTCTCTTCAGAAGTTCAAGATTAGATCTTAAAAGTTTAACTACTGTTCTAAAGCAAGTGTTTGCAACTCTAGATTCTAGTTCGGTTGACCTGAAAAAAGTTGTCTTAAGTACTCGTGAAGAGATACAGTAACTGGCTACTCCAGCATTGCTAATGCAATACAATCTTTATTGCAATAGAACCTACACAAATCTTAGTTTACGATGGAATCCCAAAATAATGGATTTAGCATTCGATTCAACAATTGTTTAAAAGAACAAGGGCATAGGCACCTGCTTGCAGCTGTGGAATCTTTGATTTTCTTTCCTTCAAGAGAAGCTAAATGTTGTTCCAGAGCATCAAGAAGGCTACTTGGTGCCTGAGGAAAAAAACATAGGAAATAGATATGAAGAATCTAAGACAAAGTCCAGACTTCAAGAGACTGCAACTGAAGGATAACTGGCACAGCAGCTTAGAACACTGACATCGTGTTTTGGCATCCAGCATATATTCAATTATTTGAAATATCGGGTGATGTACCTGATCATCACTACCTTACTGATAATGAGCCATTATGACACAGAATAAGTATTGAAATATGTCAGGAGATGTTAAAAAGAAACAGCTAGAAAAGAGCATACAAACAATCAAAAGATCAGAAGTAGTCAATATTTTCAATATACTAAAAAGGAAATTGTGTCTAAAGTAATTTCTACATGCATACTCTGCACAGTGACCTTCACAAGTGATTTAAATAGGCATGCAGCCAAAGAGAGCAAATTTGCTAAAAATCATAGCTCCATAACATCACATAAAAGCTTCATTATGTGAACTCACAGATACAAATTGTCTTCAAGCATGATGTAAATTAACTTGACTGAGAATCAGTTAGAGTATGACAAAAATGATCTATAATACTTTCCAATAAGATCATTGCATATGAAAGCCTGGCTCTGAAAGGGACTGGATTTAATTACAAACTTTGAAACAAGATGGTGACAACATTCGCAAGAGTGCTTAAGCATATGCTATAGTGCCAAGTCTTTCTGATTATGCAACCCCCAAATAGCCATGTACTGACAAATGCATAATAGGTTTATCTACCTGGGAAAGATCTGGTATGTCTCCTCTGTCAATTCCAACTTGCTGTAAGAAAACAAATGAACTTTAGAACCTGTTTGCATTTGTTAAAGGCAGAGATGCTCAAAAAGCAAACAACATTAAGATGAAATCATGCAAAAGCACAAGCCTTTGTGTATACATTTTAGATCTCCACCATGTGAACTCTAAAATGGTTGGTTATAATAAATTCTTCTATTAAAGGCATAAATGTTTGAAGTAGGCTTGGTATAGAGGTATTTTAACAGATACTAAACACTAATTGCCTTAACAACAAAAAGTACCACGTGCTTCAGAATTGTGATCCAGAGAACTTCGTCTATCGTACAATTTACGGGATAAGTTACCAGAACTACTGATATACAGCATTTATTTGCTAATAGAAAGCACCTTTAAAGCTTTTTGAAACAGTTTTACTTAACAGTTATTGCTCTTTCCTGAAGAGCGTATCAAATACAAAACACTGCAGTGTGAATGTACATTTTCTCAATAGAAAGATAAACACTATCCACTCAAAGAACAGACGGTGAACCAAGCTTTACTAATTTAACATTTTGCAATAAAGTCATGAGTAACTTTAGCAGAATAAGTACAGAAGCACATCTCACCTGAGAAATTATGTAACTCTGGAATATTATTTCAACAATGCTTCAGAAACAAATACACAAGCTAGATATTTTTAAAAATATTTTGTGAAGTAATGGATTTTTCTATGCTGGCAAATCATTGTACAAACATACCTATAAGAGCTAGCCAGGGGACAGCTTCAAAACCAAATACTGCAATATATTCAGTTACTTATTTGTTAAACTGTTATTTCACCTAAGAATTAACATTGCAAGATAAGGGATTTCAAACTAGACTACAACTAGAACCATAAAGAGAGAACCACTACATATTTACTCTTCTTGTTTATAGTAAGGTTCTTTTTCAAGAATTGCCCACAATTATTATGTAACAAGGGAAATAATAAAATACCTATGTATATGTCCTTCTTAAGCATCAGATAAACTGAGTAGATATTTTGTTTTCTACACAATCCCCAAAAGAATGAATCACTGGGATACAGATTAGTAAAAATTACCCCTGATGAAATGAAATCAGACGGCCTGAAAGGAAACAGTACCTGCTTTATCAGAAAATAAGCACTTAATATGCTGTTTAAGATGAGGGGCAAAGTTTGGCTAAGGTTTACCTCTGCAACTTTGAGGAACTCTGAGATCCGCGTCATTCTAGTGAGGAACTTTTTATATATATCAAGGCCTTCTTTGCACTGGTTCTTTTTCATATCAAAGTATTTTTCTATAAACGATAAAAATATTCACATTAAATAAGAATTTAAGCATCCTGCATTGCAACCTACGTGTATTTCCAAGTAGAAGAGACAAACTGAGACAAATATGAGACAGACAAACAGAACACATGTTCAGATTTTTGTCCTGTTAACTGTGGAAATTCCAGTCTGTCAATCATGAGCTACTGATACCCATGGAGTTACACCCTACCTGCCAGGTACTAGATGTCACATAAGAGTAAGCACCCTAGCAGGGACAGATTACCCCAAGAGACTTGAATTTATTCTCTTGAAAAAAAATTACAGACTAACACTCACAAACCTACTCTATTCCAGCAGCCACATATCAGGCAAGGTATCTGGATAACTTCTGCAAGACTGATGCTCTCATTACAATCTGATCTACAATAAAGAGCAATAGGTTACAGAACACTGAATGCTGAAAGACTATTTGGACATAAAGCTTTGCTCAAAACAGGAGTCAAAGCAACTGAAGAGAAGGTCTTATTACTGAGGCAAAACAACTAGACAGTGGCTTGGGATTAGAAGCCTGACTGTCCTTCGCTGACTAATCCTGGATTTCACTTTCTACACTGAAAGCACTGGGTAATAACAGTAAGCAGATAGCTGTACCAATCACAGAATATAACTAAAGCAAACAAATCCACAGGACATTTTTAATTTAGTTTTATTATTTGCAGCTGTAGATTTCCCTACGCTTCCAGTGTGTGCAAATGAAAGCCCCTGAAGCCTGAATTTGTAACTTCCCCCATTATACAAATTTTAGAAATTAAACATTACAACATTAAACTTTTGGTAGCCAAGCATTTGCAAATGCTGCAATTGCAAATCCATAAGTGATCATACCTAATTCCAATTCAAAAAGAACAGACATCTTGTTTTTAAAGAAAAACATTGGTTTCAGCCAGATAAATAAAATAGTACAAAAAAAAGTGAGTAAAATCTTGAACTCACTTTGTTTTTAGAATTTACTTATTCCTGTATAAAATGCAATTGGAAAAAAGCCTAAAACAAATCTGCCTTGGAAAATACAGTATTATTTTGATGTTTTGCAATATAATTAATTCAATTTCTGGAAAGAGAGTAGCTATTCACAGTAGTTTACTGAACACTCCCCTCCTCAAACTTCAGCATTACAGAAAGCAGTTATATTTACCCAAAAGGTTAATAATTCCTTCGTTATAAGCTGCAAACAGTCTAATGGCATCTTTGAAGAGGAGCATGAAGGCAGCATTAATTACACCATTTGTAAGTTCATTGCTATTGACCTAGGAAGATTAGAAAAAAAGTTAATTCAACTGAACTGATCCTTTACCAGAAAACTCTTAGCAGAATGCTCTATCCCAAGGCATGCTTTCCAATCATTTCAGACTATTAATAGAAAGTAGCAGCAGAGCAAACCAACAGAGGATCTCTCAGCAGAGGACGAACCAATGTTAACCAATGTTAGTATTAACTAATATAACTAAAAGATAGTGGGATATAAATAATCAACACAATTAGAACAATTCTCACAGACTGTAAACAATTAACACTCAGCATGAAGCATTCCCTCTAGTGAGCATCATATTTTCGTCAGATGTTTGGCTTATTTCCATAAAAAATGCATTTTTTTGCACTTTAAGTTAATTAGATAACATGGACATAAATGGATGAAAATGGAATAAAGTTTTGAAGATGTTTAAATATTTTTTTCTAAGCTTGTTCAAATTTATACAAAGTTGATAGTATGCTTGATGTGTACACACTGCTAAACTTACATTGAAATCAAGTAGTGCATCCATTTGATTTTGTATAATTGGTACAGTTTTTAGGAGTTTTTCTGTGTTCATTGTTCTCATCACTCCATCAGCCCTGTTGTGCAAAACAGAAGGAAATTAACTGGATTTTGAAGAAAAATTTTTGTGAGAAACAGAATGCAGAAAAAATAGTTCATTGGAGAAAACACTTAAATCATGGCCACAGGAAACAGGCCTTTTGAGGCTTAAAAAAGCTATCTGGCCAACACAATTGTAATAATTGCAGAATACGAGAGTAACAACTTTTATTTGACAAAAACATCATTCTAAAATGATTTTTTTTTCTGAGAGGAAAAAAGTGATAGCACTCAAAAGCAAAACAGAGCTAAGACTGATGGTAAGGTGATACTTCAGCTTTGAGCTATGATGATGAGGTGAAGAAAAAGGCTTACTTTAAGCAAATACATAAAATCCCTAACAAAACCCTTTCAGATAGGCACCAAGATTTTTTAGGAAATTTTTACCTATGCTGTTCTCATTATTATTTCATGACTGTCTGGATTATTTTCTTTTAAATCAAAAGCAACTAAAAGCAAACAAATGTGACAATACTTTCTCAAAAAAACAAAACAAAACAAAAGCTTATAGATACTATGTAACCCTTCCTTTTAACTGCAGACTCCCAGTATTTGCTTGTTTTCAATTGTTCAGATTGAATAGGCTAATAATATTACTTGGCTCTGTATTTGGGTGTGTGGGGGGGGGGGGGATATTGAAATATCCAGAAAAATGCAATGATCCTGTAAGAGACTTTTTTTTTTTTTTAATCACTGAGATGACTAAAACTGCTTTCTGTAGGACACAGACTGCCTTATATGACCATGAGCACAGCAAATCAAGCGTTTCCTGGAAATGGAAAGCTCATAGTTGATCTGCACGGAAAAGGCTGTGGCTGTTCTCCAAGCTGGAGGGCAACAGGGTGCAGGCTGCGTTCAGCTTTCTGCTGGTGCAGTGAACTCCCTCCTGACAGCACACAGGGGCTGCAGCAGACCTAATGCTACAAGGCAGACGCGCAACACATGATAAAACCTGCTATTTGGGAACAGACAGATTGCCACCACCAGAACAGTTAATCCTGCCTGCTCAAAGAGCCTCCAGGCACACACTGGGGGCTAAGATAACTCACCTCAGTCAGCTCCGACATCTACCTGTAACAGCTGTGGTGGTCTCAAGTGTGTTCACCTGACTACAAACATATCTCTATGTGGAAAAAGTTGTTAGGACTCCACCCATCAGGACAAGTGAAACAAGACCACTTGCTCTTCTTTTACTCTACCACTGCAGTTCAAGACAAAAGGGACTTTCGAGTATCGGCAGAGTCAGAAGGGATTTATGGGTTCTCTCAGGCCAACTTCAAATGCCTTTGCAACACTAATACAAGATATTATTACGGATGCTACTACTGCAGTTAATTCACTAAACAGTTTTAAGTTGAAATTCCCTTGTTGGGGAGCTAAGAATTAAGTTTTAGCATCAACATGAATTAACCTGTGCATGGATGATAAAGGATGCTCAAATGCAAAACAAACTTTAAAAAATGCTGGATATGAGCAGAAGTAATGCACAAAGAACAAAAAAAAAAAAAAAAAAAAAAAAAAAAAAAAAAAAAAAAAGATCAATCATGACCAGACCAGTACATGTTCCTGACAAATGAGATGACCTGATTAATTTCATCATCCACTGTAAGTGGTCTGCACTATTTTTTTCTTAAACACAAAATACTTACCTGTTCTCAAATGACCAACCCATCTTATGGGAGCTCGTTTCAGAGGAAAATACATAAGATAGACTTCAAGATAAGTAAGTAAAATGCAGTTCTTACCCTCTTTTTACTTTTGTGAAGTCAAAAGCCACCTGTCTATAGGAAACTGCCTTTTCATTCAGATACCTACTATACCGCCTGATAAATGTTGACATGTCATACCCTAAAAAAAGAAAGTAGTTCAAAAGCTCATTATTCAGTCAATTAAAGAACAAAACCTTATTTTAAATTAAATCCAAGTTATTAAAGTAAGACAGTTGGAATATGTTTTTGCTTGATTTTTTTAAAATAACTCATCTGTGTTAAGAATTTGGTCATTGTCAGAACATACATGATACCATGTCAAACATACAATACAGAAAGTATCCAGATCTGAAAGAACTATGTAAAAATCTACTTCACTTCCTAAGGAAATTACTTCCAAAAGCAAAACAAAGCATTTATGTAAGTTTTTTTTTATACTAGGATAGACATTATTACAAAAAAAATTTCGTATCTGAAGCAGTCTGAATCAACTCCAGAACATATGCTCTCATTTGCTCTCATTAAAAGATTAACGACATCGATGCGAACATGAAAACCTGATGGCAATTTGACTACATTAGGACAGCAGCAATAAACTGACAGTTATCAAAAATATTTCCTATGCATGCAGGCCAAAATTACTATTCAGGCCTTCTATCTTATAAGAAAAGTATTTAAATTAAGACAAAGATCTGTTCCTAATCTATACTCAGAATATGAAAGATAAGGCTCAGTGAGGCAATTTGGTACACCGTTAAAACAGAAAAGGCTGCTGTCCCCAGGTAAACGCTCAGTGCACATGCTTCAGTACAGTGGTGGCAAAAATCAGGACCAGCTACATCGGAAGTAAAGAAAACAAGAAATAACTTCAGAAAAAGACAGCTATATATATGATCACAATTGCACTTAGCTGCTGTGTAACAATTTGGAAGGGTATTTCAGTTGAAAAATCTGAACCTAAGAGAAATTTATTTACCTGCGGAATTAGACTCAAAGATGGGCAGAACGGTCTGTGGACAATTTTGAAAGAAGTTCTTGTCAACAACAGTTCTTGTCTCGCTGACATAACTTAGCTGATATTTGTTTGGTGCATTTTGAAATTTAACTTACTAATCAAAATATTTCTCCAAGTGGACAAATCACTTCAGAAATAACAGGAATAGTAAGTCATATCTGTGTAACTAATAAGCTGGAAGCATTTCTAGTAGGCTTTTATAAAAGAGGCAACAAATTTCTCCAGTAGATAACTTTTGTCATGCCATAAAAGCATTGTAAATGAAGAAATACAACTCTGAGCAAAGTACACAAAGAAAAATTACTTAAATTACATGGTCCATAGTTAGTTAATTGTATTTACCCTTCCCCAGTATATTAGTGACTTGTAACGAAAAAAAGTTACCTTACCTTGCAATCCACTTTTGTCTAGGAAATTGCTCAAATTAAACAATGTGTTTCTGGACGCCAGATACTGGATAAAACGCTAGATAGAAGAAAAAATGTGAATCTTTTTAATGTTTAACTGGTGAACTGGAATTGACATAACAGCACTTGAAATTCTTATTATCCAGCTTATGAAATGTAACTTTCATATATTAAGACTCATTCCAAATCTGGAAACTATTAAAAAGACTCAGCTGAATTTGCATGTTATGCTGGTTATTTTTAGTGTAAAAATCTGAGCAAATCAATGTCACACAGGTATTTGATGAATGCAAAATAAAGACTTCTGACAGACTTTGTTTATATTAAGCCAGAATACGGTACTAAAAGCTTCCTAAAAAAATAAAGCAAACAAAAACACATTCCAACACTCCCACCCCCAAACGAAGTGCCCACAGTTGGTATCATTTGCCATGGAATCTTTGTTTTTTAATCATCATGTAATCCTAGAAGTACTTACCTCTAATATACGGCAAAAATTTTAAAAATACAAGGTGATACGAAGGTCCATGTAAAGCATTACCAGTACAATATCACGCTCAGTACATCTCACATGAGTTACACAGCTTACTTATCTAAAAATAATTAGTTGAAATCTAAAACGTTAAGTCCTATTTCCATTTGACCTGAGTGGATAGGCCAAAAAACAGTAACGCAGTTTCCAGTTCATCCCTGGAGGTTTTAAGTTATCTATGCTCTGAAGACAAATCATGAATTAATATGTCTTTGTTACCTGCAGTGTATTCTTTCATTTCATTCTTCCATATTATGTTTATTTGTAAAAACTTTCTTTTTTAGAAAGCATAAAGCTTGCACAAAACCTGTCTCTGATACAAATCTTTATTTTGAACTCAGAATTATATTTCGCTGAATGACCGATGCTATTCTGATCTAGTAAAGATCACTTCAGATCACTAGCTAACTAAAGTTAGCATGAAAAATAATTGTCTTACACACCATTGGATAGGGAGCTGCTACAAAAATAAAAACATCCACTTGCTTCTTCAAACAAATTTGGCAAAGCGAAATTTGTTTGGCAGTTTTATTTTTCACGTGGGAAGTATTTCAGGCAGTGATCCTGTGAAATACCTTCAATTACTATAGAGTGTACCAGTATCAGTCCAAACCACAACAAGTACAGCAAAGTGTACAAATAGACTGTACCTTAAGAAAGTCAACTGCTCTAATGATCATACTTAATGCCAAAACGAAAAGTCTGCCCTCTTGTGGCTTATTTAGCTTCCAAGAAGAGATCTGTTATATATCTAGAAGACCAAAGTATTCTGCAATCACCTGCAAAACTGACTTAAAAAAAAAAAAAAAAAAACCTTGAAAAATAAAATCCCAAACCCTCTGGAGGCAGGCAGTTACATGACCCGTAACAACTCTGAACCGAATACAAACTAAAATAAAGGATTTTGGTCCTACTTGTAATTTTCTAAAACCGTCCCTCTTTAACCATATAAGAAATAAATACCCTCTGGGCAGGCAGTAAATACTTTTAGCTACATAAGTCATTTCTATTTTTTGTTTCATCATCTACAATGGAGACATCTTGACTATTTAATAACGTTTTCATTTTTTCTTTTTAAATAAGCATTCAGTGTTTAGCAGACTCCCCATAGTTAAACGGTAGTTCAATCAGTAGTTCAACCGAAGGATTTCTAGACATATGGAAATCGCTTTTATTTCCAACAATGACAAATGTTTTTCATGAAAAACAAGCAGTGCAAGGAACACTGACTGCCTGAAGGATGACTGAAAGAAAAGAAAGACTGCATTAATCTGAAAGTTAAATTTACAAGGCACTTCAAAAATCTGTAAGCTCTCCAGAGCATGTGGCAGCTAAAACAGAGGTTACTGCACCTATGCAACCCCCAAATTTAGTCTTACCCATTGAAAAATATTTTCCTTCCTTTTAACCCCAAGTTTTGCACAAAGACAACTTTGGTGTATATAGCTTAATTCTCTCTGTAAGAAGTCTGCAGCAGTTGTGAAACACTTGTTCTGCTGAGCTTTTCACACTTTTGCTTAGGATTTGAAAGCTGCTCTTTACTATTATGCAAATGTGTGGCCCGTGTTCCTTTTAAAAGAGAGTGTATTTTCTTACCTACTAAGGACTACTACCTCTGTGAAACAGTGTTTTGAACACCAGTGCAGTCTTGTTTTCAAAGTCAGCTTCTCACATGTAAGCAAGCAAGTGTCCAAGAACACTACATTTTGCAAGTTCAGATTTCAAAATCTGGTTTCATTTTGAGCGCCAGAATTGCAAATTAAGTACTCTGCAAAACTGAACTCCTATTCTGCCAAAGTCCACTGGAAACAAAAACAAAAATCTACCTTTGGATAACATCTAAATGTGAATCAGCTCATAAAATCAGAAGTTTAGTCTATTAAGTAACAGTTATTTTTCAAAATTATAAAGAAAAAAGGTCTATATAAAGTATCCTGTGTACAAGAGATTACACCAGGGCCAACTTTGTTTCAAGCTGAAGAACAAACTTGCTTTGCAAGCCTGCAAAGAGAAAGACTAGCTATCTACTCCTAAAATAACCGGTTCTCCACTGAAGTGGGTGATCAGATCCTTTTACAATGGGAAACAGCTCAGGGTTCAACTAACTGGAACTATCAAGACCAAACTTTAGTTTTAAAATAGACATTCCAAGAAAAGCGCAAAGGAACACATACAGTTTGAATCTTGGAAAAATACCCTTCTTCTCTAAGAGGAAGGAAAAGAATTGCTCATATGAATCCCAACAGCTTCAGCTCATTTTTCATCCAATGTTAAAAATACAGCTCTGTGGTACAGTTTACTTCATGACATCTTTCAGATGCACAAGGTTTGTATTGCCTGCCAAGTTTAGGACAGGAAAGATGGGTCCTTCCGTTCCCCCCCCCCCCCCCCCCAGTGGATCGGAGGTTGAAATACTTCATTCTTTACAGACTGAAAAGAGATAATTTTTGAGTGGAGGCAAATACTGCACATGCTTCTCCCTCAAAGTCTAAACGGCATCATAAGAAAAGAAAGGCAACTCCTTGCAAATATCAGCACTTCTGCTTTCCTACATTCTCCATTAGATAATCCACACACAGAATTGGATTTTTCTTAGCCTTCCTTTATGCCAAGTACCTGCTATGGACAGTTACCAAGTTCACATCCATTCAAAAAAAATGAAAAATAATGTTAAACACATATAGAAATGTTGAAATTAATCTCAAGTGGAAATATTTAAATCTAGAACATATATTACATTGTTCTCAGTAAAAATGAATTGCTAAGAAAGCCAGAAAGGTATAGCTTATTTAAACACACAAAATCCAAATAGTCACTATACATGGCATAATATTTCAAAAACTAAGGTCTCACAGGAATTCAAGTTGTGGAACAGAACATAAGCCTATCGCTTTTTAAGAAAATCTTTTAAAATCATTCTAGAGTATTTGAGTATGATGAGCTTCCAAGTAATGACAAACAGCTCAGAAGCTAGCAGATTTTCCCTCATTGCAAGAAGTTTGGTGGTTGGAATAGAGGAAGGAAGACAGAAAATCAGTTACAAATTGAGTTATTTGGAAGGAAATAGTCTGGATTAGCCAGAACATAAATCTAAAATTTGTTTTTCATTTTCAGGTTTCAGAATCCCGTTCAAGTTAAGTTCTCAGTTTTTTTTCCTTCATAATAATAAAATAATGCCACAGAAAAGGATACCTCCAAGCATACAATTCTGCATTCAGAATAACATCCAGTTTTGATCTGACCATTATGGACTTTAGAGTGAGAACAAACTAAGCAAACATACAGTAAACCCCATTCACATGCAGAGCTAGGCGAAAAGACAAAAATAACGATTTTCTTAAAGAGATAATTTGTAGAAGCATTTAGAACCATTTCACATTTAGAAGCATGAAGTGTTGTAACTATTCTCAAGTATATAATTTCCGTATTACCTCATTTCCATACACCATTAGATGATGGGTTGTGATGAGAGATTTGAAGACCACTACCCAGCTACTGTTGGTAGTTCTTTCAAACAAACTGTCTGCCAGTTGGGGGATGTTCACATTCATCTCATTTGTGCACTGGATTAAATCTGAAAGAGATTTTTTTTTTTTTTTTAATAATTGTGACTTCTGTGAAGGAAAAAAATCAATGACAAAAAAAATGTGATGCTCATTTATAAAGTAATATCTTCTATTAGAGCTGGAGGACTTTCCAGTAAAAGAAATTAAATTATCAAAAAGCATGGCAGTGATGGTCTACTAGAACCTCGTGATACAAATTCCATTTTCCTTGCTGCCAAAATTCCAATTCCTAATTGTTTTTGCAGTTGCCTTAAAAGGTCCTGGAACAGAAGTATCTTAATATTTTGCACTATCTTAGACTAACTCCAACTCCCAGCTTTCAGATGATATGAGCATTAAATGCTTAAAGAATTCTTATATGCTATTATCTAATTAAGTCTTGTTGGAAGATTGTGACTAGAATTAATGTTAATATATGAAATTCCAGCTTTCTGGCCTTCTAATGAACCAGTAAGCCTTTCTAGCTGTTGGTTCCAAGTAATAAGAAAAGTGAATACAAGCTACAAGGAAACCATCCAATTATTGTTCAGTGTGGACTTTTGGCAGACAACGTCTGCAGACTCTTCAGACAGTTGGCAAAAAAGCTATGATCTCTAGACCCTTTCTACCTTCCTACTAGATTTGCTACATCACAACCATGAAGAAGCACGCTTATAAGACATCCAGTCTAATATCTTATTTAGAAACGTTGACAAAGGAAACACGTTATGCTACAGTAGCAAGCACAACAGAAGCAGATACTAAAATCCAAAAAGTGGTATAATACAAGTTGCTTGCATTTAAAAAGAAGCTTGAACTTGGTTGAATGCAAGTATTGATGTCATTTTACTATTCCTAAAATAAAACAGTAATTTTGACTCAAGCTAGTAACTCTACCAAAAGCCATAGCTCAATGAAGATCTGCAAAAGCCCTTCGTCTACCTAGTCCATAGTGTGCTAAGACTGCAACTGAAAACTTACCTGTTTAATCTTAAGTCAAACGTTTAATCTTTGAAGATAAAGCTTTATATCCTGCTACGAACAACCACTCATCACGAAGAATTCCAAGAAAGACAGGACTCTTCCTGCAGCAACAGCAGCAGATAATGAACGGCTACCAAACACAAAACTAGTACGGACAGAACTGAAAACGATGGTATTTACAAGTTTAATTGCTAAAGGAAGTGAACAGGAAATGATTTCCACATTTAAAATATGATGAGATGGAAAGATTAGCCATTCCTTGATCTACAAGGAAAATGGTGATGACTACAGGCATTCATAACCTCAATTTTAAGTTGCAGTTATCTATCATTGGATGATGATTTCTGGTTGTTAAGACAATGCTAGGATATTACTCAGCAAGAGACACGCTCCGAGCTGGATCATTAGAACTTAACTGTACAGCTTCTTGATCTTCAAGTCTTCCCACTTAAGTAATAACAAACAATTTTGTGCAAGGCTATCTGGCAGAAATGCGTATTAAAGGCATACATCATAGGATGTCAATTCATACATTTCAGCTTAAGTGTTGCAATGCATATTAGAAACTGAGAACTTCCATTCTTAAATGCAACATTTTCCAACTATAAAAAAATGAGACATGCCTTGAGAAAAATCACTAACTAAAATCAAAAAAAAAACATATACTGTAGTTGATACCGCACAACGGACAACTTATTTTCTAAAGCATTGGACTTTAAAATCATGCTTTGCTTTCTGTTGCAACGTGTAGAAGAAAACAGGCTCTGTAACACAGTAAAAGTCCTTCACAGAACTGATGATTGTTTACGCGCAAAGTGTATGAACGCACTTGTGGGGTGGGGAATGAGGCAGAAGGTACTTAAGGAGGGAGAAACAGGAGACAACTGCTAGAACATAGGCAAGAACAGAGGTATATAGATAAGTCTAACCTTCAATAGAAAGAAATGAACTTGTAAATACAAGTGAGGCAAAGAGTCACTGATACCTTTGTTGCTATGAAAGAAGTTTAGCAAAACAAGAAGTTTGTTACTGTATAAAATGCAGGTTGAACAAATTCACAGAAGTTTTAAACGAATGATGGGTTTTTTTCATCAACACAATGCTAATTAACCTAATATGCCCTGATACCCCACAGCGCCTACATGATACAGACTTCAAAACATTACATCCATCTAAAAGATTCTTTGGAAGTATTTGCTGTAATTTGCAAGTACTGCTAATTAGGCAAAGAAATATGTACAGCTAAATCTGAATAAAATCAGCAACTGAACACTAACGAGGGCATGAGAAGCATAATACAGGCATAGCAGAAGAGAAGCCAGGAGTCCTGCATCCCATACTGCTGCACAGCCAGTTCAGGAAGACCGTCACGAACAGACTTTGTTTATTTGTCCTGCCCCACAGACACCCTCCATTAAGGATGGAACAGTAAGATGACAAACATAATTGTTTTCATATCCTACACATTACACAACATGTCTCACACTCACCTATCAAAACACCAGTTTTGAAACTTAAGTGCCCAAAGCAATGTATCTCAAGACTGCCAGTTACTGGGTACGTATGAGCAATAACATGGGCAGGTATATAACAATATCTAAGGGCAAGGCCCTAAAGGGAATTCCTTTAACTTTAGTAAAAGAAAAGTCGGGGGGGGGGGGTCTGGGTGAAAGCATGACTGCTTTCAGGGCTGTTTCACCTATGATCTTCCTGTTGCAGGGAGAAGGAAGAGGGATGATTATTGTCCCCCTCATCAACGCCACAAAAAGAAAAGTTACTCTTCCTTGCACTTGACCTTCTGCATCAATTTCAAAAAAGCCTCATAGGACACTACTTTTTGGCTAAGAAGTACAAACCACCTTCAAATCTAAAAACAAGGTCTGCAACTTCCCTAGCATAAGACACTCAGCAGAGAGATACAAAATCAATTATAGCTTCAACAAAAGCAGCAGTTAGCAGCAAAAATTTTAGGCACAGCTTGCAGCTAGATGGGACAGCTGTACAGGAGCAGCTTAGACCTCAGTGAATGAATGGTCATGTCCACAGATGAGAGTCCAGAGGAAGGCCACGAAGGTGACGAGGGCCCAGAGCACATGACGTACAAGAAGAAGCTGAAGGAGCTGGGTTTGTTCAGCCTGCAGAAGAGAAAACTAAAAGCAGAGGGGAGGGATTTAAATGCTATCTTCAACTACCTGCTAGGTAGAAAGTCAGATATTTCTTGGAGGGCCAAAGCAAAAGGATGAGAGGTGGCAGACAGGGTGCAGCACTGGAAATTCTGACCAGATTAAGTTGATAACAAAGAAAAACCCACCCACCTTCACACTGAAAGTGGCCAGACACTGGAAGCGGGGCCCAGAGAGTCCAAAATCCCCATCCATAGAAATATTTACAACAACTAGACATGGCCATAACTAACCTGATCTTTTAAGTTCTCCCTGGTTTGAGCAGTGGGATTAATTAAAACGATCTTCTGAGGTGCCTTCCAACTTAAATTAGTCTATGATTTCATATGCTGTAGATGGAAAGAGAATAAGAAAAATGAAGACAAGCAAAACGTGAACTGAATTACAAGGCCAGGTAAAGTCAAGAAGAGTAAGCCGACAGAAAACCTTTTTGATGTTTCAAAGCCTTAGAACTTCTTAAATAGTTTAGAAGACTTTGATTTTGAAGAATTCCAGTTTGCTTAACTACACTAAAATACTACACTGAATTTCAGCAGAGGTTTCAAAATCACAAGATTTTCTTAAATACTTCTAGTTTGTTTTTTAAATAGAAGATACTGTATCATATTTTCATGCAGCAGTCAGTGATTTTCATGTAATCACTTGGAAAAAAGCTCTAAAAACAAAGACAACTAAAAAGCAAGAATGATTTTAGCGTGATATTTTCTGTAACACTGAATGTGTGTAATTGCACCCATACTGAAGTGATTCTTTAAATTTGCTGAAGTAGCACAAATTGTTAAGTATTGTACTGTAAAATATTGTAGGTGAAAAATATATATATTCTGTGCTCCCAACCAAGAAACCTACATGTTCAGACTTCATTACTAGAAAGAACTCTACATGATATATTGTTTTTAAGTATTACACAATCAATAGTCATTAGGTCAGAGAAGTATGAAGAGGAAAAGCATAGCAGGACTAGAGATTCATATCAAAGAAATAATAAGATAAGATATACACAGACCAGCTACTATCAAGATGTTCAAGTATAGCATCTACTCCACACTCAGTATGTAACTGTATTAGTCAATCCACGGTGAGTGATCACACACTTCTTGAGCCACGGCAAACCCAAAGTAGTAGGCTAAATAATTACAGAGGCCTCACCCACAAATTATAAAGAACGTGTGCGCTCAACACGTGCCTGTGACCTAATTCCTCAAGCAGACCCTCATTCTACACTAAGCATCCTTGTAAAACAAAGGTATGAAAAACTACTATTGTTTGTTTCCCAACAAAGAAAAGCAAGCAACTTGAAATAGCTTTAATGAATGTTTCCTTGCAGAATCTTACCAATATTAAATCCCAGTAAATTTACAAGCAAGTCTGGATCGAAAAAAAAAAAATTCAAAAGCAAACCTTTTAGTTTATATCATTCGCAGTATCTGGAAAAGTAGACTGAAAAGAAAGCCAGAGTTTTGTACTTTATGTATGTATAGTATCTGATCGTTTCCAGTGGTTTAGCTCTACCCCTCACCTGGAACAATATTTCTATTCATCAGTATCAACCTGAAAACATTTCCTCGATCATTTCTTCCAGGCCAAAGCGTGTCCCACACCACTAAGTGCTCCAAAATATGTCAAGTAACTTATAGATCCCCATGTGGATAATGGTTGTTTTTCATCTTTTATCAGAGTAAAGATGTTATCTAAAATGAACAAATAATGGGTTATCTCCTCTAACATGCTGACAGAACAGAATCTTTAGAATGCTACAGACTAAGCAGTATCCACCCAGTAAGCAGGTGATTGGAATATTGATCATTCAAGATCAATAAGCGCTCACTGCCAGTACTGAAACACAGTCTATTCTCCAATAAAAATCAAAGTGGGAGAGTAAGTTAAATGACACCCCAGCTAATTAATTCCATGTTTGTATATAACCTCAGATACAAAGAAAAATCTTTCAGTCCTGCATGTATTAAGTTTTGGTCAAATAGCATACAAAAATAAGCCTGAAAGTACCAAACTGTTTTGTTCAAGTCAAGTGCTTATTTTTCACATATATGGCTCACTAAATCCAAATTCATGTTTGTTTGCTGACACAATTACGTAAGACAAAAATAGAAGTCGTCCCCCTCTGTGAGTATGACTGAGCACTGGGAACAACCAGAGAGGTTCTGGAGTCTCCATCCTTGGAGAGGTTCAGAAAGCCACCTGGACATAGTCCTGGGCAATGTGCTCTAGGTGACCCTACCTGAGGAGGGGGGTTGGACTAGGTGGTCTCCAGAGGTTTGTTCCCCCCCCCCCCCGCCCCCAAGACAAGCAGTTCAGTTTACTATTGCTCTTGCTTAATAGATCCAATTTCCACAATGAAATCGCCCAGTATGTTAAGCAGCAGTTGATTTTGCTTGGCTGGTATATTTTCTATTTTGTCCGATTGGAGGTACTACTGTTATAAAAATCTGTGTCTCTCCTCCCCTCCCAAGTAGCTTCTCATGGACCTCACAGGATTCGATCTGTGTTTGACAACCACCCACTGCTGCAAAGTGGTGTCAAAATGCAACGTTGCAGCTTACTGCAAGATTCATGTGGAAATGGACACTGAAACAATAAAGGGGCAAAATCTCCCTTAATGCATATTTCAAATTCAGAAATGAACAAATACCAGCAATACAAGGCATAGACACAGAAATAATCCTTCACCACATTATACGAACACTTGATCTCTCCCAAATCAACATAAAAATCAACACGCAAAATACTACTGTAAAAGACACTCTAGTGATGATCAAGTACACCATGTTAACAGCTTGACCTTATCTAAACAGTCAGAATACGGATATATTCAGCTTTAAGTCCAATAGGAATGTCAAATTTGTTCCTATTTATTCTGTGATCTTCCACAAACACACACTTACACAGCTATGCCAAATAAGAAGTCCTACATACAATCATGTGTTTTTTTTTTTTTTTTTTTTTTTTTGAAATTTTACTATTCAAATGAAGTTATGCACTCTATTAAAATAAACAAAGAGCTAATTTCTTTTACCATAACCTTTGGACAGACGTACATGTTAGATTCTTTGCCCTACCACAAGGTATTGTCAAAGTTTAAGGTTCATTCTGAACAGACTACACTCCCCCCAACACAGTACATGTAGCTTTGTCTCAGATAACGTCAGTGACCAGACAAGGAAAATGCTATGAAAGATAAGACTATTTCCAAATTATATGCAAAAAACCCCCCAAAAAAATTTATAAATTCACAAATGAAGGCTTTCAATAAAAATTCTTAATATCCTATTCTTCTTAAAATAGTTAGAATCCAAATATTTTGAAAACCAAACTGCCAGAAGTTCCAACATGCTAGGAGGACGAAAAGTGAAATTATCCAAACTCTGAAGTTATCAGGAAGTTTTCATTTGCCTTACACTTCCTCTTTCTTAGCAGGATGAAAGCAAAGATATATTAGAATTTAAATATGTATTGATGGAGCCAAAACTATAAGCCACATATGCATCAGATCAAGTTCATTTGTAAATTTACAGCTAAAAAGCTTTTTTTAAAAAAAAAAAAAAAAAAAAAAAAAAAAAACACAAAGGAAGTGTAAAACATTTCTTGAACAAGTTCAGTAATTATTCTTACGAACTCACGTCAACATACAGGAGTTCAATAAATACAATGTATTTAACATATGGATTAGCTTTCAAACTAAACAGTTAACACACCGATGTCTTGCATTCCAGTTGCATGAGGAAAGGTTTGTGGCTAATCATTAATAGTAGAACACACAATGTCTATACTTAAAATAATTCTACCCAAGAGCTCTTATTTAATCGATATTTCTGCCTTTCATCTAAGACTGTACTAATGGAGTTTAGTTAAGCTCTGGAATCAAAAAAGTTATTCTTTCTCCCCCCACCCCTTGTATGGGAAAAAATTTCTCTAGCAGACAGAGCATTCAAAGCTAAGACATTTGCATTTCATTATCCTTAAAAAAAAAAAAGTCACATACAGGGGGGGGGGAAAAAATCTTGGTGTTTCTACTTAACAAGTGAAATAGCAGAGCATGCACCTACAGCATTATATGACTTCAATTGAATTCTCTTCTCTAGCTGTCTAGATTTCAGTTAGTATCTTCTCACTTCCAAAGCATAACACCTTCCTGTGTGACAGGGTCTTATTCTCTGTGTTCATATTTCTCACTTTATCTGAGTATTTGATCACTGGAACAAAGTGAGAAACGTGAAGTGTTCCCTCATCTGGTTAGTGTTCAAATTAGATGCAAATGCTTTATACAGAATCTATTACAGTTTTATAGGTAGGGCACTACAAAGGGGTAGAAAATATAAATTACAATTTCAAAAGCAGCAACATGAATGTTTCCCACATGATGGCACAGAGAATAGCAACAGCTTTTACTCTCAACATTTTCAAAATTGTGAAATATTTCAGAAGATTAGAAGTTTGTAAATTTGTCCCAAATTGGGTAATAATCAGAAGTGAGCAGATTTATGCTGTTAGGAAGTTGGCCACTAGGAAATAAAAAATTCCTCTATTTTTTGTGTTAATACAGTTAAAGCATGCACTATTGGTGTTTAAAGTTCAATTCACTTCTAATTCTAAACAAATGTTAGGGGTTTAGAATTAAAAGTCCCTCAAAAAAAAAAAAAAAAAAAAAAAGAAAGAAAGAAAGAAAGAAAGAAAGAAAGAAAGAAAGAAAAGAAAAAACACATCTGACAACTGATACTCTCCTATTGATTTTAAATATTCCTGTTGCAAGTTTTGGCAAGGCATGCATATCTGCTAGATCTTTCCTTTCCAGAAGGATGTTCATACAACAGTGAAAATAGATGTTATTGAAGGAAAATGCACAGAGGATTCAGTGTACCTCTTCAAGATTCACATAACATTTGACAGCAAAGCTTGACTGAGGAAGAAACTAAGTTTATGTACACTTTCCAGTAGCAGCAAGTTTTTTCATGGTCGATTTTTATGTTGTCACTTCCTGATCTAAACATTCCTTTTTAACACAGTGTTTTATATGACTTTTAACATAACATTCTTTTTAACCTAATTTTAACCTAACCTCCTTATACTAGATAATTTTTTTTCTAGTTACAATCTTTTAGTAAACCTCTCAAAAAACCCACATCACTGAATCCTTCCAATGTCAATAACAGATCAGCTTCCTATCTTGCATAGGAGGCAAATCTAGATAGCCCTTTGATGTCCCAAATCTAATGCAAAGCATCAAGGAATAGGGGTTTTCAACTAGCTGTTGATGACAATAATGATTTGGATTATGCAGGTTATTTGTTCACTCACCTTGACAAGCCTTTCATGAAGGTAACACGTGCTCAGATATTTCTCAGGAGTTTAATTTTATCCCGTTAAAAAAGTTTCCAAAAGATTTAGATAAAAATGAACAATTCAACTTAAAATGACTTCACAAGTATGTCCCAGTTCTATTTAAATGAGTTATAAATTCTAGCAAAATCCCTGAAAATATTTACATCACATTTGACACAAACTATTTAATCAATACTCAAACACTAAAAGATTTAATCATGCCATTACAGGATTCTGGGCATTTAGAAAAGCACCACAGGAAACCAGAAATATTCAAATAGTAATAAATGCTTAACTAGGCATCTAAGGTCTAGTACAGATCTTAAATCTAGATTTAAGATCTATTTTGACAGAACAACCATTTTGCCAAGTGTGAACCCTGCTATTTTAAAATCTTGTTCTACACATTCCAATTTACTTCTTAAACATAGGTGTGTGTGTGTGTGTGCGCGCGCGCACGTGTAAAGTTTCTAAACAATTTCCCAAGTCTTCTGTAGAACACATCCTTATTTAAATGTGAGAGAAAGGATTAGAAAAGTTTCTGTATGCAAATACGTAGCTTTCATTAGGGAATCAAACAATTCATCTAAAAACAATAATCAAAATAGATTTGAAACTGAATTCAAGCATGCAACACAGACAATTTTGAGACTGATTTCCTCCTCAAAGATACACATTTGGTAACTGCATTTGCAAGCAAAGTTTGTGCCAAAACAAAGCAACTCTGAGCAGCATACTTAAGTGAGCTAAAGAGGAAAAGAGAATAATGGTAAATATTTCAATCTGAGCCGGTAAGTGACATTTTATCTTCCAGAAGGATGTTATATAACCAATATGTATTCTAGAACTGAGCGAATACTCAATTAATTTTGCAGTTACCAGAAAATATCTGCATTAGTAGTTTAAGACAAAATATGCCACAAACAGCATTTGTTCTGAAACTAGTTTTCTTTCTATTCTCAGCAAATCTACTTGTACCAAACTGATTTACAAGAGGGAGTTCAAAGAAATACTTAATTTGTGGAAGAGTTGAAGAAAACCAAGACAACCCTCTCTGTTCAAAGCTTTCCATGTTTAACGAAGAATATGATTTTATCTTACGTTAGACAAGGAGAATAAAAAGGCATAAGACATCTTTAATATGACAGAGTAACTTGTTCTACAGCCAAAAACTTATATTTTCATTTCATCAAGTTGCACCTTATCTTTTCATCTGATTGAAAGATAACTAACATGTTCTTTCTCTTACCTATAACTGTACCATTTTCTAACTGCAATCCTTCAAGATCACTTGCAGTCTCTATCAATAACCCTGTGAACACAGCGTTATTGCCTCAGGTAGTATTGCCTCTGATAGTCTAATGTACTCCTGTGGCAACTCTGACTAATCTTTACTACTTATACTTGAGAACTGTAAAACAGAGTTTCTGAAAAAGTTAATCCCAGGCTAAACCTAGAGTTGAAATGGGTTCAGCCAAATAGCTACTCCAACGAGCTCTTCTCTGAGCAAGACTAGTTTTGAACTACATCCATCAGCAAAAGCATCATTGAAACTGGATAAAAGTAAGTTTTAAGATAAATGAAGAATAGGTCACAAAACACGTAAGCCCCAGACAGAACTTGACTTTTTTAAATGGTTCCTCTTAATACCTTTCAAATTACTAATCTGATCCAAGATTTGTAACAATTATTCAACCTTCCCCACAATTTCAAACGTCAGCTAAGCTATTGTGTTCATATCCAACTTCCTAAAAGGGAGCTGAATAATTTCCCATACTACTTTCTGCTTTTAAACTTACTGAATACCGCCACTGCACTATCAAAGCTAACATCAAAATACGGCTAAACTTTGCCACAGCTTCAACCACACATCATAGATATAATTCTCTAATTTAAAGCATGTTTGTCTTATTTCCCAAGAAACAGTTACAGACACAGTTACACAAGAGTAAGCACACCAGCATGGCAAAAAGTTGTAATAGTTTAGAGGCTGAATATAACAACACTACTATCCAACTATCATTTCTCTTATCTGCTAGTCTAATCAGATACATTTCTCCTTGAGAAGGAAAAAAAAAGAAAAAAAAAAGTCATTTCATTCATCCCTATAACATCCCATTATGTCTTCAGACAAGAAAAGTTACTGGTATCCTTTCAAGTTTAACCAGCAAAATAACCAGCAAAATATAATAGCACAATGAAGAAAGTAATTACACATACTTAGGATCACAGAATCATATAATAATTTAGAGTGGGCAGAACCTCTGAAAATCATCTGCTCCAGCCTGCTGCTTGAAACTGGTCCAATGAGACTAACGAGGTTTTCTAAGCTCTGCTGAGCTTTGACTAAACCAACAGGTTGTTGAGTCTTGAATCCATCTGAGGAGTAAGTTTCTCATAATGCCATCTACTTGCAGTACCGTTAACAGCAACAACTAGTTTTGATCACATTTATAATTCTACCTCTCCTTTTTAAACAAGAAAAAGACCAATAAGCTCTGGATTGAACAGACGCCTAGGTCTTGGCTACAAACCAACTCATTTCTTCACTCCCCTCAGATTTCTGATCTGCAAGTTTAATACAAACCATAGCTTACACTTGAATCAAGTTAATACATTGCATACTTTTGTGTTTAGACCAACACAAGTTCATAAAACCAAGCTAGGACATCACATGAACAGGTGAAATAGGAGAATCATGAGTGGGGAAGCAAGAATGAGCCACTAGAGGCAGTAACTGCTTCTGCCGCCGGAAGAATTACTCAGGTAACCCCAGCTTAGATTATCCCTTCTCTCTTTTTCCCCTCAACTAATTTCCCCTTTTTATTGCTTCAAACGCTAGCTACTTTATTTTCACAGCCCCTCACAATCTAGGGTCAGCCTATCTATCACATCCCAATCACTATCCAGTCACAGAAATCAATGAAGTTTGGAAAGGTGCTCGCTCAGCTTTGCAGTTTTCGTGCCTGCTCTCAGACTTCATACACACGTAACAGTTTCATGAACCAGCTCACCGACACAAAATCAGGCTGTCTCATCCCTGTCCTGATCTGCTAACAACCACCCACTTTCATTGCTTACCTTATGCCAGCATTGGTGTATTGCTTTCCAAACCATATTAATTTGTCAGGAAAGAGGAAAACTGATACAAGTACGAAAGAACTGGATACTTTTTCCATAGTCTTGCAAGACCAAAACAGCCCACAGAAGGGCCTCACAACTGGCAAAAACACACTATGGAGTAGGAAATGATCAAATGCAGAAGTGAGAAGGATTGTCTAAATTAAGCATTCCTTAACATCATTCCCTACTAAAAAATATATCCCTTTCCTCTTGCAAGAATAACTAATAAATATCTGGTCACAATTAACTGTTGTGAAGCTTAAATCAAAACGGCCTGTTAATGTTTGAGTCATTTCAGCTACAATTCACCTCCCCCACTTTCTTTAAAAGTTCTTAAATGAATAACCATTAGTGATTCCATGCATTTCTGGAAAAGAACTGTTTTGACAGAGTGAGTTACACCTTCTCTAAGGATTTTTGCCATTATTGTTTTTTTCAGCACAACTTTACTAGCATGCCAATTTATAGAGCGACTTATAAGCTCTTTTCAGTATGAAAATACACTGCTTTATTACAATTCTATCACACAGACAATTCTTTTATAAATATATTGAGGTTCTTACATGTAGTGAAGTCATGCTCAACGAATACAAGCTACAAAAGTCGCAGTAAAAGGAGTCTGTCACCACAGTTATAGTGGTCATGAATATGAAACAATGATTCCCAACTAACTTTGATGGTTTCTATCAGCCTAAAACATATCTAAAGCAGAGAGTCTGTAGCTCATTCAAACCGTTTCAGCTGAGGATGAGAGTGTCTAACTTTGAATCATTTCATACTTTAAAGTGGTAATATTGCCCTCCCTCTACACACTCAAATTATATGAAGAAAATGGTCGATTCTGAAGACCTCTCAAAAATTAGATTAGAATCTCTCTCAAGTGCAGTATTATTTATCTGAGATACGTATATAAAATTTGACAAAATTAAGTATCTGTACATCTGTACACATTATGGTCCAACTTGGCAAACTGAATATACACTCTTCATTCAGTTTTGCTCCTTTGCAAGTGATTGACAACATGACATTCTACCTCGACAAAACTCTAAAGAGAAAATATCAAATTCAACCTTGTTTTTTAGTATAAAAACATGACACTTATTTTTGAGGTGTGGGGGGAACCTATCCGCATGAGTGATAGGTGACTATAATGCACAGTTTTCTACCAAACTTTGTTGTCAACAAAAACACAAAAATAAAAAACCCTTACCTGCTTAAGTAATCTCTAACATAAGCAATATTTCCAATGAAAGCTTTTCAGATAGCCAAACATTTTTCTTCTGCTAAAGTGTTACCTTTGCAAAAAGTTCAAGATCCTATCAATACTGTATTACTCTTACAAAGCAAGAGTTTAAGTTCTCTCTCTAAACAAGTCTCAGGTTAACTAATGCCTCACCAGCCTAAAGCTGAGAAATATTTAAGGCCTGCTTAAACTACAGAATGGTTTTGCTCCATGTTCAATTCCTACAGTACCTTTTAAGAGTATTTTACCATGAAAGCTATTTCAAAATAAATACTAGTCACTCTCCACACATTGGCATGTTACTCCCATTGAAAAATATCTGTAAGCTTAGACCCTTCATCTCATCCTAACAAGCTTAATAACAAGCCTATGAGTCATACTGTAAAGGTTATTTTCGACTACAAGATGAAAAACACTAGCATGACCACCTTGCACATGCAGTGCTTTCAAACTGGGTATTTAACCCAGTGGTGTACTTAAACAGGGGGGAGAGAAGATATTCCTTTTTAGTGATAATACGCTAGTTTCTAGAACAACGCAATTAAAAGTAAAATTAGGAACAGTTATTTGTTCAAGATTAAGTCAGCAATTTCAGAACATTAAGTGCAAACATTGGGGGATGCATCCACTTCTTAAGCTCTAACGTGCTAGAAAGCAGGCACATACTCTGTGGGTTCTGCACAAACAGCACTCTTTGGAAATAGATTAGGACAGATGTCAGAAGAGCTATTTTGACTGGGCAGGCTTTGATTACAAATGATAGTCATCTAATTTGATACACAAATATTCAAGTATCCTACATAATACAGGGTTGGTAGTTATATGCAGTTGTTGGAGGGAAGCACAGGGAATTACATTACGTGGAAGCATTTCTGCTTTGATAAAGACTAATTACTTTGAAAATTATACACCTTTAACACTTTTATCTCCTATGAAAACAGGGAGCTACTTCAAGCAAATAGTCTGTATACGTGGAGCTCATCCTATGGTTTTACACTTAGGTGCCGAGAGAGCACACATACCATGGTCTATCTCTGACAAAGATGGTGCCCAAAGCACCTGTTTCTGTGTACTCTAAGTTTTTGGTTACAGTAGGCAGTTACAGCCCTTTCTTCCTGTGGCAAAGAACCTTAACCTATCATACCTTCATATAATAACAAGTCTTGGTGATGGAAACGTGTTAGAAACAAGCAAACCTTCCAGAGCGCGTTTCAATGCCTCCTCAACTTCATGCAAAGCATGAAGTAATCACTACGCCCTTACCCGAGGGCTTGTTCTCAGTGGTACAGTAACACGACCGTAGCATAACCGATTGGAACAGAGAAACTGTTTTGTCAACAGCAGACACACTGCAGAACAAAGTCCTCACTGAGTACAACTCCATAGTAGTTTTGAAGCAAGGCAGGTTGTATCTCTTCAGGGAGAGAGGTCTTTAACATGACTAAATTTTACTTCATCATCTAGCCTGCCTGAATCCTGTTCAGAACATTTGGCCTCAACTTGAAGCACTAAGTTCCACAGCTGATGATGACACTATCTGGGATAAAGTTAAATGGATTTTCTTCAAACCGTCTAGTCCTGCAGTCCACCTGGTCCATGTGGAATCCAGATTAGCTTCTTTTGGACACAATTTTCAAATTTAAAGTACCTCCTCTGCCACCTTGCAACACCCTGGCTTCCTTAATTCTGCATTACAGAAAAGAAAATGGAAAACATGCCTGACAATGCATAGCATATTGTACCAGCAAATACCCCTAGCATAGTTTCTAAACTCAAATATTTGCATTTTCTACATATATAAAGTCTTCACACTGTTACAGTATAGATGCCTTCTGGATGTTTAACATTCACATCACTTCATTCTAAAAGATTCAGCACAAAAAAAAACCCTTGTCATAATGGTGCACCATCATTCCATAACATGATAAAACAGAAAACACTGGATGTGCATGCAAATCTGATTTCCTTATGATGCCTCATTAAACAGATTTTCAGGCTAGAAAGTTCTCCTTTTTTTAAGATCTAATCATATAGATAATTCATATTTCTCTTCTTGAACAGCATGGCTGCATCTTTTAGTTTAACAGACAAAATGAAGATAAAAATAATCAGAGTCGTGAGACCTGATGTTTTGCTACTTCAGTACTTATGCCATGCCTCAAGCTCAAAAATCTTACTCATTCTAGTGAAGTTGTTTGGGATATCTGTTAGTCTCTTCCCATGTTAAAACCAGAATTTCAGGGTTCCATTTTCTTCTAAATAGTATCTGATTCAGAATAACAACAGCATATTTCACCTGAACTCCTGCAAGCTGCAATGAAAGGCACATCTGAGTGAAAAGAGTTATGCCGCTGTATTAGCCTGCCTCCATCAGCACTGAAAGAAACTACAGATGAAGACACATATATCCACCTCCCTACAGCAAAGTGTTTTGGTCAGACCATGAACTTTTCTACATCAAAGGTTTTTCAGTTTCTGGAAAGCACTTGTGCCGAAGCACATCTACTGTGGAACCTCCCAGATTCTGTAAAGCCTACAGCATACAGAGTAGTCCTACACTGATGGCCTCAGCAAACTGGAAATTATATAGCAAAATAAATTCAATGTAATTTAAGTTGTACAACGTAATTGTAAAAATATTTAAATACATGGTAGGACACATTTCTTTTCAGTGGAATAGTATTTATGCTAGGTCCTTTTGCCCCTGCAGAATTTTGTTGCAAAAAGTTTGTATTAACTCATACTACTGAGAGTGTAAAAATCTGAAGAGAGGACCATGGCTTGTATATTGCAAATGAACTTATTCTGCAGATACTAAGTTCCTATATATGAACTATAAGATCGATCTATCTATCTATATATATAGTTCCTATACATGTGTCCTATAAAAAGTGAAATCTGTGCACCTAACACCAAAGAAATTAAGCCATACTGTAAAATAGCATGATTAACAAGTCATGCTCGCTGAATGTCACAGAAACACAAAAGTTGCTTTAAGCAATTTGGGTTCATTCCAGTATAGTGCATATCAAATTATTACTATTTGTAGTATTTATTACAAGAGAGTACTACTTTTTAGTAGTAAGATTATCACCCATTGGAGCAGAACTCCTCAGACTGTAGGCTTCAGCCCAGAGTCAGACACGAGTAAGCCTTACACACATCATGCAGATGAGCAATATTTCGTATTTTGTGTGAAAACTCCTATTATTTTGCAGCTCTCTTAGGAAGCACCTGCAGCATGCTTCCATAGCTCCCTGACAGATCATTCCTTGCTGTTGGGATGACTAAACAGAAGTTAACTAGTCAATGAAAACTGTAGCTGTTAAGAGTTTGCAAGTCACGACAGAATTAGCCAAACAACGGAAAAGGGGAAAAAGGGAGTAAAGGGGGAAAAAAAAATAAGATAATTAAAAAAAAACAATGTTGCTGATTAGTGGCATTGCTAATAAGTAATAGGAAAAAAAAATCCTGTAGATTCTATAAAAGAAGCAGGTCAATCATAAACCAGTAACCCTCAAGATTTTACCATGTGAATCTCTCCACTCACAACACAGGTTTGCACAAGAAAAATAAAAACACTTTTCAGAACTTGCTGCAAAGCTTTCATTACCAAATCTCAGCTGACAGACCAAGGAAGAAAGTAATTTAAATGATGTCACAATCTTTTTCTTAAAATAAAAAAGCCATGGCAAATGGCTTCATTTGCATATGCAAATGAGTAGATACACAAACTTCCAATATTTACCATTTAATGAAAATTGAACACCAACCTTCTCCTACAAAGTACCTGGTAGGAAATCACACAAGCTAGCACAAGTTTACACAGACAGGTACTTTGGTTTAGCACCTCAGATCAAACAGGCTGGTTTGTACTCTCCAATATTCAACAAAACAGTCCAAATATGCATTTTATAGACTACATGTGAGACTGAAAAACTGAAAGAGAAGTAGCCAACTTTGCAATGCAGTGTGACAACTAAGAGGATAATAAAGTCTAAAATGAATTCTAGACATAAATTATTAAATAGGTTGCTTTCCATCCATTCTCTGCTCTTTTCCCTAAATCCCATAAGGAGTTTCTTCATGTGAAGGGACACCTACACATCAGCCATCTATACCTAACTTCTGTCTATTCCTAAGGGGGAATTATTTTCAATATTCTCAGCAGGAATAAGAGAAAGAAGTTTAACATCAAACTTTAAGCTGTTCCTTCTGTGCTAGCGTATTTGGTGACTTATGCTACGTTCTAGTTCTACTAAAGTGTCACTACTACCAATTTATTTTTTACTAGCTAAAATTCAAAGACACTCAGATCTCAAGTACTTCTTGCAGTCATTTTAAGACAAGCCCCGCCAACTTCATAGCACCTATTCTACATTTTGCACCTAAAGGAAGCGAACTACGTTTCTCTGATGTTTCTCATTGACAGTACTGTTCATATCTTTACTTTTGGCAAAGACCAGGTTTTGACATGAACAGTAACAAACTAGATAAAATAGAGGAGATCAAAGAAAAGAAATAATCACTCCCGCCATCAAAACATAGGTATCTTCATAAAATGTTTAAACTGACACTCATGCACTGCAAGCACACAGCTCTGCCATGGAGAAAGGCAGTCAATACAGAACAGCTAAAATCCTCCAAGCTATAATTAGAAATGTTGAAAATGCCTGCCTAATTTAGCCCTTACTTCCCTCTTCAATTGAGACTACCATCTCCCATGAGATATTTGGAGCTCCCTGAGCAAACAAAACTCATCTGGGCTCATCCAAGTAGTTTCACTGCACATTTAAACAGCACCCTTTTTAACAAGGGCACAACAGCTAAAAAATTAAAACTATCCTTTCTAGCTCATCTCAAAGCTGTTTAGAATAGCAGTTTTAAAATGTATTGTGATTTAAGCTAGGGTGAAGCAGAAGCAGTCTTCACTGGGCATAGAGGATGAAAACAAGGTTTCATTTTTTAGCATCATATATTAAGCTTTACTAATTTTAAAAAAAGTTAAGGGAAACCTACCCTGTTATGATAACATAAATATCATATCTAAATCAGTTCTTCTCATCTCTCAATTTTAAAAGAATCTTTCATCAGCATTTCTTTAGTAATGGTGTTGCCAAGTTTCATAAACATTTACAAGGAGCAAACATGGAGCTTTAAACCCTTTAAGATCAAAACTAGATGAGTAGCTGAAGCTGTAAACAGCAAGATCTCTTCCACATCACATGGCCTCCGGACTGGAATTTCTGTATTTGCTGTGCACTAAGACATGTCCCTGTCACAAAGACCCTCTACAGTAAACAAAAGACGAGAGCAGAAACAAGCACTGTAGTATCTTGTGTCAGTCTTACTACATCCCAAAGGGCTGCACACATTCCTGTCTACAATTGCTCCTCATTAACAGTTTTAACGAAAGGAAGAAAGCATCTCCTCAGATCTGGTCTATTCTATTTAGAGATAACCAATCCAGAAGAAAGTCTCCTCATAAAATGAATGCCTGTAAACCAAAAACAAATCTGGAAATGTCAGAGTTTCAAACTTGTAACACTGCAATTCCAAACACAGGAAGTTCAAGGGTCCACAATGTTCCATGGTATCTAAGAACTAACAGGAGAGCTTCTCTGGATTTTATCCACTCATACTCCAAATTAGAGCATTAAAACAAACTTTACATATTCCATACTTTTAATAGGACAGTAAGCTGCTAGAAAATTACGTTGAATTTTAATCTAATTGTTCGATAGACTTAATGCTGCTACTGTTGCAGCAAAGAATTCTAACTGGATCAGGAAGAATGTTTGAGCTAGTTCCCTATTAACTAATTAAAAAACTTTAAACAGAAGTCCATATTCAGACCATCAGTTTTCTCCCCAAACACAGTATAATGTGCTTTTCCCTGTTTTTCAAATGCTTTGCAGCTAGGAGTTGTGCATCTTGGGCTTCTCCATCAAGAGAGCAAATCAAAAGCAACAGTTTATTATGCATTTCATACTCTTGAAAGTTTCTCATTTCATACTCTTGCCTACACATAGGGCAAAAGTGCTCATACTTTGTTTCCATTGCCTTCTCTTTCATTCTCATGATTAGAATCCACTTGAAATAGATTTTTGATACTTTAGGTTTAATTCTGCAATGTTACACAGTGACATCTACAACTAAAAGGCAAAGACTCCAGAGAGAAGTAACTGCTGTTGAATTTAAAATAGATTAGTAATATACTGCAGAAAAATTTACAAAAAATGAATTCCAATTCACTAATCTGAATGGAAGATAGTTAATGAGATTAGAGCATGTCTTTATCAGTGAAAGCGAAGTCACATGCACTGTCATCCTGAGAATTAATCTAAAATTAAAATATACCTAAGAATTCTTATATATTTCTTTATAGTAAAGAAACTTACTTTGTCTCAAGAGAATGAAAAAGAGTGCAAGCGTATTTTTTGGAATGGTATTTTGTCTTGTTTGACCGCAATATTATGATTTGAGCAGTAGTATTTGTAGCTCATAATGAATAAAAAGTACTTGTAAGCAAAATTTTAGGGATGAAATCCAGGTATTTACCAACTGAGATAATCTACTATGCAAATATTAAATGCAAATACCCCTGGTAAGACAAAAAAAGAACATCTGCATTTTATAAATTAGATTAAGCTAAGCTAGCCTTACATAAATTCAAAAATTAATGAAGAACTGTTTTGTTAACTACAGCTCTATATAGCTGCTAAACAAAGTGGAGTAAGTATTCCTAACAGAGACTGATTTTTAAATGAAAGGGGCTTTTCTTAAGCATGTCATAACAGTGTGTTTGCTAAATTATGAGCATCAATGGTTTCCGGCAAATAGAGAAACAGACTATTAAACCCAATCAAATTACATTGCTATTCACAGTATGGTGGCTTAACCACAAGAGTTGAAACAACTTTTAACATTTCACACCAAAAACAAAGTCAGGCGAAGGAGGCACAAAGACCTGTGGATCAGGAAAGTTCATGAAGTTTGAAGTAGGTTGCAATCAGGGCTGCAACTATTGCGGCAGTACTAAGTGGAAGAAGAGAGTAAATCAAATTCAGACTAAAGTGTGACCCGATTTCCAATTAAATACTGACCCACTTATCAGCAAAAATACAGATACCAATCAAATTAAGTACCACTTCCAACAAGTTCAGCTGAATCGCTGACGTGATTCCTGAACATAAGCTTCTTTTTTTTTTTGGAGGGTGGGGGCATAATACATAACAAACCTAAACCTAAAACAAAAAGCACACACCTGAAATACAAAGGACAAGTACAGAAGTATTAGCACATCATATTAGTTGCTCTTTATCCACCTCAAAAGCAAGGTACAAGCAGCCCTTACGGATGTCAAAGAACATGAAGATACATTTTTGTTTGAGGGCTACAACATTGAGTCTTCTAATTTGGCAGGTATTACTATAACCAAAAAGTTATAGACAATTAGAGTTTCTATAAGTGGATTTACTGCCAGGTTAAAGGTGCAGTAAATCTACTAAGTATTTAAAACATATATTTACTTATGTTTGAAACCTGAGTGTAGTTTCATTCATTCTGGATCCTGAGTTACAATTTAGCACTGTAACTTCAGGAAATGGTACTATGCACCAGAATACCAGTGATTTTTTTTCTCTTGAGCTAAACTAACTGAGGAATGATACACATTTCATTGCTGCTTTTTAACTGACTTGATAAAAACCTGGTTTTAGAAGCTAAATGGGGGGCAGAGAAGGAAGAAAGCATTTTATACATTAAGTGTTTCAAGAGGAAATAAGTGACAAAAATTATACTCGAGTATTGATACTTTTCCATTCAATTGTATTAAATTAACTATTAAAATTGACAGAAGTTACAAACAACAGACACATGTTCATATTGCAGTGAACAGTTGGCAGCTGGAATAGTTAGGCTACATGCTACTGCAAGTACCTTATTTAGAGTAAATACATAGAATACCAGGGTGCAGTTTCAACCAGTGAAAACTTATCACTTCCTTCATAGGTAAAAGATTCACCGCCACTAGAATGAAGGCTTTTAAGAACATATGAGAATTACATTGCAAAGACTCTGCTTGGGAGGAAGTAATAAAAAACCACATTAAGTGAAGATTTCAGAAGTGTCTTTTTTAAGAGAATGAGTGGAAAGGGGAAAAAGAGCAGCTGATGTGGAGAGATCTTCATGAAATCAAAACAGATACGGAAGAAAATTATGCAGGGGTGCTCAGAATTAGCACAAAATGTACCTTACTATAATTTTTAAATTATTTTATAGACCTTGGGTAGGTTAAGACATGAATCCAAATAAAACCACAGGATTTTGCGATGGATGACAGCCAAAGTTCCTAATCCTGCTTTTGTGCCACTACAGGCTTGTTCCCTCTAGCTCCAGGCTAAGAATTGAAATCTCAAGTTACTTTTGGTATAATCTTGTCATTTTGCACCTTCTGTTTTCAAATCAAACTTACAAAAACCTAATTTACTCATGTTTAATATTGTAAATGATCCAGATAAGCACCACATTAACAAAACTTCTTTATCAAAACATCATAGGGAGATTTAGTCACAATTGAGCATTTCAGTAATTAGTCTTTTCATAAAGCTTTAAGTCATTTTCACAGATAAACAGTACAACACAGTTTTACTTCAGTTTCCTCATTCCTCAGCCCTCAGTGTCTGATTGGCCATATACCACTCATAACTTGGATTTGCCATTAATAGATTTGAGTACCACAAGTTAACATCAAATTTGCTAACAATATTTTAAGGTTTAAGAACTATAAGCTGATTGATATATCTCTAATAGGAAGCCAAAGGTGAAATGCAAGTGCAACAGTATTTCTGCCCCATTTGAATTTAAGAGTACAACAGTTATTAACAAGTTCACACCTAACAGACTCAGAATCATACTTCAAAGTGGACAGAACTGACAGAGCAAAAAAACCACCAAACTCAACAATTTTGTAATTAACATCAATCATTTCTTTCTGCTTTCTTGTAGCTTTCTGGTTAGTTATTTCTTGCTTATTTCTAACCCAGTGCAGATATAATAGTCTGTAATAAAATTTCTCTCCTACCTCAATCTGTGCAAGGTAACAGTCAAATTACAACTACCTTGAAAGGTTAAGACTTTAGCTGTTAGGAGATCTGAAGAGTCAAGCTCTCATACTGATGAATATATAAACAATTATTTGGCACAAAGCAAAGTTTTCACTGCTGCATCTAAAAAAGAGTTAGCCGAGAGACTCTCAAGTAAGAAAGCATATTTGAAATTATTGGTTTAAATGTATATTAGGAACTATTTGGAAATGATCGGTACGCTACAGGACATCAAGATTTTAAACAAAGTCATTTATAATATGTATTTGATTGCTTCTCAAGCATTTAAGAAACAGCTCCTGCAGGTTTTACACAAGATACAAATGCACGTATCGGACTATAGTATCTTGGCCTTTTAATACTCAAGCACCAACTGCTCTTTCAAATGGTGAAAACACTTTAAAGATATTGAGAAACAAATTTATTATGAGGCTGGCAAGCCTTCTTAGAAATAGTAAATGCAAATCATATTCCTGCTTCAGAAAATGCATGCAGTACTTTCTACGGAGAGCAAGATGTCAACACTTTATAAGTGAACTTCCCCAACATGCCATCAGCATCACCTGCTAATATAGTCTACTTATCAAATACTTCACATAGGGCTCTGTACACAAAACAGAAAAGGGAAATTTTGAACTCCACACTGGGTAAATCACATCTTTTGTATTATTACGCAAAATAATGTTACTTTGTGAACTAAGTGACTAAGAACAATTTAAAACTCTCACATCTACAGACTGAAAACTGACCTTAAAATTAGAAGCTTAAAGATTGAAATAGATCATTAGGTCACAGTCTGGCCTGCAAAAGAATGCCTTTGAAAGCATCTACACACATACACAGAGAATCAGTAAGGTTGGAAGGGACCTCTGGAGATCATCTAGTCCAACCTCCCAAAGATTTCCTGGTGTTGGTTCCACTGGGGCTTGAACCCAGCATCTTCAGCATGTAAAGCAGATGTGATAACCACTACACTTTACTAAGCATCACTTTTATAAAAGATGTGAAAGATGGCTGCCCCGTTAAAAATCATAGTAAGAGCGACAGCTCAAAGTTATATGACCGCTGAATAACCGCAGCTGATGCAAAACAATGGCAGTATGAAGATTCACAGTAAGCTGATTGCAGGTGTCCTATAGCTTATCCTTCGTAGTTCCTGCCTCTTACTTCATCTGAAGTAGAATACTGCTGCAGGCTAAAGAAAATAAAACAACAGCTGCAGAACTAAATGGCTATTCTTTCTGCAAATGAGCAGCTGTGATAGAAAATTGGCCCTCTGGCAGTCTAGGAGTATGATAGTTTTTGTACTCTACTAAAAGGTACAAGTGAATATTCGAAAAATATTCTAGTATAAAGTTTTGAAAAGTTAGCTAACAAAGAAAATCTAAAGGAAGCATGAGAGAATACATAAAAAAAGATGAGTACTTTAAGAAAATCTTAATAATGGAATTATCTATATTTGAAATAATTACAGATACACAGGCCAGTTCTAAGCACATATGACCACAAGTTGCCTCCAGAAATCAACTATAAACTGGGAAGTAAAAACCAAGAGAAACTTCAGGTAAACTTGCCAAATAGAAAACACGAAGTTGATAAAGTACTGCGATACTACAGAAGGAACAAAGACAATCTATATCTACTGGAGAACACAGCAGCACTTGAAGACACTAAGAGTTAACTTACTGAATCATTGAAATAACCCAGTTTTGTTTCAGTATTAGAAGTCAGACTAGCACCTGAGGCACTGAATTCCCCAGCTTTACTACAAATCTGTTGTAGGACACAGGGAAAAGCATTAGAAGTCTTTGTCTTCAAGACAAGTCTCCAAGAACTCCTCTGTTTACCCTCTTGCTTGAAAACAGAAGCTGTCCCCAACAGGAATATCATAAAGTAAGTCTAATTTTTTTTTTTTTTTGCACTAATCTTGCCTATAAACAAAATTGAAAAAGCTGACATGAACTATTAAATGAAAAAATGAACTGCAGTTCAGTTTACACTAGTTTCTCACAAACATCTACACAGCACAAGGCAGGTTTACTACCTTCTTTAAAAATACGGATTTTCCTCACAATAAGTAGTGAAGGAAGTTACACTCTAGCATAACTATTGAGATATTTCCTGGTAAGTATTGATAATTACAGGATTGCAACTTCCTCTCAAGCCACCCATCCACATTCTCCTTTAAAGAGCGCAACTCCATTTGGCACTAGCTTAGATAAGGTTACTATACCAGACTCCTTCAAGAAATCCAACCCTAAAAAAGTTTTACATCAAAGCTTTTTTAACACATGCATGCACATGTACACAAAGATTTTTATGCTACTCAGCTCCATTGACCTGACCTACTGAAACTTCCTCCTTCTCATCATTCATTTACCTTCTGCTTTTTCTGATATTACTTACACACACAAGCAGTGGTTTGTCCACCTAGAATTATGTGAAAAGTGAAATCTGATAACAAGTTTTCCAGCATTACGTACATTCTCCAGTGCTTGCTCTTTGCACTGCTATACAGTACTGAATTCAGGTAACAAAAATTAAACATTAAAGAAAGTGTTGTAAAAACTTCAGTATACAAAACTTTTCTCAAAGCAGTTCTGAGCTGTCACTGCTCAGAGATGTGAAAAATGGGAAAAAGTCCTAGTGAAACTAGGTTTTCTGTAAAAGAAATTTCATGAACGATGCTTTGCGTAGTTTCAAGACCATTAATCATGTCTGATTACTGCAAAATCAAGTAATCTAAATCACCATGATTACAAAAACAGTACCTAGACTTCCAAACAGAAGCCTCGTCCCAACTATAAAACTGGAACTCCAGAAGAGGAGAAAAGAGTATAGCCTAATGTAAAGATATGACCACAAGGCAACTGCTACCTATCATAGGCCAAGTCTACTTGTAAAACAGAATTCTAATTCTTTCTCCCTTAAATTTAACAAGCAACAAAGCTTCATAATTGATGAGAAGGGATGTAATTTAGAGTAGATTATATTTTTTCTCATTCTAAGTCAAGATTTTTTATTTCTAAATTCTTTGATAATTAAGGAGCATACAGAGGGAATATACACATACAGGACTGGGATCTCTTAAATTCTAGAACTCCATAAACAGATAAGAGTAAGATAAATTAAAACAGGAATGCTCATGAGTACTTATTTTGGATGCCCTCTAACCATATGAGTTGAGATAATGTGAGGCTGAGCTACTTAATATGTTCATAATGCTTAAGCCTTTATATCAGTAAAAAGACAGTCACAGATTCTGAGATCTGTATCAGCAATATGTATACTACATGAACAAGAAATTAAGCCATTGTCACAGAAAAGCCTATGAAACTAAGGCTTGATTGTGGGACAATCTCACAAAATCTGGCTCATCTACTTGTCCAGAACACAGCTTTTCAGAATGAAGTAATATTTAACAGTCATGATCAACATAAACACACTAGAAAAAATATTCAAGAAGCATGTTGCCTATGAAAGACTTGTGTATTAATAGTAATTCATGGTTAGAAGTCAATTTTTAGGGCTTATCTACTAGTTAGAGGGTTTAAATTGTTTGCAAAAGGAAAATATGTGCAAGTTACTCAGAGGTGGGGTTTGAGTCACAACTTCTGAAGGAGAAAAAAAAGCATTTATTTTTAAACTTACAATCATAAACAGCATGAACAAAGAAAACTTTCAAAATATGAAAGTGTGTGTCATTTCCTGATGTCAGGAACAGACACTCCCAACAAACTTAGTAGGGGCAGCATACAAAACTTGATCTATCCTAGATCTCTTTTTACTGATTAAAAAAAGTGACCAGTAATAAAAACAATGAATTCTGTGAGAAAAAAGCATTGAACTGGGACTTTTTACGGTCCATAACAGTAGAAGACTCCCACTTGCAGTAGAGAATGCGCTTAAATGCAGACAAAGGGAAACACAGAAATAGTTTTCTCATACAGCAACTACCCAAAAGCTTTCAAAGTAAGTTCAAAGCGTATTAAGCATCTTTCTATGATAACATCCTATAAGTCTCAGTTAGTAAGTCCCCTAGCAACCACGTCATAAATATATCATTATATATACACATGTGAGTTAGAAGAGCAGGTGCCTGGTCAGTTTGATCTTCCCTTCCCTAAGGTTTATATGGTGAAATAATTCAGATGCTAAAAGCCCTATTACTCAAACTGTAATTTTTGTGCTATTCCACATGAAAGAGGAACGAGAGATGGGAAGAGTCTTAAAAAGGATTCTCCAGAAAGCACACCTTCTGTTGTTTGAGATCTAGTAGCACCACCTCATACATAAGCCATACAACAAGTTTCCGCCCTCCCCTACATGAAACTAAAGTTATTTACAATCTAAAGTCCTCCTCAGTCTTCTGACACCCAGGGCTGACACAAAAAGAAAATCAAAGATAATCATTTACTACTCACTGTTCAGGTAAGAGATTAAATGAAAGAAGAAATATCAGGAAGAAACTGAAGCAGCTGTTGTATGGTTAGCCTAAAAAATGGATCATATCACTTTCAGTTACTCACAGATCAAGAATTTCTTAAACCTTTAAGACAGACATGTTTTGGTGGAAAGAATGAATAACTACAGTACATGCAATCCAAGTACTATCATCTGGTCTTGTTATTTTGACATACAGGGACTTATAAGAAAAAAAAAGGGACATGTGAAGACCCAAGCCCTTTCCTCACAGATGTGGGTGGGAGGTAAGGAGAAAGCACGCATACAAAAGGCGTATCTACAGTTCTCCCTCCTTTATCTTTCTTTATAGGTGGGAAAAAGTTAATGGGGAGTTCATTAAGGTTCATTATAAATACACGTGAGCTAATCAGGTATTCAAGACAGGCACATCCTTAGTCCTGTGACTTACACCCTAGTGGAAGACAAAGTACCATGAACTTGAGTGCTTATCATTCTCTTCATAGTCACCTGGATAGAATGGGGTTGTGAGAAGTCCTTTTAAAGCTTTCTCATCTTGGATCTATTTTTAATAGATGCTGAAAAGTGGATGATCCCTATACAGGAGGTTAACCTAAGATACTGAAGGTCTAAAGGAGTCCTCCTATGCCCATTTTTCCATTGGAAGGAAACAGACTAGAAAGGATAAGACTAACATACTTAGAAAGAGAGATTAGTCCCTCAGACACTCATTTCACATGTTCTTCTACGTGGAAGAGTTACAAGAGCAATGAAGAAGCATTTTTCTTTTCTAGCAGACTATCTGTAGAGAATTAAGGTTACTAATCAGCTGTTCCTTCCTGAACCTTCAGCATCTCCTGTACAGAACGGAGGAGTGCTGTCCTAGCAGCCAAGACAGATGAGCTCGGTTAATAAGGAAATTCCAGCCCATTCCCCTCCGCTCGGCCTCCGCAGTTCTTCCTCTCTGAAGACTGGACACGGGGCAAGTGCCTTCGCTCAGAGGCTCACGCCGCTCAACACCCGTTGTGCAGGGAAGCGCTGGACAAGGCCCCTTCTGGAGAGGGGCTCCACTAAGCAGCCTCTCCCCAGTGCCTCTTGTCCCCCCCCCCCAACGCTGCCCCCCAAACGAGAGGCGCCCGAGGCTGAAGCACACGCGGCTCCTCGCCTCAGGGCGCTCCGCGTCGCCGGGAGGCCGCGGGGAGGCGAGGCAGCTCCTCAGCGCTCCTCCAGCACCCCGGCAGCTGCCGGGCGGCCCCTCTCCTCGGCGGGGGGAGCGCCTCGTCCTCCGCCGCCCCTCCCCGCCACGCATCCACGCAGGTACTCACAGTCCAGGTGCTTCTTCTTGGGCCCCATGACCTCGTGGGTCGTGGCCTTGCAGACGGTCTTCGAGACAGCCGAGCCGGTCACGCTGTGCTGCGCCGCCGTGATGCGGTCGGTGAGGCTTTGGCCGGACATGGTGGACGCTGGCGGCGAGCGCGGCTCCGCTGCCTCCTCGGGGACCGCGACGGGACAGGACGGCAGGACTAGCCGGGGGATGGAGCTTGCACGGCTGCCTCACCCCGCCGCGCCGCAGGCGGCCCCCGCTCCGCCCTCAGGGACGGACCTGTCACCCGAGGAGGGACCCCTCCTCCTCCTCCTCCTCCTCCTCCTCCCACCCCCCTCCCCCAGCCGCCGTCCCCTCCCCCTCGCGCCTTCCGCTCGCCCGGGGACAGGGGGACACACACTGGGCGCCGCAGGAAAATGGCGGCCGCACAGCTCCTCCTCGGATCTTTCCGGGCCGCCCGCGTCACGTGACCGGCGCCCCGCCCCCACGTGACACGCCCCGCCCCGCCCCTCCGCGCCGCGCCGCGCCTTGCGGGACGCTCCTCCCTCCTTGGCGCCACAACCCGGAGCGGCGTGTTAGGGGGTCGGGGCGGGGGAGGGGGAGAGTCACGTGGTGCGGCGCGCGCTGCGCGGGCGTCAGGGGCCGTTGAGCAACGACGGTTGGGCCGCGCTTGGCGCGGGGCTCGGCGCTGACCGTCGGCCCGCGGGTGTGGCGGGCTGTGGCTGGCCTCGCCCTCGACGGCGGGAGGTCGATCGGCAAAGACATCCCAAAGCCGGGTGACGCCTGTAGGCGACACTGTTCTTTCCCGTTCCCGCCAAACAGATTTGGTCAGTGCAGATATCGATGGGTTTGTGTGGGTGTCCGTGGGGTGGAGTAAAATATTAAAAAGGCTGTTAAAAGTTTCTGCAAGAAGTGAGAGGTTTCCATTCCAAAGGAAGTTCTTCTGTTTCTCAACTTGGAAAGTTTTGTGCAAACTCTTAGTGCCAGCTTACACAAGGAATGTGTAAAGAAAAAAGTCTGTTCAAAGGCTAGGAGGAGTTTCAGGCTATGTGGTTGCTGTGATCGTGCTTCTCCTCAGTGCTTGCTTTTTATTTGAAAGCTTGCCAATTTTTTTTTCAAACATAGGGCAAGCATAAGTTTTTTTTTCCCAAGACCTTTCACAAACGACCTCCCACCATTTTCTTATTCAGCTACTCTGTTAATGCTTCTCAGGGCTATTTGGTCTGGGTCCTTGCCTTGTTCAGATTTTGGACAAGTTATTTAATGTTTTTGTTCATGAAAAGCAACTGCTACTTAACATGTCTTTTGTAGTCCTGGTACCTGTATGACTGAAACACGATGGTTGACAGTGAGGTTGAGTAGTTGCCTCCTACTGCACATTGCTAAAGTGCAGCCACAGCCACCCAACAACCTACAACTTCCCTTACTTGTTTCAAGGTACTGCTACCCTTTTTCCAAACAGCTGTGAACAGTCCAGCAAAACCAAAGGATTCCAGCAGACAAGTGTTTCTCCTCTCCCAGAAGTGCCCCCTGTGAAGTTCCTCATGGAATCGTCCCTCATCCTTGAAACCACTGAAATATTTATTAGGCATCTTAAATAGAAGCAGTATACAGATGATACCCAGCTCCTTCTCTTTGACAGCGCATATAAGTAGGATTATCTCTTTTTATAATGCATGATGAAAATCAGTGTCAGGCGAAGGACGTCTGGGTGAAGCTGAACCCAAGCAATGCTGCTGCTGTGTATGTAGAGGGAAGGCTGCACTTGTAGAACACGTTGCCTCTGTAATGCCAGGCTCTTTGAAGATACTGCCATGTTTGTATTTTTTGGCTCCTTCTGAACTGTTTCTAGATCCCCAAATATCCATACTGGGGAGATAAATCACTATGGTATGCAAGATACACGCTTGAGAAGGCTGTTGTATCAGACAGCTTTACTCTAAACACCAAGAGACTGCTAAAGGCTATTGATACAGCAGAACATTTAACTGTGAATACATCATCATCGTTTTGTATTGTTTCCAAATTATACAATAAATCAGAGGTTAAAATTTCAAACTGATAGTAGTTTTGGTGCTAATTTCAACTAGGATCAGAATTTCGACCTCACTTCAAGGACTCCTGCTTTCTTTTTGGAAAAGTTCCATGGAATTGGCCAAAGTAATCTAGGATCTGCCTCTTCATCTTTAATTATGCCCACTGCTTTCTCTTGGAACACTGAAACTATCTAAACAGAGGAAACTTGTGACTGTAGGAGTTACTGAGAGCAGATTTAGACAATACATGTCATTCGTTAGGGGAAAGAAGTGACCTAAGTCTTCAGGGTCCAAAACCAAAAATGAATTTAGCCTTAATTTCTCTCTTTAGCTCTTCGTATGCATAGAAACCTCACAGTTTAATCCTACTCAGTTAAAAATTCTACCCATTATTTTTGTTCATAACAGAAATGAGAGAGAGACATCATGGGAGAGCTCTTTGTTACTTTGTTTGTTACTTTTTAATTGCTTGGGAGGCACTTGATATCATTGTGATGAGGAGCTTGGAGCATTGTGATAGATAATATCTGAGTGCCTCCCAAAGATTTGGAAATTGAAATCAAAATATTAATCTCTTTTCCTTTCCCACCTGAAGAAAACAAGTTTGATTACTTTATAACTCGTTTGTTTTTGTTTGTGTGTCTGGGTGTGCTTGAGAATGAAAGCAGAAAGTACATATTTGAAGAAGAACTAATGCTGATATGAGTCCTATATTTAGCAAAGTAGCAAACCTAAACAACATTCTTTTCTCTTGTGAAGATTTCTTCCAGAGTCTGGATCCACCTCCTGTGAGAATGCCATATCTAGCATTCACGAGTTCCCCGAAGTGTCAGTGTTTCTTTGGCATCTTAGCTGTCCTGGAGGGACAGGCAGGCTGACAGGGCTGTTTTTCCCTGTGTGTGTGTACTGTACAGTGCTGAAAGTCTTGTCTCAACTTGACCTCTTAAGTTATTATGTATATCATTTTCCTGCAGCGTTGTCATTTCTATGCTGTGTGGTATCTGCGAGACTGTAATGCCCAGAATCTAGCTATGTGCTTTGGTTCCCACAGTGCTTCTGGCTTTCATGCCTTCCTTCATGTGTTTTGCAAACACTCAGCAAACTATTAGGAAAGCTATGATTTCAGAGGCGTTATTAATTGGGTCTAGCTTCAGATTTAAAACAGGTGTTTTGGCTGAATGTCAGACCTGTGAGAAATCAACTATTCTGGGGCACACAACTTGTGAGGCATGGAATGGCGCACTTGGTAATGAACTGTAGCAAACTCATTACCAAGGCTTCTGAGGCATATCTGGAAACAACAACAAAAAAAGAGAGAGTAGCCATGAACTGGGAAGTGTACAGCACTGAGAAACAATGTCAAAGAGGCAAAACAATTGAAGAAATAAGGCTGGACCAACAGAACAGGGGAGAAATTACTGAGAAAGATGGCAGGAGGTGCAGTGATGGGGCAAAGAGGCAAGCAGGAAGAAAGCCAGAGGCAGTGAAACCATCTGGATAAGATCAGGAAACAATGCCGTAAAAACGGTTTGGAAGCATGCTATAGTCAAGTCGTTACCTGTGATCCATTTGAATGACAACCATCAATTAACTTGCTGTTAATGGATATTTTATTTATATATATATATATAAAATATATATGGATGGTATAATATAATGGATAATATTTTGACCATATTTTAAAGAAAAGTGAATTTGCTGTCAGCCTCACGGGTTCTGCATCTGTTTAAGTCAGAGAGAAAAGATACAGGAGAAAAGATAGAAGAAAGGATAGGCTGTTGGAAACAGATAGCAAAATATTTGCTCTTTGGCTTCCCAAATGTAGCCAGGTACAGACATGACATATGCGTGTATCCATGGCCTCTTAGGACCATACGGTTCAGTTATAACATACCTCAGAATAACGTAGAACTGCAAGACAGAACACAGACCACTCCCTGATTGCATAGGGCCTTTTGTAATGGAGGTGGGTTATTAATATTACAGTTTTAGGCTACTGATGCACTTTTGAGTAGCCTAATTCGGCCTGTTATAGTAGTGCCCATTTAATTACAGCATAATAAATTTAAAACCATTTTTAAAGAGTTCTGCAAAGATTGGTGTAATTTTACATCTCTATGAAAGACAATACTCCAGCTTGAATATAATAAGAATCCACTATAATTTGCATTGCCATAACAACTTCATCAAAGTACTTTATGGTCAATAATTAACTTACCCTTGTAACACTTCTAGGAAGAAGATAAGCATATTCCTAAGAAACTGAGACATAGAAAGATTACAGTCAAAGTGACACTTCCTAGTGACATCGTGGAGTAGCCCAGGCATGTGGTTCTCGTTACTTAATCATGCTGCCAACATAGGTAGCCAACAGAGGTATGAACAGTGACCAGATTACAGCTGGGAAGAGGAGGAGGCAGAAATAGGAGCTTGGGAATAGTGCAAAATAGCCACAATGCACAACAGCATTAGGCTATTTTTTTTTTAGTTGATACCCATTTTCACCCCTCTTAATATACTTGTTTACGCCTCTTACCTTTTTATTCCCCACACATAACATAGTAGCCCACTAAGCTCTTCTTTCTATTTCTCTTGTAGCCAATTTGTATGAAATTGTGTTTCTGATTCCTCAGATTTTCAGTAGTCAGCTCCTTCCTTTCAGTCCTAGTGATCATTATTCCATGCTCAATTCATTCTTGCTTCAAATACTTCATTTTTTTACCTAAGCACCCCCTGAGCCTGTCCAAAGTGCTCCGGCTGAAATCACATACTAACTCCTACTTTTTTTCCGGTAGGTCCCCACAGTCATCACATCTAGTTCACACCTCTTGTCCTTACAAAACCAACATGCTCAAGTTCATACTGAATCAGATTTCTCCTTTTTACTTCTCTCCCCTCTTTCTGGAAGTGGTGCCAGCTTGACGTTTCTTTTGCTCCTCTCATCTTTCCCCTTTTGTGCTTTTATGCAAGATCAATACCAACGTTCTTCATCATACATGCTACTCTGAGCTCTGCAGCTTGTTCCACCTGTTCATGCATCTGCAGTTAACTTGTAGTGGAATTGCTCTACTCTTCTCCAAAAAGAAGATGGCTTTGTCAAAGGAGAAAGCAATTGCCCAAGAGCTAACATAATTTTGACATGAGAGAAGTGGATAGGGAGGTGAAAAGTGAGAAGGGGAGTGATCTGAACTTGTTTTACTGCATTCACTCAGAAGTAGGGTGTTTGGGTGGGAGCTCCTGTGCCATATGAGAAGATCTAAGTAGAGGTGAAAACCAAACATGATGCTTCTGAATTCTGTTTTGTGTTACAACACCTTTCTCTCCTTACCCTGACATGAAACTCACGCAAAAGGGATTGCATCATTAATGCTGCACACAAACGCCTTCAGAACCAGGATTGCTACCTGTAAAACAAATGCACATAACAAATGCCTTTTGGAGTGCGAGACAGAAAGGAAACAAGCTGACCTACCTTTTGTTCCCACTTTCTAGTGGCTGTGTCAAACACTGACACCTTTGAAGAGTTAGAGTTGTGCTGTGGCCTGTATGTGCAGTGCATCACCCATCAGCAAGCATCCCTAATGCACTCTTGCTGCTCTTTCCTAAAACCTCTTAAAAAAAATAAAATAACCAGCATCTGTCAGCAGTGGGTACTCTCACATTAACTCACTCAGATACTACAAGGAAAAATCAACTCTTACAGCTTTATCAAAGTAAGTGTATTTCCTCAAAATTTATGGGAGACCATCTTTGACACAGGAAAAACAAGTAATGCAGTGCCAGCTAGTGACACCATCTCCATCTTTTCTCCCTAGTCTTATCCAGAAAACCTAGGGCTTTGCTGCCAAATACTCTTCTCATTGTCATACCAGACTGGCAGTGTTCATGGGACTTGGCAGGAGATAACGTTTGATAAGAATCCTTCTCTGGGCACTTCTGAGAGGACACTGTCATTCATTTCCCTCCCCTGCCAGCTCACAAGAACCGAGTCAGCGGAGTGAGTGCAGGAGGAACTCCATTCCTTTTAAGCATATGCAACTTGGAAGCAACTGCTATCATTTTCTTCAGTCACCTTTGAGCCAAGTGCAAACATAATGCACCTCAGCCCTACGGGAATATTTTTAAGGAAAGTTATACGCAAATGAAAATGCAGGGTATGAATGAAACAGCCACTTCAGCCTGCTGCCAAGCTATAATTAGTACTTATACTCACACACTTGCATGCACATATGTGCAGCACAGCTTAATAGAATCCCCCATTAATGTAGAGGCTCATGTGCTTGGGTTCTGTGTCTGGGAAAGCTTTACACCCACATGAATTCTGATGTAGAGCTGAAACAAAAATGTTGATGCTGGCAATGCCAACCATACAGAGTAAATAGCTGGGTCCAGCCCTGCCAATGCTGACATGAATGGGGCTTCTCACCCAGAAGAAAACCTATGTGTGAAAGTATTCTCAGGGCTAGGCCTGTAGAGCAAAAGTAAATCCTGCTTCTCTTCCTCAAATGAATAAATCCATTTATGCCAATGAGTTGGTTTCAAGCCTTGTATATGTATGTTCCACTCCCCGGTCTTTATGTGAGATCTGAATCTTGCGACTGGAATGAGTCAGGCTATCAGTGTTTGGCTGTGTGCTTCTGGGGTCAGAGACTGCATTACGTGTGGGCAGACTTCATGCTGATTAAATCAAACTGCTGCACTGAAAGGGGCATTAACTAAATGCTTCTGAACATTTTGATGGTGAATAACGTATTCTGAATCTTAAGAGAGGATTTGCCCTAGATCATTCAATATACACAAGTATATAAATAAAAGTGCTTTCCTTCCATTCAGTGAAATGGAGGAAATGCATAAAAAAAAGAAATGAACTAGATATTTAAAATTGCTTTGTTTTTAATGATCTGAGAAAAAAAAATATTAGTAATATAGAGGTGATTACTCTCACTGTCTCTTTCATCCTGTTTCTTACTGTTATTTCTTAGAGCCCAAGGAGGAATATTTTTTGAGCAGCAGTGGTGCAGGGTTGTCTTGATAATGTGCTTCAACCATGACCTCTGTCTAGTAACTGGATTATAGGCTCTCCTGATTCCCTTCACTGAGGCATGGGACATATGTAGGCCAGATGTGAATGGCAGGGACATGCCATATAATCACAACATGAGCAGCCACCTTTTTGTCAGCACTTGGGCCAAGTGTGATGCCACACTGGAAGGCCAAAGGCAGAAGAATACGTACTTCCAGTTCAACCTAGTGTAGTGCTTTCTCTCTGGCTCCCCAGCGTTTGCAGATGAGGTTGAGGTATCAGAGAGAAGATGAGGTGATACACTGAGAACAAGTGAGTTTCCAGCACCGCAGCAGAGGAATAGGAGAGGGGCTAAGACTGAAACACCCTTGCTAGTCTCCTGGTAAATCCATATCAGTTTAGGATTACAAGTGAATCTGGAAACAAACTTTTATGACTTGTGAAAAAGATGCTTACTCTGTTGGAAGTTTTGTGATGCGAACCTTTCCACTGACAACTGGCCAGAGGCCAACAAATTCAGTTTCCATAGATAACAACATCACCAGAAAATGGTCATTTTTATCTGAACCCAAGAACAAAGAATAGTAGGGGATCTGTATCTCATTATTCATGTGCCCACCTAGTCAACTCCTTCCTTTTGGCCACTTTTTATATGTGTTCCAGTAATCAGTTGAGCTCTCCCTTGTCTTTTTACAGTGTCCCTTTTCATTGGAAAGCCTGGCATGTTAGCAGTGCTTGCTTCTGTAGGAATAAAAAAGGAGTAATGATCCAAAAGAAAGGATTATAGTCTTTCAAATTGCACTGGTATATTCTCAAGTAAAACACTAACCCTGCATATGCTGATATTCACTTTTAACATTCTGCTAGGCCTCTTCATTGCTAAAGACCTTATGTATCATAACAGCAACTGAAACCTAGGAATAAGCACAATAACAGGACACTGATGAACATTCTGTGCACCTGTATATTTTAGCTCTCACAACCCAAAAAATAGCAGAAGAAAAAGGCAAAAATGAGTATCAGATGCATTGAACTGATTTGGAGTACACAATTCGGTGGCAGGAAATGGGAGAAGATAAGTAGTTTGTGCAACAGCTTGTTGACCTGAAAGATTGGATGCTTAAAGGAACATTTAAATAAGAGCAGCTGTAAAGAAAACAGAGTAGCACAGGCAGGTAAAACCACAAATCAAATACTTTGCAGGGCCGTATTTCATCACATACAGTACACTTTCAGATGTGATATTCTGTTCCTATTGAATCTGTGGCAAAATACCCACTAACTACAAACAGAGTAGGTTTTGTCTCTGTACGCTAAGAGTACAGTCAGTGCAGCATAGAAAGAAATTGTGCAGGTGAGGAGTAAGCACTGTAAATTCAGTGCTTTGTTTATCTTAATACTTATATTTTCAAATTAACATAACGTTTTGCTCTTGCTACATTATAACAATCATTTTTTTAGGTCCACAGTTTTTTTAAAGTTTGATGGTGGGGGTGCTAAATGCTAATAAAATGTATTTCGTAAACATATTTTAAAACAGTTAAAGCATTTGGAAACATTATAAACACTCTTTCCAAAACAGAATTCTTTGGTATCATGTTAAGTTCTCTTCAGTAAAGTTTTTTAAAAACTTGCTATTCTCTTTCTGTTTTCTCTCCTCTGTTTCATTTTGTTCTGTTTACTGAGATCTGTCCAAATTTGTATTTTCAAGGCTTAATTCTGAAATGGGAGCTGACAGATCTTTGTAATTGTCTGGCATCTCAGCATTATGGTATGTATCTGAGTGTGGGTCTGCATGGATGTGAAAATGAATGTCATAAAAAAAACACTGAACTTCTTGCACAATAAATTAATTTTTCATCAAAATTAGTAAAGTTGCCAGCTGTGTATGTGTAGTATTTTTAAATCAGATAAAAATAGGACTGCTGTATTCTTTAATTAGCATAACTGAAAGTTAGCCAAATCGGCTTCGGACACAGCAGGAGACGTACAGTTTGTCCTGATTTTGTGGGGAATGAAAAATGTAATACTTGGCACATGAACTAACTATGCTAACCAAAAATATTATTAAAACATACTCAACTAAATGAAATATGTTGGTTTACCAGAGATTAGTCCACATATTTTAACGGAACAGAGAAGCACAGTTTTAAAGTTGTGGACTACCGAAAAACAAAAAAAGTAAGGAATTTGATTATTGCTGACATTAAAATGAAAATTCTGAGAAAAACTGCTTATATTTTAAAATCAGTAAACTCATTTTGCCAAATCCTGGCAGTCTTTTGACACAGAGTAACACGGTGGTGTTACCACCTACAAATAGGTCTGTTGACTTGGGAATTCAGTCTTTTGTTGCAAATTGAAATTGCAAAGCATTTCAACTTGAGTGAGCATTTTCAAATGTTAGGAGGTTAAAAGCCACCTTTTTCTTAATTTCTTTGTGCCCAGTTGTATCAGGTGAGTCTAACAAAATTAGAGGTCTAACTTTGGGAAAAATTGTTTATTAAATAGCAACCAACTGAATAAACATCATACAAATGTTGATTTCCTTTAGTCTAGATGTAGTCCCTGCCTGTGTATGATGGGACTGCAGACTGACTTGCTAAGTGGATACTTTCTTCTGCAAGTTGGACAGAATTCTGAGAGAGAATAAGCCTTTGCAATTGCTGTCATTCTCAAAACCACATCCTTAAGCAGAGATACTCTCAAGAGCCATGAGAATCTTATGAAAGACACTTTTGAAAATCCCATAAGAAAGTCTCTGATGAAATCAGATACGGGCTTCAACCCAGTGCTGTACAAAAGGTAAAACTGATTCTTTGCAAAGTAGTAACAACTGAATCCAAGGAGGTTCACCTTTAGGAAGACATTGCTACTCTCCCTGCAAAGGTTTACTGCTTTAAATTGCAATTTGAATTTCTGCCAGTGAGGTTATAAAGGACATGCAAAAAATTAGTGCATATGGCAGCTACTCTCCGTATTCACTTTTTCCTAGACAGCCCAACTCAGTTTAGGAGCAACTAAACTCCTCCTTTAGGAGCATGCTCAGTGATGGAAGAGTGCAGAAAACCCTGCCTAGACATGTTTTTTTTTTTGGGTAGACAGAGCACAGAAGCTTTTTGCAAGCAGTCTCTGTAAGAGTAAAAAAGAAACGGAAACGAAACAGCTCACTCTCTTTCCTTAGAAAAGGTGTTTCCATTCTGAAGCATGCAGTTAAGTGGTGTGATGATGCCTGCTCAACAATTGCTCATGCAAGAGTTAGCTTCTATGTGTCCTCAGTCGACTATATTATTTAGACTGTCAAGGCCATACTTTCAGCAACAGAAAAAAAAGATCTCATTTCCACAGGTGTGCATTCTATGAAAGTGTGATATGCTGACAGCCAGCTAGGGAATTTACAATTTACTAGCCTTTTCTATCTTTAGAAATGCTTGCCATTCTTTTCAAGAACTCCATTATGCAGATTGCCTCATTCAGAAACGTGACATTTTACTACTTTAGAGGAAACAGTTACCTGAAGAACTTTTCCAAAATGCATCACAGAATGTATGTTTCAATGTTTCTGTAAAGCAGATCATTTCATTTCCTGGAAAGAACAGCTCATCATTTCATAGGAATGCCTTCCCCCTGCACAAATGGTTTGCCTGTAAAAGATATTCTCCTTTAGAAATAGAGCATGAGCAGTCTTAGGCAGTGGTTTCTGACACTCCATGGGGTCATAGAAGTTTTGAGTGAGATTGTGATCCTAGCAGAAATTAAATCATTTAAATAGTTCCTGGGGCCTGTAGGCCAGATTGAAGGTGAGCTTGCGATCAGGAAGAATTGCCTAAAGGCCAGTTGGTCTTGTACCAGCTTCCATCTTTTAAGACTTTGATGACTGTACACATCACACTGTTTTTAAGATGCATCTGATGGTCTCAGTTAATGACAACTATGATAGACTATGTTACAGACAAGAAACGAGACGAGAGACACAAAGACAAGAAAGGCCCTCAAAACTTCCCTTTTCTCAAGTCAGAGCTATTGATTCATTTTTCAGCTCAATCCACAGAGCCGTGACCTCCTTAGGTGGGAGACATTTGTTAGGCACCCTTCCTCACAGATCCTCAGATGTCTTTTCTATCCCAACCCCGTATCTCATTGGTGTGAGGAGATGGGATGGCTCAGTCACTAGACATGCTTTCTACCACTTCTCCCTGATACACAGTGAAAGTGGAATGCATCCAGGTTCTTTGGCAGGCAAAGGGATGTGTGGGAGCGTTTCTGCCCTTAGGGATTTGCTAAAGGTCTCGTGAGTAGATGGGAGCATAGCTGAAAACACAGACCTGATTCCAAGGCTCTGCAAAAAAACCCTGGTCAGTGCTGTCTCTTAAAAAAAACACAGCAGAGGAATGTAAACATGTGTTTGGCCAGTAAAAGAGCTGTTACATAAATGTTAATTATTGAAGAGGATTTCCTATGAGTACAGGGCTTTTGACACAGCTTTGATCCCATGCAGGGTAGAAGCCTCAGGAGTCACTTGCTTTGCCTTAGAACTGCATTGACACTTCTCTGAGCCCTAAGAAGCTGCAAGGGCATTTGCTGCAGCACAGGAACAGAAGAAGCTTTGATGATTGAAACTAAAGCTAGCGCAGCGTTGTGCTGGAGCAACCCTCTGTTTAATTAAAAAGTTTCATCAGTCAGAACATGTGAGTATCTAGCTGTGATCCCTGGATGCCGCACACATGAAAAAATGCAGGAAAAAGTATTTCTCTTGAGCCTCCCGAACACTCTCCTGTTCCCTTAACCTAGCTTAAACCAGCCATAAAAATCAATCTCATCTGCTCACTCAGCAGTTATCTTCTCACCAGATTTGAATGCCTTCCTGTGGCCTCCCCTCACCTCCTGCATCTTACAGGAGCTATTCATTTTTCTTTGCCAGGCCTTATACAATTCAGGCTACCCCTACACAGCACACTGTATCAACCTACTAAGTAGGTAGGTGTAGTAAGGAGATGGATTGCTGATTAGTGTTTACTGCAACATAGTTAGTTTTCATTGTATGATGTAAATGAGCCCTTAGGTTATACCTATTTCCTTGATGCCACTTCTTCCATCTTGTTCTGCTTCCTGTGCTACTTTTGTGCTTTCCTCTTTCCCCCTTTACCATCCCTTCCAAAGCTGTTTACCCATTGCTCCTCTTAAACCCCTAACCCTGATCTGCACTTTGCTCCTCTTCTTGTGAGACACGCTGTTCCCTTAATGAACAGCAGGTGAAATAGTTAGTAAAAAAGATCTAAACCAAAGCCATCCATGTGGCCTAGCATAGGCTAAATAGCCCCTTTTTGTCACCTAACTGTCAAGTCCTTTCCAGCCTTCTTCCTCTGTCCTATGCAGTCCTATCAGACCCATGATACGACATCCGTGTTCAGAAATCCAGTCATAGTAGGCTCTTTGCACTTTGATCAGCCTTCTGACTGGGTCTTTAATCCTGTACACGATAACATATCATCCACCTCAAACCTCTAGTAATAAATCAGATCTGAGGGGAAAAAAACCCACCCAACAGGCTGAGGAATCATGGCTCCAGGCTCCCACAAAAATCACAAGAACCAGGGACATCCTTAGGCTTTATTTGCTGTGAATAAGCCTTTTAGTGAAGGGGGTGACTCACCATGTCTAAAGGGAAGCCTGCCCTCGAGTCTTCAGGGGTGAAGGGACCAGAGGTCTAGTTCAGTAACCAGCCTGTCAGCGTTGCTGGTGGTTTAAGCAGCGCTGTGACATTGCTCTGTTCTTCGCGCCGTCGCCTTTGTGCACGCAGCATTTGTGCTGCTGTGTGAGGAAGCTAGCCAGGGAACCTACCTGGCTGAAAAAATAACAGTATCTCTTTTTTTAAGCGTTACTTTTTCAGTCGGATTAGAGTTCCCTGATGCAGTTTGTCATGTGCCAACGCAGAGTCCGAGTGACGCGAGGGTGGGGATGTGCAGGCAGCAGTGGGAATTTGGGATGTAAGAACTGTGCAAGCAATCTTCAGCAGTCCAGTAACAGAATATTGAGTATTGTTGCTGCTTTGGGACTGAAACCTTGTCTTCCTTGCCTATTAAACTCCTATTATACATGATGCTCTGTAAATAATGCCTTTTGAAACTATTACAAGGCTAGTTTAAGAGAGACAAATGCAGTTACTGAATTTTCACTGTGATTTATCTCCCAGTCCTCGCAGTCTCCTGCAACTGATCATCTCATTTATGTATTTAGCAAATGGAAAAGAGAACACTGCACTTCCCCCCCCCTTTCTTAACAAAATAATAAAGTGACAATTCGGCCCTTTAAAATGACAAAGCAAGGCAACAGAACCTCTGCTCAGTCTTTAAAAGGTTTCAGATACTGAGAAAGGGATGAGACATTTAAAAATACCCTCAAGCAATCTTTTAATTGAGGGAATAATATATATATATCAGAATTCTGGTATCTGACATAGTGGTATCTGAATGGCTGAATGGGAGTTCTGTACTTGCATCAGGGATAATTTGTCATCACAAAGTAGCTCTAAACTTTGATTTTGTTAAGATATCAGTGTTCAAAACAGCATTTTTATGCCAAGTAATAAAATGTGAATTACAGCCCTAAAGAACTTGAAGCATATTTATTTGCAGTAAATATACGTCCCTGAAGGAGCTAAGAATGGTTTGTTGATAATATTGATCCTGAAATAAAGAAACTTACCTATGGCAGAGGGCTGACCTTTCCAAAGAAGCAATTCTGAGTGCAGTTTGTACATACAAAGCACGCCACAAATTACGTATCCTTAGGCCATGACTTCTAGCTGGGAGACTTTCTAGTGATGTAATAGCAGATTCTAAAAGGGAGCCAAGGCCTCAGCAGTATTTAATATTGACCCATGAGCTTTTATCACAGATGAGCATGATTTCCTGATACCTTTGACATCCAGGAAAGAAGGGTGACTGAGAGACCTATAAATCTCAAAGTCCTGTTTCAGGCTAATAGACATAATAGAGCAAAGGAGAGAGAATTATGGCAACGTAGCATTTGCATGGTCAAAGTGCTACAGTCATAATAACTTCCAAAATACCCTTGTAAAGTTAGGGAGTAAAGGTTATTATCTCCGTATAGATGCTTGCCAAAGGTAAGATTTCTTGGAAATTATTTTAAGTAATGTTAAACTCCTCAATTCTTCCCTAGAAACTAATAAAAAGTGACAAACTAAGTCTGTAGTAGAAGTAAAGATAGATCTTGAGACTTCCCGGGTTTCAAGCTCATACCACCTTGCAAGCATCAAAGTCTCCCATACCAGACATACCTTGAAGCTATGTTAAAAGCTAGGTTTCGTTTTATGCAGAGAGAAACAGTTGTCTGGAATTTATTCCTTGCAAATTGTCCTTCAGTTGGCTTCTCCCTGAGCAGAAGTAAGTCTTGTTTCTACTTCTGATAATAAGCCACAAGTTAAAACAAGCAGGTTTCTTTTGAATGCCAATCAGCTATTACTATACAATTTTTTATCAGATCTAAAGGAACCTGACCTTAACCCTAGGACACTACATCATACAGTCACACCTTTCACATGGGAAAGAGGAAGAAGGGGGGCGGGAGAATCCATATCCTACTTTGCTGCCCAGATGTGACTACAGGTATTTAAAAACATAATTATGGAATAGACCGAGCTCTTTCAAACTGATTGGGTATCTCAACTCCTCAGTCCATTTCTGAGTGCTGTAAACATTACTAGTCATGTAGCAAGAAAGCAATTAAGCCACAGCATTGCTACCTAGTAACTCAATAATGTGAAGACAGATTGAAGCCGTGCCTAGTTCAGCAAGCCAATACCAACCTATGGAGCCTTTACACCTTAGCAGTAGGTGACTGCGTAGAGGTGATTCCGCAAGTGATGAGTTTGTGTTGTCACAGGTGTTCGTCCCTCAATCTGCCCCTTTCTGCATGTTGTGGGAAGCAGACAGACCAGAGCCCAGAATTACCATGTGTAGGAAGCCAAGATCAGAGGATACTTCTCAAAGCTATTAGCTCTTGTGTTGAGATCTTACAAAATTTTATAAAGCATAGAGATTTTTAAAACAAATTTCATGGTAATTTGGATTTGAGTCATGATTTTTTAAGATCTGAGCTGCTGATAGTGCTTCTTTTAATGTGCTTTGCATAGTCCCACAAGCTTACTTCTAGCTAGTTGTAGACTTAAGTGCATAGTTTGTAATAGCAGAGTATAACGGGTTTCCTGATAGCTGTTAGGTCTCAAAAGTCATGTCAGGCAGGCACTGCTTGCCTCTCCATAATTATTTTTGTTGAGAACAAAGGAAGAGCTTTAGGCCAATGTGCATCGCACTTCCCACGGCTGATGGCATTCCCCCACTCTCCTCAATGCAATATTTTCAGCAGTGTTAAGAGTGATTTCAGAATACAGCACTGCTATTTTTAAAATGGCTCTTACCGTAAGACTTCAGCACAGCATCACGTTGGCTGTCAATACAATCTCTTTTTCATATTCTGCTCACACTTTTCATTGTAACATTCTAAGCAATTGCAAAACACTTTACAAACATTAACTAATTAATCTCTCACAACACCCCGAGAGGTAGGCAAATGTGTATTATTATTTTTTCTTCTCTGATGGGGAAATCAAGACATGGTGATTAAAGGCAATATTCTCTCCTTTGTTTCTACTCTTGGAAAAAAGCCAAATTTATTTGATTCTGCCTGAAGGTAGAAGAGGAAAGTCAGGGTGCGGGGGCAGGTCTGGGACAAACTCTTACCATTCCTTGCAGCCTGTGAAAAGCAGCTGTGCTGCAATCTTTGGAGGTCAGGTCTCTGTGAGATTTTGGAGATGATAAAAGGAAGTAAGGGAGAGTTTTGTGACAGTATGAATTTTCCATCAGTCTGAGTGAATAACGTTGCTACTTCAAGGTTGCAGCTGTTCACTGCAGAGACAGGAGCTGACCAGTTATTGACACGGGGCTTATAAGGAAGTCTCTATTTACAGAGGCGGTGAGGTGGCCGTAAGAAGTGACAGGGCATCTTGTAGGGTTCGCTGAATTTACGTGGACCTTGCTTATTGTGGGAGAGGAGAAGCTTCTGGTAAAGGAGCAAGGAGCAGCAGGATTGTGGAAGGGCTGCTGTGACACCACTGTGTCCTCCTTGCTCTTGCTGTGGTTGAAGTGTTCTGGTGCACGAAGGCATTTCTGGAGGGAAAGGCCAATCTCTTAGGAAAGGGAAAATTACGCTGATTAAATCAAGCAGAATTTGGAATGCATTTTCAAAGACTGTAACTCCCAGCGAACAAAATATGTAATCTAAGTACAGGAAACAAAAATAGAGCCTCTAACTTAATAGAAGAATGTATCCTAGTGAGTGAATGTCATAGTGATAGATAGCTATCTTCCTCCTACCCCTAGGACAAGGCATTCCGTGTGGGAGCTGAATGGGCTTCCACTAGAGAATTACGAATCCTATTTTGGATCAAGCAACTCCTATACTTAAAATTGGCTGATTAGATCTCCAAAACAGCTGGCACCTTACAGAAGGTCTGTGTTCTTGTAGTTAAATTTATGTCACAAACCACTCTTCCTCTACCCAGCTGTCTGTCTCAGTAATGACTCCAATTTCCGGAAAAGGAAGGACATGCCTCTATCCATCATTTACTTAAGACTCAATTCACCTTTCACTGTCATTCCAGAGGAGCAGAGAGAGAAATATGTGGTTACTCTGAACTCTTCTACATTCTATAATTTTGTTTGGGGTTTAGAAAACAAGGTGATAGATGTCTTCTAAATGTCATGGATAAGATAGATCCGTGGATAAGATAGATCTCTCCTTAACCTACCATTTTCTGTTAAAGTCTCCCTGTCTGTTTGTTGTCTGTTCTTGTTTCTTATATTCATTGTGTACTTGAGGGCTGAGGCCTCCTGGTGTGTAAAGCACTGACAACTCTGTGGCAGGGGTTCCTGATTTTGGCTTCTCCGCTCTACCAACACTGTTATAGTAACAATGCTAAGCACTATTAAAACACAAAGCAAAGAGGATCCAGTTACCATTCTTTTATCTCTGTGTCCACTTCTTGTAACCTAGAGAATCATCTAGTCCAATTTTAAGTATGGAGAGCGAAATTTCTTCTCCATGTTTTCTCATTCACTAAGGACTGTAGTTCTTGGCTTAGCACAAGGCACAATTTTTCAAAGTCTCATACACTCAGTGTGAGAGGTGTACTGTTGTACTTCTCTTTGCTTCATGACAGCCAGGCATGTATTTGCATTTGCAGTACGCATTATTCTCCATCGCAGTGAGATGGAGAAGGTGATCTTGTCGGTGAATCCGATCTGCTAAATCACTGTGTTTCCTAGATAGGGCCACACAGCATAGTGGGTTATGATGGAATAGCAAGAGGGCACTACTCCCCAGTGTGGTTAGATACACCCTTCTGCCAGCACAGACTTGTCACAGTCAGATACATTGAAGAAGAGGACATCTGAGGGCTTCTCAGGTTTTCAGCATGGTCCCAGAAGGTGTACCCATCCCTCACATGTAAGTAAAGACACTGAAAACAGCTTTGTCACTGCCTGTAGCCAAAGTATTTTGAGTGTCTGGGAACCAAGAATGAAGTATTAACATTCAGTGTGATCAGAAGACCACTTCTCAGCATGAGCAGATCCACTAAGGTAATCATCACTGCAGAGTAAGCCAAAGCGATCTCAGACTGCCTTAGATTACTTGCCTTAGCCTTATCCATGCACTTGCAAGCACATTGCAGAGGTCAGTGTGGCTGATTGTGTATTCAGTTGTGCTGCTTCTTGCCATGTCCCTGCAACTTCTGGAGAGACATCTGATGGTCCTTACACTGCTGTGAGCTGATCTTAGCCTGGTATCCTGTTTCCTATGTTATATTCTGAGCTAATTCCACTGCCCACCATGGACAGAAATTGTAAAATCCTCCCTTGAGCAGTGAACATGAGTATGTTCATGGAGCAGTTCAAGATGTTTTCTTCACTTCTGCTATTTCTGCAAAAAGAGGCCTAGCACACAAACATATCCAGTTTGCTGGACTGCATTCTTTCCCAGAATGTCTTCCTGAGGCTGCACTTTTTTCTTCACAATTTTATTCACATTTGCCCCATCTGAGGTGATGCTAGATTGTGAGACTTCCTCATGTACCTCCTTCTGGCTCTGACCAAGCTAGCCTTTTGCATTAGCAGGATGAGAAAGCTTGGCTGGAGATTTCCCAAAGGCTATGAAGCCTCTTTCTACCCCCTCCTGCTGTCATTCTGCTTCTGCAAAGAACAGCACAGCTGCTTCAGCGGTGGTGAGTGCTGTTAGGGTCCTTTGCTCTTTGTCTCCCTTCAATTTCTTACCTTTACATTTTTAGTCTCTTGTCTCCATCTTTTCCCTTTTTTTCATTCATTGTTCCCTATAGTCATTTTGTTTCTCCTTTTCTGCTCCTTTTCTCTTTCTTCAACCCTCCTCCATTTCTCAGGGAAGGCTTTGAAGTTGTTTCAGGCATGGACAACTCTGTCCCTAAAGTGCAGAAACAAAATTGACAGTGGCCAGACTGTTGTATGAAGAATTATTTTCTTGTGTTTATTCCACACTTGGCCTCTCCTAGCTTCATTTGATGGCCCCATGGTCTTGCTTTGGATGAGATAGTGAAGAGTGGCCTAAGGAGCTTGCTATCTTGCTGAGAGCACACTGACATGAAGGTTTGTGGGATAGAGGAAGGGGGATAAAGACAAGGCTCAAGTAAAAGCACTCATGCAACTGAGAAAAAGACAACTTGCTTTCTAGTTAGTTTATAGTATTATATGTGTATGCAGTGTTCTGTATGAAATAGCTATATATTTGTAGCGGGCCAGTCTTATGCCATTTAAAGAGCTGCTTAAATAAAAGACTCCAACATGAAAGCACTTAATTCTGTCTGAAACCACATTTTGTATTCACCTTCAATTGCTGTTAGAGACCTATCATTTTTACAGCGAATGTTAATGACTGCTGAGGTGCCCAAGATGAGCTATTCCCAGGGCCATATAACCTGCACAGGGCTACTGATCTTGATAACATAAGATACCAGCAAATGCGGTTGAATATGCTATCTTGAGATCTCCAAGATGCAGCTTTTAATGGGTGCTGGTACTCAGCTGCCAAAAAGCCATAGGTACAGGAAAGACAGATCATGTTCTGCTAATGGTACACTGGGGTGTAGCCAAGTACAAAAGAAGCTGAACAAAAGCCACAGCCAGGCCTTTGAAAGTAAAACTGTGTGAAATATTTGCTTCTGTGAAAAATACTCCAACTGCTATTTGTGTCAATCTTCCTGCAAAATCATTTGCTTCAATGGCTTTTTTTCCCCCATTTTTTGACACAAAATGTACAATCTGAATGGCTGCTAAAATGGTGAGGTAGCTTTTCTTAGGTCATTTAAAGAGGAGACCTAAGTGTTATTGGTGGGATTTTGTCACACAGTGAAAAGAATATAAGATTTTTCTGGTTCCTTAATGGTACAGCCTCTTGGAATACTATTAGTAAATTGTGTTGTCATTGCTTTTCTCAGAAAGGGAAGAGGCTGCATTATGAGCCAGCCAGAAAAATAAAGCCAAGTTGGTTATCTCACATAGCTTTCAACATCTTTAAAGAGCCAGTTCCCTTGTGGCCAAGATTTTCCAAAGATACTGATGATTTGAATGCACTAACATCTCTGCTATCTGGATGTCCTCCCTGAAGTACCTCAGGAAGCCATATTTTGGAAAAAACTATGCTCCTAGACTGTGAACTGAGCCTGCTTCTGTTTTCATAATGTAAATTGGAAACATCAAAAATTATAGAAGCTTTTGAAAATCTGGCAAAGTTAATCTGTACATTTATAGTTACTATGAAAGTTTTAAAAAGACTGTGCAAAGTTGTTTGCATTATCAGAATCCACTTACATTAATCCTGAGCTCCTCCTCATTGCTGTATTTAGATGTGGATTTAAATAAGCATATAAGATCCCATTTAACATAAATATGAGAGTACTTTAGCGGCATTATCAATAGTGGCTTTAGCTTATTTTCTACGGTAGATATCAGTAATAACTTCCTTCTCCCATTAACTTCCTAACCCCTCAATAAAACATGAGAGAATTAAATTCTTCTTTGTTGCCAATTTGAACAGGAAACATTTACTGCTGGTGCATAATAAGTATTTCTCATATGCAAATTTGCTTATTTGCTGCCCCAAACTTCTTGTTAAGGAAAGAGGTAATGATTTTTCTTAAAGTTTGCCCTGAGAGCTATTTAAATTAACAAGATGCTAAGTGCTTTACAGAGGAGGGTCTTTAATTTCCTCAGCTGGTACAGCTGGAAAATCCACATGTATTTATTCTGTGCACAGACTATGCTGGGATAGATAAGTATCTTTGCTATGTAAAATATATTGTTACTTTCTTAACATGTATCAACATGTTGGGTCAGATAAGAAGGCTAATGAAATGTTTTGGATAAAAGTATGCTCTTTTTTATAGTATTTAAAATGTAACTTTGATATGTGCTTGTAAGGTTGTATTGCTGGAGTAACGTGCAGTAGAGCTGATGTCTCTCTGAGTCTGCTTTAATTTATGGTAGGGGTCAAACTGGCTTTAATTGCTCTTAGGATCAAAAGTTATAGAGCTGGCATATGTCTGCTATTTGTGTCACCCCTGTTGCTCCAAAAGTCAATGGAGCTCAATGGTCCGAGCCTGTTACGTATAACATACACTTGTCACAGGAGACAGAGATAGAAAAGATTTCTCTCTAGCTTCCCTGGTCCGAGGCATCTGGATCTGCATTATGTGACGGTGGTTTTGCCTCCATGTATTTCTTTGCAAAACTCCACAAGCAGTGGAATTTCTAGATTTTCATTAAAGAATTCAAACCCAGATGTGGGCTGTTCTTGCTTGAGATGTCAGAAGTGAAAACAGCTTTTCATAGCTTCACTTGCTGCAGTGAGAGAAAGAGTAAAAAAGGAATAATTTGAACACTAGGAAATTACCCCCAAGTGGAACAGTGGATATGTTCACAAGGACTTTTGCATATAAACAAATGAAAATGTCACCACTTTCACACAGCTAAACTTGAAAGGAACATGCCAAGATCAAATAGCAGCTGTACCCACTGGAGCTGGAACGGAAACAATCTGATCCACTTCATTTGCTACTTAACAAACAAGAAGCTTGCCTGATAAAAACACTCTTAAGCCTTTCAAGCTCTGTGGTAGATACAAGATAGCTCCCCAGCAGCTTTACAGGAGCAGGCTTCACTAGGGGAGCATGTAGACTGACTTTTGCTGAGCAGTGGGTTTGGCATCTGCTAAACAGATCAGAGAGCACAGACATGAGGAAAGGGCCCTGCTCTGCATGCCGAACACACAGGCTGACGAAACCTTGTAAGGCAAGATATCTGTTTTATTTCCATCCTGCATGTGGAGACAGAAAGCTGCCATCTTCACTGCACTTGTCATTAACATGGATGAAATGGGGTTTGTCTCTGTCCTCATTTCCGCTATTGTAAAGCTGAAGTAATTCTTACGACTTAGGGGTGCCTTCCAGTGCATGAGTACTTACTAGCATTTAACTGTTTAGGACCTTAAGCAGAGTTGTTGATATCAACAGCAGCCTGTTGACCAGCTATTAGATGAGGAATTTGAATATTAATTTGAAATACACAGTTTTTGAATTTGAAATAACACACTGATCTTCTCCTTACAGTGGTGCAGTGTGCTCTGGTTTTAATCATATATGTTCATTGCATTTTATATGAACTAGGCCTCTGAGACAGAGGTCATTTCACTTGTGTAGAGGCATCACAGTCCATTTGCTTGAGAGTTTGTTTGATTGTTGTTTATCTTTTAAAAACCTGGAAGTCAGTGTTCTCCCTTCTTTGCCTCACTGGAGAATTTTTCAGAGGTTTCAGCTAAATAAATACAAGGCATGGGATCTTGGAAGAGATAGGATATTTTTCAAAGGGTGTATCACAAATTGGAGTTAATGGATAACAATCACAAAATGAGATTACTTTTCTATGTTTTAAACAATGGATAAAATACTTCGACTTGTTAAGACTCTTTTTTTGTGTGTGTGTCTTTATATAAGGCCTTTGCAAGTTCTCCAGACTCTTTTCCAGGATACTGTAAAACATAAAAATAAAAACTCTTTTTAGGTCTTCTGTATTCATCATAAACAAAGAATGACATAAGTCTTAAAAGCATTCAGGTGACCTAAGTGATCAACCAAGATCACTGAGGAAAGCTAGTCATAATACACAGTCTTTTTTTTTTTTTTATCATTACAATTGCATATGCACAGCAAGTCAGTGTGTGCCTTAGCAAAACTGGATGAGAGGAATCCACCAACTTAAAAGGAAGATTTCATTACACACGAAGAGGAAAAACCTGTTCAAGTAAACGGTTTCATTTGCATATAACAGTGAATTAGATTCCTTCAAAAGCTCCTCAAAGGAGTGTGGCATTATGAAGCCTTTCATCAGAGGCACCAGACTGGGCCCTTCTTCAGACTACTTCAGAAGAAAAGAACAAACATCCTCCTTTCACTGAACCGGATGTTTTCTGAAGGTGGAACAAGGTATCCACTGTAACTCAAAGGGAGGAAGGATCACATAACACCAGGCATAAATGCAGAGTTACCAGTTTTTTCAGTCTTTATTATTACTACTTTTTTAAACAGGAAGCTTTTCCACATCCCTGTTAGAGCTATGAAGATCTCTGGTTTTCCTCTACTGACATTTGCACCAAGCTTCCAAACAAAGTCATCATGTGCTTAACAGAGAGAGTGGCTGCTAGAACATTTGTCTCTCATAATAGTCCTATGGCAAGTACAGAAGTGGTGTACATGGAAACATATTTATTGAAAGTATATGATGTATTTTTAGGTTCTCTTTTAAGGTAATTTAGTGTCTGGAAAGCTAGGAAGAAAGCAAGTTCCCTGTATACTGCCATTAGCTTCTCTGTAGACTTCAGTTTTGGAACTCCAGTGTGGGCCAGTTTAATCTAAACTTCTTTGGAGCAGTCAGAAATCCAGGCTGGTATTGAAGCATTTTTCTTATGGGACTATGCAGGCATTGGTTATTGGTGTCTTCTTCCTTTAATTCAAAGTTCAATTGTTACTCAACAGAAAACAAAATCTTTCTATGGACTTCTTTCCACTTTTGATCACTCTCCAAAATTAAATAGAGACTGATACTCTTCTATAGACTCATAGAATCAGTAAGGTTGGAAGGGACCTCTGGAGATCATCTAGTCCAACCCCCCTGCTCAGCAGGGTCACCTAGAGCATGTTAGACAGGGTTGCAGCCAGGCAGGCCTCAAATCTCTCCGGAGAAGGAGACTCCACAACCTCTCTGGGCAACCTGGTCCAGGGCTCTATCACTCTCACAGTGAAGAAGTTCCTATAGAATGATGTAAAACACCATGGAAAGGGGCTTTTTTCTCTAGCAAACTGCATATATTTCAAGAAGGAGTCTTTGTAACATCCTATTCTTTGGTTTTAATGGTTTTACATGTTTTGCCTGCATATGCAAAAATACTTAGAGTAAGATGTTGTTTTACACATTGCAGAAATTTATTTTTTTTCCTTCATGGCCAAGAAAAAAAAAATGATCTGCTTGAGGGATTAGTGAAAAAGAATTTGAAGGTTTTCACTTCCTGGTGAATGGCTGTTAGACTCCAAGTTGTAATGATTTCATGGCTGGTCAAAAGCATATTGAAAAATGTTTCTCAGTTGCAGTCCTGTTTTCCTAGATGGGAAGCCCCCGTTGCAGACCTCATAATGCCTGGCATTAGCTATGCTCTTTGGTAGGCATTTCCAGGCTAATAGACTGCAAACTGAATGGCTAGGAGATGACCTACCTCTTTACCTGTAGAGGATATGACAAAAACCAAGAACTATATAAACAACAGCAATGCAAGCTTTAACGTGTCTTCCATCCCACACATTTCAGTTGTTATCCAGAGAGATTATCTTTCAGGAAGAAAAGATAATTTCATTAATACACTGATTGAATATTGGCCTCTCTACTAAGATGCTGGTGTGTCCTGGAACAATGATAGTGATACCCATCTGCTAGAAGTGAGACACAGTTCATTTTGTAGAAGCTGGTAACAATCACTATATTATTAAAGAAAGTGCCTACTTAAACCTCTGCTAGCTATCGTGGGGGAAATGCAAGTACTAAACTCAGCACTCTGTATTACATTCCTGGAGCTAAGCACTTACCTCTTAACCTATGATGAATATCGCAACATGCAAGTGTCTTTCTATGCCTGGACCATAACCCAGATACACTGGAGTTGTATGAATCTCTCGATTGACCTCAGTGGATATTAGGCTAGAACCAAACTGTGAACTTCACTTGGATGAGTCACCAGGTGGACCAGTAGAATGAGAAAGGTGGGTGGAAGAATGATCCATAATAACTGAGATTATTAGTAGTCAGTTACAAACTCAAGTCATTATTTTCAGATGATGATGAACAAGGTTCCTAAGGCTATACAAGACCCAGGCTGCAGCAACAGAATGAAGCTGCAAACAAATTAGAAGTGATGACTTGAACCAAATTAGTGCAGTTTCCCAGGCAGTCACAGCATCCCACAGCATCAAGTGCTGTGAAGGACTGTGGTATCAAAAGGAGAGACTGGACCAAGAAGGACAGATAAAGAACAGACTTGTGGCTCAGCTGGTTTCAGAAGATAATCACAAACTTTCTGAAAGCCAATTTAAGTGCTATAGGCCATACCAGAGCACAGTCTATTTTCTCTTTTAAGCCCTTTGCCAGGAAATACACTCCTACATTCAAGAGGTTATTGCATTAAACAGAAATGACTAAGGCTCAGATTCTGAGTTCCAGCTCAATGCTGAATGTTACCTCATTTGCCAAGCAGACCTTAAATACCAAGAAAGGTATTCAAAAAGTGAGCTTTTAGTTCACACAATTATATTTTTAGCTGAGCCTCCTTCTTATCAGAATGAGTTAAAGCTTCACTGAGCCTAAGATGGAGGAAAGCTGAGCTGCTACAGTGCATGACTTTACTGAGAAGAATCAAATGGGTGAGAAACTGGTGATGCTGGGCACGATGCAGCAATCCTTTCTCTAACGCAGAGCAATGCCCAAGTGTTGCAGACAGAATCTATTGGAAAACACAAAATATCCAATGTATTCACAGATATTTTAATGAATTTGTTTTACTTTGGCTTCTGGAATCAGAGTTATTTGCAAACAGTTGGATAAGGAACAGATCTTTTTTTTTTTTTTTTTTTTTTTTTTTTTTTCATTGTTCTCCTGTTTTAAAAATTTCCATCATTCAATTAGGGAGCCCAAACAATGTCTTGGACAAAAATGACATATTCATTGCAAAACAAACAAAAATAAACACAAGCCCTGTGTTTTTTTCCATTAAAATATTTTTTTTCCAGCTGGTTATCCTAGAATAAATCCTAATGGACAAAAGGCACAGCAATTTCTATCTCTGTAAACTCAAGGTAAAATCCTAGGGGTTGAGAAGGCAAAGCTGATCTTGCCCAGGTACCTCCAAGTGAAGATCCCTTTTGCAGTGACAACAAAGCCCTAAGCAATCTACTGCACAACATAAGTAATGAATAGTGAACTGCATGAAGAAATGTTTCTCAGGTAAGCCATAGGCTGAGAATTATTGATTTACTCACTAGCTTCTGATGCATTCCACAGCTTTTTAAAGATTGCCTAACCAAAAACAATATCACATTCGTTGTGCATTTTACCCAGAACTTTTAGCGTGTCTAGAAAAAAACTGTGCTGCTCTAAATACCTTCTTTTGAATGAAACATGAGGCCTTCACCATTTTTAATCATTACGACTACAGCACTTTTCACAGAAGTAGGGTGTTACCCTCTGAGACATGGCTACATTCCAACTCAGATGTTTTTCTTTCTTCCTGAATTTTCTCTGTAGTTTCAGCTGGATGACGTATTCCTCACTTCCCCTCCTTTGTGTAACTCCCGTGGCACAGAATGGGAAAGGCTGCTCTGTTTCCCACCACAGATACTGCCTGCTACTGAAGTGCAACTAAAAGGGATGTCTGTGCAAAGAAACCATATTCATACCCTTTAATGCATTTACTTAAGAGAAGCTGCATACCTAACAGGCAGACTTTGTCCACAGTTTATTAAGCACTCTGATATTCATGTTAGTTAACCGTACTGCAGAAATGGGGAGCGTTATTATCCTGAGGATTGTTAGTTTACCATTCTTCAGCTGAAAAACAGTTTCTACCTTGTCTAGAAAGTGAGAGAGATGACTACAATAGTTGACGAGCTGTTAAACTCCAAATTAAAAAAAAGAGAGAGAGAGAGAGAGGCAATTCTACAGCATAATAGAGAAGAAAAACTGTGGAGGAACAAAACAGGTAGCCTTGTAAATGATTTGTCTTCATGATACATAGAAGAAGCCTCAAAAGATTGAAAAGGAATCCACTCTGGAGTCCACTCTCCTCTTTTATATTAAACCTTCTGCTTATGTCTTGATTATGAAATTCTCTAAAACCTCTTTCTCTGCAGTATGCCAATAACTGGTGCATTTTGCAAACAAAGCCTAGCATAAGCTGAAATCCAATTTTGCATCCTGCAGGAAAAACCCTTATCTTTGTTGGCCAAGTTAAAGTGCCTTCCCTGAAGTGGAACATGCACAACTGAAGCACTGAGGGATCCAGGTGAAGAATGAGTGAGAACCAAAATAAAGAGAACTTTTAAAGTATCAGCAGTTCTTGCAGAACTCCATAATCAGAATATCCGAGGATCTTATAATGCAATCTGAGCATCCAGTCATTCTCACAATACTGCCCTAAGACAGAATTAAGACTATTTCTCTTTTAATAGGCACGAAACTGAGACAGGCAAACCTTTCCCAAAGGTCTCTCAAAGGGTTGGGCTTGCATTTTTCCACTATACCACATCATTCCTGCCTAACATTGCCACAGATCTTGACCTAGAATAAGCTTTATTGATATTTCAGCAACCCTGAACTTACAAAAGAAGGATGAAGAAGCACTCAGGAAACTTTTCAGGGCCTAAGAACCTATTCAGTAAAACCAGGGCAAAGTCAGTCTCCATATTGCTATTTCATAGTAAATCCGCTTCATCCCCAAATCTTATTCCTTCACTAGATTTTTATTACCTTTCAAGATTTTTTACATACTGTAAAGAGAGACATAGCCCTAATTCCCTGAGGATAATTTCTAAATTTGCTTCCAAGAAATTCAGGGGCAATACCCCAAGATCTAAACGTTCAAACTTTTGAACAACTCAGACCTGACATTTGTGGCTTAGGCCCATCACTGCTCTGAAACTTAGAAAGTTATTCCCATTCCACTGAAGTGACTTTAATTTTAAAAGCAGTTCTCCTGGCAGGCTGCTCTCTCCTCAGTCCATTACGTAAAGTAAACTATTGACATATGCAGACCAGTTGAGGCCATTTTCTCCGTTAAATTCAAACCTTGTTTTAAAAGTGCAATTTTAACATGTTGTTCTTTCTGAAATATTCCACAATATGTGCTTTCACGTTTGGTTATATAACATAACATTCTTTTATAATAATAAAGCACAGTGTATTTTGGAATTGTTCACAGACTGAAGCAGTTTAGCAAATGGGACAGATCCAGATGTGAAAACGTTCTGTGGCTTGGCTAGACATGTTACTAAACCTTTGAGTCAGACGTCCAAATGACGCTCAGGATGAATTTAGATTTCCTTTCTGAAAGGGACCTTGTGTTTTTCTAGTATACGCAGGGAGATTCGGAGGTTCCTATTTCTGATGCTGGGTTCTGCAGTTTAACACATCATGTCATAAACACCAAACTGAGTATTAATTCAGTAATATCTTATGTTTGTTTGTAAGCTTCATTTAGGCTCTTACATAGTCTGCTAATGCTCTTGATACAGGAGAATACATCATTAAAAAATAATATTGAAACCAATGACTTCAAGCTAAAGAGGCAGAGATGACTATCTGATGAGAACTCAGGAAAAAAAAAATCCTCTTTGGTAGTTTTTCATGTATGGGCTAATTCATATGACTTTCCCAAATTGGTATGTGAGTACTAAAACATAAGTATTTGAGAATCTGCTATTCTAACAGAATAACTAAAATAATTTGTAGGTATATAAGGCTTTTCTATTTCAACAAGCTCGTGAAGGCATGTGACTTAGGCAGGACTATTGCTATACAGCACCCTGTTGGGTGAAAGCAGGCAGTCACTTGCTGGGAGTGACAGGGGATTTTGCCAGGGGACACCTCCTTTCTTATGAAGGTATTTTCATGACCCTGTGGAACAGAAGGCAGCTCAGGCCAAAGCTGTGGTCTGCATCTCCAAATACACATTTGAGAACATTTCCACAGCATTGCCAAGGATGTGACATCATTGACATAAGTCTTGGCGCAGGGGATCTCTTCTCCAGGTACCAACCATTTTCTTCTCCTTCTCCTTTATCACTGTTGCTATCAGCTTGAATGGGTCTCAATGCAATGAAATCAGCTGCACATTCAATTGCTGCAGGGCACTGCTTCGCCTTGGCCTTGTACTGTTATCTGCACAAGTTTACATATAGGGCCTTACAAGTTAGATCTCCCAGAATTTACATATGTCAGTCCCATATTGTTTCTGTACAAGGAGAAATTCTACGGATTCTTGGAATGTCACTGCTGTGCCACTGGGATGCTTTCAGAGTCCGGCCTTCATTGCTCTGATCTGTCACTGAATCAGTTCCCTGGCATTTGACTTATCTTCTGCTAGGGAAAGATGGAGGATTAAAAGGTCTCCACTAGGACCAAATACTCCTCTTCAGCTGGCTTATTTCAATCTCAGATTCTGCTCTGAATCAGTCAGGACCTATCCTGCTATTTCAACAGGGTTTCCGCTGGTATAAAACAATGGGTCTGTGTGAACATGTGCTGCTCTGGATTTATATCACATCGAAATCAAAGCAGTCGTAATGTCATCAGCTTGCAGGAATAGAGTGGTGAGTTCATCCACAATAGTTAGTTTAAATCTGCCTATTTTAAGCCAACTTCGATGGAAAAAGTCTGGGCCGACTGCCTTTGAGTTTGCTATTTTCTGTTGTTTGTTGTTCTGTTTCCTGTTATTATTAATGATATCCCATCATTATCCAAATACTTTCTAACCACAGGAATTGGTGCAGCTACAAGTTCCCTTTTTATTTCTCCCCTTCACCCAGTAACTTACAAATCTCTGCTTATAGAGACCAAATGACACAAAATGCTTTCAACCTTTCCCTCTGAATAGGTATGATACAGTCATTTACTCTGCTGCCAAAGACTTCAGCTTTACTACCTCATACCATTTATTCTTTTAGCTATTCACACAACTCTTATTTACTTATTCAAAGGAGAGATCCTTGTGCAATTCAATTTATCGTGCTGATGAGATCCTAATTCAAATGTTGAACTTTATCTTTCTTTATCAAAGTAACTTCATTAAAGTTACTATTTTTAAAACACGCTTATCTTCATCCACTATCCACAGCTGAGTGACATCTGGATGGGAAATGACAGACAACTTAAAATCACATTCCATTTCTGCTTTATTTGCAGCTATAATGGCCACATGCATAGAATGGCCACCTGTCCTTATGAGCAGTGAAGGATACGTATATTAACGCCTGCACTCAACTTTGCAGTCCTGAAAGCTTTCTTTGTAGAGAAACAACCCTGGGACATTTCATGCACTTATATGGTATTTTGTAGCCCTAGTATTTTAGAGCCAAAGGAAATGTACATGTCCAAGAGAATTTGCTGGATACACAGACAGTATTCTTGGAACTGGGTTTAACTGAAATCATCAGGGAAATCACTTTGTTGCTTTCCTTATGCTAGTATATCCACTGTAAAATGCAAAGTGAGCCTCCATCCAGAGTGCAAACTTTTCCGCTCTTTCTGAAAGCAACAATCTCACATACGATGGATTGATGAGCAGCACATGCACACACACTTTCGTTCTCTTTGTACTTTATCTTGGGGAAATCTCACACTTAAACATATATTCATCTATCAGTTCATTGTGGGAGACTTCCTGTTCTACTCCAGATTTGCCTCAAGGATTGGGAATAATAACCTAGCATCGGTGTGAACAGTTAAATTAGGCACCTGAAGTGCCTTTTGTAGCCAGTGAAGAGAAACAGGCATTTTTAGCAACTAAGGTTAGGGATCTTTTTGATCCAACCTGATATATGTTAGACAGCTCCCTTGGATGAAGCAAATTGCACCCTAAACTCCACTAAATGGACCTCCATTGGCTAGAAAGGGAGCTTGAGTGATTGGCTCAGATGTGGACATATGTTATAGTGATATCTGAATTTCATCCTGTTTCTATCCAGAAGAAAACAGAAGTTCCTGTTAAATATCTATCAGCCCAGTTCATTGTTCCCTTTCAGATTCCTCCTCCTGGCTTGCCTTGGCCCCGACGCCTAGAAAATACTTGGCAGTATGTACAGTCTTGCTGACTAACGCAGTTTCATTGTTTCCTTGCTCTCCATACAGGTCCGCTGGTTTTTGTCCTGCATTTAGATTGTGAAGCTGCTTGCCCACGTGTATGTTGTGCATACCTCAACTGTTCCCGAGCCATCAAAGTACAATCAACAAATAACAACCAGATAAACAAATTTTGAAAAATTAGTGTAAATAACTTTTCACAAAAGCTTTCCTGTGGAGATTTCCACTGTCTTCTTTCATAAATACAAATATTGTGCTCCTTTTGATACAAATTCTTTAGTCTTCTGGTTTTGATTCCTCCATGCTTCAAGTTGAAAAATTTCAGCTGGGTTCTGAAGTGGTTGCACTACTGCGAGCATGTGGGGTTTTTTTTTTTGTAAAATTATCTTACTGTGTGTTTGTAGATTACACATTGTAGGCAAAAAAGTCAACAGCTTTTTGAATGTGCCTAAGGACAGTAGAAAACTCCCAGGTTGTAACAGGTTTCTACCACCTGTTGCTCAGATAGGATGAGTTACACTTAAAGCAGATATTGGTGAGAGAAGATTTATTGGTAATATCTCTTTTATTAAACTGGCTGGTATAGCTAGAAAAATTAGACAACTTTCCAAAACATAGACCCTTCTTATGTCTCATGCCGTAGAAACAGCAAACAGATGAAACACATGAGAAAAGCTTAATATACAGCCAAGCCGTTACCAGTGCATTTACCCTAGAAAGAACACACACAATACTACATTAATAATCTAAAAATTACTTTTTACTGAAGCATATTATTCTATGTAAGTAGATGATAAGAGTTTTTAAGGACCTACTATCCCATCCTCAAACAACCCTCTACTTCTCTACATTTGAAACTAGAGAGTCATCTATATAGACGCAATTTCTTTGAGTTGTTTTATGCTGTGTTTCATTTTCTCTGTTTTATCACCAGAGAAATCCAACTGAGGAAATAATAAGTAAAATAATTAAAGCACTGTAAGATAATAATTAATTATAATGTAAATATATCTGTTTGAAAGGCAAGAAATAACTAATCATCAAACTTTTTTTTTTTCCCAAATACAAGAAAATTGAGCACTATGAGGAGGCAAAACCCAGCTGATCAGGGAACTAATTCAGGTATCTGTCACCGTTAAGTACCATGCATCCATGCCCGCTTAAAGTTAAAGCATGTGTCAGTGTACTCGATAGCTGGACACAGCTGCTCAGAAATGGGTACAGATGGCTATAGGGGATTATCAGGAATAGGAATCCTTGCAAGGTCCATCTCCTGCAAAGTGAAACCAGGCAATGTTCCTTCTGAACTCTGTTAAACCTGTTGTAGGCCACCTCAACAGCTTTATTTTGTCTTGTGTGCTCTGTTCTTCTGGAGAACTGTTTTTCTGCTCCCCACTAAACATACCTTACATGTTGGGAAGTGCTGTCAGTTTGGAATGATGCCTGAAAGCTTTTGCAGGCAGACAGGAAGGTTTTATTCCGATAAAGCAGTGACTTCAATAATATCAATTCTCAGAGTTAAAAAAGGGGGGGGAGGGGGAATACCTGTTGGAATGGAAATAACCGTCCTCTTTCCAAGGACAAGAGATGTGTCTAATAGTTTTTCTAACTCTCTTTTGCACTCTGCAGCAGCAACTTTGCTATAGTCATTATTTTTTTTTCCGTGGAGGAGGACCTACTCTTCAGCTTGGTGTTTTGTCATCCACACAAGTAACTTTTAGAAGAGGCGGTGACTTTATCTGATGTTAGTCATCTCATTGTAGTGATTGCTGCTGCTTTAAATCTGTTGATCCTGACATGCTAGTAACATATGTTCATGACTTGATTACAGTTCCAGGCAGTGTCACTTTTCTCCTCTCTGCTAACATTTTAATCTGATGCAATGTCTGTGCAGCATTTTGAATTAGTCACCTTTATGTAACACAACACTGTTCCAAAGAGCAAATCTTTCTGAATTTATATGTAAAAATTGCCAGACCCTATTTAGGATCCTGTTTAGTAGGATCCACTCAACAGGGGCCTGTTCACATCAGATATGAATTTGGTCGAAGAGTAACTAAGGACTGCAATATTAAGCCCTTAGATGGCCTTTTTTTTTTTTTTTTTCCTACTGTGAGATTAACAGAAATTTAATCTTACCTTATACTGCATCCCTTCCCTACACATTTAGTAAAGTACATAGGACAGAAGTCATCCCACCCTAAAGTAAATGTCTAAAATAGGGTAGATGAATTCTCCATCTACAGTGCCTTCTCCTCTGATTGCACATGGACCCCAAGGTGATCAGCTGAGATGGAGTCACCTCCTCTATAGACACTGGACACTGGGGAGAGATGAATCCTATCTATATTACCTCAAAATTGTGAGTTGTTAAAAATGTGCTTTTTTTAAATAATTGGGTGCAACTCCATGTTCCAGCACACAGTATGTACGCTGATAACTGGTGTGGGACAGTTACCTCTTCCTACTGCCAACAAGTGTTGTTTGTCCCTATAGCTCAGGTAGCAAAGTTTTGAGCTATTTAGCAGATGGGTCAAGATTCATGATGATTCTGCATGTCCCGTATTTGTTTCTTTCTTATTCCCTGAGAGACTAAGGAAAGACATTAAAGGCTGTCACAGATGAGCACTGTTATTCTAAAATAAGCACGTACCAGAATTAAGGATATTAATTGTTCACCTATAGCATATATGCTAGGATGCTACCTTTACTTACATAATTACATACTATTTTATCACTCAGGAACCTTTCCTCAGTCAGGGCACAGACTGATTTCATAAGTGGAGAGAATTAGGTCAACTTTCCATCTGGCATTGGCTTAGCTTTCCAACCTATATACATGACATTTTGCATTGGATATATAGGAAATGTAATGGAAAGCTGGCTATGAATCCTATGCATAGTGTAGGCAGAAAGTGAGGCCAACAGTGAAGGAGGAGAACATAGTGCAGAGAAATGAGGCTATTTCATACAATCATAGAATCAGTAAGGTTGGAAGGGACCTCTGGAGATCATCTGGTCCAACCTCCCTGCTCAGCAGGGGCACCTAGAGCATGGCAGACAGGGTTGCATCCAGGTGGGCCTTGAAGATCTCCAGAGAAGGAGACTCCACAACCTCTCGGGGCAACCTGGTCCAGTGCTCCGTCACTCTCACAGGGAAGAAATTCCCCCTCACGCTTAGGCAGAACTTCCTGTGCTTCAATTTCTGCTCATTGCCTCTTGTCCTGTCACACGGGACAACTGAAAAGAGTTTGTCCCCGTCCCCTTGACACCCTCCCTTCAGGTACTTACACACGTTGATAAGATCCCCCCTCAGTCTTCTCTTCCCCAGGCTGAAGAGGCCCAGATCTCGCAGCCGTTCCTCATAGGGCAGGTGCTCCAGCCCTCTGATCATCTTTGTAGCCCTGCGCTGGATTATTTCCAGTAGCTCCATGTGTGTCTTGTAGTGGGGAGCCCAGAACTGGACACAGGACTTGAGATGAGGCCTCAGCAGGGCTGAGTAGAGGGGCAGGATCACCTCCCTCCACCTGCTGGCAACACTCTTCCCAATGCACCCCAGGAGACCACTGGCCTTCCTGGCCACAAGGGCACACTGCTGGCTCATGGTCAACCTGTCATCCACCAGCACTCCCAGGTCCTTCTCTGCAGAGCTGCTCTCCAGCAGGTCAGACCCCAGCTTGTACTGGTGCCTAGGGCTATTTTTCCCTAGGTGCAGGACTCTGCACGTGTCCTTGTTTCTTAGCATCAGTTTTCTTCACAAAGAATGCTGGGAAACTAGAGAATGGAAGCAACTCCCTTAGAGTATGAGAGCAAAAAAAAGAGGCTATTAGCAAAGACTAAGGTATCTAGAAGGAAATTATAGGAGTGTAAGATAAATGGCAGCATGACTCAGGAACCATGGATATTCATTGTAGAACTTTGAAGGAGTCTGGGATCCAGTGAAATACTAATGAAATTACATAGCTCGCTTGTAAACGCTCATCCAGTGATTTAGCACTGAGAGGACAGAGGAAGTGATTCTGTGTCCAGGAATTCCAATATTGTTTCCTGAGAGGGGCACCAGCAGTATGTGCTGATGTATGCTTAACCATCCATTGCTTTCTTAGGTGTAGAACAGAGGAACTGACAGTCCCGTGGTTGCTCTAGTAGGGCCAAACACAGTATAGAGCATCCCCTTATCAGTGCTGAGCCATGCTTGCAAATCTGTATAGCGCAGATGTTCCTGATCTTATCTACTGTAATGTTTCTGACAGTAGCCATGTTTAGGAGATTCAGAAGATGTGCTGCAGCAAGCAGATGTAGGAAAATGCATCCCATCTGACAGATACATTGCAGACCCCAATTATAAATCTTAAATCTGAAGTGTGACATTTTGTATTCTTTCCTAAAACCTATTTTGGCCTTAGCAATGGTAAGTCTGCATAACCTTGGAATGCATATACATGTCTAACTTTTTACTGAATCATCTTTAAGTATTGGTGAAAATGATATATAGTGGATATGAGTCTTCTATCTAATAATGTGCAAAGTTTTCATTCTGCTTCACTTTGAATGTTCTCCTGGGCTACATTCTCCAGCTACATCCTCCCAGCTGAGACTGGGAATTCCTGTGCCTGCCCAGGAAGCCCCAAGTGATTCAAAATCAGTATGGTCTCTAGATCATTCCTGTTTAAAAACAAGAGGAAAAGCTTTTCAAAGAGCTCTAAAAGCCTTTGAAACCTTTCTCTGAAGTTTCTGAAGCTTTTCTCAAAAAAAAAAAAAAAAAAAAAAAAAAAACTAAAAGACTACAGCTGAACACAATTTCCTTGATCCACAGCAGAGCTCTCCCAGTGCTAACCGTATAAAACTACCTCCTTTACCTAGCAGTTAACTTCCTTTTCCTTGTCTGTGTTCCAGGATAAGTATCTGGCATGTAAATAATGTCCACTGCCCTTGTGTCCTGTAAGTCTACTTTTACCCCTCCAGCTTGGGGCTCCTGGAGCTTCTTCCCTCAGCCACATATCATAGCCACATGTTGTAGGCTCCATAGATCAACTGCCCATCTCCCACCCAGTCTGCTGACAGATGTTCTCCTCCAGAGCCAGCTGCTGGTGGAAGAAGTGAACAACTTCTGGCTGAAAACCCCTGCCATAAATTGCTGCCTCTGTTCTCTTTCTGCCCTTGTAAAAAACCAACTCCACAGCTCTCTGCTGATAAAGCTGTGGGAATGCTTCCTAACCCATTTGAGTGGAAAACAATCAAATTAGCTTAGTTTAAGTAATTCATTTTTGGCAATCTAGGTCACTTTGTCTGAGATAGATTAAGAAGTGTTTACATGAACAACGCAGCTTACAGCTATGAGAGGTCAGACACCCACAGAAGAGAGGCAGTGAAGAACATTTGGGAGTGATAACTTCTTCCACTGTCACTGCTGAATCTGGAGGAGGTTATCAGGTCTAAAACTGCCTACTATACAGAAAGAATTTGAGTAGCTGATGTACACAGCAACTGGCTAAAATTTGCTTTAGTACCTGAGATCCAAGCTGAGCCGAGATACAAATAAAAGGGAATTATAAGCTAGGTAGATGATCATGATATGATAGATCCGCACACATCTTCTAACAAGGGAAATTATGACTCACTCTTACTTTACAGTACTTTGGATCCATCACTAAAACAGGAAGTGAAGAAAAAAGCAGGTGATGAGAGTTGAGTTTGCAGTTTTTGAATAGGTTCTTGCCAGGGAGTAACAAGGGAACCAAGCTGTCTCTGAGAAGTAAAATACTATCACAAGTCAGCAACTGGAGAAATCAGTGGCTGCTCCACCCATGTTCATCATGGCCAAGAGTTAACACTGCATAGCTGAAGGTTTCACCGTAGAAGCCAAAGAATTGAATATGGCGTTGCCACTGTGCTGAATGACAGGGAGTGTCCTGGGTCTCACTTTTTGATGTCTTACTGCAGTGCTTGAACTTTTGCTTTGAAGAATTTACACATAAAACAAATGAATGGTTGTGCAAACAGAAGGTACACAGACTGTCACCTGCTCTGTCACTAATGCCAGAAGCAATGCTGTTCCCATATCTGTTCTTGTGGGAAAGATTAAACAAGAGAATAAATCCTTTTTTTTTTTACTTGCCGTTGTTTTGGAAAAGGAGAAACACCATAAAATGGACATCAATAAAGCATTTTATTTCCAAACGAAAATCTTACTTATATAATAAGAACTTGTATTATTATGTGTAAAATTACCATCTGGGAACTCTTCATATAATATTCCTTGTTTTGGGGGGTGTCCATGGATTTATTTATTTATTTATTTATCACTAAGTTGGAAAAGAGGTGGCAAGTAGGGAGGAAAACCTGCAGACTAGTCAGTATTATTAAGGAAGGAGAAACCTGAATACACAATAAGGATTTTCTGAAGGGCTTATTCTGGAATAATGTGCTGAGCTTGGCCACTGTGTTTAAAAAATAGTACAGCTGAAAGAAAAGGTTTGATAGATGAGCAGTGAAAATCACCAGAGAATAAAAAACATAGTTTATTAAAAAAATGCTGAAATTGTTAATTTTAGAAATGGGACAAAGAAGGGAACACTATGATAAAGTGTTTAAAATGAATGCTCAAAAGAGGCACACTGGGATTCTGTCATCCATGTTCTTTTCATGAGAAATCATTACTAAAAAATAGCAGTGAGTTTGAAAGTGAAAGACGGAAATACTGTTTCAATATGCTACTGCCTTTTAACTTCTATTCAGTTAAAAGTGAAGGTATTTGGGTGAGAGCTTAGAAGGGTCAAAGAAAGGACTGGGGATTTTCATGAAGAATGTAAACAACCCTAGTTAAAGGAACGGGGATCAAACTATTGTATAGGAGGAATATAGGAGGAAACCCTAACGTTTCATGGCCTAAGCCAATTTGTAACTGATATTGTTAGGGAGAAACCACTTACCCCAAGTATTCATGAACCTAGTTTTATAGGATCTCACCATTACCAAGGAGAGGATACTTAACTGAATGAATCAGTGTTCAGCTCCAATGTGGCAATGCCTATGCAAGTACCAACACTTGGGTGGCCATCACGATTAAAGATGGTGCACAGCTGCCAGAAAGATCTAGACGTCTATATTGAATCACCATGTTTGACTTTGAGTGCCTACAGCATGAAATAGTGGGATCTGCTTAGTCTTGATATGGTGTTTGAAAATTTTTTGTAAAAGATCTTCTCCAGACCTTTATTTAAAGTGTCTTGTGCTCTTGAGTAGGTATTACCTGGGAAAATGTTGGGTGTAATAAAACCTTTGTCACTAGATGCCTGTGAAATTGTACATTCTCTAAACAAAAACCCAGCTCACTTATGGTAGAATTTGATGGGATTATTTAATTTCCTTCTAGCTTTTTTTTTCTTGACAAACTTAAATAAATTAATGTCCCAGTTTAGCACAGTGTTAAACTCTATAGGACTACAGCATGTAATTACAGCTGAGCAGGTGCTAAAATGGTGTGCTACATAACTGTATTTGCATATGCATTTAAAGTTAACGGCTGCGAATTGGAGAATTTAAAGCAAAGTACAATTTATGGTTTTTGTATTGGACACACTTTCATTATTTCTCATCTTAGAAACAAGGTAGATAATTCTGTCTGTTCTGTTCTGTCTGATCATTTGTGGCAGCTGGCTATATTCTAGTATCTATTTAAAGAATAAACCCATGCCAATATAAGCCATAGTAATTGCTAGGATTATATTAGAAAACAGAGATATGTGAATTATTTTCTTTACTTAAATACCTTTTGAGACATCCCCTTCTGTAGATCTTGTCGTGAGTTTTTGTAATGAATTTATTACTTTTTTTCTTCAGTGCTTTGCAGTTTTCTATGAATCAATACCATAGTGGCTAGGAAACGAACATGAAAAAAAGAGGAAGGAAGAAGATCCTGACCAGCAGCCTGACTGACAGTGCTTGTTTAGGTACTGTAGGAATCTGTTATATGAATGTGTGTGTCATTAAGATATCACATCTTCTTTTATGGTGAAGTGCCATTCCCTGAATAAAACAAAACAAAAGCTTGAAATAGGCTGATCTCCAGTTCTCCTCTGTAGTTTATAGTCCAAGATGTAGGCAGGGCTCCTCCAAGAAAGATATGAAAATACAGTTCTAGTATTACCTCTTCCATGCCTCTGTATTGCACTGAAATTTGAGTTTATCAAAGTGATCATCTTAGAGGTGGTTTTAGCTTTATGGAGCAATTGTGGGAATAACATTAAATTGTGTTTCACTGTGAGGACTGAGAAATTTAGGATTTTAACTCACTGTCACAAACAGATTAAAAATGGCAGTAGGGGCTGATGCCTACAATATTAACACAGATTTCAGTGTCCTCCACTGCCCAACATTAGAACTTGCCCAGTCCCTGCATGAACTGGTTCTGGGTACCAAAATGGCAGGAAACTACTTTAGGAAACAAACAAACAAACAAACAAACAACAACAACAACAACAACAACAACAACAACAAAAAGTGAAAGATTTCTGCTGATTTAGTGCCTGGACTGACTCTCACCAAGGGTCAGATAAGCATGAGAGTTGGCTCTAGGACCAGAGTGGGAACATATAGCTGGGGGAGGACGATCAGGGCTGTGACAATTAGTCTGGCTGAAATTGTCACAGAGTTGTGACCAGAAAGAGTCAGACTTAAGCTGTAGGTAGTAACTCTTTAGGGCAGTCCAGCTTTCACCTGGCTGTATTCTTGGATCAGAGCCCTAAGGCTGTGGATAGACATCTTCTTCTGGACTCAGCTGAGCTACTTGCTTGTCTCCACCCTCCTCCTACCACCAAAAAGGTACTGTTGCCTGAAATCTGCCAGTGGAGCTGCTTATGTGAATACTCCTTAACCACCTTCCATCATAGTAAGCCAAGACCCTTAATATTAAATCAATTAAGCTAACCATACTATTTGAGACTGAAACGTGTTGGAAGGCAACAGGGGACAGTAACCTCCAGACAAGGAAGAGCGCAAGAGGTTCGGCTGGGTACACAGGGTACACATGGCAAGCACTCCTGTGGTCACAGCTGTTTACAATATCCATGTTTGTTTATACCCTCAAAGAGCATGGGTGTTTTAGCTTAAAGAAAAAAGGGGAAAAAAGGAAAAGAGAGACTACAAGGTGGTTTGATTACAAAATTTACTTTTTACAAGAAAGAACTATCATTTTTCTTTAGTTTAGTGGAGAAAGATATAACACGAAGAAATGATTAAAAGCTGGAGCCAGGCAAATTTCATATGAGAAAAAAGGCACAATTGTTAAACTGTAAGAGTGATTAACCACTGGAACAGACTACCAAGGGAAGCAGTACATTTTCCATTTCTTCAAGTTTTCAGCTCAGGACTGGATGCCTTTGTGGAAAATACTGTCAATAAACATGAGGTTTTTGGGCTCAACACTAAGGAACTTGGTAAAATTCTGTTGTGCTTATTAAACAGGAGATCAAACTGGATGATATAATATCCCTTCTTAAAAATCTATGACGTGTAAATGAAACAGCTATTGAGCTCTACATTGGAAATGAATAGGATGCATATTTATACACTTTTTCTTGTCAGTGGCTTATGGCAACATTCCAGCTGGAATATTGCAGCTCCTGATGGTCTGGTGTCCAGGCCAGCATCCCACTCATGCTGAACTCTCCTTTGAGATCAGCCTATCTCCATCTGAAGCCCCTTAGCTAAAATTTGCTCCAGTTCAACATTCTTTGTGTCTAAGTCAGATCATGTTCTTCTTCTACAGAACTTCTAAAGAAGTATACTTCAGTACTCAGTGAAAGGTAAGTAGAAAGAAGCATATTTAGTTAGCTACCATACACGCTACATGTGAATGAAGTCTGAGGAACAAGCTTTTCATACAGTTTTAAATGTACAATTTTCTCAGCCCATCATGTCAAAAGCTCTTTGTGTCCCTAAAAAAAAATCTTTATTTTTTTCCTGAAAATAACAGAGTAGCTCTTATAACAGCATTTTCCATCAGTAGGGTCCAAAGTCCATTAGTGAGGAAGTGAGCATTATTATTTCCTTCAGTTTTAAACATGGAGTGAAAAGGAAGTGAGTTGTTCATAGCTAGTCAGAAACCCGTGACACCACCTGTCTACTTCTCAGTAAGCATCTGACAAGATTACAAGTATACAAGGGTTTTTATTTTATTACAAGAAACTCAAATAATTTTCTTAAAAGGGTTTTATGTTTTTTATTAGATAATAACTATTGAAAAAGCAGGCTGAGAGATTCTCTGTTGCGTTATTTTGCTAGCAGCTCAATCTGGCTCTGATGATTTCCCTCAAATACAGTTGGACAGCAGACAGTACAGTTAAAAGCTGTACACATTTCTAGTACTTTACGTAGTGTCATTTCCATCAATTTAACAGCTCCTTTAAACATAGTGAAGATGTTAAGAGTCAATCTGTAGCCAGTAATGTGAATAATATGCAGCCCAATGGCAAGTGCATAATATCAGGTGGGAACACAGTAGATGCGAGGTACCCAGTGCTCAGCCTGAAATTCAACATGCAGCTGTGCAGCTACTGTGCAAGCCCAAAACTAGGTGCCTACATGGCATCCGAGAATGTATGTGAATTACACTGATTAATGTACAGTTGATGAGATGTAGCTGATTAAGAGCAGCTAGCATGTACACACTCAGATTGCCTGTGCATTTGGCTATGCCATTTTTAAAGCAAGCTTTCCGTTTGGGGCTGAGCTGAAACAGAAGGCAGGCTATTCTCATCGTTGCTTTTACAAAATGACAACACTGCTCTAAGTAAGAACCACAGCAAACAGCTAAGGACAGCCACAGCGCACAGAAAGGATCTGAAGGCTATACAGTTTTTCACAGTGTTTTTTTTTTTTTTTTTTTTTTTTTCCCCCATCAGCTAACTTTTTAAACTGCTTCCCAGGATTAAGCCAGAATACTCGCTGTGCATACATTTAACTTGCAATTTCTCAAGAATTATCAGAAATATGTAGCTGACCTGAGCTCAAATCTTACCTTGGCTGTGGAGGTAAAGGAAACAGGCCAATGACACTTCCTCCTGCTTCTGTTGCAATTTAATCTGAGACTATTCTAATTTATGTTCTACTAATCCTAGTTAATTCAGAGGTTGCTTCCTGTTGTCTGCCCAAACCTGGAACATGCGTGTATAGATGGAAGCTCAAGAGGCTTCACTGGTCCCACAGAGGATCAGTTCTGCATAAATATTCCTGACTGACACTTCTATAACCTTAAAGATCTCCATATACAGCACTTGCCTCCCCCAAGCAACCAGTTCCTACTCACTGCCTAGTCTTACTGTTGTCGTAAGAGTTCTCCTAATACATAAACTGAATCTTCTCTGCTGTAACTAGAGCCCCAGTTCACCAGGTGAACTTGAGCAAATGCAAGGAAGAGGACAGGAGAGTATGGCTGGCAATGCAGGCTCACAACTGATTTAAGACAATCCAAGCCCTCTCTGCTGCTCAGTCCTCGTGCACCTCTCTGCCACATCTTCTCTCTGTTCCTGGCTCTAGTACTTATGAAGTCAAAAATGACTTTGTATTCTTTTGGGTTTAGTTTGCAACCTGATCCAATCCCACTTCTGGCTCATGGTAGATCTAAATAGTTACCAATGTCAGTCCAAGGAGTGGGCACATGGGAGCAGCCCCTAACCGTGTGGTTTCAGGGGTGGCTTTAATGTGGCTCAGATGATGTTTTGTCTCAGAAAAGCGTTTCCTTTGTTGTGCCTTTCACCCACCCAGTGTGGCTGCCTGGCTGCTAGAAAGGACACAGCAGGTCACAGGAGTGTGTATTGGGTCTGGGGCATAGCTCGTTAGGTGCCTTTGCCTTTTGTACTGCTAAGGGCCTTCTATTTGCAACTCTGTAGCCTACTTTCCACTCCCAGCTCTGTATCCTTTCACCCAGGCTGCCCAGGCAGTGTTTCCCAGAGCCTCTAGGGCAGTATTTTTCCCTTGTTTTTCTCATGCTGTTGTTCTCCAGCTGTTAGTCTCATGACCTTGCACCTGCAAACCCCGATAGTTTTGCTAGCAGGTTCTCATGGGAAGTGATTGCCACCACCGTGAGAATCACTTCTTCTTCTCCCTTTTTCCTATGCTTTGTTACAGCTTTTAGTTTACATTACAGGGGGCATGAAGCTAAACAACCATCCAGCATGCAGTGCCTGCAACATAAGTGATTCCAGTCAACAGGGAGTTTTAGCAGGTCCTAATGAAAACTACACAGTTACTATGGGAAAAATACGACGGGAGTTCCCTGGAGAGGAGTCCCAGAGGGGATGCTTATCTGGGAACCCACCTCCCCCTTCTTTCTTTCTCTCTCTCTCTCTTTTGCTTTTTTCACTCTTAGAGTAAATGCAGGCCCTCAGCTACAGATCCTGCTAATGAATCCTTGGGTATGTGAACTCTTCTCAACATCCTATGCGCAACAGGAATGGTATGGGAGTCAGGAATCACTCTGGCAGCCCCCTTGCTTTAGCAACAACACAGTCTTAGCTTGGTTTTGCATCCTATAAATCCTATAAATAACAGCCTGGTTACATCGTGGTTTAACTGGAGGGAGAGTGGCAGAGGAATGGAAACATGCTTTTTGGTGGCAGTTGGCCCTTACATTGGATTAGAATAGTGTGAAACCATACTCTGAAGTGGGAAGAAGGCTTGCTTTTTGAAAAGAGTTAGCAGTTTACAGGGAGTGGTGTCAGCAGAGGAATGGTTCAGGAATAGAGCTGGCAGTCACTACAGAGACAGGTAGATCCTCAGCCTGGGAGTGGGGTTTGTGGGAGGAGAAAGAGCTACAGCAACTGCAAGTGGCAGAAGCCCATAGGTGCTGTTCCAGCACCTGCTGGCGTGTGCTGTTGCTCACCTTGCACTGGTGGTAAATCTGTGCCTGTAGCACGTTACTTTGTAATTTTTCTGGTGTAACTACAGAAAAATTAAACTGAAATATGATCTGAGAGAATAAGCCAGTTACAGAAATATAGATTAACCATTTTTTTTTCAAGCAAACCATTCCTTCACCATGCAGCTAAAGAAATCCTCAGTTTAAGAGGAAAAAAAAAATGATGTCTCTGAGGCATTTCTAAATCATCAGATTTTGTTGCAACTAAGCATTGCACTGGTGTCTAGCATTGCAAGTAACTTCTGGAGATGATGCCAACAGAGTCCTCATAGCTTTGCATGTTTCATTGGAAAGTATTTTGGGCTAAACATTGAGCGTGGCTGTTTCAATAGAAAAATATTTAAGGGAAAGTGTATTGTCATAGTAAATAATGTAACAAAATAGAGTGGGGCATGGGAAAAAGGCAAAAGTTATAAACAGAAAAATGGCAAAAGTCATATCTGGCAAAATTGTATTCAGCTAGACATGTATTTTTCACATCAGTCACTTTTTTGCCAACTGATGCTTGCAAGAACAGACAATGCAGTATAAAATGCTGAATCTCTAACTTCTTTAACTTCTCCACAGATTGTCTATGAAACAGGGATGTTTAAGACAATTCCCTGATGTTAAGGACAGAGCCAGACGATGAGTAGTCTGCCCAAGGCACCAAAAGGTAATGGAAGCATGAGGTTTCTCTGGATGGTCCTGACCTGCTACATCTTTCCCAAGACGAGTGCAAATCTTGGTTGGGAACATCCTTGCAGTCTTTCTTGGAAAGATGTGGAGAAAATTCTAGGGAGGGAGTTGCCCATACTTCTGTTCACCGTACAGACAGGGAAGGTGAAATACACTTTATCTGAACTTTAGAGAACTATTTCAGATTATTTCATGCTTTTGTAATATATTTAGTACTTTACCATTCTGAGATGGCCAGTAGGATGGACATTAGGCCTTATCATATAGAAAATCTTTAATTGTTGCTGATACAGGCATATCATGCCAAACCAACAGCTGGAATGCCTGTTGGTGATGAATGTTGCATTGCTACTGGATCTTGTCCCAGTGCCAATGTGAGACTGCAGATCTCCCACATTTCTGCCATAAACTGGGGTTTGAAATCCCTTTGTAAACATGTTTCATATAGTCTAAATGTGCCTTTCTGGCTCAGCAAGTTCCTTCACATACAGAACAACTTTTTCGGGAAGAAAGGTCACTTTAAAATGGGCTAAAGGCTCTGTTCACATGCGCTATGGGTCCATGAGGATTTATTTGGTGATGATGCTGGCTTAAGCAATCCTGACTCTTTTTCTCCCACCTCCTTCTCTTCCCACTAATTGTTCATGTGCCACCTCCTGCACTGTGCCAGCAGAACTGTTCATACAGAATGAACAAATAAGGGAACTGATCTAATACAACTGGGCAAAATAGAGAAATTTTGTTTCCTTCAACTAGATCATTTGACCTCTATGATTCATTATGCAGCTATATAAATCACCTCCGGGCACAGAACAGGGGGCAGGTGGAAGTATTAGAAAATTAGTTGGATGGGAAGAAATAAGGCTGCCAAAACAACACTATTGCTGACCAAGAAACCACAGGCTGAGGTTAGGTTTACTAACTCTAACTGCATGTTGTTGCGCCTCCATCACAGCCTGTCAGCAGGACAGCAGAGATGCTAGAGCAGCATATAAAGTCCTCTATCTTGGGTCAAACTCCTTCATCCTTGAAGATAAACTGAGAATTAGAGCCCACAAGGAAGTTACAGGAGATAGCTGTGCTGGTTTAATAGCTCATCACTACCATGCAAAGATCTTTTGTTTCTTGCCCATCTCTCACTTCTAGATTCATGTTCTACCCTTCCCTTGTTCCATGAGTTTGCTGATGTCTGTTTTCGTTCATTAGTTAAAGAAAAAAGATCAAATTACTTGCTTGATCAGTTTTCTGCTGGGTTACTCAGTGAACTTGCTCATTGATAGCCTGATGAAAAGCAGAGCCCCTGGAAGGTAAGTAGTAGAAAACTAGAAATAGTAACACAGGAGAAGTTTTAAAAATGGGCGTAGGTGAGAAATCCTTCTTTCAGTGGTGTTGAGCTGTTAGATAAACTCAGCTGTGTTATCTTCCGATTCAAATACACCTTCCATTTTTATGCAGGTTTTTAGCTCTAGCAGAAGGATAAAATATATGGCTCTTCTTAAATGTGTGAGCTATTTCCTACTTTCAGTGCATGAATCAGCTAAAGATTTGACCTATTAATCTTTCAAAAGCAAGTCGGGAGAGACTGCAGCCTTTTCTGGCTGTTACACCCCCATTATGCAAAAGTTATACTATGAGTTTCTGTGTTAATGCTCTTTCAATGGTTTCTAAATTTGCTGAGCTCGTAAGTCAAAAAATCTATCTTAGCTGTCAGACTTACAAACTCAACTGGTGTTCTGAAAATCCATCTGTGTTTCCAGGCTCTTAATAAAAATACCAGTAAAACAGCCCCTTGTAATTGTAACTTAACTGACAGAGCTCTTGACAATGCATGAAGCAGAACAGAATCCACTTCAGTTGCCATGGCTGCTTTCCCACCGAGCTAACAAAATTACAAATTTGCTTTTGCCAGTCAATTCAACAACTCTGACCTATAAGCACTTAGGAAACAGTGAAGATGAATATGAATAAACACTTTTTATACAATGGACACTGATATCAGCTAATTTAGGAGCAAGGCTATCTTGTATGTAAATAAAATAACTGTTGTCTAAAGCAGCAGACTATTGGGGCAGCAAAAAGGCTGGGGCCCCACTGTAAATGCTGGAGCTCTAAAGACACCATTAGCTGCACTACTGAGCAATGGGAGAGGTTGAGGGCAACACTGGCTGCCTGGGGAAAACATCTCTCCAGCCTTTTCCATTTCCTATGTGGCAAGCTTAGTTTTCTTGGGATCTGCTCCTCGATCTGTCTGCCTGATAGTTCTCTGTTTTAAGTATCATCCTTTCCTTTCTCTTTTCTCAGCAGCAGCATAGCCCAGTCCCTTCATCTTTGGGATGGCAAAATTCATTATTGTCTACACAGCTGAGAAAATCTGAACTAACTCTGGTCAAGAGGTTAGTCTCTTTAAACCACCATTCCTTACATTCTTTCTTAAGTAGCCACTACTGTATACTCTTTCAGAAAAAATACAGGGCTACCTGAACAATCTGATTGCCAAAATCACCATCAGAAGAATGTAGGAGGTAGGAGTCTTAGTGCTTTATACTGGGTACTTGAAGCATATTAGAGAAATGACAGGGAAGATGTTCTGGTGGACCTGTTACAAACAGGAAAGAACTGGTCAAAGATAGGAAGGTACAGCATTGGCTGCAGCAAACAAGACCATGAAGTAAAAAACCTTGAGAGAAGTGAGCAAGGCAAATAGCAGAACCACAATTTGGAACAGTTAGCAGTGTGCCCTTGTGCAAAGAAAGTTAACCATGTACTGGGCTGTTATTAGCAAGACTGTAGCCAGTAAGTTGAGGGAAGTGGTTCTTCCCCTCTATTTGGCACTTCTGAGACCATATCTGGAGCACAGTGAACAGTTGTGGCCTCTCCAGTACAAGGAAGACATTGATATACTGGAATGAGCCCAGCAGAGGGCCACCAAGCTGGACAGAGGACTACAGCTCATGATGTATGAAGAGAACCTGAAAGGACTGCATCTATTCAGTCTTAAGGAGAGAAGGCTAAGGATCTTTCTGCTGTCTACAGCTGCCTAATGGGAGGATGTAGAGAAGACAGAACCAGACTCTTCTCAGAGAAGACAGCAACAGGCACAAATTGGAACACGAGAATTTCCAACTTGATATAATGAAAAAAAAAATTACCATGATGCTGGTCAAACACTGGAACAGGAACCAGAGTAGCTGCAAAATCTCCTGCCTTTGAGATATTCAGAACTGGACACAGTGAGGCCCTGAGCAGCCTGCTCTAACTGGCCCTGCTTTGAGAAGTGGGTTAGACTAGATGGCTTCTCTAGATCCCCTCGAACCTGCATGATCCTCATTCTACAAAGAACTGTAGCTTGAAGAGAATGAATCACAAAAATGAGTCTGATTTGCTTTCTCCCACACATATAAGAAGTATTTCTATGTCCATGTATGATTCAGAAATATTCTTACATGCTGAAAGAAACAGCCCACCTCTTTTTATGCTCCATGTCTAGAGATGTTTTTATCTTGACTATTGCAAGAACTCACATTTGGCAAAATTCTCCCATGTATGTCATAACTAGCCCTTTCCAAGTATATACTCTATGCTCTTCAAGAACTGTTAAATCATCATTACTTAAAACTCACTGCAGAATTTTTTCTCAATATTTTATTGTTCTCTTCTTTTTCTATACTATTTCATGAGCCCTATTACTCCTTAGTTAATCTGTGTATGATGTTTATATAGCACTATCATTCTAATTAAACAACTCAAAAAAAAATTAATATAAAAAATAATTAATATAAATATTTAATAATTAATTATTAAATATTAATAATAAATTATTAATAATAATTATTATATAATTATATAATTAATAATAATTATTATAATTATATAATAATAATTATTAATTATTAATAAATTATTAATAATAAATAATAATAAAATAATTAATATAAAAAAATAATTAAACAACTCAAAAAAAAAAACTCAAAAGTTTTAATATATATATTTTCACAGTATCCCCTGGTACATAATGAATGCTATTGCCATAATGGAGCAGAGAAACTGAGGTGCGGAAAAGTTCGGAAGCTTTCCAAAGGCCGAGCAAAAACTGAAGCAGATTCTGTGAACTTTCAAGCTAGTGTTTAACCACAATTCTTTAAATAGAAGCTTGAAGTGCAGTATGCTGTTGGGAAACTTGTCTCCCATGGAACACCAGCCGTTCATGCCTTCTGAGAAAGGAAAAAAGGCACGTGGTTTAGACCAAGAGCTGTCTAGAGAGGCCAGCAGGATTGTCACCTAGTGAAATAAATCACCTAGAATCTAGAGTAGGTAGGAGAAGGCAGAGATCAGTCTGGGTCCAGCAAGCTAGTGACAGAGACTGAATGCTTCTACTGATGATTCCGGCCTATGTTCAGGCCAAGAAATACAGGTCGGTTGTGGCTTTCACTGTCCTGATGTTTTGGATGAGCCAGTGCAATGCTGTGGAATTGAATGTGTAGCTGGCCACCTGGAGGCCACCAGCTAAGAGCCGTTGTCTTTTCCCTGCTAGCTCAAGGGCATTCATGGCATGAATTAGAAACTTTATCACTGAAAATTGTCCTTAACCTTCCTTTAACATATCTGCAGCACTGTCATGGCTTAGTCTTAATAAGAATCTAAGAATATCCAGTAATATTTTAAAATCAAGCCTATTCATTATATGTCTTGACAAATGCATAGATTTTTTTTTATCACAACCTTATCTTGGAGCACAAATTTGGGCAGTTGTGACCATCCAGAGCATTTATTAATTGTTGCGAGTGACAGCCTTTTGCGATGTATTTTGTAATGTTCCACTGGAGCCCAACAGCAGAGAAGGGAGACGATTTACTGCCGAGAACTCCACAATCTGCACAGCATCGTAAGCACATTTCTTCTCGTTTATCTCGGGAGTTTTTTCCGGAGCAGATTTTAGATACAGGGCATGGTTGCGCTCCCTCGGTGCCGTCGGAGGCACCACTGTGAGACTGGGACGCCTCCCTCGGAGAGCCACAGACTTGCGCCCGCCCTTCCGGAGAAGCGGACGAGACTGCCCCGGCGGCCTGACGGCTTTTCCCTCACTCGGTGGAGGCGCCGCGTAACGGCCGCCGGCGCGCGCGCCGGTGGTGGGGGGGAGGGGCGCGCTTTTTCAGCAGTGTGGCAGCGGCGGCGCGCCACGGCCGTCGGCGGCGCGGCGGCTGCTTTACGGCACGCGCGGCGGGCTGGGCGGCCGCGCTTTGCGGCTGCGTGGCGGTGGGCGGGGAAGATGTCTGAGCGGGGAGAGGCGCCGGCGGCCGCGGCGTCGGCGGGAGCGGGCGGCGAGATGCCGGCCAAGAAGCAGAAGCTGAGCAGCGACGAGAACAGCAACCCCGGGGACCTGTCCGGCGACGAGAACGTGAGGCCGGGCGGTGGCCGAGGCGGTCGGCGGCGGCGGCGGGAGCGCTGAGGCGGCGGCGGGGCCTCGCGGTGGCGGGAGCGCGGAGGCGGCGGCGGCGCGGCCGCGCAGCCCCGCTCTAAGGGCGGCTCAGCTCCCTCGGCTGCCCCGAGCCCGAGGGGCCCGCCGAGAGGAACCCCCGGCGGCCCAGGCCCCCGGCGAGGAAACCGGCTCGCTGGAGGGAGGCCGCGGTGGGCGAGGCCGGCGTGGGGCTGAGTGAGAGGCGCCCGCTTTTCCTCCACGTGGGTGGGGACGACAGGGAGTTTGAGGCCCCAGCTGTAAGCGTTTTGTGGCGCCTGCTGCTGCCCCGAGGCTGTTTTAAAACGTCAAGATTTCCTCCCCACCGCCAAAAAAAAAAAAAAAAAAAAAATTCTTCTGTCTTGCAGTTTTGTGTTGTGTGTCTGCACCGTCATGTTGTAGAGTAATGTGTTCAGCGTAAATTCATGTGTGCAGCCCTTTGGTGAATGAAGAATAGGAGATAATGTTTTTAAGCTTTTGTCAGCAGAAGAAAGCTGCAGGGGATGAGGACTGTAATCACTAATTTGAGCTAAAATCTAATGTTCAGAACAAAGGTAACACGACTGATATAGAATAGCTTAATATCGGAAAGATAAACTTTAAATGATTGCTAGATTTCTCAGATAATGTAGTTGCTGGAGAAAGAGCTGTTATTCTGGTTTCAGCTTTATGCAATGCTTTTTTTCTTTTTCCAGTTAGAGCACTTGTCCAGAAAGTGAGGGATCTGGACCCTGCTCCCCCATAACCTGCAGAAGTGCTACCTGTGAGGGATACACAGGTCTGAGGTACTCTGTACCCCTGCTACAGAATCTTTTACTGCACAGCAGTGCTCAGCAGCCAGTCCTACAGGCAGTGCGTTTGTGAATGAGTGTAATTGTGGATGTGAGCATAATTCAGAGGCAGGGCATTTGGGTTTGCTTTGGTGTCTGCTGCAGGTTAGCAGTGACCTAGGGATATGGGCTTTTTGGTTACTGAAGATATGACCCACCTCAAAAGTGAAAGGTCTGTGTTTCCCAGAGCTTGTTACTGAGCTCTGCTATTCCTGTAAGGCCTAGATTCTGCTTACAACTTAGCCTGACAGTATTGATTTGGAGAAAGTGTTTATGCTCTGCAGGTATACTGGGTGCAAATCTGTTGGTTATGTTGTGATTGTATGGTACCCTATACTGATATATAGGGACTTTTATTTAGTCTGCTAGCTATGCTCTGCCAATTAAATAGTCGTCTTATATCAACAATATTTTACTAGCCCAGAGAAAGCTTCCGTCTTCTGAAGTGTTACGACTTTTTACCAGTGAGTATACTTGGGAGAGTAGAATTTGGGGTGCTCTCAAATTTGGTAGGAGAAGACACTGGAAAACATAGAAACTGCGAAGCTCAGATAAGTGTATTTAGATGAGGGTTGACTCTTTAGGGATGAAGAGTGAAGGGAATGATGCCAGCTTTGGGCAATTCACTTATAGCCTTATGTGTGCTCTTTCCTCCTTTTCTTTGCTCTCGGATGTCCTGATTGTCAAAGTTGTTGGGCAACTGAAGACCATCACATCTGTCCTTCTCCCTGTTTGCCATGATACAGATATGCAGCTGGGAGAAAACGTAAATGTTTGGTGGGAACTGTTGTATTAATATTTATAATTGATCTTATATTTCTAATGGAGTTTCTGGTGCAACTTCACATTATGCTTTATCTCTTCCGGTGACAGGCTGTAGTACACTTTCGTCTCCCTTAGTTCAGATCTAGTAATCACATGGCTTAGGATGTGTGGTTTTTACCCTACTGCTCTGGTGGAAAAATAAACAAACTCACTTGTTAGAAAAGTGTCATTAGTTCAACAGGCTGAACTTACTCATACAGAACTACAGGGTTGCGAGTTACAATGCAGATGAAGTTGAAGTGAGCAGTGATGGGTGAGGAAGAGAAGGGGAAAGTCTTTTTCACTGGTGTCCTGCAGTTAGACTGCAGTTGAAATTGTAGCTTCTGTTAACTGTCCAAAGTTGATCTAAAACCACTCAGTGATTGAATTGGTTGTTTTGCCCCTCTGTTTCTTTACATCTCCCCTCCTTTTCCTTGTTTCTGGCTGTTAATGGTTGGAGGGCAAGTTGAATTGGCTTGCTAATCAGACAGGAAACTAATTTTATTTATTTTATTTTTTTAATTGCCTTTTAGTCAAATTGGGTATCAATAGGAAAGAGCAGGAGGGGAGAGTGGGGCTTCCTCTTCTGGTGGCAGTGCTGACTTACCGCAGAGCTCAGTGTGTGACGCTGCTGAAGGGATACAGAAGTCTCCCAGAATGGTTAGATTCTTGACATGACTAACCATAATGTTTTTACATAAACAGTCTCTTCATTCCATATACTTCAGAAATGCTCATTTCATCTACGTCAAAGATGTCTTCCAGGGAAAGCAACTACTTTATTTTTAGATACTTTCTTAAGAACAGCTTCCTATATTCTGAAGAAACTTCACTAGTTCACAGTTCACATACGTGCTTCTTGGACCGACCCTTTTGTGACTCATGTTCTGGTTCTAGCGAGGAATGGTATTTTGTTAATATGTTTATTTACATGAATCTAAATAAACCCAAGTCTTAGGAGATCTTCTGCCCTTATGAGGGAGAAGGAAAAGTGAAAAAGCCAAGTCCTGTAATGTTACTTGAATTTGTACATCGGTTAATGATATCTATATTACATTCTGTATAATTTGAACACTTTCAGGATGATGCTGTTAGTATTGAAAGCGGTACTAATACTGAACGCCCTGACACCCCAACAAATACTCCTAATGCACCAGGAAGAAAAAGCTGGGGAAAAGGAAAGTGGAAGTCAAAGAAGTGCAAATATTCCTTCAAATGTGTAAATAGCTTAAAGGTATGTATATGTAAACTTAAACACGGGAAACTGGATACCATTTGTCCCCAGTGATGTTAATGTTGATTATGAAACAGTGTCAAGACTGATATTTTAAAATATCTTTATATAATTATGTTCCATGCTCATCTGAAGAAAGTACCTTGCTTGTTTTGAATAAACAAAGTTAAAGAATACTGAGAAATAGAAATCAGTAAAAAGTGATGTAATTGACCTGATTTTTGCAGAGCTTTACAAAGCTATACATGATATTTTATAATTATGTATTTGGCACTGCAGTTACTTGAAATAATGAAACAAATTGAAATAAAAATAGCCTGTGACAGCTTGATGCAGAGCACTGGCCTAATACAGACTTCAGACGTTTTCTACCAGTTGAAATGTATTTAAAAATAAAGACCCTTAAACCTTGGAGTAACTTTTTCCTCGCGCTTACTGGAACAAGTACTTTATGTCATCTAGCAATTAACATAAATGCTGTATGGTGTAATCGGTTTAACTTACCAAAATGTGATCCTGTGTTTACACCTGATCTAAGTTGCACATATTCTCACGTAATACCTGGTGGTATTGAGGGATGTGGCCCCGTTACCTTTATCCCGTTCTTGTGTTCTGGGGTGGGTTTTTTTGTTTTTGTTTTTTTTTGTTGTTGTTGTTTTTTTTTCTTCCTTTCTGCACTGGTCATGGAGAACTAAATGAGTTGGTTTCAGTTTGATTTCCTTGCATTAGCAAGATGTTGTTCTTTCATTCTCTGGTCTTGTGTGGGAGATACTCACATGTAAAAAGATGTAACTATGCCATCTATTGCAATCTTTGTAAAAACTTCTAATAGGAAACATTAAGTCTGGAACAAGATGGGAGCTTTGTTAAACTTTATATATAGCTAACAAGAGGGTGCACGCGGTTCTATCATGGGTATTTCCTGCAGAGTTACTTTAAGAGATTTCGTCATTCTCCCTAACTTAACTCTTGAGCTGTGCTGATGTTGCTGTTCCTCAACTTATGCCTCAGGCTACTTCACTGAAATCACAAGGTAGCTGAGCAGAAGGGGATGAGAGATCTGGAGCATGGAAACCTCCTAAAGTAGCTTTGCCACTGGAGAAATTACGATACGAAGTTATACTGTCAAAAGTGTCTGGAAAGTAGGTTGATCTCTGTGCCTTTTTTTTGATGTCTTTCAATGCGGAGGAGGAAGGGAAGTTCTTTCATTTTCATGTAGGTAGACAGTTGCTCCTGTTATTCGCGTGAATCGCCCCCACAGACAGTGTGCTTTTTGTGGTGTCATGTCATGCTTCTAACACAGGCGTAGGCCTCTCTGTACCCAAACATTCAGCAGCTTATGAGTTTCACTACCCACATTCAATTTCTATCAGCAAACCAACTATCCTTAAATGGTTAATACTCTTCTGGAAAAACAGAAGACACCTATGCCCCAACTTTAACAAGGCCCCGCTGTAGGACGACCCAAAGGACCACCTTCTGGAGTTAATTTTCTCTAATTTTCTTTTTCCTGTTCTTTCATACTGATTTTGTAGATACTATGGAGATGAACTGTAACAACTGAATGTTGTAAAGGGGTTGGGAAAGACATTTGTGACTCTGGATGTCACATCTTGTGTCACACAGTTTATATTATCCTTGAGCTATGCAGTAAAGTGTATATTAAAATTAATGAAAAATCAACACAATTTAAAGGTGTGGAAATTTATTCTTTAAGGATGTTTGGATTCTATTTTCGCTTTCTAGCTTTTTTCCCTCCTCCCCCCCCCTTTTTTTGTTTCCTTAAGGAGAAAATAGTAAAAAGAAGTATGTCTGTTATTGACTGCTTTGAATGTTAAATGGTTATGATTCAGTCTGAAAAATGCAGTGCTTGCTAAATACGTTTTTTTTTTTTTTTTTTTTTAATACTATTGCGGAAGTTACTTTAGCTGAAATGTAAGTACCAGGAAAACAAACAAACAACCCCATTGCAAATAATAGGAGATCAAAAACTGCTTTATTATTGCCGTTTACAGTACTAAAATACTGTCGTATGAACTGAAGAGTAATCATCTTTACTTTTCATGGGCTGAATAGAAAGCTAGTTTATAAATGAGCATATACAGCTAACTGAAGCACATGCTCACATACGTCTATATATGTTCTACTTAAAGATCTTCCAACAAAGAACAACTGTGTGTATTCCACTTTGATACGTTCTCTTTAAAATAACGCCATTATTTGCCCCGCACTTTGCTTTTGTTTAGGGTCTGGCTCAGTAGCTGTTTGCGGTCAGATTTCTCAGCTTCTACTAACTGTCCACTGAGCGGGGAATCAGTAGCAGACCACAAGCGAGGAAGGTTCTAGCTTGTTGCCATGAAAAAAAGAAGTAATTGTGATGGCTTGCTTCCACTGCAAGTACTGGAAATGTGCATATAGTCAGTTAGTGCCTTGTTAGCAGAGAGAGTAACAAATTATTAAGATCTGGTCAGGTAGTTGTGATTATCTTCTTGCTGCCATAGTATTCATATAACTGCTTCCACCTTGAAAACAGGTCTATTCTTACTCTGCCGGAACCTGAGATGGAGTTCAGCAAGTATAGGCAAAACTATCTCTTATATATTTGCCCTAAGAGTGCTACTGTAAAAATTATAGGTCTGTCGCTCCTCTGTCTCCTTCTTACTTGAGGCACTTGAGCACTTTGGGTGTTGTGCCTTTTATTTATGCTGATGTGAAGGTGGCATTTCACATTTCTCCTCTTCTTAGATAGTGTTTGGGTTATACTATTCTTTTATGCAAATCAGTGATCAGATTTGCAAGACAGATCTGATATTACAGGATAACCGTAATGTGCGCACCTAACAGCATAGTATTTTTAAAACCTGCTTCATTATTTAGCAATTGGAACAAAGATTAGGCTGGACAAGTATTATCAGAAGTGCTTACATGCTGCCTCTTACCAGTGAGGGTGATGGTAGCTTAAACTAGGTAAGCAAAACTTCTTCTGATACGCTAGTGGCATCCTGCAAAAGCCTCCGTCTCTCTCCTTCATCCCGTACAGAACAGAAAAACTATACTGTGTATAATCAGGCTCTTGGGATGTTGTAGCACATTAGATTACTTATACCATCCACACTACATTCCTAATACAAAGACATTTGTCCTAGAAAGTGATTTTTCTAGGGAAATAGGTTATGTCTTTGAAAAGACTTAGTACTTTAGGAATTTATTCAAATACAGAAATAATATACTTCTTTATTGTACATCTCTGCTTATCTCATATCATCCTAGACTGGGTTCCATATAGAAAATTAACTTGTTGCAGCTTGTCCTAGAAAAATAACCCATACTGGAGGTGGGGGAGAAATCTTAGATGCAAAGCTTTTTCTTCCTTCTGTTCGTATGTCTCATCTCACAAAACTAGTTGGGAACAGGGCACATGAGTGAGAACAAGATTATTCTTGAAAAACAGGTGCTCCTGTGGTAGACAAACTGCTGCTGTATCTCTAATAAAACTGCATGAATCCATGGATTTTGCATGTGTGTTGCCTTTTTATAGCTGATCAAATGCCCTCTTTATTCACCAGAATGAACTTGCATACAAACATTCAGAAACGCCTCATTATTAGTAGAATACTTTTTTTTTATGTTAATCACCCATTTCTTATTTAACCTCTCAGTCACACTCTCCAAGGAAGACTTAAATACACTCAAGAAAAGCCTGCAAAATAAAATTCAAAAGTGTATTGAACTGTCATACACAAGTTCGTGATTTTGAGATTTTATGGCATACAATTTTGTCATTGTTCATCTCTATTAAACTGTAATTCCATACAAGTGCTGAATACTTCCTTATTTTCGTCTGTCACACAATGTCTAATGATTTTACTACCTTCTTGTTTGATAATATCCCTTTTCTCCCTTCACACAAACCAGCCAGTTCGTGTTTTGATGGATAATACTTTTAGTTAAACTTGGAAAAATTCTTATTAATCTATATTGAACTTTGACTTCTATTTCAGAAATACAGGAGGGCCTTTTCTCCGAAAGATTTCTTTCTTCTACTTTCTAGCTTTTTTTTAGCTTTACTTCTGGAAGTAGTAACATGTGATGCTTTTCTCAGTAAATACTGGCTCTTTCAAATCCGTCCAGACTTCCTTGCTTTTTTAGTAGGTTTCTTTTGAATGGTGTTGGACTTTTTTCTCTCCTCAGATTTATCTTATGGTTCTTGGATAGGCCAGAGCTACCAAGGCTAATGATTCTGGTTGTTTCTGAAGAACTATAATTTGAAGAGTGTTCAGTAGCTGTCATGAGACACTTCCTGCATGCTTGTCCCAGACAATCCCCTGTGGGGAGGCACTTTAATGAACATTACTCTTACTGAAAACATCCTGCCAAGGCAGGCCAAAATACTGTTATCAATTATTAAAAAGCACTGCCCTGTTCATCACAATTTATAAATATAGCTGCTTTTTTTTTTTTTTTTTTTTTTTTTTTTTTTTTCCTTCCTTTAAACTGATGTGAGCTGTATAAAAAAAAATGCTAGGCACTTATCTGGAAACTTTTTTGAAGGAGATCTGAAAACACTTTGTAGATAAGAATTTTGCAGACGTGCTGGAATTAGTTCGATGTAACCCTTCTCCACTCTTACACTAGTATAATTCTTCTCCATCCATACAGCCTCACTGAGGAGACTTGTTAATCTTCCCATAGTTGTAATTATAACAATATAAAAAGTGCATAAACCTGCCTTGTTAGGCAATGTTGCTTTATCAAAGGTTTCAAAGCGAAGTAAGTGTAGAGCTACAGATATAACTCAGCAGTTCTGCCAACTTCTCGCCATAACTGTGAGACAAGAGTTCTTTTCCTTCACTTTTTAAAAGTTTGACAAATAAAGTATTCCTTTAATTTCCTTTAAGAAACCCAAGATAAAATGTGATGTTGCAAAACTGCACTTTTCTATCTAAAACTGCTCTTTCACTACCTGAAATTATACTGGATGTGAACTTAGTAGTTTGAAGAGGAAAACATACTAATTAAGCTGTTAACCTCCACAGCTCAATTTCACATATATATGTCTATGGGTTTCATATTTTTAATCTTACTTTACAGGAGGACCATGGTCAGCCGTTGTTTGGAGTCCAGTTTAACTGGCACAGTAAAGAGGGAGATCCTCTTGTTTTTGCCACTGTAGGCAGCAACAGAGTGAGTAATCTTTTGGTTTTAGCCATAAGCTCTCCCCTAGTGGTTTTATTTGCATTCTTTTTTCCAGCCAGTTGTTTTACCTGTGTTTGATAGTGACACAATACAGAAAGCTTTCATGGGAAAAGCTTCACATAGAAAACTTTGTTTCTGAGGTATGCAATGTCTGTTACCTGGGAGAGGTGAAACTACTTGATTGTTGTATCATGTCATGCTTTAGCTATTTGGGAATTAGCCTGTATGGTAATTAAAATTACATCCATAGGGTAAGGGAGACAGGTGCATAAATATGTATTCTCACTAAAATTCCTCTTCTTAGGTGTTACTATTTCCAAAAGATTATATGCTCTAAAATTGGATGGGAAGTGGCAATGATGCCAGTGAGCTTGACAACTAAATTGATGGCCTGATTGAGGTGAATTTATAGGTTCTTCCTGAACAAGGATCTACGTCATTTCAGTTGCAAAAATAACTCCTGAAGTGCACTCTATATATATAATTGTGAATAAACAAGAAGCCTTCAATTTCCAGGTTAGTTCCACCTGGCAGTTACCAAAAGTGCTAACCTAGGATTATACCAGATATCAACGGTTTATTAAAAGACCAAAATCCGAATAGAGATGGCTACAATAATTAGTAGTTTTAGGAGCTAGAACTAGAACTTTATAGAGACAATTCAATTAGTAACTCAAAATACCTGGGAAGCACACTAACAAGTCCTAGCGTGATGCTTTACTGAAGTAACTGTGAGTATTCTTTTATTGAACCACTTCCCTGTGATGCAGACAAACAGATAATGGATGAGATCTAAACCATAAAAACATAGTACCTCTTATCATCAGAAAGTCTATATTCAGTTGCATGTGATTTTCACTGGAAGTATCATAAGTAAGTAGTAATCTCTCTCCCTCCCCCTCTCCCTCCCTCCCCCCCCCCCCCTTTTTTCCCCAGGTTACTTTATATGAATGCCATTCCCAAGGAGAAATACGTTTGCTACAGTCCTATGTAGATGCTGATGTATCCTTTTAAATTAAAAAAAAAAAAAGAAAAGGGGGGGGGCAGAAACACTCATTTGCTGCTGCTTTATTAAAATTGAAAAGGCTTCATAAGAAACAGAATTTGAAGGTTTTGTCTGTAATTTAATACTTTACTCATATGGCACATTCCTCCAAGCCTACTACTTTTCCACATCTGAGAATTCCACCTGTTGAAGTAAGAGTAGAAATGCAGACTCATGGAACATACTATATTAAAATATTTGAAAACTGGTTTTCCATCATCTTAATCTCCCCAGTCGTAATATTTGTGCAATGTTTTATGTTAACTGTTTTACAGTATTCTCAGCTTCTCTCTGAATTGGAACTGGTATTAAAGCCTAAGAATTTCTCATACTCTGAAGTGGTAATAGCTTGTGTTGATCAGTCACAGTTCACAAGTGTTGACTTGTGAACTGTATCTTGATTTACACTTATTTTCTTCCTGGTCTTTGAATGTTACAGAGAAAGAGGTTGAGAAGTGATGCCAAAAAAAGATGTTCCATGTGTATTGTGGAACAGAAAAGAGGAAATTGGGGTATTTAGAAAAGGGGGTGGATCTAATATTTACAGGTGTATCATTAAATATTTATTTTTCTATTATGGTCCTATTACAGAGCCCTGGGTACTTTTACAAAACAGCATCAAGCTTGTTTTGTTAAAAAAAAAATGTTTAAAAAAAGCACTCCTTTTTCTTAAAAAAACAAAACAAAATTCCTGTTACTTCTGTGTTCCTTAATGTGCAGCCTTGTAGGCAGATGAAAATTTCTACACCTGTGCATGGACATATGATAGCAATACAAGCCATCCTCTTCTGGCTGTGGCAGGGTCCAGGGGTATTATTAGGATAATTAATCCTATTACAATGCAGTGCATAAAGGTGAGTGTTCAGAGCTTCAAGATACACCTTGCATTTTAGTAAGATGTGTAACACCTAAATACATGTGAACTTGAGAAATGATAACTTTGTCTCTGAATTCTATCCCAGCACTATGTAGGCCATGGAAATGCAATCAATGAACTGAAATTCCATCCAAGAGATCCGAATCTCCTTTTATCTGTAAGCAAAGGTGAGGAAAAATACCTCTTGTTTTTGTATAAATCAGAGTACTTTGGTTTGTATTTTTGATCTTGAAGGTGGCCGAAACCTCTCAAATCCAAATTGATGAATGCTACTGAACAAGTTAACCCTGAAAGTCTAGAGCAAATCTTGCTCTTAAAGGTTATATATAATACAGATGTTAAATTCATGGCCTACAGTAAAAATAACTGTAGCACAAAGGGATTGTGGGCAGTGCTGCTGAGTGTTGGGGTTGCTCTTTCCTTTCTAACAGCCATTTGGGTTATTTCTTTTCCCAATTATTGAATCATGTTGCCATCTAGTGGACATGTGTTATTGTTGCAGACAGCATTCGTCACTGGTCATGGGGAAAACTTACCCTCTTTCAGAAGGAACTCGGACTTTAAAGGGAATTTGTGTAAAAAGGGTATTAGTGAAGGGATAAGTAAGGATTTTTGTATGATGTTGTACAGTCTTGTTTGGAATGTCTAAACAATCACAACTTCGTAATCTTGACTATTTTCTTAAGTAACGGAGCACTTGATCTGTCACAAGAGCAAACCTTGAGTAATCACAGAAGAGTTGGGTCGGAAGGGACTTCTGGAGACTGTCTAGTCCAACACCCCCTGCTGCAGTAGGGACACCTAGAGCACGTTGCCTAGGACCAAGTCGGGTTGGATTTTGATTATCTCCAAGAACGGAGACTCAACAATTTCTTGGGGCAATGTTTTTCAGTGTTCAGCCACTCTCACAATGAAAAAAAAAATGTTTTCTTTTGTTCAAGAGGAGTTTCCTGTCCTTTAGTTTGTGCCTGTTGCCTCTTATCCTGTTACTGGGCATCATGGAGAAGAGTTTGGCTCCATCCTCTTTACACCCTCCCTTCAGATACTTACACACATTGACAAAGATTTGCCCTCAGTTTTCTTTTCCAGGCTGACCAGGCCCAGCTCTCAGAGCCTTTCCTCATAAGAGAGATGCTCCAGCCCCTAATCATCCTAATAGTCGTTAGCTGGACTTGCTCCCATAGCTGCATGTCTCCTCTGTATTGGGGAGCCCAGGGCTGAACACTGTACTGCAGTTGTGGCCTCACCAGGACAGAGTAGAGGGGCAGGATCACCTCCACCGACCTGCTGGCAATGCTCTTCCTAATGCTCCCCAGGATACCGTGGGCCTTCTTGGCCGCAAAGGCACATTGCTGGTTCATGGTCGACTTGTCCACCAAGACACCCAGGTCCTTCTTTACAGAACTGCTCTCCAGCTGATCAGCCCTGTGCCGGTACTGATGCATGGCGTTATTCCTCCCCTGGTGCAGGACTTTGCGCTTGCCTTTGTTGAATTTCATGAGGTTTGAGGTTTCTCTCTGCCCATCGCTCCAGGGTGTCAAGGTCCCTCTGAATGACAGCAGAGCCCTCTGGTGTATCAAGCATTCCTCCCAGTTTTGTATCCTCTGCAAACTTGTTGAGGATGCAGCTGGTCCTGTTGTCCAGGTTATTAATGAAGTTGTTAATCAGCCTTGGCCCAAATTATTGAGCTCAGGGTGACACCAGTAGTGACTGGTCTCCAGCTGGAGTAGATGCTGCTGATCACAACCCTCTAAGCTCAGCAGTTCAGACAGTTCTCAGTCCACCTTACCACTTACCTAGCCAATATTTTATCAGCTTGTCTATGAAATTAGTATCTATGAATACTAGGACTAGAAATGTTAACATAAGGGGACTTTTGACTTTGGCATTGAAGGGGACTTTTGACTTTGGCACTGAACAGCTGTTCAGTGTTACTGGTAAGGCTACACGAGTATAGCAGTTGGGAATCTGTGATTCTTAAAACTGTCTAGTTTTTGGTGTGGTTCTGTGCTGTGTGTTTGTAAGTTAGAATTTTCTGAGTTCTGCATATTTGCTAAGTTCTTTTTCTAATAGCATTTTGACATCAGCCATAGTACTAGGACTTCTAACATGCAATCTCTGGACCAGGTGCTATCTTCAAGAGGGCACAAGGCAGGAGAGTGCTGGGGTCTCAGAACTGCTTGGCTGAGAGATCAGTAGAAAGGAAGGAAAATTTGTAGGACTATGTGGCATCCCTGTTGATTTAGCTGTAATTTAGTGCAGTGTGCTTGTAGAGTTTAAATGGAAAGTGTGCTAGATGTTCCCATTTCTAAGAGCAATGAGCAATGTGCTAGAGGTCCTGCATTAGAAATTGTTAAAACTTTCTTTGAACAAGTGGATTAGTCATGTTGACTTGGAAGTATATATTGTTTACAGAAATCATTCCATTCCTGTCCCTATAGTTTATAATTCATAAAGAATAATATTTTAAAGATTAAAAAATGGAAAAATCCAAGCTTTCTGAACACTGATGTAAGAACAGCTGAAAGGAATTTAACATTTTTTTTGAAATATAAAATTGTCTTTGAGCTAAGACTGAATAAAGACATACTTGTCCAAGATCAGACTCTGCTTTTCAGGTGATATAAGACCTAAAAATATCTTTGATAGAAACTGTTCCTGGGGTGGGGGGTAGGAATGGACATGCTTTCTCAGTTACAGATTTAACTCTTAACACTATTTAGTTGTAACAGCAAATCTAGTGATGCAGTCTTCTTGTTCCTAACAATTAGATTCTACGTGGCTTTTTTGATGTTTACATGGGTATGTATAATTGAAAGTGGTGAAGCTGAAGTATATTATTCATATGTGCGTATAAAAAGCAGCATGTAATTTTATTTGTTCTTTATAGATCATGCATTGAGACTGTGGAACATCCAGACAGACACGCTGGTTGCAATATTTGGAGGAGTAGAAGGGCACAGGGATGAGGTGTTAAGTGCAGTAAGTGGAAGACTGTGGGGCAGTGATTTAGATTTACAAAGGGTAGTAAGTCCACAATATGCAACTTTTTATCCTTCTGTGCACTGTTTTTGATATGCCTAATAAAACTGAAGTGCATAAGCAATGTTTTAAGTGGATAGACAAGCGTAATTCTGAGGTGGCTTGATTGATCTGGCCACCTCAATAAACAGGACAGGAGTTCACTTTTTGTATCTGTTCCAGTAGCTAGTTGTCTCACAGTGCAGCCTAGAAGTAAATAAAATAGAGCTCAGTGGGGCTAGAAGGAGTAAAAAGTTTTCATTATGGTCCCACTTTTGAAGTTCTTGAGGTCTTACCAAGCAAAAGCAGCAAGAACAAATAAACCTTGAGAGATATAGTAGTGAAGGAAAGAAGCTTTTTCAGGTGAGCTGTGGTACTTTTCAGTAGCTATGAACATATACCCAACAAATACCAGCGAGAATAGTTAACTTCTAATATGTTCTTCTTGTTTCCATTGCTGCTGTATGACCTGAAAGATGAGGTGTATATCTATATGAAACATGATGTTGTATTCTCCTGTAGTTGTAAATAGTCATCGGCCATGTATTAGCTTTGGAATTCTGCCAAGGTTGTTCCATAAAATGAAACCAAGGGAATTTACTTAAGGGGAATACTAGCAGTAGATTCATTGTCTGTCAGTGCTGTTGAATATGCCTTTTTCCCCCCTTGTGCAAGAGTAAACAGAATTACTGTGCTTCTTTACAGTCAGCAGGATTAAGTCATTCTTAGTATTTTTCCATTTGAATTATGTAATTTTATTGTTTTCTCTACACAGAAAATGATATTTTGACCATGTTTTGCATATGTGGAAGTAAAATCTGAGTTACTATAATGCCATTTAGGCTGAGGGTGCTCAAAATTATTTCATATACATAGGATTATGATCTTCTTGGTGAAAAAATCATGTCCTGTGGGATGGATCACTCTCTGAAACTCTGGAGAATTAATTCCAAGAGAATGATAAATGCCATCAAAGAGTCTTATGAGTACAATCCAAATAAAACCAACAGGTAGGTAGTCTTCATCTTCTTGGCTGTCTTTGCAAAATATTAATTTTCTCATCAATAGTCTAGATTAAATCCTCTTGAAATAGGATTGTTCTCAGGAATTATGAGTGACCTGGAGATGGTGCTGGATACTGAATCTCTCTGGAAGAAGACTTGTCTTGTTGATGTTATGCCTTAGCAGGATTTTACTGAAGTCAAAGTCCTGACTAGAAAATGTCTGAGACCTTTATTTTTATCAATTGTAATTAAAAGCCGATATCTCATTGTGTTTCAATACATGTTAATGGCTTTTCTTCTTCCCACCTCAGAATTTCTAGGAGGGAAGCAAATCAGTGTAATGAGATACAGTAAATAATTCAGCTTTATATTCTCAAATGAACATAACTATGGGTAACTATTCCTAATTATTGTATGTTTATCTGACTTTGTAGCTGGGACAAAATGTTTACGTAATAGTAACTTTCATTTTCATGATTCTCTGATCTGACCTCAGAGACGAGTAAATTTTCAAGTAAATGTGGCAATTAGATACATGACAGATAAATCTTCCTTTATGAGATTAATCTACCTTTTAATTAACTTCTAGTTAGACTGTTGAGAGAATTTAAGACTCTGAAACACACTTGAACATGTTCAGCAGTGAGACTACCATTGAAAGTACTCTTGCTATTTTTTGGTAATGCTACCAAATGTTAAATAATGTTCCTTAGAGTGGTTTTTATATTTAACAATTCAGATGTTGCAGGAGGAGCATCAGGGAAACTGAGTTATCTTAATTAGTTCTGAGGTGTTTGCCAAGTGGAGTTGTATTCAGTATCCACTTGCTTAGCACTGTCATGTAAACTTGAGCCTTTGGGGAAAACAGCTATTTCATTAAGAATGAGGATGAAGACATGGATTGTTCCTATTCTAAACAACCGTACAAAATCTATTTTGTTATAAAATTTGCGGGGGAGCGGCAAAAGATAGTCTTGTCATTTTAACATCAAGGTATGTTAAATGTCTCTATTAAGAATTAGACTTGTTCTTCTGTGTCTCTCTGGACCTCACTTGGCACTTTTCTCCGTAGGCCTTTTATTTCTCAGAAAATTCACTTTCCTGACTTTTCTACCAGAGACATACATAGGAACTATGTTGACTGTGTGCGATGGTTGGGAGACCTAATTCTTTCCAAGGTAAGGTGGCAGCTTTTCTAGCTATGTTACTCTTGTTTGTTCTGAGGATCTTCAACAGTTTAAGTTCTATTAGAAATTCAGTGGTAGGTTAACTTACTGTGCCTAGTCAGGTGGTTTTACTGAATGTATTGTGAATTTTGTCAACTGTTGGGATATCTGGATAAGCAACTTGTATCTAAAAATCTTTACTATCTACAGCTGTAGCTCTGTTAAAGAGTACAGGGATACCAACTAAACACGGTTTGCGTGGAATGTACAATAAAAAATACGTAATACTGATCAGGCATCTTGTAACTGAGGGGAGAAATGAGGGTTCTCTGAGTGGAGTAACTTTGATCTGTGTGACAGCAATAGTAACATTTGCTTGCAGATACTGAACTGGGTAGGTGTCACTGCCTCTCTGCCAGAAATTGTTGCGTGCATGGTCCCATTGGCAGAAGGGATTGGATGAGAAATCCTCGAGTCCTAGGTTAACTTAAATTGCTCATGAAAATGTGTCAGAGTGCATCTGGTTGACTTCCTTTGAGATGGGTGAGGGAGGGCTCATGCAATCCTGTTATCTGGCAGAGCTGTGAGGGCAGCAATTTCCCAGTGACGGACAGTGACAAATTGTTGGTGATGTGGCTGTGATCTAAAGTCAGACGTGAGATTTTCAGTTTTACTTCTTTAATGTCCTTGGGGAAGCTGTGAGATGGAGTGTTTGGTTAAAATTATAGTTAGACTGAATATGCAATATAAGTTGTAAAAACAGACAATTTTCACTGTTTCCCCTCCCAGTCTTGTGAAAATGCCATTGTGTGCTGGAAACCTGGCAAAATGGAAGATGATATAGATAAAATCAAGCCCAGTGAGTCAAACGTGACCATACTTGGGAGATTTGATTATAGCCAATGTGATATATGGTACATGAGGTTTTCCATGGATTTCTGGCAAAAGGTACGTATGAGCTTTGATTTAGCTGTATTTGAAGGGGACTAGATTTTCAGCGATTCCATGTATATATGCAAGGGAAGAGTCTTTATTGCCTCCTGTGCTGAGATGTCATGCTTAAGAAGCAGAGTAATTTGGTACAAGGAGCTTTGCATGAAACTAGTGACACTCTGAATGTTTGGTTTTGGTTCTATTTGCTGGGAAAGTTCAACCACAGAATCACAGAATGGTTCAGGTTGGAAGGGCCCTCTGGAGATCATCTAGTCCAACCCCTCTGCTCAAGCAGGGTCACCTAGAGCATGTTAGACAGGGTTGCATCCAGGCAGGCTTTGACTATTTCCAGAGGAGGAGACTCCACAACCTCTCTGGGCAACCTGTGCCAGTGCTGTCACTCTCACAGTAAAAGTCTTCCTTATATTCAGGCAGAACTTCCTGTGTTTCAGTTTGTGCTAGTTGCCTTTTGTCCTGTTACTTGGCAGCACTGAAAAGAGTCCAACCCTCCAAAACATTATTTTCCAAAGATTTATTTTCCACTAAAGATTAACTTATCAAAATCTACAGATGGGTCATAAAGTAGGAAAAAGGAGGCAAATTTTGTAGTATTTCACACCTCTTCAGCAACCTTACTAAGTCATCTTCAAACATATATTCACAATTTATCAGCTACAGAGCCTTTATAAAATTCTAGCTTCGATTCTTTGAAATAATACTTCAAAACTTACATATCCTCTGCTTTCTTTCAAAGATGCTTGCTCTGGGCAATCAGGTTGGCAAACTTTATGTTTGGGATTTAGAAATAGAGGATCCTCATAAAGCCAAGTGAGTACTCAATTTTTTATTTTATTTTGAGACTACCGTGAGACAAAGCATTTTTTTTCCTTTTCCGATAACTACAGAAATTCTTGCATAGTAATAGGAACTGTCTGTTCTAGCTACTAAGCAAATAAACATTTTGAGCCCCTGAAGGTTAAACATTTATTACTTTACTATTCTATTGTTTGTTTTAAGATAGTGCCAAGAAGCCCCAGATGGGTTGGGGCCACATTGTGCTTGGCTCTCTATGTAGATAGAGTAAAAGAAAGTTTGTTCCTCTAAGAGCTTACAAACTAATTAGGTGGAGAATTTAAAAGCAATTAAGAGAAGTGCCAACTGAATGTAGCACATGAGAAAGAAGGAACAGGTGAGAGGGCTAGAGTAATGAGAGTACATAGGTTAGCTGTAAGCCTGATGTGGAGGAAGCAGTATGGCCTTACAGTTCCTCACCTGCTTGGCCAGGAGACTTACTGCATGTTTCTGTGTATTTTTAAACATATGATGTTCCTGGAAACATTACAGTCTTTAATCACACAATTATACTATTTTATTTGTAGCCAAATAATATTCAAATAAAAAAGAAATCTGTTTTGAAAATCCTAAATAAAGTGATTCAATATACTTCTGCTTAACACTTAAGTGAATATTGGATGATGAGAAAATTGGGTGGCAGCGAATGAGCAGCAAATTGCTGTTTTCCCAAATCCAGATTTGCAATACAAAATACACCTTGAAGGGTGTAATCCTGTTGCCCTTCTAATCCCACCTAACACACATATGTAAGAGTTTGGTGGAACAGCAGTACATGACATAGTAGCAAGCACAGATTGAACACTGCAGCTGAATTCATTTTCCTTTTCTTGTTTTTTTTTTGTTTTTTTTTTTTTTTATTATTATTATTATAGGTGTACAACTCTTACTCATCCTAAATGTGTTGCTGCGATTCGACAAACCAGTTTTAGCAGAGATAGTAGTATCCTTATAGCTGTGTGTGATGATGCCAGTATCTGGCGCTGGGACAGACTACGATAAGTTACTTTTTCTTATTCAAAGTAGAAAATATATTTTCAAATTATAATATAGTCTGTTAACTTGCTAGTATGGTAGATGCATTTAGCGTAGACTTTCTCTGAGGTTCAGCAGGCTGAAGCTGAACTTAGTGATGTTTACATTCTGTGTAATGTTCTGCTTGAACTCCGCTGCTTTTAATAAAAAGAAGTATTTTTGTAAAGGTTTTTTGAATCGTCAATTTTAATTATTTCCTTCAATGAGTTTTCAGTTGTGGTCTGGGAAATTAAACTGTGTACAGCTAGCACATAAATATATAGTAATATGATAGAAATTTGGTATATATATGCTTGCAGCTGTCTTCTAATATCCCTTTTTATGTTAAACAAAAACCTAATGAAGCTATTGAATATTATCCAGGGACCACACAAAGGAAATATTGCACTTAGGAATGTAGTATAAATAAATGTTAAATCACTACTAAAAAAATTTGAACTCATCCCTCTCCTTAAATTAGTTACATTGAAGTTGATTCAGTTTTAATAATTTCAGATTGGAATGTACTTCTCACTGTTTCTGTTGTTGATTAACGGAAAAATGTCACTGTTTTTCTGGGAGTTTTTTTTTCTTTGGTAGCAATCATTGCTCTACTGTTTAGATTCTGGCTGTTTAGTTACTGGGATTATTTTACATCAAAGTTAGTTATTGAAATATTTTTAAATTGCCTCTGTCAGTATTGCTGAATATCCTCACAAATGTTTTACTTGCTTCAGCAATAACAAATTCTAAAAGCAACACTGCTTCATATAGGTTTAAAATATGTACAATTACTGTTTTCTGTGTAAGTGGTCCAAGACATTGCACAAGAGCCATGAGTACTTTCAAAGAGGTGGGAGGGAAATGTTAATAACATGTACTAATACGGAACTGTTTATGCCTTTTTTTCTGCTGCCCTCCTCTTATCCTTCCCCATATCATATTAATTGAAAAGAATGTATTAGGATATTGCATAAAAACAAGCACACTATCTCTAGCAATGCACTAATGCTTTTTTTGATCAGTAGGATGAGTTAAAAAGTAGTCCTCTCTGCTACTAATTTTAAGTGCACATCTGGCTTTCCTCTCTGAGGTTACTGCTTTTGCCTGTTTGTTACAGTTCTGGGTTTTTAAGTGCTCTGTTTAGATGAACTCTACCTGTTCAGTTTGGAGTAATGACTAAGCCATTTCTAATATTTTATCTTTAGGAATCTGCAAAAAATGAGATCTAGAGCTGCCAAGTAGTTTACAACTGGTAGTGTATGACGTACAATGGAAAGCACGAGGGAGCTGAGACAGCGCCTTTGAAGTGCACAGTATCTTGGATTCTGTACACTTTCTTTTTTGCACAAGCAAAAGTTTCTGGCCTGAATGGCTGGAGGCAGAAGACTGAGCTGCCAAACTGAACGTAAATTAGCTGAAGAGAGGGAGACAGGTGAGAAGGAAGCTTGGAGGCAGTTTTTATCATCTGTTTTTTCTGAATCTACTGAACTGCTAGTACAGCATAAACTAGAACGTATGCAACAGTGATGGACCTTATGGGTACCTCATAGGGAACTGTATGGAAACTGTGGCGTTGGCAAAGTTGGAGAAGCTGTGGGGTAGGAAGGTGGCTAGGAGAACACTGGAAGAGGCAGAGGGAGGGCCCAGGCTTCCTGCAGGCTTCAAAGAAACTGCTTTGCTCAGCTGAGCAAAACCTCACTTGCAACGCTTGTGTTGGAGGATGATGTTTGTCGGAGTCTGTGAAAATACAGACTGTAATGTGTTTGGGGGTTTGTTTACTCTTTGGGATTTCAAAGGTGATCTTGGCTGAGGGCTAGTTTGAATGTTTCTTTACTATTCTAGCATATTACTTCACAGACAAGCTGTAAGCAGGGTCAGCAGCAAAAACCAGCCTTGGTGCCTCAAGGCTATGCAACAAGGGTCCCATAAAAGGCAAGGTTTTTGATTATGATCTTTGCAAGAAGATATATAAAAGGCCTTGTTTCCATTGGTAGGCGGAGACTATGTTGGCAAGGCTTACAGTGACTGTTGCCACCATGTGCTTTCTCCGATAGCTATAAAAATAAAGCTTTTGTTCTGACATAACCACAAAATTATGGAAAATTTCTTTGACACCATGTCTTCTTTGTCTTCCTATATTCTTAAGCATTTAGAAAAAGCCTGCAGTTGAGAGTGAAATGGGATAGAATAGAGGTAGGGACTTTCAGTCATGGTGATTTTCTTGGGTTATAAGTGGTGTGCCCTGAAAAGGGAGCTGCTTTGTTTCTGAGAAGAAGGAAGGGTGGTGTCTGACTGGAGACCCAACCCAGCTAGGGTCAGCTTTAACTTCTGTATTACCTTCTGAACAGTCCAATGATTCTTTACTTAAAAATGTAGAAAAACGTTCCAGCAAGTTTGCTCTGAGGAACCAGCATGGATCTGAAAGATTTAAGCTGTTAATGTGTGGGAGAACTAGCAAGTGTTAACTGGCAAATACATCGCTGAAGCAAGCCATAGGGAAGAAGAAATTCTGCTTTATGCAGTCAGCCCTACCTGCCTTTAGGATATAAAATCAAGACAATGTTGGCTGTAAACGATACCTTGAATATGTACTGCAAGGGAATAGACTTTCCTCTCTTGAGCTTTATGGGTCTGAATGTTGGAAAGTTGTGTATTTGGTTGTCTTTTTTTTTCTTTTTTTTTTCCCTCAAGTTGCTTATTTTTAGAATACAAAGGAGGGGTAAATAGACTGCTTATGTTTATAGACTGCTTATGTTTACGGTGTCTCTTCTGGAGGCTATAGTACTAATGGAGCCCTATCGACTGCAAAAGAATGTGTAGGGGAAGAGAGTTTAATATTCTCTAAAGCCTTTAACCTATATATTATATTAATATATACTATATAGTATATCACAATACTATATACACAAATATACTTTTGTGTAATCTGAAACTGTGCTGACCAACATATCTTGAGATATGTTCCCGAAGTTCTTCAGCAGAGTGTTCTTTGACCCTAAAGCTGTAAAAGGCTGAGAAGCCTACCAAAAATGTCCTGAAAGATGCACGTGTTTTTCCCAGTGTCTGCAACCCATCTGTAGTTCTCTTCTTCGTCAAATTATATAATCAGCTGCTTCTGTGCCCTGTTTTAGCAAAATGCAGATGAGCTAGAGGTAAAGTTGGCCTCTGCCTGCCTGCCTTTCTCTGCCTACTGATTGACAGTTGCACTACAGCCATGAAACTTTTTCAGGAGGCAACAAGTGTTACAGATGCCTGTTCTATATAAAAAGTGAAAATTGCTCTTTCTTTCAACCGTTGCACACTGAGTATAACCAAAGAGATTCATCTTTCTTCCTTTTTTAAGGGGGAAAAAAAAAAGAGTTGGAGAGAGGAGACACCTTCTAAAGGTTCCTGTCTTACTCTCCACCAACATTCAGAGGCTTACAAGTTGGCTAAATGTTTGGCTTAAACTACAAAACTAATTTTAGGCAGAAACTTGCCTAGAGTCATCAGGACCTTTCTTTTTTTTTCTTTCTTTAGCATAGCTGGAAGTAGAAAACAGGTTCCTGGTTGTTAGATTGGTAGTTAAGTTAAAATGGGTTATTCTTAGCCAGAGACTGATGTCCTATTTGTAAAGGTTTTACTCATTTGGACATGATTGAATAAAAATGTTACTGTAATGCAAGTCAAGTTCTTCTTGAGACTTCTTTTCTTTAAGTGCAAAGAACTTCACACAAATATCAAATTACCGTTCTCCAGTATACATAGCAGTGCATATTTTCTTCAGTGTATTTTCTGCTCTCCTGATTTTTTTCACTGCCCTTTATCTTAGGGGGCTCTGGTTTCCATAGTGTGCCATGCCTGAGAGTCAAGAAATATGTTCTCTTTAATAGGTTTACAAGTTCTACAGGGAAGTTTTCAGGGAAACTGAGAGCCCCTATCTGTCTGGATAAGAGAGACAGAATATGCTCCAGAGAAAGAGTTGGTTTGTTATAACTTAGCTGCTTTAACAAAAACAAGTCAAAAAAAAAAAAATCAACTATATAATTTTTACTCTTTTCATAAATTTTTATGTATGTTTCTGCATAAACCAGTATCAGCGTATATACTTGCTGTTTTCCATATTCCTGCATTTGCCAACTGACAGTCCCAGTTGGATCCTTATGATGATGAGGTGAGTGCACATTCAGAAACAGATAAGGCCTTCCTGAAAACAAACTTTGCCCTGTTCTGGCAAATGGTTCATGTTGACTCAGAGGAATAACGATAAGGAAAGTGTCCCAAAACAGAGGTGACTAAGTATTACTGTCATGGTTTGAGTCTTCCATGTCAGGGCATGTCTGACCTCTAGCTAATGTTCAATTTATTCTTTTTGGTTTTAAGCGTCTTCTATTAAAGTTTCACTTTTCTTGCCTAGTGGTAAGAAACTCAATACCACATGAAAATATATTCTAAGTATAGCAGGACTTTTAAAAAATTAATCTATATTATATAAGGGTTATAATTTTAGTTTTTGCATCCCCAGAATACTGGGGGGAGAGTAATTTGTTTTGCAAAAAAAGTAAAATAGATACAAAGGCAGACCAAAAGTGCAGGTGCATTTTTTGTTTCTCTTCAGGCTTATTCCTGATCTACTACTATATAATCCTATTCTCCTATTAAAAACAATGTGGGGAAGGACAAAAGATCACTGGGAGATACATATTATGTTGAATAGGAGCATTTGCCTGTTCATCATGAAGCAGTAGTACAAAGTTTAATTGCTTCCATGGTATATTCCTTTCATCTTCTGAAGTATGCAAAGAATCATAGAATCAGTAAGTTTGGAAGGGTCCTCTGGAGATCATCTGGTCCAACCTCCCGCTCAGCAGGGTCACCTACAACATGTTAGACAGGGTTGCATCCAAGCGGGCCTTGAAGATCTCCAGAGAAGGAGACTCCACAACCTCTCTGGGCAGCCTGGCCCAGGGCTCTGTCACTGTCACAGGGAAGAAATTCCCCTTCATGCTAAGGGGGGAAAACTTCCTGTGCTTCAGTTTCTGCCCATTGCCTCTTGTCCTGTCACACGGGACAAATGAAAAGAGTTTGTCCCCGTCCCCTTGACACCCTCCCTTCAGGTACTTGTACACATTGATAAGATCCCCCCTCAGGCTTCTCTTCCCCACGCTGAACAGGCCCAGCTCTCGCAGCCGTTCCTCGTAGGGCAGGTGCTCCAGCCCTCTGATCATCTTTGTAGCCCTGTGCTGGACTCCCTCCAGTAGCTCCATGTGTGTCTTGTCCTGGGGAGCCCAGAACTGGACACAGTACCTGAGATGAGGCCTCACCACTAAAACACAATTTATCCTGAAACAGGAAAATGCAGCAGAAGGCTTATTCCATTCCTCAACAAGAAAGTACTCCTCCAGCCTAATAAACCAGCAAATCTTATTTTCCCCTGTAAAAAGAAAGTAAATCCCTTGGGATAGATTCTATGTCCCATTCATTCTAATTGCTTCTGAAAGCACATACATGCGTGTCCTGAGTTTGATGTTTACTCTGCAGATTAATAAAAGGATTCCTGAGCGCTGCTCTTAGCAGTACAGACTGAGGCCTAAAGAAGGCAGTGAGGATCTCTGCCTTTTCGGGAGCCTTTGTCACCTGGGCCCTTTCCCCATACAGCAAAAGGTCTTTTCCTTTGGGATACAAGATAGATTATGCATTTGGGTCACCTGTAGTCCAATAATCCATTTGATGTGAGCTCTCTGTTTTTTGAAGTGCAGTGTGTTATTGTATTTGCAGTTTTTCTCATGCAGTTTAACTGGACTCCCAGTTTGTTTTCGAATTACCCACAAGAGTTCCAGACTCTTTGGACAAAATAGACAAACACAAGAGCTAAGCAAAAGTTTGTGAACTTCTGTCACAAGTAATTGGTTTTTTACCTTGAAAGTCCAGACAAGGTGAAGTGTTGGTTGATATACTCAGACTTTTAATTTAGACATTCATTAGGATTAACATTCATTAGGATTTTATTTTCCTCTATGTCACAAAGAAATTACTAGCAAAGATTTTTGATATCTCTCAGGGGCACCTACAGCACGTTGCCCAGGACTGTGTCCAGACAGGTTTTGAAGGCTGAAGGATGAAGCTCTGAGGATGAAGACTCAACAAATGCTTGGGGCAACTTGTTCCAGTGCTCAGGACCCTAACAGTAAAGAAGTTTTTCCTTTTGTTCAGATGGAACTTCCTGTGTTTCAGTTTGTGCCCGTTGCATCTTGTCCTATTGCTGGGCACCACTGAGAAGAGTCTTGACACCCTCCCTTTAGATACTTTTGTACACTGGTAAGATTCACCCTCAGTCTTCTCCAGGCTGAACATGCCCAACTCTCTGAGTTTTTCCTCATAGGAGATATGCTCCAGCCTCTAATCAGCCTACTGCTCCTTCACTGGACTTGTTCCTGTAGCTCCATGTCTCTCTTGTATTGGGGAGTCCAGAACTGGACACTACTCCAGATGTGGCCTCACAAGAGTTGAGCAGTGGGGGAGGATCACTTCCCCTGACCTGCTAGCAATGCTCTTCCTACTGCACCTCAGAATACCGTTGGCCTTCCTGGCCAGAAGGGCACATTACTGCCTTGCAGTAAACATGTCCACAAGGACACCCAGGAGCTCTGCAGAACTGCTGTCGAGCTGATCAGCGCCCGCCATGTACTGAGGCATGGTGTCGTTCCACTCCCACTGCAGGACTTGGCATTTGCCTTTGTTCAGCTTCATGAGGGTCCTCTCTGCCCATTTTTCCAGCTTACAAAGTCCCACTGAATGGCAGTACAGGCCTCTACTGTATCAGGCACTCCTCCCAGTTTGATATCATCAGCAAACTTGCTGAGGGGGCACTCTGTCCCTTCATCTGGGTCATGGATAGAGAAGCAGAACATGACTGGACCCAATCTTGACCCCGGGAGGACACCGCTGGCAGCAGGCCTCCAACGAGGTTTTGACCCACTCATCACTACCCTCGGAGCTCTGCCATTCAGCCAGTTCTCATCCCACCTCACTGCCTGCTCCTCTAAACCCATACTTTCTCCACTTGCCTAAGACAATGTTATGAGAGACACTGTCAAAAGCCTCACTGAAGTCCACGAACACAGTACCCACTGCTCTCCCTTCATCTACGCAGCCACTCATTCCATCACAGACGGTGAGCACGTTGGCTAAATGTGACATCCCCCTTGTGAGTCCATGCTGACCACTGATCACCTTCTCCTTTTCATGCTTAGAGATGGCCTCCAGCATGAGCTACTCCAGCTCCTTTGTAGGGATGGAGGTGAAGCTGACTGGCCTGTAGTTCCCGAGTCCTCCCTCTTGCCCTGCCTCAAGACTGGAGTGACACTGGCTTTCCTCCAGTCCTCGGGCACCTCTCCTGATCACTAGGACCTTTCAAAGAAGATGGAGAGGGGACTTGCAATGATGTCCGCCAGCTCCCTCAGCACTTACAGGTGCATCCCACCAGGGCCCATAGACTTGTGGATGTCTCATTTCATTGAGAGATCCCTAAGCCGATGCTCCTCCCCCTAGGGAAAGTCTGCCTTTCTCCAGACTTTCTCCCTCCTCTCCAGGCCCTGGCATTCCGGAGGGCTGCTCTTAGCAGTACAGACTGAGGCCTAAAGAAGGCAGTGAGGACATCTGCCTTTTCGGGAGCCTTTGTCACCTGGGCCCTTTCCCCATACAGCAGCAGCCCCACAGTTCCCCTAGTCTTCCTTTTGTTACTGATGCATTTAAAGAAGCCCTTCTTGTTGTCCTTGACATCCCTCACCAGCTGAAACTCCAAATGGGCCTTGGCCTTCCGAGCCTCAGCCCCGCATAATTGGAGAAGATCCCTGTATTCCTCCCAGGTTGTCTGTCCCTGCTTCCACCTTCTGTACACCTACTGCGCTCAGAGGCTAAAGAATAGCTATTGCTTCTGCTGTCCCTGTGGTGGGCAATGGACCTGCGAGAGACACCCAAACCCAAAGACCCCTCCCCATTCAGGCAACAGAACAAACCATGGCAGTGGTGACAGTTCACGGGAGTTGGAACGACCAGAACCTTGGGAAGACCAGAGGCTGGTGAGCCAGGAATAAAAGGTGCCTATGGGAGGAGGAAAGGAGAAGGAGGAATAGGGAGAACCTACCAGACTGGCTTTTACATAAAACCTGTCGGTATGGCCAGGCCAAAAGTAGCACTGCACAAGGGCGGAGGGCTGGAAGAACAGCCTGCTGCCCTGCCCTTGCTTGGGATGAACTCAAGAGACAGAGAGAGAGAGAGAGAAATAAGAAAGAAGGCCCCAGGACTTGTCACAGCAACGTCTCACGCCTGAGCTTCCCATCAGAGAGGAGAGGCAATTCCGGTTAAGTATGTTGAAGGGATTAAGGCTGATTCCACACAAGTCATTCTGGGATAGCACCCACGGGATTTGCAAGAGACCTAACTTTCCTAAGGACTGTCGATAAATACCAAGGACTATCCAAGACAGGCTACTCCAGCCGGTGGCAGGCAGCAGCAGGCTTTATTTGCCATTCAGCCTCTGGAGAGGGGCTGCTCTTTGGATGTTTGCGCCTAAAAGCTTGAGGGTGTGAAACATACTTGTGTGGAGATCTTGTATTCTGAAAAGAATGACAGAAAATGAATGGGTGAGTGAATCTTCTCTCCAGCGCCAGGCAGCCCAGAAGAAAGCAGGAGAACGGCAAAGAAATATTACGCTCCCATGACAAGCCATAACCTCTAGGCTCTGCTTCTGCTGAAGTTTCCGTGGTCTCCGTGACATGACCCAAGCCGCCTGCCTCCAAGGCAGTGACAAAGCAATCGCAGCTCATCAGCCTGGGGCTAAGTAAGGCAGGAGCTGAGTCCTTTGCCTAAGCAGCCGTGACAGGAGGACTGGACCTGAGTGAGGGAAAAAGAGTCAACATATGGCAGACTCTAAATATGCTTTCGGAGTTGTACATGCACATATTTGGAAAGAAAGAGGGCTTTTATCAGCACAGGGGCCTGAGATTAAAAAGACCTCCCATCTTCAGGAACTACTTGAAAGTATTTAGAAACGAGCTGTACTAGCTATAATGCATTGCAAAGCACATCAGACTGGGAGTTCTGCTCCAGAAACAAGGAATGAATTAGCAGATAAAGTGGCAAAAAAACGCTGCAGAAACAGGCATCCTAGCTCTAATACCCAACAAAGAAATAATCTTCCTGGATACCCCACCAAAATATAAAAGAAAAGATTTTAAGTTAATAGAGTCCTTGAAAGCTAAGGAACGAGTAAACGGATGGGCCATTACAGCTATAGGGTAGGTGTAATGAGGGAAATTGCTAAAAGAGAGCATGAAAAGGTACATGGGGAGTGGAAAATTTATTAAAACATCTCCAAAAAACTATTATGAGTACAGCAATGACAGAAATTATTAGATCTATTACACAAAAATGTGAGACTTGTCATAAAATACTAACACCAAGTTAATTTTTGGAGTAACCAAAGGGGGAGATTCTCCTGGAGATTACTGGCAAATAGACTTTACTGAGTTACCCAGGTGAGAAGGATATAGATATATTTTGGTCCTAGCTGACACATTTGCAGGGTGGCCTGAAGCTTTTCCTTGTCATGTCAATAAAGCAAGAGAAGTAGTTAAGATCCTACTAAAAGAAATTGTTCTGTGGTTTGGTATTCCCCTGGGAATGTTGTCAGATACAGGGTCTCACTTTATTGCTAAGGCTATGGAACAATTAAGCAGGAGATTAGTTGTAACATGGGATCTTCATACCCCTTACAGACCACAGTCGAGTGGGAAAATAGTTATAACCAAATGAATTATACCTTTGAGCTACAACTTGGAAAGATCTGCCAGGAAACAGCAATGCCTTGGGTACAAGCATTACCTTTAGCATTACCAAGAATTAGGATCCAGCCTCGTAGAAGAGGTAACCTGAGCCCATATAAATTGTTGTATGGAAGGCCTTACCAAGCCCCCGTATACCAGGTATACCCGCCTTATAGGAAGAACGGATATAATTATTTGATGTCTCTGGGAAATGGTGCTGGGTTCAAGCCCCAGTGGAACCAGCACCAGGAAATCATTGGGAGGTTGGACTAGATGATCTCCAGAGGTCTCTTCCAACCCTACTGATTCTGTGAATCTGTGAGAGCAAAGTACCTTACAGGAACCTCGAAGATGTGGGGCAACTGATCGACCACTGGAATTAGATGCACCAGCACATCCGTTCCAGCCTGGGGATTGGGTCTATATTAAGTCATGGGATTCAGAGCCACTAACTGAAAAGTGGAAAGGACTGTTTCAAGTTCTCCTGACAACTTACACCGCTGTTAAGGTTTGGGGCAAGGGACCGTGAATCCATTATTCTAGAGTTAAGAAGGTTCTCTGCCCTTGGATAGTAGAACAACAGTCTTCTCTTAAGTTAAGGAGGAACTATGATTGACCTCTGGGGTTTACTTGCATTAATATTGGTAGCCATGAGGCAAGCTTGGCAAACCTTATGTTGGGACCAAAATTTACATCTGATCCTAGCTCAAAATATCACTCAAATATTACAAAAGAATGATTGTTGGATATGTACCCAAATATCCCAAAGCGGTAATCCACAAGGAATAGCCTTAATTGGAATAGATTTAAGTGACTCACAAATGCAAGAAAAGGAGACAGAGTGGAATCATACGAGTAAGCGGACTTTCGCCTCTGATCCACTCATATATTTAAGTCTTTCTGCAGTCTCGCGGGATGAAAATGATACAGTCTGTATAACTGTAAATGATGGGTCTTATGATGACCCCAGTTATGGCTATTGTAATAATGATTCATATATACTAAAAGAAATGAGTAAGATGGTTACGAGTAAACTTGGTCATGTTACAGGGATAGTAACTCCGCATGGTTTAGGATGGTATTGGCTGTGTGGTGACAAGGCCTACAAAGCCTTACCCTTACATCAAGATGAGACCCGTCTGTGCGCTAGGAGTTTTGGTCTCTAATATAGCCATAACTGATGAATTGCACCAACAAGGTGGATGGGTTAGGACCTTCCTCAAAAGAACTAAAAGGGTTGCTAATGCCATCGCAGACCGACCCACAGGATTCCGTAGTTTTGTTAGACGGTTCTTCCCGCGGTTGGGAGTAAGTGAATTGGAGAAAACAATTGCCAACATCTCAGCAACAATAGAGAATATTGAAAATAAAACTCTAGATACAATACGAGCTCTGCAGGCCACAGTATGTAGTCGATCACAAGTCATTTTACAAAATCAAATGGCCTTAGGTTTATTACTAGCTTCGCAGGGAGGGGTCTGCACAGTTATAAATACAAGCTGTTGCATGTATGTGGCCCAAAGCGGAAGGATTTCTGCAGACTTGGACAAAATTTGGGAACAAACTAAGGTTTTACATGAAGTCATAAGGTATGATACCCCCTGGAGATTCACAGATATATGGAAAAAGCTTACCTCAGGGCTACCCACTTGGACTTCGCTAAGAAATCTCTTTGCTATTGTAGTAACTATAGTACTTTAGCCTGTATTTTGATTCAGTTTTGTAGCTGTTGTAACCAAATGTGTTTCAAAGTCAGGTATGAAATAATTTGAAACTTTGGATTTGTAAGTCCAGAGTCTCAAGAAAAGGGGGAAGTTGATACATTAGGCCTTGGAGACAGTTCCATTTTTACCAAAAGTTCCATTTTTGCCTTTTTTGTGATCCCTTTTGTCTATTAACCTGACAGTGCGTTTTGTGAAACTTAAAAGCCAGCAGACAGCACAAAGATCATGGCTGTGAGGCAGGTGAGAGGTGGGAGAGGAGTCATTCTGGTCTGGAAGGTGCTGGAACATTCTGGTCTGGAGGCGCTAATGACTGGAACATTGTGCAGGAGGCTTGGAGACAGCGAAGCTGCAGTAACCACACATGATCAGAAGATAAGTTCAACTAAAGGACACCCTTGAGCGATACTCCTGTCAACGCCGAAGACCACCAGAGACCCCCACAGAAGACCCCAAGACCTCAAGGCACATGTGTAATCACAATGTGAATATTTTAATTAGTTCCAGGAAGTATTATGAATATGTAAAGCAGTTCCAAGAAATCTAATGAATATGCATGAGATAGGGTTAAAAAAGGTTTGTTTGGTGCGACGTGTGGCATGCACGTCAGCCGGAACGATCACCCGGGCATCCAGCGCTGCAATACAGAATGTCTGCTTTCTAAAACTTCCAAATAAGTTTTAGAGAGTTTTATTTGGGCCGGATTTTACAGCAACGCATCCCACCAGGGCCCATGGACTTGTGGATGTCTCATTTCATTGAGAGATCCCTAAGCCGATGCTCCTCCCCCTAGGGAAAGTCTGCCTTTCTCCAGACTTTCTCCCTCCTCTCCAGGCCCTGGGATTCCTGAGCGCTGCTCTTAGCAGTACAGACTGAGGCCTAAAGGCGGCAGTGAGGATCTCTGCCTTTTCGGGAGCCTTTGTCACCTGGGCCCTTTCCCCATACAGCAGCAGCCCCACAGTTCCCCTAGTCTTCCTTTTGTTACTGATGCATTTAAAGAAGCCCTTCTTGTTGTCCTTGACATCCCTCACCAGCTGAAACTCCAAATGGGCCTTGGCCTTCCCAGCCTCAGCCCCGCATAATTGGAGAAGATCCCTGTATTCCTCCCAGGTTGTCTGTCCCTGCTTCCACCTTCTGTACACCTACTGCGCTCAGAGGCTAAAGAATAGCTATTGCTTCTGCTGTCCCTGTGGTGGGCAATGGACCTGCGAGAGACACCCAAACCCAAAGACCCCTCCCCATTCAGGCAACAGAACAAACCATGGCAGTGGTGACAGTTCACGGGAGTTGGAACGACCAGAACCTTGGGAAGACCAGAGGCTGGTGAGCCAGGAATAAAAGGTGCCTATGGGAGGAGGAAAGGAGAAGGAGGAATAGGGAGAACCTACCAGACTGGCTTTTACATAAAACCTGTCGGTATGGCCAGGCCAAAAGTAGCACTGCACAAGGGCGGAGGGCTGGAAGAACAGCCTGCTGCCCTGCCCTTGCTTGGGATGAACTCAAGAGACAGAAAGAGAGGTCTCCATGCAGGTCTCCTGCCCCCTTTGCTCGACTTCTTCCTCACTGGGAAAGATGATCCTTGAGTATCAGCCAGGCTTCTTGGACTCCATTTGCTTTTACAGCCCTGTCCCATGCAATTCTTCCCAGCAGGTCCCTGAAG